>NC_071316.1:5281207-6481207 GCF_027563975.2 Plodia interpunctella
CATCATCTGTCCCGGTGTCTGTCTGTAATAAAATTTTGCAAGTTATTTCGCACTCCGCTTGTCCGACAAAGTTGAAGTTTCTATGAGAATGAATTATTGTGATGATATGATAGTGCAGACAGAATCGGCTCCCAATGAGGCAACTATTTTCATGTACTCACGTGCGAATTCAACAAAATCTCTCCGACAAAAAAAGGCCAACAATATTCCGATGAATTCCCTTACCGAAAGCCGATCCTAGTTGCACCATCATATGATGCATATTATAATAATGTCATTGTCATCTAAACTAAACTTTTATACAAAATTACAGCTTCATTGGTCCATTTATAGCTTGGTTTTCTAACACTCTCATCTGAGCGTTTTCTAGGTTTCTTCACAGCCGTTGAGCGTCGGAGCCTAGGGTCCGCTAAGTTTCTAGCTATATAAGGTCAGCTAGGCCCAACGAACGTTTAGGTAACCTATCTATTTAATGTGGGTTAGGTTTCATTATGTTCCCAAACTAATTGCTAACACAGCTATATGTACTTGTATAAATACAAATAAAAAAATGTGAGTGGCCATTGTTTTTGTAACAAGATAATCGCATTAGAGTTACTGAGAGGCTGTACCGGAGCTATTAATCTCCATCTTGCTTGACCTGTCATGTGGTCCAAGTTACAAGAGTGCGCGGGTTAAATAAAACATTAAAAATAAATTTAACGTTCTAGAACGGTGTAATCGCTTGGATAAGAGAGAGATAGAGAGAGAGAATCACAGACATATTTTCACGACAACTTCTGTAATTGATCGAGCGAGCGAGATCTACAAATCAACTTAGGACAAATACATTTTTATATGTACATACACATATAAAAATAATTCAAAAATTTATCAATTTCGAACCGTCTGTCTGATGAAATTAAGGATCTGTCAATAGAATTTTCAAGTGTTCGTGAGGTTTTAAGTACTTTTAATAGAAACATTTTTTAAATAGAAATTGAAAAAAATGCTGTCACAAATAGAATCCTGGACGGGGTATTAAAATTGTATATATTTGTATGTTGTACGAAGAATTTTATACTATAATACTAGGTACTTTCAATGAAACTTACAATTAGATTGACAATATAAGTCCAGTGATGTAAATTACAGGATTCCTTACATATTATAAATCATAGTCATCTGTCTGTCTGTTCGCGTTAAACTCAAAAACTAATTGCACGGATTTTCATGCGGTTTTCACCAATAGTTAGTATGATTCCTGAGGAAGGTTTAGGGGTAATATTTATTATGTTTTTACTAAATACTTATATTAAACATTTATGTAGCTTAAAAGTAAATTTACTCGTAACTTATACCAAACTTCGAAAATTTTCGAAACTCCGACACACAATGACACGCAATATGCTTGAATGTATGCCATTAAGCACTGCTCTGATATAACCACCGTTAGTATAAAACGCGGTTGTGACCTGGTAACCTTTTTTTTCATTGACTGATTTAAAGGGGTTTTGTCATGCAGTGACTATTTGGCCTGGTAATCAGGTGTTGCAGACGTCACCACAGGACCCCCGACACATTAGTTCCGTACCTGTTAGCCTATCAAGGGTGGGTTGCACTGTCTACTTTAACGTGCGCAGAAAAACACAAAGCACAATAGTATAGTTTCCATCGCGATACGTTGCAACTTGAGATATTGACAATAATAAGATCCAAGGCTCCGACGCTCTACACCTGAGGTAGAAACCGGGAACACGCTCATGTGGCGACATCTACCACGTCACATGCACAACCGCGCAGACAGTGCGTTTTCGATTGGAAGCATAAATACAACTGTCTGTCGCGTGCGGTTCTCCTGGCGCAACACCTAGCCTGGCGGGAAGATCTTCCCTTTGTGGCGGTCGAGCATAATCACCTGGCTCCCGCTACACTCATATGAGAGAGAGAGTCTGTGAGAGAGTTAACTATTACAAGCTACATATAGGTACTAACAATACAACTAATACAAAAGAAAGCACTATACAACAATGAACGCTACCTGGCATAAAAAAAATTCTTTGCAACGAATCATTGTCAAGGTGATCCATCGTTTGTTTTGTTAGATTCAAAGAAATAAGGAAAAAAATGTACCTGAATGCATATGAAAGTCATTGAAGGCAACGGCGGCGGCTTTTGCATTGCGCGGCTGTTCTCAATTAGGGTCGACGTGAAGCAGGCGACCGGTCGCAAAATAACAGTTTGCCTACTGAGCTAGATTAGTTTCTTTGTTTTAGTTAATTATTATATTTTATTTTGTTTACAACGATATTCATTTATTTTTATTTTTTCATTATATTATATTAGATTATATTCTATAATATTATTTAAATATTTTATCTTTCAGGTACTCTTGAGATAGTGTAAAAGCAATTATTAATAAGAATTTCTTTAATACGTTTTGTGGTTTTTTTATATCTTTAATGGTTTGTGGAAGTTTATTGTATACTTTAACGGTAATTGCAAGGGTAGCCCCCTAGTAAGTAGTAGTTTGTCGGGATTTCTGATTTTACACTAACATTGGGCGTCACAGCTCTGAAAAGAACCTGGAACACGCGGAGACGAGAAAGAGTGCGGAGCCAATATATGGACTAAGCCCATGAGAAGCCTCGCAAGACCCGCTTTTATTGAAGGAACTTCTCAAAATTCTTGCCTTAAAGAAAACGCCACCCAACGTCCTTTCTATGAATAGTCAATGCTATTGTCCGATCACGAGAGCGTGTCGTCGCTGAATCGTGACTAGGGTGACCATTATTTCATAATAAAAGAGGAAAAAATGTTTAATTCGTTTGTTAGGTGCGCGTCTTGACTCCCCGTTTTTTTATCATGACAACTTGATGAGCTGTACTTCTATTTCTTTCATGTTTCCGTGTTACATTCGGAGCTGTGACGTCAATGTGTGGTCAATTGTACGACCGGCCGCCTGGCGTCAATCTTTTTGTGGAATTCTATTATTGCATTTCAGCAGTTAAGGCTGTGTTTCTTAAACGCCTCGTGTGACATAGTGACATAGTGTCCTAGTGGTCAACGCTTCGTGTGACATCCTGTGTGTCCCTTTGTAGGGCGGAACCACAAGCCTGATAAGGTGTAAGTACAGTCAACAGAACATCAAGGTACACAGCATGATCCTCTATGGTGCGGTAATAGCGTCGAGTTTGCAATGAATTTGGGTAGGTTCTGTGCTGTTGACTGTACTTAATAACGAATATTTTATCTGATTATTTGTATGAAGTAAGCGTATACGAGTACAATGAATAAAGAACTTTCGTGGAGCGGATTATAGATTAAGTAACCATAAGTTAATAACTTAAAAATCCTAAAATATTCCAAAGCATTGTCAACCTACACGTGATTCATGAGTGACGCACCGAAGAATGCAATTGGATACCGAACCACCAATTTATATTGATGACAATGGAATCTTTTGGGCATGTTAAGTACTGTCAACCACAAAACTCCGGCATTACTGATGTACATTAACGTCTTGGCATAAGGTTCATGTAAACCAATGGCTTATGCCCGCAGCTCCGGCCGCGTGAAATTTTCTACGAAAGCGCAACAGGCGTGATTTTCATATAAAGTTTCACCCCCATTTAAAGCAATTTATGAGTTGGTTTTTGAATGAAAAAGTAGCCTATGTTTGAACTTTTGGGGTCTTTAACTACATGCATACGAAATATCGTCAAAATCGATCCAGCGGTTTAGCCGTGAAAGCGAAACATACAGACAGACATTCCCATTCATAATATTAGTGTGGATGAGTTGTAGTAGAGAGTAGTAAACAAAATAAATCTTTGCCATTACATAATAACTGTAAAAAAAAAACTTACGAAAGGATACAATATCGTAAAACCATTTGTGCTGTAGATAGTTTCTGTTGCTTACCTGAAAAGAGAAAAGAAAAATGGATATTAAAACAAAATAGTAAAATTAAAAAAATGTATGTGCATTACCAAATTTTTGCAATTCATTTTTTTTCCTACGAATTATTAGCTAGTCACATAATATCATCGTCATCATATTGAGTGTGTTATCGCTAACACTGGTCAGATTTTATTCAAGTCGCCTAAAGGCATCTGACATGACTTTTACGACTACTTACCGCCATCTAGTGGCAGATAGTCACATACACACCAGTGCACTAAACTGTCCGCCAGTGTGCAGGTTTCCTCACGATGTTTTCCTTCACCTAAAACTACTATACATGAGTCAGATTGGTATACAAACTCATATGGCACGAGTAGGATACGAACCTGAGACCTTAAGATCCACAGGCATTTGTTTAATATGTACTTAATTGTAGATTGATATTGTAGATAGATAAATCAAATCATCTTTATTTGCTAGTAGCGGCCCGCCCCGGCTTCGCTCGAGTCAAAACATAATAAATCTTTCACTTAAACCTTCTTCGGGAATCACACTATCCATTGGTGGAAACTGCATGAAAATCCGTGCTGTAGTTTTTGAGTTGATCGCGAAGAGACGCGGCAGAGTACTTTGTTTTATAATATGTAAGGATAAAAATTATTACAAGATAAACAAATACAACAAATAGGTAAGGAGTAGACATTTTGTACTTCGTCATATCTGGTGTTACAGGCTGTCAAGCTGCAGCAATGACCACGCGCCACTAGGTGGGCTGTATGCCTGCTTGCATGCCTATTTTATTTATTTCATTTTATTCGGAGAATATTCAGTCTTAAATAACAAGAACAAGATACTAAATAGAAACTGTTGACCAATTACATATTCACGCAAGTTAAATGCTAAGAAGCTTGTCTGATACAACTATCAAAAAACAAAATATATTAATATAAAACACCAAAATAGTTTAGCAAAATGTACATTAACCCAGTTGTACAAGTCTAAAAATCAATTTGCTTGCAAACTAGAAATCCGCCTTGGTGTTTAATATTGCATTGGCAATCCGAGCCTGGCAGACTGCACTTTATTGCAGTATTGTGCAGCACAGATGGGTTTTGTTAAAACAAGTGGGGGGGAAGGCGATTTTCCTATGCAAAAAGGTGCTAAGGGTGAGTTGCACCATTCAACTTGACGTTGACTTTGACCTGCGCGTCTCTTGTATGAGAAAATAATAATGGATATGCAGGGTTACTGGTATCAAACGCAAAACCTAAAGACTACTTGGGTACATCAAAACAAGCAACTTTTATTCTACGATTTTTCGTAATTCGTAGTTTTTTTTTTCATATAAATAAAAAAACAATCTAATTTATCACGTTGAGACAAAAAGTCGTATAACCAAAGATTTTAGCCTCTATGTACCTTATGCGCCTTTGGAAGGTTATATGTTAGATACCAGTAATCTTGTATATTTACACAAGAAACCGCCCTTTCTGATCCGCGGAACACAAAAGTTCACCTAGGTGTTTCACGGTAAAATTTTTGTACCTCTGGTTCACCTAGGTGTTCCGCTATTCAAAATACCGCATGATACAAATCTGTTTTTTAAATTGCTCCTATTTCTAAACTCTTTCAATTCTATTTCTATATATACACGCTTTTAGCTTTACGAAAATAATAATGATATGAAAAAATTCTGGAATCGAGCGGGAATTGTTCCCACGCCTCTGTCTATCAGGAACATTATTCTTAATACCTATAATATGCTCCAGATATCAACAAGAAATCCAATCTAGGAGCTTAATAAAAAAAACACTCTCAACAATAAACAAGATTCCAGTTTCCAATCCTAAGAATAACGTAATAAAACTGTAGTCTCATAAATTGTACACTAACACTTACTGTAAACAGCGGAAAGCTGCGAACTGCAATTTTGCAAAAATATACACATAACAGAGTCGTAAAATGGGCTGCAATTCTAATATAACTCATGCTTTAAAGGTAGTGCAGGAACTGGAACGGTTTGCGACCAGGGCTGAAGTAATATTTGGCGCCCGTTACGTTACCGATTCTATTTTTATTTTTAGATTTACTTCGCTCAGTGTTAAATCTACTAATTGGCCGCATGGTACGTTTTTCAGTTCTAGATTATTAAGTACGGGACTTAGATACAGCCAACTGACAATATGGGTTTCCGTATGCTGACCTCCAAACTTCAATTCGAAGATGGCACCCCATGATGATGAGTAATTTTTCACAAGCTACAAACTAAGTATTTTAGTTAGACAGCGATGTCGGGTCGAGAAAGAATGTATGTTTATTTTACAAAAAATTACATATTTATTTATACAAAACACACAAAACTTCACTTCGTACAAACGTTGAGCTGTGCTATACGTAGTGGTGGGGGAAGCGTCGTAATACTCGGCGCGCACTTGACTTCCTTCCCAGCGCTTCACTACCGAGTACACATTGCTCATTGCGGTGTGGTGGGGGAAGCGTTGTGACTTCTCGAGTTGTCCTACATCAAATGTTTTTATGAGAGGTTTTTTTTACAGATAGTGTGATTCCATAATAATGGTGTTACCCGAGCGAGGCCGGGAAGCGTCGCTAGTAAATTTATATGGTCAACAATAAGTATAACCTCAAAATTCATGGCCTTAATGAACACACCATCGAATGAACGTTGTTTTGCAACATTTTAAACTTGGTTTTTTATTACACTATAACATATTATAGCGTAATAGTAATCGTAAAACTCAATTCCCACGGAAAATATTACACGCAATAAATTTTATTTGAAATTTGCAGTGGATAAAAAAAATATTTTAAACCGAAAAATGGGTCGACTAATAAATCTGTTCGTTTCCAAAAATAAAGCATAGTTATGGCAAGAGTTCTATAAATAACGGTATACTAAATTTAAAAATTTAAAATTCTTGTTACCGCAACACGGTAAAGAGAATTTACATGTATAGAAAATCATACAATGATCTACTTTCCAAACTGTTTCAAAAACTTAAAAACTAAATTACGATTAGGTAGATAGCTAAATGAAATTAGATAGTTTTTAGTTTAAATTAATATAATTTTGTGTTATTATTATAGATGTATAGATAATATTCGATTACTTATGTCTCGTGGATAATAAATAAGTTTTTAATTACCATTTAATTAAAACCGAAAGAATTCTAACCCGTTTACAAGAGGACTAATTTTGATCAAAATGTATTTAATCTGTACTATTATTATAAAGAGGTAAGCGTTTGTGAGTTTGTATGTTTGAGGCGGATAATCTCCGAAACTATGGAACCGATTTCAAAAAATTATTTCACCAACAGAAAGGTACATTATCTAAGATTGCTATAGGCTATATTTTATCTCAAAGTATCTCAAAACGGGAGCGAAGCCCCGGGCAACATCTAGTTGTATAATAAGAAATAATATTCGAAAAAACCGAGGATTATACAAAAAAAAATCTAAAATAATTAATTAGTTTGAAAGCCCTAAAAGGGTCAAATATGTAGTTTTATTTATTTATTTATTTTATTTATTTATTAACATTTCTTACATCTAACATTACAGGTTTATTAGTTATTGGTAATAATATCATATTTGAGCCTTCAGGGGTGGAAAGGTTAGGTGCATGGGATCCATTAACTCATCAACTTCTGTCCAGGATTTGAATAACAATAAATTAACTTCACTGGCCACCAAAATTGTACTAGAGAAACTTTCAACTTATTAGTTGAAAATGTTATTTTCTTATTTTAAAACTATTTTTCTCTGTCAAGAAAATTCCCGCCGATCGATTGGTTGTGAACAGTTGTATGTTTTGGTATCCAATATATACCAATTTACATTTTAATCGGCTCTACACAAGAGTTTTATTTATATTCTTCTTCATAGTCGTATTCCTCATGGCTGAGGGTCGTGGTCATTACGTGTAATGAAACACACATAACAACTTTCTTTGCATTATTAATGGAGTGGTGTGCCATTGCCTTCTCCATTTCATACACAAGGTTATAATCAAACCAGTGTGCAGGTTTCCTCACGATGTTTTCATTCACCGGAAGTTGGACGATGAAAACTACTATACAGTCAGATTGGTATACACACTCATGTGACACGAGTAGGATTCGAACCTGGGCCTTTCGATCCACAGGCGGGCGTCTTAACCATTACACCACCACCAGTACGATGGTACTGGTGATGACCAGTACTGCTTAGTTTATTATAATTTAATAAATTATATTGCGACCATAAAAATTGTTCAGCTTCTTATTTGTTCTTCAAAAAGACTGGTCGAGGTATCTCGTGAACAAAGGGCTGGAAGCTTTTACGGCCAGAGGCTCAGCATTGCAGTGCAAATTGATAATGCTGCCAGCCTATTGGGCACTTTACCGCAGGATATAACACAGAACGAAATGCCTCAAAAACGGTATATAACGGTTATTTTAGTAACGTTATCGTTAACCGCGCGCTATAAATAACGTTTCATTGTAACGACGACGCCATTGTTATTTGGTGTGATGTCATGATGCTATCATGAACTGGAAGTAGAGTCTACAGCGCCAAATTCAAATATTTTATTTCAATATATTATTTCCTTGCTTAAACACAACAACGGTAAGAACCTCTGAGGCCTAGGTGGATACCACATCTGCCATTTGGAAGTCCAAGGTTCGAATTCCAGCGCGATTTAATTTGAAACTTTGGTATGCTAATCATAATTCTATATTTAAAACAGCATTTTTTGAGCGCGTTATGATGTGCAATCATTGAATGAATGAGTGAATGTATGAATGAACAATTTTTGAACGAAAATGTGGTACATACTAATGGTGGTAAAAAAGTCATTATTTTTGGAATTAAGATTTTTGTACATACTCGTAAAACAACCTCTTTATTGAGAACTAAATGTTGCCCGGGGCTTCGCTTCCGTGGAAATTTCGAGATAAACCATAGCCTATAGCAATCTTGGACAATGTACCTTTCTAATGGTGAAAGAATTTTTGAAATCGGTTCGGTAGTTTCGGAGATTACCCGCCTCAAACATACAAACTCACAAACGCTCACCTCTTTATAATAATAGTATAAGGTGTGAGAATAATATATAATACACGATTGATACATGTGTTCTCGGATTTATGTATGAGAAGAGGTTTATTTGCAGTGTAATAATTTACTAAAACTAAAAAAACAATTAATAGGTAAAAATTCCCAACTATGAAGAACTAGCATAAAAATAAACGGTGATTTTGGCGCAGCAATGAACTGGCACCTTTAATTTTATAGATTTAAACCTGCCATCACACTGTTAAGTAATAGAGCAGTATTTACACAAGTGTTTCACGACGCGAACTGTGGAACACGAGATTTTAAAACCGCTGCACTGTGCCAATAAACCTAATTATATAAAATAAAAGTAGTTCTCATTGCGAGCCCGGATGACAGTCACACCGAATAGTAACATTTTATAAATATTGACGCCGAACGTTTGTTAATATTTGAAAAAAAAAGGCGAATGAAAAATTATTGTTCTTTTTTCATAATTGTATGGTTATTATAAAGATATTTAGAACTTTATCATTTGTTTTATTTAGTTCGCGATGTAATTAGAATCGTATCGCAACTTCATTATCAGAAAATTTAATTCAAAATAATTACAATGAATTCATGTTTGTGTTGTATATATCCATATCTAATTAATTTTAGAAATAGTAATGACTATTTGATTTTAATCTTGTATCACCTATATTTTACACAATTATAAAATAAGCAGTCAGCATTCATTTACACATTGCGTTAAAACTTGTAATTTGTCTTAAAATATAGGTACACAGAATTTTATAGCGAATAACACAATTAATTTTCAATTTGTTTTTAGAAAATATTAATAGTATAAATTTTCGTAACTAGATTTCCTTTATATTACACTACGGTGTAAATATTCTAGAATGCGAAAAAAAACAGCATTTTATGATCAACCTAGTTCCAGCCGCACTCGTAAAATACATTTAAACAGTTTGAGTACTCCCCGGTTATTTTGAGTATTACCCGGGCACTTTAAAAATACACTAGGGCACAGAGTAACAAAAGCTTGGATGTTTTTTTTAATTCAGACACGTTAATATAATTATAAGAAAAAAAATATATGTATATAGTTTTATAATTTAACTAAACATATGTTATATTTTTCTTTTAACAGTGTGTCTTCGAAAATTGAGCTTAAATAAATAATAAAAAATACGTCTAAAATAATCTTTAAATATTTCTTCTAATTTTAACCATGACACAGCCAAAATATATCTTATACTTACTGATAAGAAAAAATCGACTCGCTGATACACCCACCCAATTAGCACAATTAAACAAAAAAACACATAAAATAGGTTGTCCCAATGCTAAAAACGTGTAAACCAGTCAAAGGCGAAACAGGGATGAATGCCAAATCAAAATAATGATGATTAAAATCGCAACGGCCATCTGTTGCGATCTTTATTAAGAAAATTATTATAATTAAATCAAGAAAACAATTTATTCAGTGGCAAATCTCAATTAATGTTAGCCCTGAATTCATAAAGTCACAAAATAAGGAAGCGATTCAGTTAATCTTTCTTATAAACCTCCAATAAAAAAATATTTAAGCCTCCAATAAAAATATGAACAACAAATTCATTGCTCTGTTGGAAATTGTTTACAAATCGAGTTAATTTTGTATGTAAAAAAATATATGTTACATTGTTTGTTCTTCATTTGTTTAGTGGCCATTGCGTTCAAATAAAACTAATGTGATTAATCCATATTTCCTTACTTAATATTATAAATGTGTGTGTGTATGTGTTTATTTATCCGTGTTTCATGTCAAAACAGAGTAACGGATTGAGGTGATTTTTGGTGTGGAGATAGTTGGAGAGCTGGAGAGTGTCATAGGCACTTGTGTACGTGTACTTTTAGGCGCGGGCGGAGCCGCGGGTAAAAGCTAGTTAATATATATTGTGTATAGCAGTAACTTTAACAACATGTGCGTTTGACGATAAATTAAATTATGTCACTATGTCCAAAACGATAAAAAAAGCGCCAACGTTTGGAGCTTCTTTTACGCCCGTTCGAACGAGGAGTTAGTAGCCTCATCCATACGGTACATATTTTATACGTGTGTACATGGGTGTAGTTTCCAGTCTTTACTGTAAAATGTAAACACTTTCTGTGCCAGAGTGTAAGCCAAGTTGTTCGATTTCCACACCACGTGATCGCGTTACTTGTTAAATTGAAGAGAGATTGCCTCTAACGCAGCTCCGCATGCGGCACCCTGTTACACCGTAATGTAATGAAAGAATTTGTTCCAAAAAACAACAGACACTTCGTGAAGATTATCTCTATGATGTTCTTACTCTATAGGATAGCGCTGCTTGTTAAATTGTACAGAGATTGCCTCAAACACAGTCCCATATGGACCCTTATCACACCGTAGCATAATGTAAGAATTTCTTGGGAAAAGGAAACAAAATCCGTATTCTAATCTTTATAACTGTAACTTTATATAAATAATGGATACATAAAGTATTCTAATCAGACCTCAGGTTAAAATACTTTTATCATATAGCAAATATATTGCACGAAAATATTATTCCACTTCTGTGTAACGGGCACCATTTCTAATGCGTCTCATTACGTGTGAACGAAAATTTGATACATCTCTCGCGTGATACCTGGCCTTAACGCGTTTGATCATACCAGTGATTTAAGGGGGAGTGATAGCCAATTTTCAATTCGGTGTAATATACGGCAGAGTTGTTTAGGGTTGTCAATTGATATTTACGTAAAAGGTCTATTTGTTGATTGTATTTTTAATGTGTGTCGAAGCTCGTAAATTGAGTAAATTTCAAGCGCGGATGAAATTTCGGGAGATTGTTTTCTGGATGTGATACTGTTATTTCGTCATTTTAAGTGTTTCCTTCAAACATTTATATCATAATATTATGGCTTTATCTTTGTTTGTGTCAGCCAGGGATGATTTTAAACATTTTGTTGTGTTATTTCTCGTTCAAATGGGGGAAAATTCAGTCCGGGGAATTATGTGTATTGTGTCATTAGAATAATCTATATTGCTTGCTTGTGTTGCGGTTGCGATTTTCATAATCTAAACATACAAACACATTCACATGCTCTCCTTTTACTATATGTGGCCATATAAATCTAAAGGGTCTTATGGCAGCTGGCACTTAGGCCTTTATTGCCGTTGTTCGAATACGCCATGGCGGGCGCCATAAGGTCCCTTTTGATTTGGACGACCAACCATAAGGTCCCTTTTGATTTGGATGACAACATATAGTCTACGCATCGTGTAAAAAAAGAAACAACGTGTGGACCTAATACGTATTACGTGTTTTATGTTTTATGATAACCTCGCCAGAAGTTATAATACACTCTATTTTTCTATAGCTCCTAGACAAAAATATTACTATTTTCACTCTTACAGCAATTAACGTACTCAAAAAACCGTAAACAAGATCGGGAAAATAAAGTACTTTTTACACCGGACCGTCGGCTACCGACGAAGCGTGTCGGTCCGTCAGTAAATCATTGCGTGTGTGCTCGACCGACAAATTAGGTGTACAGCAATGAAAAATTCTAATTTATCGTCTACGGTTGTCTTTGGCCGATATACGGTATATTATTATAGTCTGGCTCCGAAAATAAAATATAAAATCCTTTATTGAGAAACTAGCTTATTGTCCGCGGCTTCGCCCGCGTAAATTTCCCCCGGGATTAGTTATTTTTCCTGGATGTTAGGTTATTGTCCTTCTCCATACTTCAAACTACATGTATGCAAAATTGCAAGAAGACTGGTTGAGTAGATAGAGCGTGAAGAGGTAGTTAGACCTTTATAGGCACTTTTTCGCGTCATATTCTAAATTAATATTTACCAAAGCTACAAACTACTAGCATTTCGGAACGACCACTGCTGAGAAGAAATGCCGAAAGAAACTCATTTAAACAGTGTTGGTCCCTATAATGCCAGAAGGACTTGCCATTTCTTTTCCGTGGTGTAGGGGACTAAAGATCTGGAGGTCCTGGGTTCGATTCCCAACGCGTTCTGTTATGTGTCCGTATCTGTGTTACAAGTTATATTATAACACCCGCGATACAAATGAATGCTTAGTTTGGGCCGTTGAGCGTTGTCCATGTTAAAAAAACGAGTGTCGGCAGAATTAAAAACATGAATATATGAATATAACGTTGTGCATTTTTGACGTCTTACGAATTTTCGATCGTCCCTACGCAAGTTTAACATTAAACATTAACATATACCCATCACAAAAGTGCCGCTAAAGATGTTTTCCCTTCAAAAATATATTAAACAAAACAAATTATATCAGTAAAATACATTACTTAACCTACGTAACATTTGCTGTTCATTAGATATAACAATTATATAAAATAGGGCGTAAATATTATTTTAATGACGTTTTTATTACTTGTATTAAATGCGCGCCTTGGTTCTAAATGGAATATTTTAGATATAAAAAAAAACTTGCGCATTTTCAGGTTTATTCTACCGTAAAATTTTATCAATTATGTTTACAATTTTTTTACTGCTAGCAAAAAATAATGTCGATTACTATTACGTAATAATAATAAAATAAATTGTAGTCGGTTCCATATTTGCCATCGGTTCGTGAGCATGCGGGGAAAGAGAAACCTTAGAAACCTGTAAAAAGCGGTTTTATTTTTAAAATGCCATTTTCTACGGAAATGCCACGGACAGGCAGGAGCCTGGAACTGTTGCGGATTCAATTAAAACTCGGACTATTGACAAATTGGCCGGTTTCCAGCTCCCGAGTTCGCTAGAATGTTATGGTGTAGTGAAAATGTGAGTGTCGTGTCGACATTTCACTCTCCAACTTTGGAGAGTTTTATTTTAACAGCTTTGTGGTTTTACTGCAATGAAATCGAGCGTCGCATTTGCACTTAGTTTTAGATAACTGCGGATTGGAAATAGTTTTCGCTTTTGATTAAAATTTGTATTTTGATTGTGGTAATATGTTTGTGTATATAGTTTAATTTAAGGTTTAAATCGAAAACTAATAAAGTTCCTATTTGTATAATGTACAATTAAAGATTTCTCTTAATAGTCGTATTCCTCATGGCTGAGGGTCGTGGTCTTTGCGTGGAATGAAACATACACAACAACTAATAGAATGGTGTGCCGCTGCCACCTCCATTATACTATAAAAGAATGTAAATAAATATATACATTTAAATATATTAGGACAAATCAAAAGTTTTAAAAAAGGATCACCTCACCAGGATTTGATACGAATTCTACAAATGTTTAGCAAAAAAGTATGTCAATTAATTTGTCAAATAAGGCGATTCTTATCCCGAAAACGAGATATCATACAACATTGCATCATTTTTAAAATTTTCCCAAACCGGTCTTTATCCAGAAACATAAATACAATAAAATTACTATCATTTTTGACATTTTCCCAAAACGACGCAAATATGTTGCAGCGCGTAACAAGCAATCAGTCATTTTGAAATCCGACCCACGATCAATCCATCGCTTAACAAACGCCCGAGCAGGAATTTGTCATATTTCGCTGGACAATTACTGGAAATCCGAGCGGATTTTTTAATGTTACATTTTAGGTTATGATGGCACGTTGTTCGCTTTAACAAATGTATTGTATTGGATTTTGTTACGAAAGTTTTTAAATTTAATTTTAAATGATTTCAAAGTGAATATAAAGTTAAATCCTAATCATAACTAGTACTAATCGAAACTAATATTACAAGTGTAAAAGTAAGTTTGTTTGTTACTCTTAAACACTATCTCCTCAACTTTCTTGAAATTTTACGTAAATATACCTAGTTTGAAGTACGAAGAAGGACATAGGGTACCTTTCATCCCGGAAAAATAACTGCTCCCGTGGGATATCACACGGGCGAAGCCGCAGGCAAAAGCTAGTTTTTTTACAAGTCGATAAACACTACTTTATCGCTACAGTATAAGACAGAGTCGCCGCCTCTGTCTGTCTGTTTCTAAGCTTTCTTTTTTTAAACCGCGCACGGATTTTGGTGTAGTTTTCCATGTTGTTTAAACAATTGATTACCAAAGGTTTAAAATACACAAAACTGCCTAATTAAGATCGTGCGAAGCCAGGCCAGCCAGTCACTATCGCTATCACTACATGGTCATATTACGTTTTATTTAGAATATATTTCATTTTGTATTGAACAGCTGATTTTTTCTGTCGCGATTTCGGAGTTACTCGCGTACTAAAAGTTGTTAAGAATCATGGACTGAGCATGTAGACAAAGTATTGCCAATGTATAAAAAGTCACCCTGTATAGTATAAATATAAAATATAAATAAATATATTAAGACAAATCACACAGATTGAGCTAGCCCCAAAGTAAGTTCTAGACTTGTGTTATGGAATACTAACTCAACGATACTATATTTTATAACAAATACATATATATAGATAAACATCCAAGACCCGGGCCAATCAGAAAAAGATCATTTTCCATCATGACCCGACCGGGGATCGAACCCGGGACCTCTCGGTTCAGTGGCAAGAACTTTACCACTGCGCCACCGAGGTCGTCAAAAGTATAAAAGCAAAAAAACTTCCGGCTTTCTGTCTGTCCCTATGTATGCATATTAAAACTATGTAACGGATTTTGATGCGGGTTTGATGCAGTAGGAATGTTTGGGTATAATTAAAATTTATTATGGTGTTTACCAGAGCGAACTTATTATAGTTTTATGACGCACCGCAAGTTTGTAATAAAATATACTAACTACTTAATATGTACAAATTACTAATAAATTCGTATTACTACAATAAATATTATGCAATGAATAATATATCTTACTGCAATTAAAATAATACACAAAATGCTTTTGTCTTCTGTGGCCCTTAAATTTCCATTCCTTGCCTTAAACATTCTGTTTACGAAATTCCCCCAAAAGAAATAAAGGAAGAAAATGTAATAAAAAAAAATCCAATAGTATAAATTCTTCGACGCTCAAGCCTAACAACTGGCTGTCATTTGCAAGAGTGAAAAAAAAAACAATTTCCATGTAAGATTAATCTTTCAGGCGACGTCACCGGTTCTTTTCAGCGCCACGTACTCCTGTATGCAAGTATAGCTGGCACTGTTTGGAGTGTGGTCTAAGTTAGGAGATTTAACTGCTTTTGCTTTTTATCCTCATAAATCACTCGCATTTGCCAAGCCAAGATATATAAAAACGAGAGATAAATACGTCTTCATTACGAGTATATCATCAAGATTGATAGTTTTTAGTTTAAATTAATATAATTTTGTGTGTATTTAAAGTAGTTCGTATATATGTTTACTTGGGTATGTATGTATATGAAATATGATCGTAAGTAAATCTTCATTAACAGATGCCGTCGCGATCGTAGGCGCAACTGTTTGAAGTGTTTGTTTGTCTGTTTGAAATCACCGAATTGTTAACTAGGTATATTTTTTCCAAATTTTTATTTAAATTTAATTATTTAAATTTATTTAAAAAGCACCTCATGTCCTTGCTGATTGATAAATGTTATTATAATTTGAAAGATTTTTTTAATGATAGACTCAGATAAAAATTAGTTAATTAAGTTATTTTTATTTATTCGATGATAGCATGCTCTCCATTTAAATTTGCATACCCGTGGACGGTAAACAAGTAGGATTAAGTTATTCATTGTTAAAAAATTAAAAAAAAAACACCACATTGTAAAAAATGTAAACTCATGTTTTTGCAAATAAATAATCTTTGTCTTTGTTTACTTTTTTGTTTTGTTTTTAAATAAATACAAAAAAATATTTTAAAAAATGACGAATTTAACGCTATACGGCATTCCATATAATTTTTGCACGTATTTATTACAGAAAATAATCATTTCACGCTTCCTCCTTCAACTTACTTCTTCATCAGCCTATGAGGGGCGTTTAAGTATTCGCCTTCCACCTGGAAGTGACTGCAGCCTGAAGGGTGTATTGTGACGCCTAGACAGACGCACCGCCTTATTATGCATATACACGAACTGTATTATATGTGTGTGTTTGTACGTGAAGCCTTATGAGACTGTATGGAGAGCTGTTCATTGTCTTATCACTCGTATTGTGTTAAAAAGGTATTTTCGCTTGCTTATTTTAAATTTCATTGTTTTGTTTCGAAATATATTCTTAACATAGTGTTTCGGCAGTCTTTATAGGGTACTAGTATTATGTACGTATTTTCCATGTACTTATTAGCCTACAGGCTGAAAAAACTTATGTGGAGAAGTTGCACGAACTGTTTGCAAAATTTGCTAACTAAAATAAATTTTACGTAATAACGTCTCAAATAATTTATTTAAAAATTAGACCTTCACGGGCACTTTTTCACGTCAAATTTTATATTACATAGTAAATTCTCAAAAAGCCACAAACTACTGGCATTTAGAAACGACCATTGCTGAGAAGAAATGCCAAAAGAAACCATTATTGTTTCTTACTTTAAGTTAAGTATTACGTAAGATTTATTTTAAGAGATACATACAAGATGCAAATTTAGATTAGTTCTCAGTAATAGGCCGATTTTGATGTAACTTGGAATAGATATAGTTCATACATTCCGCACGCAACAGCTGGTATCAAATAAACAATTATGGCAGTTGTATTTCTATTTTTACTAATATTTTCAAATGGCACGTGACAGATTCAAAACTCAAAACCAGATGTGGACTAATGTCCATAACGACTAAACTGGTTCTTCGAAAATTTTACGAGCCTGCATTGCGAGCGATAAAAAATCGATTAAGCTGGCGATAAGTCAAACAACTGTTGTTTGCACAACAAAATGGCTTCCTAGAATAGTGTGGGCGTCAAAATGGCGGCGTTAGGGTTGGGACAAACGTCTTTTTCTTGCTGAAATCGCGTGAGGCTTGTGACTTAATGACTGTAATTATTAGTGTTAAAATTGAGTTCATAGTAAACAACTATATAATTGAGCGTTTAAATAAAACCTGTCGCCTACTGACCGGTAGACTAATACAGGATAATAATTGTAATAAGTATAATAATGAACTTTATGCACTGAAAATAAATAAATATAAATAATATTATTATTATTTATATTTATTTTTATATTTAAATAAATAATATTAGGACAAATCACACAGATTGAAATAGCCCCAAAGTAAGTTCGAGACTTGTGTTATGGGATACTAGCTCAACGATACTATATTTTATAACAAATACATACATAGATAAACATCCAAGATCCGGACCAATCAGAAAAAGATAATTTTCCATCATGACCCGACCAGGGATCGAACCCGGGACCTCGCGGTTCAAAGGCAAGCACTTTAACACTGCGCCATCGAGGTCGTCGAAATATGACAGTTATTTTTATTTTGTGCACCAATACCGGATAAATGAAACATTCTATTTGGCATTCGAAATTTAAAGCTTTGTGAATACATTTAAATTTTATTTTTTTTCTTTGGTTTTGGAATATTTGTGTCTGTTTTTGGATTGTGTAAAACATAAAGGAAAATGTAAAAAAAATTGATCCGATTTATTTAGTTTAACAATTACAACCCTGCTCTAGTAGTGTAATAATATGTTGTGACCACAACACTTATCATGTTTGACCGTCTGTCTGTCGATACGTCGAAATTATTTGTTTATTTAGTGACCGTTTACAGATAATATCTCAGAATTGACATTTGTATTTGTACATAAGTATAGATAGCGTAAGTATACAAATGTTATAACAAACAAATAATAAATAACTATTACTTGCTATATAAGTGGTGCCATTCTCGTTGGTTGATTATAATTATAATAACGGTACTAAAGAAAGACAGAAAAAAATATTTACAAAACAAAATAAGCACTTACATAAATATTGGTGTTAAAAAGCATTTATTAATTTGATTCCAAAAAAAACCCAAAAAAATAATAATTTACACTAGCTCACAAAATTAAAAAAATAATATTATTATGTGCTTTAGCAGATAGTCGACGAAACACAAAAGAAGTTCTTTGTTATTACTGTCTTGTGTCCACCAAAGTGATTGAAAGAGAAAAACTGCCTAGGCCTAATTTTGAAATAAATATTTTCGAGTTTTATGATTTTTTTTTTAACGGTAGCAATTCAAGATCATTTCTTTAGAGTATTTTTTCCACGACAATGACATAAGGAATGTTTCACAATTTTGACTACAACCCCTCTTTCAACCCATGGCACTCGAGGCGCCATTAGAGAAACATCCCTCTGAATATTGTTGCGTCGAGGCGAAACTATTTTGATTTTTTACCCGACTCTCCAAAAGTAAGTGTATTATTATAATATACTATCTTTTGTCGACGGCTTTGCTCGCGTTTATTCATGCGTACGCTCATAATTTATTATTGTCAATATCTCGCAACGTGTCGCAATGAAACCTATACCAGATTTTAAGTTAGACCATCCGCTATGCAACTTACAATTCAACCAGTAGTTTTTGCGTGATGCGCGAACAAACATACACAGACAGATAAAATTGAAATGAAAAATGTTTTGGCTTCTATTAGTCTCTTAAAGACCCCCATAATAATTTTACTTACAGTTTTATTATATGTATAGATTATAGTAACAGCACGTAAAAATAAGCTGTTTTCACCATAAAGAAGATTTGTTATTTCTAAATATTTATTTTAAGCTTGTTATGTTAGTTACTGTGTCATGTCAGTTTTGTGAACCATAATTTTAAAAAAGGAGTGCATGGTTTTAGTGCCCTTGTAAGTACATATTTTGTGAATATATTATATGTAATTAATTATATATACCAATATATGTTATGTGCGATTCTATTGGAATCAAACTAGGATATAGGTTACTGGAAAGACTAAAAAATTGAGTAAAAAATAAATGCAAGTTTTGAAGATTCAGCTGTGATTTTACGACTGGCCGCCTCTGTCTGATCCCAATCCTCTATGTTAATGCTACATGCTAAAGCTATTGTGTCCCTTGGTCGCCTCGTACGACATGGACGTGAGGTCATAGAGTAGACCAATAAAGTTACTTCATATTTGTGTTGAAACAGGCAATGAAATGGTGAATTGCCTTCTTTAATATTGGTTCTAAAACACGTAGAAAAAAATGTCCCTCATATGAAGCTGCGTACATATGAAAGCCTTTGGCTACAAAAATATTGTGGTTCCGGTGGATCTGGGGTTCCGTGGGGAATGTTTCTATAAAGATAAATTCCTATGCAAACGTGACAACCACTACACATGATTATAAACAAACACCTTTCCACCCTAGGTTTTACAGACATCTCACTGTGCAGAGCATGCGTGGAGGCTGAGGAAACTGCAAGCCACCTCCTACTGGAGTGTTGTGGCGTCGCATCAGCAAGAGAAGAGTTCCTGGAAGAAATCCAGAGATCATGAGCAAAGCCTGCCGCACACCATCGGCGGTGCTCCGCTTCCTGAAGGAGCTGGGCTGGCAGGTATCATCAATAACTGCGGAAAAGGGAAGTATGAAGTCATAACCGTTGTTGGCTGAATTGCTTAAACCGTAAGTCGTGATGGCGTCAAGTTACGTCTGAATGTTTATCATTCACTAAATATTAGCCGCAGCTCCGGAGTAGCCTATGTTTGACCGCCAGGCTACCGTGAAACATGAAACATAAAACACGTAGGAGTTTATTGCGTCCATATGTTCTCTCTCATTTTTTACACGATAGAGGAAAAGAGACGTATGTTTCGTGGTAGGTTCCTTATAAAATTCATCGAAATCGCGCCCAGCGGTTTAACTGTTAAAGCGAAACAGACAGACTGAACAAACAAACAGGCATGCGGCCTACCTGTTGGGTATAAAATAATATTATGAAGCACTAGCTACGCCCCGGGGCTTCGCGGCTGTATTATTCCAGGTTATATTCTACCCGTGTACCGAATTTCATAAAAATCGGTCCGGTAGATTTTGAGTGAAAGAATAACAACCATAAATACGTCCTTACAAACTTTTGCTTTTATAATTAAAATTAGTAGCATATACATACATACAGAATTCTTATGCATCAAGATTAGACAGCAAATAAACAGTAAGAAAGCCCAATCCCAAAACTCTGCAGTTATTCGACTGAAACACTTTAAAAATTGTACTGAACCACAGCAGCCAAATAAAATACTCCGGCTCAATCGAATAGGTTTTTATTTCGTAGAAAAAACTTTCGCAATCAACGGTTGGTGTTTGGCTTGGAAAATAACAGGCCGATTTCTCTGTTTACTGTTCGGACATCGATACTAGAGTTATATATATACTCTTTATTGCTCCATTTGCAGAAGGATCATCCTACTATAAATCTACTGGATACCGATTGTTATGAAATTTGGTTCGACATTCTACATTTTTAGCGTATAAGAACACAGCAGATTTCAATATTTTTAGAGACACGCCACTAGGTATTTTCGACCTTGTAAACAGATCTTGTACTTTCAAAGTTTTCGCTAAAACTTGTTAAATATCTCAAACTCCGACAATCCAACCACCCCCCCTTCCCTCCCCACCCCGTTGACAGCCTTAATTGAACCCGATACTATCGGCCAAGTTCGAAACGCGATCTTGTAAGAGGATAGACTCAGGTCGCCGAGGATTGCTCGATTTTAATAGTTTCAGAAAACTTTCAAATACTCTGTATTATTTTTATAAAAATAAAATGTATTGAATATAATTTAATAATTGAATTTATAACACTGGCCTGTAATCCGCCTTTTTTTTTCGTGCGACCGCTCGTAAATTATCAATATATCGAATTTTAAGCAACGTAACGCGATGAAACTTATACCAGACTTTAATCAAAATCTACTTGTTACTATTAGCTTCACACTATTTTCCTCCAAAAACGAAGGCGTTAACAAAACCTTCCGAATTACTCAGCGCTGATATTTCGTACTACAACAACAAACTAAACAATACACAAGGGAACAAATAAAAAGATCCATTACTTAGAAGTGTAGTAACTGGTCACTATTTATCTTAGTGCGACGTTAGAAGAAGAAGAAGAAGTTTACGCGGAAGATATTTTACACATTCTATTCACATCATAACCTGTAGAACGGGCGGGCATCAAGTGAACAATATAAGTAACCTATTTTACATAAATCTCATTTTTGACGCAAGCTCTTATTTTATTGTCAGAAAGATTATTACATTCAATGTGTGACAAAAAAGTCATTAACGTGCAGTAAACCGTTGATGAGTTCGCCTGGAGCCGTTCCTGGGTGCACCCACCCAGGTCATGATTTGGTCTCGTTTGGTTTGTTCAAAAAGCAACACGCGACTGTGTTTGAAAAAGGGGAAAAAGAAAAATCTTCGTTACAACACACATATAAGTTAAGCACGTATAGTATATCCCAAAAAGGGTTGACGTAA
This sequence comes from Plodia interpunctella, assembly GCF_027563975.2. NCBI lineage: Eukaryota > Metazoa > Arthropoda > Insecta > Lepidoptera > Pyralidae > Plodia > Plodia interpunctella. Next base: position 5,303,535 of record NC_071316.1, read on the forward strand.
GGCAGGCGGTCAAAACAAAATTTGAAGTACAAAATTTGCAAGGTTCATTTTTCAAGCGGACCTCGACATTCATCATCATATCGAGTGTGTTATTGCTAACACTGGTGTCAGATTTTATTCAAGTCACCTAAAGGCATCTGACATGACTTTTACGACTACTTACCGCCATACAGTGGCACACACTAGGGAACTAAACTGTCAACCAGTGTGCAGGTTTCCACACGATGTTTTCCTTCACCGGAAGCAAGTGGTGGTCTATGAAAACTACTATATGAATCAGATTGGTATACAAACTCGTATGGCACGAGTAGGATACGAACCTGAGACCATAAGATCTTCAGGCGGGCGTCTTAACCTATACACCACCACCGCATCGACCTCGACATTCGAAGTTGCCGCGGTGAAGCCAAGAAATAAAACCGGCTTCTAGATGTAATTTAGTATCTGTATGTTCTCCTGGTTGCTTCCGCAGCCGTTGGACGCTCAGGGATCGCAATTATAACCTAGTATTTGTAACCTATGTGTACCTGACCTGATTAAGCGCTAGTATATCCACACCCTTATTTCCCAACATGAATGAGGCCTGTAATTAGGAAGTTATATGTTTTCCGATAAGGAAATAAACTTTTTTAGAACTTTGTGAAGAATCTTCTCAGAAAGTTTCCGATCAGTCATGTATTTTCTTCACACTTGGTAATCAGGAAAACTCATGTAAAACTCGTGAATGTAATGCTAATTTTCACTGGTGTCGAGTGTCAACGCGTTACGTCGTCGCAACTGAGGACGACGGAATAATTAGGCCGGGCCCATAGGGTAGTTTCCGTTGAGATAGAATCATGAAAATTTTGCAAGAATATAATACCCTTAATATATATATATATATATATATATATATATATATATATATATATATATATATATATATATATATATATATATATAATATAGATATAACCTTGCTATCACTGTTTGGTCTTATAATTGTTTTGTTAAGTTGTTGTTTTCGTGCGCACGCTCATAACTTATTATTGTCAATATAGCTAATCTCCTCCTCTAGAAGCAATGTATCGCGATGAAAACTATACCAGATTTTTCGTAGTTATTTATCTTACCTATCCTTACATATTATAACACAAAGTCCACTGCCGCGTCTCTCTGTATAAGCACAAAAACTACCGTACGTATTTGCATGCGGTTTTCACCAATATATAATGTGATTCCTGAGGAAGGTTTAGGTGTATGATTTATTATGTTTTTACCAGAGGGAAGTCGGGACGGGCCACTAGTTTATTCGAGAATTTTTAATTTGACGGGTAATCACGAGAAATGGTATATAACAATTTTTTGTCTGTGCTGGGGAGCTTGATATATATTATTTAATTTACACCAATTTATTAATTTCTTGGCCCACAGATTAGTGTTAATCTCCGTAAAATCGAAACAAAAAGAAGAAAATAATACAGCACAACCTAAATATTGGTATCAAGTATTTTTTCCACTTTATCTTAGTGTAAAATACAGAGAACTGCATTCGCATTGGTAAGCACCTTCATTAGTAAAAGCTTTGAGCTTTCTGAAAGCTTTGACGCCAAAAGTCCCATTTGTCTTAGTACAAAGGTGTGCTGTAATCAAAGCCTGTTTGCAAATAACAGGGCTTTTGGTGTGCTTCCAATAAGCTCTAAAATAATTGCAAGAGCAATGCAAAACATAAATAGGGTTGTCGAAAACAAAAGGTATTCACAGTTCACAGAATCACTCTTCATCGAAAGCAGGTTTCGCCGATTTCTTTTTAATAACTCAAGTTACTAAAACTTTATAAGCAGAACTGGATTTACCGATCATTTTAATGCAAGCTTATCTAGATTTTGAGAAACCAAATTTTCGACGAAACGATGATGATGTCAAAAAATATTTGTATTAAGCAATTCATAAATAAATGCGAAAGTTTAAAATTAGTGAGTTTTTATTATTTAAAAACATCGTCGATGAAACGTACTTATGAAATATACTATTTTGTCTGTAGCTTTTTTACACAGATAAAACAAGATTCAGGAAATATGTAATCTCAAAATCCATAACCCTCACATGTCAAGTCAAACGGGGCTCACAAAAAATCCCATTACGACAAAATATTTGTACAAACAGCGTCATTGGATCAATACACGGAATCGCTGGGAGATTATTTAGAATCGTCCCGAGGGATGGCAACATTTGCATGGAGGTGTACTCGTATTGAAATGTCAAGATCCTCTGGTATAAACTGAAGAGAGTACAGATATATAGCTAACTAACATCTTCTTAAAGTGCTCCACCGACAAGAACAAAGTTCTTAAATTAATTGATTGAACATCTTCAGTGTCAAATTCAGAAGCCTCCCGATAGCTCTCGCTCGCATGTTTACGAAATAAACTCCGGGTAAATCGTAACTAAATGTGGATGAAATGATCACAAATGTAAAGACCACTCACTCGTCCGGTGCTTGCGCTGACATTCCAAATCAGGAAAAATATAACCATAATCTTCAACGTAAAACAATATGAAATTTGTGCGTAGCATTCGCGACGTGTTTGCAATCTACATTGGAGAATTGGCAATCTGATTGAAAATGTCATTTGGACAAGTTATTTTGACCAAGTTAACACAGTGTGTTTAATCCTATAACAATAAATCTTTATTTATTTTATTTAACAGTAACGACAGCCACGTCGGACCAGTTACGTTTGCTCCTGTAATCCTACTTAAGTGTAAAGTAAAAAATAATTCATATATTTCGACATATACTTCGATAAATCTCAACTCAGATGATTTAGACATATTTGACGATAGTCTGAATGTCTTTAAACGTAAGTTGCTCAACCTCATCAAGGATTAATAATCATAAAATTTGTTTAGTTAATTTGAAATTTATTGTGAACATTGTGTATACCTGTCATTGGTGTTTACATTAGAACTTAATTTTATGTGCTTTGTGTCGAATGTTGTATGTAAATACTGTTGGTGTACCTTAATGAATAAATCTTATTTATTCAGACAATCGTAGTCCACCAGTTATACCTTAAATTAAGTGATAAATTATGAAAATTATTTTATTAACCAAGACGTAGTTTGACATTAGGTTTATCTCTGTACATACATTATTTTGTAACTTGGATGAGTGTGGATCTGCTCTTTTTATGGGACTGGATTAAATTTTCAACAAGAATACTTGGATATATTGAATTTGGTACGAATATAGTAAAATGAGCGGTGTCCCAACGCGTAAAGGTTCAATCTCGCATGAAACTTGATCGAGTTACCTTGACTCACCTAGTTGGGTCGATCTTTTAAAATTTAAGTAGCTAGACTGGAAGTGGAAGTTTTTCTAAACATTTAAGTACATTTTAGATAAACCGTGATTTAATTCTTTATTATTTCTTATCGAGCTTTATTGACTAGAATCCAATTTCATTCAAGTCGCCTAAAGGCACCTGACACTACCGCCATCTAGTGGCAAGTAGTCATATGTATACTAAAGAACATATTTAGGTAAATATTCGCATATTTTTATATAGTATTATTTGGTTTTTAAGGAAAATATCGTAGTAAACAATTTTGAATTTCAAAAATTCAAAATTGTTTATTCCACATATACATACATCATTAATTGACGTGAAAAATGCACTTAAAACTACTGCCGACTTCCAAAACGCAGGTGAAGAAAAATATATGTGTCATTTAAAAAGTACAAATTCCGCCAACAAAACCCCACAAAAACAATAAACTTGAGAAAAACCGCGAAAAACCTAATCTATTTTGAAAATTAACTAACTCCGTTCATAGTTTCAGCAGTCGCGGACAAGTTTCAGCATATCGCGGACTCCATTTATCAAAAACTTTACTTCCACATAATTTTGTCACGGCCACAGTGGCGCGCCCAATCCCTATACGCCCCGTTTTTAAGCCCACATTGTCCTAAACTTAATTACACTCACAATACGCCTGTCCATCCCAACACTATTCAGTGGCAAATAAGGACTCTAAAGAAAGGGTTCCGTATAGGAAAGGGTGAAATCTAATTTCACAAAAAAGGGTATCTTAAACCTTTCTGCACACACAGCCCAGTTGACTGATGCAAAAAAGGGCTTTACTTGAACTCTGTTAAATTCACAGTTCGTAGTGGTATAATAAATGTTAGGTTTATTATGCATAAGTATATCAACAAGCACTGTATCCCAGTCAGTCTCCGCTATGTCGCATGCTAGACGAATCCAACGCGTTCCTGAACCAGGAACCTAAATATGATGTGTTTGTGAATGGATGTAAGATTCTTGTCAGTAGTTGTTTGCGGTTTTGCGAGAATGACGAATGTGAGTCGACTTGCTTGTAATAAAAATACAATAATGTTTATATATTTCTTGTTAAATGTTATAATGTAATATTGTTATAAGATTTTTTGAATGTCTTTAGCGGCTTTGTGCACTTTTTGTGATGGGTGAAAAATGTTAAACTCCCGCCAGGACACATGACGTGATCGAAAATTCTTAAGACGTCAAAAATGACCAACGTTAATATGTCTTCACTTCTGCCGGCACTGCCGGAGTGCGACCCATTTTTTATTTTTTTCTTAACAAAATAATGCAATAGGATACACATGTACAGTTGTATTTAAATAATAATAAATAAATAAATAAGTGTCCGAACAACAAACCAGTGTGTCCCAAACTGTGTATAGACCATGGCCACTCGAGCGTCGCGTGCCTACTGATCCCGCTTTTTCAGAATAACCACTAGCTATTCCTTAACGCCTATATACGGAATTCTATTGGTGAAATAATTTATATTTGAACCCTTTTATAGAGCTCTCTATGGTTAAATGCACGAATGCAATGAAATAGACGCTTTGAGCGATACGTGGTTGGTTATTTATGGTTCAGGGTGTTTTAAAAAGATCCTCATGATTTTCCGTTTGTATGGTCTTTCTTTGACGTTGAACGAAAAAAAAATTGGAATTTTTTTTCACACTTATTTTTGACTTTTTATTAATATTTTGAAGTTAGTGATAATTTACGAAACGGATATCTATTTTATTTAATTTGTTATCTTATTCATTCTTGGCTGTGATGCTCCCAAGCCTGAGCTCCGCCTGACCGCCTGCTTGAAGTTGACTCTCATTGGGAATGTTGTTGTTAGCACAAGCTTTTTATCCTTTACACACCTCGTACAACAGAAACAGTTAAAAGACCGATATTCATTATTGAAATCCACATCAAGCTTTTTTCCTCTCATCTGTTCTGTTCCCCGGTACTTCCTCAGCCGCACAGCGTTGGAGCCATGGGGCCGCTTTCCTACTTTTTCTTCACCGTTTACCACGGTCTTTGGCATCTGTCAAGAACCACTATCAAGCTAAAATCAAACATTAAATGTATCTTCTATAAGCCATTCTCGAAATATTCAGTTGCGGAGAAAGCTTTTAGCAAATTTTGAGAGTAGAAACTAAACACTAACTGGCACTGTACATCGTGCGTTATCTGCCAGATAAATTAGCAGTTAGTACAGTGCGAGTTAACGGTCACAGTCAGAATACTATATTTGGGAACCATTGTTGTTAGACTGAGCTAAGTTTTGCAGGGTTGTCACTTGACACATAATTTGTGACGAGACGCAAAGACGTGGCGCTATGATCGGTATGCTCGATTTCTGGAGGTCGGAGGTCTTGGATTCGATTCACAGCGCGGGTAAATATTTGTAATTGTGATTACAGATACATCCAAACAAAATATTGGTACAAAATTAATTAATTAATTGATTGCTTCATTACGACGGGATAGAAGCACAAACAAACACACTTTCAGATTTGTAAAATTAGTATGAATTTAAAATTTCACGTGAAAAGTGCATGTGAAGTCACAGCTGTACTTTTTCACGTGAAATTTTAAATTACATAGTAATTCTCAAATGCTACACACTACTGACATTTCGAAAGGAATGACAGTCTAATTTGATGAAATGTGACAAAAAAAAAGAATATTAACCAAATGGGACAAAAAAAAAAAGAAAATTATATGTGATTTGCGACAACCCTACAATAGTTGTAACTCTACTCGTACTTAAAACTTACACAGAATTTTCGGCTGTAAAGTGCAATGTTTACGGTGCGTTAATGAACAAATTTAAATGCAGTCAAATTTTATGGGGTTGCCAGTGTCCATGGGCTGCGGTGTTTGCTTACCATCAGGCGACCTCTATGTAAAAATAAAAAAAAACTGGTTAGAAAAGCGTTCAAATTATTATTCGAATTTAGAATTCAATTTTTTTCTTTTCTAACATAAATTTAAACGCGTAATTTTTGTTTTATTTGTCGTTTCGCCCGATCGCATGGAATATATGGAGCCTAATTTTTTTCCTTGGCACTCGTGCCTCAAATTCAATGATAACTTTAACTTGATCGCAGTTTCGATACCGTTAAATTGTGTGACAAATTCTCATATTCTCTGAGCCAGATACGAAAAGGAAAGTTCGTCATTTGGTCGCCGAGAATCACATCTGGCAGATTATAATATTGATTCCTTGACAGAAAGTGGTGAAACAGGTTCTAAAAATTTTTAAATACCTTTAAGAGTCGCAGTTCCTCCTACAACAATACTTTCCCACAAGATTATTTATCCCAGGGACGTATTCAGAATACTGAATATAAATGCCCACAAAGCTGTCAAGTTGGAATAAATTAGCCTAGTGATATATAGGCTATTGTTTAGCCTGTATCGTGGGCTATATGTAAATAGGTAACGCACGAGCTGAATTGTGCTTTAGACTAGTTTTAGGATATCTATTATTATATATAAATACTAATTTGGTATATCCTTATGGGACATGTACTAGGAGCTCATAACCGGACAGGATGCTTGAAAAGAGTTTAAGAGAGGCGAGTGAGATTTAGGTTAGAGGAAATAGGCGTGATAATATGTATGTATGTATGTTCTATTTTGGTATCTACGCCTGGGTGTTTCTCCGAGCGTTACGACCGCTCCGACCGCGCAGTCATTACTATCTGCCAATTTTCTTATGGAAGGAATCATTTTCCGAAATCAATTCATGAAATTGACATTACCACAGCACATATTAATGTATATATAATTTTAAAGTCAGATAGGAAAAGTAATTGTTGTCTTTGTTAAAATTTGAAAAATGGTAATGACAGCGCAGACGCAGCGGTCGAAACGCTCGGAGAAACACGCCCGCCTACGTTGGTTTGTTTCCCTAAACAAATGTCTTGACATTGGCATGATGTCATCAATGTTAACGTCAAAGTTTACTGATGTAACTCATCCAAAATATTTAAATCGTACCGACCTATTTTGATGGCAAAATGGTAATACATGTCGCTTACCTGAAAATAAAATATTTTTTAATTATACAAAGTATCAATAAATGCCATTTGAGAAAACTATACGTTGCCATTTTTTTTTTTGGGGAGTGCGGTATTCTTATGTCAAATGCGGGATATAATAGGAAAAAAAAACCGCAAATTGAAATAGTTTTTTTTTTCATATTTTTAATAGCAAAATGTTATTGGAAATTTAAATTAGGTACCTATTTTTATAGATGCAAAAGTGCAAATGTATGGCAATGTCGTATTTTGTTGCGACACAATAGTCCCGCGGGACAGTAAATTCTGGAGTCAATAATGGAGACGTATGGCAACGCTGCTATTGATATATGTTTATGGACAATAAAAGAGTGCAAAATTAAAAGTAATTTTAAAACTACACATGCATGATTCTAAGGTAGAAGTTCAGGTTGTTAAAAGTTGCTTCTCCAGACTAGATAACTGTATGCATGCCCTAAACCACTTGGTCTAGGACTGGCTACAAAAAAAAGAAACAAACTGACAGCTGTCAATATATTTAGCGCCTCTTCAGACTTGGCTTATGCCTTCTTCTTCAGTAGATATTAGCCACTCTTATAGGTATATATAGATATTCAATACAAAAGACTTGGCTGTATGGGCTAGTACCCTTTGCCTCCTCAATAAAACGAGGGAATAAACAAAAAAAAAATATTTAGCGCCTCTTTTATTGCAAAAATATGAGAGAAAATTTTTTGGTAAAATACAATAGATCATTATTTTCTGTTATAAGTACTTCTTACTTATCTATACATAAAATAAAACTGTGAGTGGGCTACGTCTATATATAGGAAATATAATATTAAAGAAAAATAATTATGAAGATTTATGGGTCTAATTGAAGCCAAAACAATATTTTGTTTTAATTTTTGTCTGTGTGTATGTTTGCGACTCACGCAAAAACTACTGGATATAATTTGATGCGGTCATTACAGTTGTATAGCGAATGGTATAACTTAAAACCTGGTATAGGTTTCATCGCGATACGTTGTTTAGAACCCGAGATATCGATAATAATAAGTTACGAGCGGACGCACGTAACAAACGCGGGCGAAGTCGCGGTCAAAAGCTAGTGTAATTAAGTGTTAATACAGAGTTAAATTACTTACATTTTATAGCTTATGCTATGAGTGTTTTTATTAATATAACAGTTATACATTGCAATTGCACAGTTCTGAAGTTTTCAATTCTTCTTCAATTATTTTCCCGTCAAATACATTCAGTTGAACATTGCCCTTAGGAAAAACCACATACGTTCAGTTGCTATCTTCGCGAGAATATAATATCAAATCATCAATATTTTATCCTTACTTATTATAAAATGAAGTCCCCCTGCCCCGTCCGTCTGTATGAACGCGATAAACTCAAAAACTATCTATAATGTAATCCTGAGGAAGGTTTAGGTGAATAATTTATTATGATTTTTAACCGAGCGAAGCCGGGACGAGTAACTAGCCTACTTTATTACCTTCACCTAAGATTTAACAAGTGGATTTCACAGCAAATAACTATCGAGTTCAACTCAAATTGATAAAGCTAAAAGTTTTTCACAAATAGAAGTAAACTTGAGACATCTGTTGAGACTTCAAATTGAAAACTAGATCTCACTTTGATCCAATGACGTGTTTATTCATAGATATAACATTGAACAATATAGCGTTGAGTCTTAGAATCGGACACCATATCCTCCCGTGGTTAGTGTACGATAGGTACGGACAGCACTGACAATAACAGCATTCCCAAAGATGGTTGGCAGTCGTAACAGCTGAATCGTCAAAAACATTTTTTTATATAGGTAGCCAGATCCCACTTCTGTGTAAAAGCCTCCTCTAACTGTTTCCAACCAATTCTATGTCTCGAATAGGTATTGGAATAAATGTGGAATAGGATTCGAACCTGGGACCATCACAGGCGGTCTTAATCGCTGGTCCACACCCGATTCAATCGGTCTATGAGGTAAGACCAATTTGTAATCACTGTTGTGATTTATCATGTCTGTGCAGTAGTTTCTCAATGGTTAGCTTCCAAGTTTTGTATTGCCTATTAGGACTTGAAGTTGTTACGCGAGGTGTCAGGTTAAAGTTTAACCTTTGTCAACAACGCTTTCCGGCGGTGTCTGACACTCCTGAGACGCATTGAGAGCGGAAATTACAGCCGATCACTGGTATATATTACGTAAGACTTTAATTAGATGAATCTAAGTATTTACATTTCACACACAAGTTGATAATCAACCGGAGTGCAAGTTTCCTCACGATGTTTTCCTTCATCTGAAGCGTGTCTATGAAAACTTCTGCACATGAGTCAAATTGGTTGGCACTTGTTGGCACGAGTAGGATTCGAACCTGGGACATTTTGGTTCACAGGCGAGCGTCTTAACCATTACACCACCACAGCTCCGCAAAATATTACACCAAATTGATAAATAGCAAAGCGAAGTGAGAAACTTCGTAAAAATCGACTTCCAAAACCACATATCGCATTTCTTCACAACTCACACGCCTTCGGAAAAGTTTAAACGCTTCATACCAACAAACTAACCGACAAAAATCCGAAACATTTCCACGTAACTGAAGTTAGGGCGGGCCCGGTGAACTGTGAAATGACACTAGACCAAGTGTAGGGATTTGGGCACTGATAACTAAAATATAGACAACACACACACGTTCATTTAATACTAACATTATAATGTGATATAAAATTTGATAGTCCGTCCCTCTTTCACGTCAAATATAATATTCGACTGAGGTGATTGTTAGTGTGGAGTGCTATCAAGTTACATAGGCTTCTTACTGTCGTGGATAGAACCGCGGTAAACAGCTAATTTTGTCATCTATAAAAACACACAAACTCACAAAGTAGATATAGCCCAATGAGACAATAATTGCCATATAATTAATTCGTATATCAATTCATTAGTTTTATCATTCTGTTTAATATGTGACACCTGAAGCTCAGAGACCGTTAAAAATAACCTATAAATACAGACCGGCCGCCTGCCCTATATTAATTATTTTTAAGAATGCTTTTGTTGGTTATCAGCAGTCAAGTTGAACTTCTTTATCCCGTCATCTCCGACATCCACTTTTGTGCATATAATTAAGTTAAGATTGTATTTGCACGTATGTTTTTATATGTGTAATTAAGGGTTATTTATTGTTTTGTATCTACAGGAGGACATGGTGGACATCGATCCTTTTCTTGAGCAGAAACCACACGCCACTAAAACAGACGAAGGCAACGTTTCATTCTTATTTATTAAATTGTCTATTCTATGCTGTGAGTTCTTGTTTTCTCTATTTGTTATAACGTCAATGTAGTATAAGCAAACTTATGTTATAAATCACTTGAAAATCGTGAGGTCCCTTTTAATGGTACTTTTGATACATTGAAGTGGGGTATTACGTCTAAAAATGTAATTTTGACTTTTTTATTCCCCTATTTGTTCAACGAAGACGTCTCAATTTTATATTAAAGAACTATTAATCTTTCTTGGGAAATAAATTGGATTATTTATAGTTTTCTTTTTATACTTTCTTCGAAGCCAGTTACCAGAGGTAGACCTTGATACAAAGGTCGTCTGAATGGGTACCTCACTTTCATCTATTCCTGGCACCAAATAGCAGTGCTTGCATTGTTGTGTTCCGATTTGAAGGGTGATAGAGGCGGTGTGATTACAGGACACTGGGCCACAAAGTAGGCAACGCGCGTGTGACTCCTCTGCTGTTGCAGGCGATGATAGGCTGTGGTGACCACTTACCATAAGGTGGGCCGCATGCCCGTTTGCCTGCCTGTTAAGTATAAAAAAACCCCAGAGCGTGTTTTGCTCTACACATGAGAGGTCGGGCCACCGTTGAAAGAGATAGCAATATATGTACCTTGCAACAAAAAGTAGTCATTGCTTGTTCTTGTATATACCACTTGTATATTCATAACACGTGTTATGTATTATAGCGTTCACTATAAAAATAACAATTCAAAGCGCCTTACAAGAAATTAATTCCAGTCAAGCACAACCAATCTCAAAGGGAGCTTAATACCTTAATGCACTATTGTTCTGACTAGAGGCGTAGCTGAGTGTCCCGGTGGCCGGGGCAAAAAAATAAAATAATAAAACCCCTCGACATCCAAGCTGATTTAAAAGTGTAAAGTATGAATGTAGCTGATACCGAACAATATTTGAATACGCCTATCGTCCAACCGTTTCATTAATTCACGTATATAATATAATCAGTTCAATTCCTGTGTTTACCAAAGCTACAAACTACTAGCATTTCGGAACGACCACTGCTGAAAAGAAATGCCGAAAGAAACTCATTCAAACAGTGTTGGTCCCTATTATGCCAGAAGGGCTTACCATTTTTTAAATATAAATGTATGTATAATTTTTTATCAGTAATATTACAATGTAAGTACACAATAAAGTACATGGTCAAAAGGTATACTGAAACATATTATGATTGTGATCAAGTGTATATAAGTCATATTGATCGATAAGTCAGCTCGATCTTTTATTAAAAGTTTAATTATACATACACACATATATATATATATATATATATATATATATATATATATATATATATATATATATATATATATATATATATATATATATATATATATATATATATATATATATATGTATAATTAAACAAACAAAAAAATCTGGTCAGCTCAAACTTTTATTAAAAGATTGAGCTGACCAGTTATTCGAATTAAATTAGTTAACAGAGCACAAATTAGATTGCGTCACGGATTACTTTTAATCTAAAACTCCGACATATTTGTCCTGTACTAAAAAAGATGCTTTGATTTAAAATTTTGACTAATTAGCTCAAGTATTTTCACAACGACATGATGAGCGTTTGACAAACTAAAAGCTCGCTCTATTCGGCAATCTAAGGGCCCCTTTCGATTGGGGGCCCGGTGCACGTGACCTTAGATCATCTCCCTCCTCCTCGATAGCTACACCACTGGCTCACTGCAATTGGATAAGGTTTCAAATTATTTTATAACTTAATTTCCCGTATTGTTCAATTTAATTGGCAGTGTTGTGAACATGGTCTTTCAGTATTTAATGTTGTTTTCCCGTGAGTAGTGTTAAAAGAAATGCAACTGTTATTAATTTCCAACGAGTATTGCTGCCGGTGGCGTAGCTACAGGATTAGGTAATGCCGAGCACCTGGGTCTATATGGTAAGGGTCACTCATTGTTTAGATCAATGGGCGATAGAAACCGCAATAAATGCGAAAGTAAGTTTGTGTGAGGTAACAAATCTATCTATAGACCAATATTCTTGAAATTTTGCATACACGTATTTTGAAGTATGGAGAAAAACGTAGGGTACCTTTCATCCTGGAAAATCCCGGAAAAACGTGGGCGAAGCCGTGGGCACCTAACAAAACTTAGTACCTATAAAACTTTAACAGTTTGCGTGGGACCTGGGACTTATTTATGCTAATGACACATAATTTAAGGGACACAGAGCCTAGGCAGCTGATAGGCAACAACATCATTCCCAAAGAGTGTTGACGACAGACAAGACGGCCGGTTGTAAAATCACAGTTTAAAGCTTTAAAATTAAGGGTTTTTTACGCCGGGTTTTGCGGCTTCACAACCCTGAACACACCCGGAAACATAAAGATATAAGAGAGATTAAAGTAATGAAAGCGAAGTAGAATCATTTCATTATGACGATGGGTAGTCGTAATGCCATATGCCTTTAGGTGACTTGAATAAAACCTGAAACGTATCAGCATTGTCGCATTCGATCTTCTATTTTGCGTATCAAAAGTCTCCAAAGTTTAAAAAAATCATATTTTTCCAGATATGTCTTGTGCCACGGTCACTTCTTTATATATATTTATAATAAAATAGATATAAAAAGAAAGTAAACGCTCCATAAATAAGAGAAAACATATTTAACAGTGTCTGGCGACCATGCAAACATACATCCACGTCACACATAGTTTCAGAATTGGGCAGTTCGGCAATTCGTTCCTTTCAATTCGATACAATTGATTTGGCGGCACCGATTACGTGTAGCGGTTCCTACAAAGTAAATCTGATACAATTTCTATCGTTTCCCATATCTAATTGTACACGTATAAAAAATGCGCAAAAAACATTTTGTTTTTCGAACAAATGAACAGTTTAAAAATAAAATGAAAACTTTCTACAAACTCAGGCAGGCAATATTTTCAATGAATGCGTGTGCTTAATTTAAAAATAAAATTGAATTTCGAAGATGCAGCGAAAGTCAGTTATGGTTAGGTCTCGGATTAGGTTATAAAGTTATATACTAAAGGACAAATAGCCTTCGCAGTTGATAGACACATAGCATTCCCAAGGAGGGTTAAAACGCTCGTGAAACTATAGTCCTTACAAGATGAGAGAGACTACTTTTTGTATTTTGTTGTTATATGAATCATTGTTGTTATATGAATATTGTGAAAAGAAATAATATAATTCTGAACAAACAGAGTCGAAGAGGACCGTCTACAAAAGCCGTAACCCCAAATATAGAAATGACAAAGAAATATTCGGAAAACCGTAAAATATCACAAATATTTGTTTAAGAGGATCCCCGAATGGCCCCGAGACATAAAGGCCAGTTCACACGGTGTGATGATAATGTTGACTGGAAAAGTAGGCAAGTCCTCAACTATGCATGTCAATTGTAATCGCGAATGAGTTCGTTTAGTTTGATTGGCCTTATTTATGGCATTATCTACAGTTTATTCAGTATGTATAGGCAGACCAATAGCATAAATCCAAGATGAATAATGATTAACAATTCGATCTCTTCTTGAAAGAAGATTATTCGGTAACGAATTAAAAAGGTAAATAAAAAAATGTCCATCCTGCGGTGGCCACTTGCCATTAAGTGGACGCATATGTGTTTACATGCTTATGCAATAGTATCAAGGAAAACGCTCTTGTTCACTGACTGGGCCAATGTTTTTAAATCGTATCAAGTCCCAAGACGGCGCAGTTTGGTTTCCATTGCAAAGATTTTCTTAGGGCGCTACACAGTGTGGACAACCCCTTAGATAAACAACTCTGAACTTGAAATAACAAAATATTTGGAAGTCTTAACATTTTGTTTTTCGTTTCATCCTCGGCTATAGGAGTTTAGTAAACAGAGCAAGCAAAGAATTCTTTAACCTCTTGACTGAATGTGAAAAAGTTAAAAATATTTTTTTTTTTCAAAAAAATATTGTTACCTTTTGATAACGTGAATCAGCTATTTCACAGGTACCTATCTCTTTTGTGTTTTTCCTAAATTTTCCCATCGCCGTTTTGTTGACAGTCGTGAAATTGTAATGTAATTTACGGGAACAATTTGAATTTATCGAAAATCGATTGTGAAAATACTTAATTCTAAAGCAATAAGGAAAGTCGAAAAACAAAATTAATTTTATTGTTTATTAACTTATCGTTCCATATTTAGATGTCGTAATTCTTTATAATATACTAGTGGCCTGTCCTTGCTTCACTCGGGTAAACCCATAATAAATTACACACATAAACCTTGCTCAGGAGTCCTGCATCAAAATCTGTTGCGTAGTTTTCAAGATCTAAGCATACATAAGGACAGACAGCGGGAAGCGACTATGTTTTATACTATGTACACATTTTGTCGCCATTTTTAAATCACCCTCCGTTTTTATTCGTTTTATTTCTTTGTTATAAGAACGATTTGACTTCTCCTAGCAGAAGATGATTGCTATTAGGGATAAAGTTGATAGAAACTGATGGATACGTAATGCAACCAGCCGCCTGACCGTCCTAACCTGAGCGATGCCGCCATCAATCCCGTCCGCTTCCTAAACTCAACGGTTTTTGTCGCAAAATATCCGGCCCGAAGGTCCAAAAGGAAGTATTTCTATACATCGACTCTGAAATTTACGGTTTTATATATAAAGAATGAGGTCAAAAATTGCTGGATTTTAGACCAATAGAGGGAGTCCGCGAAAGAGATAGCTGGACGATATTGATGGATTCCTGCGGGGGTGACAACAGGTTGCCGTCGACAAAAATATGTGGAAAAAGGAAGGGCTTTTCCCATCAGTGGAACACACATAGATTAAAAAAAGGGTTGCACTCCGGCAGCGCCGGCAGAAGTGAAAACTTGAATATTAACGTTGTGCATTTTGAAATCTTACGAATTTTCGATCAGGGTCACGTGTCCTGACGTTAGTATAACATTTTTTACCCATCACAAAATGTGCACAACGCCGCTAAAGAAGATTTCACTTCAAAAAAAATTAAGAATGTTTACAACGCATGCCTAGCTGACGTCCTTGGGAATGTTGTTGTTTATCACCTGCCAAGGCTGTGTTTTCTTATGCCAGCAACACACTATTACGTGTGCATGAATTCTAATGAATATACACTTGCACATCTCACAATAAACGACACAATGTAGTTTTGTTGTCTTAGAATATGCATTGAAACCAACAATAGTGACCGTTCCAGTATCTTAGCACACACAAATAAGTCATTGTGTCAATGAAAGTGAGTTGCACAACTCAATGTTAACGTCAAATTTAATATGCGCAGAAAACCATTTGGTCAAAAAAAAGTACGCCATTTTGTCTAAAAGTCGGCGGCGCGCTGATTAAAATCAATGTATAAATGATTCTTGTGGAAGGTGTTAAGTGTATTATGGTTTGACCCGAGCGAAGCCGGGATGAGTCGCTAGTAAATAAATAAATGATAGTCTCAGACCACGTTACTATTATAAATCTAAAAATTTTTTCAAATATCTTCGTTCTCCCACCACTGCCAAGGCAACCAACCGCGTTCTAAATCTGAACATTTCTACCATTTGTCTTATTCAAATTCTAGTTTGGCCTAACCGGGTGCTACATCACCGACTTTTCAGATCGCCGTTTGATGTGCCAGCATTGGCAACTCCTGACGTCTGCGGAGCGTATCTAGGTCAAGGGATGAATGCCTAATGCGATTCCGAGAAGTGAATTCTGGAATTTTAACGCTAACGCCATTTCGTAATAGTTCAACTTATTTAGAATTTAGACCACTACATATCCTGTTGTAGGAGGCGACTAAGGGACCTAGCAGCTGAAAGGCAACTATAGCACTCCCAAATGTAATTGACGTCAGACAGGCGGCCGTTTAAAAACTTAGCCAAATCTTCAAAGTTTGTGCAAGCTCTGGGCGCCACAGCTCCTAATGTAACCAGGAACATTACAACAAAAAAAGAGTTTTTAAATATTTTTGTATTGCTGATTTACTGAAAGTTAGATAATGCGCCCGTGGTCCCTATGTCACTCGGTCGCTCTCAACCTTTCCAACTCACTCCACACCAAAAATCACTTAAATACAATGTTCTTTGACGTAAAAACAGATCATGGTATTGAGATAATTTAAATAAATATATAAGGACAAATCACACAGACTGAGCTAGCCCTTAAGTAAGTTTGAGACTTAGTGTTATGGGATACTTTTTTTTTTCTAGCCCTTAAGTAAGTTTGAGACTTGTGTTATGGGATACTAACTCAACCATACTATATTTTATAACTAATACATTTATAGATAAACGTCAAAGAACCGGGCCAATCAGAAAAAGATCATTTTCCATCATGACCCGATCGGGGTTCGAACCCGGGACCTCACGGTTTAGAGGCCAGCACTTTACCACTGCGCCACCGAGGTCGTAAAAAGGTTTTTTTTGCTAAATAAATAAAAAGAAGTTACATTTAATTGTTTGAAAGAAAAGCCAAACCAGACTTTGCCATGGACCGAGACAGGTGGAAATATATAATAGGTACTAATTATTAAATTATTTCTATTATTGGTGTGGAGATAGGACAGGGATGAAAATCTGTGAATCCATGTATATATATATATATATATATATATATATCTCTTTATCAATACTATTAGTATAAAGAGGTAAGCGTTTGTGATTTTGTGAGTTTCTATGTTTGAGGGGGTCTTCGAAGAATCTTCGATCTCAAAAACTCTTTCACCATTAGATAGGTACATCATCCAAGATTGCTGTATTCTATATTATATTTTACCTCAAAATTTCCACGGCAGCGAAGTTCCGGGCAACATCTAGTCTAGTTATTTCTAAAGCGACATTTCTAACATACAGACAACCCAACCAAACATGCTTCGCTCATATCACTTCGTTATAACTTTCGCTTATATAACTATGAAAAACTATTCGGCAAGTTTGAGAAGTATTTCATATATTAATAGTTCTAGAATGTCACTCAATAGTTCAATACTTGGGGGTGACCACCACACGGTTACCCACCAAGTTGCGCGGCTGAAACAACGCCAAGTCACGCGCACACGTCACATAATTTGGAAATTATGCAATAACTAGCTTTTACCGCGGCTTCGCCCGCGTCAATTTCACGTCACATCCAAGTTACCCTGCACGAAACTCTATGGCGCGGTAATAGCGGCGAGTTTGCAATGTTTTTGGGTAGGTTGATGTGCTGTTGTTATTATATTATTTCTTGTAATATTTCACGAATGTAGATTGAATGGAAGCTTGAAGAGAAACATACAAACTCACTTTAATTATATAGTAGATTATATAGTAGATATTAGATTGAAAAACTGGAATAAGATTGACATGGATTGTTGATGATTGCTGTGGGATTTGCGAAAGACACATCTTTCATCATTTTTTTCTTGGATGAAAGGTACTCTATATATCCTTCTCCATACTCTTAATTATACATATATGCGACATTTCAAAAACTTGGGTTGAATAGATAACGTAACAACCAAACTTACTTTCGCATTTACAATATTAGTTGAGGTTATTAGTTCTGGCACTGGGAGTACTGCGAAACAATTTGCTTGCAATCAATTATTCAAAGACCAATGAAGCAAAAATGTCTTTAATAGGAAGGCATGAATTGATTACAGAATACATAGCCTCCCGTGAATGTAGTATATGAGTCGAGGGACACAAAACCTTCGCAGCCGATAAAAAACAATAACATTCCTAGGGATGGTTGTCGTCAGTCAAAACTTTAATGTTTATGTTGTATCGTATATGGGAAACGGGCTTCACGGCGTCACAGCCCCGAACGGAACCGGGAACACGAGAACAAGAGGGACAGAATGCAATCCGCAATGTGATTGGCTGCGTCACATTGCGAAAAGATTAGATAATGCAAAGAGTATTCTGAATACGAAAAAATATGAAAGCTCCGACGCTAATTGGCTGAGAAAGAAACCGGGAAAACGTTCAGGGAAAAGAAAGAGAGAGAAAGAGAGAGAGAGAAAAGCAAATCCACACGACGCCCTCAGTTTTCAATATTTTCGCTAATTTCACACACGGACAGAAAGGGTCTATCAAAAATCATTTTCTAATTGAATGAAGAAGGGGCGAAGTACTTTTGTCACTTTTTTGTACATGTATATAGATAATATAGACTAATATTGCAAGGCGCATATTTTAAACAAAGCTTAGAGAAAACCGTTCGATTAATTTTATTAATTGTAATTTACCTAATTTTGTTTTTACAGAATTTTTTTCTACTGTTTTATTATATGTATATCGATTAGACCTTCACATGCACTGTTTCATGTCATATTGTAAATTAAACAATATTCACCAATGCCACAAACTACTAGCATTTCGGAACGACCATTGCTGAGAAGAAATGCCGAAAGAAACTCATTCAAACAGTGTTGGTCCCTATCATACCCCAGAAGGGCTTACCATTTTTTAAAATATAAATGTTTTTTTTACTCAAGAGTCTCTTATTATGGTAGTAAAGGTGGAAACACACTTGCAAGCCAGCCAGTATATTTCACACATGCAAATATCTGGATAAGATGATAGTAGTATAAGTCGTTCACAGTCTAGTCTTATCCCACGTTATGTGGGGTGAGGGATATGTGAGCAGAAAAAGTGTGAAAAGGTAAAAACCTTTCTCTGTATAATATTAGTTAGTATGTAGACCAAAGTCAAATAAGTCCATAACTAATCGCGACAGACGGACAGATAGGAGCATTCATAAGACTAATTTGGGTCATCACTCTCGCAAGATAAAAGCTCTTTCATAGCTATTACGACAATGCTAAGTGTTTTACTTGCAAAGTGGAACCGCTACGAGATATAATATTTTTTCTGTTATGAAAATAATACAGAATTTTTTGTGAACCTTTAATTTTAAGGTTTCGTACTAAGAAATATAAATAAATATATTAGGACAAATCACACAGATTGAGCTGGCCCCAAAGTAAGTTCGAGACTTGTGTTAAGGGATACTAAACCAAGGATACTATATTTTATAACAAATACATATATAGATAAACATCCAAGACCCGGGCCAATCAGAAAAAGATCATTTTCCATCATGACCCGACCGGGGATCGAACCCGGGACCTCTCGC
Organism: Plodia interpunctella; assembly: GCF_027563975.2. Classification (NCBI taxonomy): domain Eukaryota; kingdom Metazoa; phylum Arthropoda; class Insecta; order Lepidoptera; family Pyralidae; genus Plodia; species Plodia interpunctella. The sequence continues at coordinate 5,323,317 of NC_071316.1, forward strand.
TTCAGAGGCAAGCACTTTACCACTGCGCCACCGAGGTGGTCATTTCAACCAGAAATGAAAAACAAAATACATATACCGACACTATTATTCGTATATTTGTTTTGCGCGACTTTTTAAAACATACAGTGCATATTTTATGATTCCTGTGTGTCACGGGTAAACACCGAAGTGCGGTTACTCCTAGGTTTAGCTGGTTAATCCTGGTTACGCCAAAGTGTAGCCCACTATTATGGTGTTCGGATAGACCTAGGTACAGTCAACAGCACACCAAGTTATCCTGCATGAACCTCTATAGAATAGTAATAGCGACGAGTTTGCAATGAATTTGGGTGGGTTGATGTACTGTTGATTGTACAGGCTGTCTTATTTATTTATTTATTTAAACTTTATTTACCAAAATGGTACAAAGGACAGATTTAATGCTAAAAGCATTCTCTATCAGCCAACCTTCGGAAAAAACTGAAAGATAGGTGTGAGTATGGAATATGAATAAAAAAAATAACACTAAGTAAGTACACGGTTTTTGTTGGTTATACCTAAGTATGTCGTGCTATCTTCGGCTAAATCTAGGTTTGGCCTTAATTATACCAGCTAGACCAAGGTGCAGTTCATCGCAGATGATTCAATGTAAAATTATATTACTTATCAAACGCGTTATCTATACTATTATTATAAAGAGGTCAGCGTTTGTGAGTTTGTATGTTTGAGGCGGGTAATCTCCGAAACTACCGAACCAATTTCAAAAACTCTTTCACCATTAGAAAGGTACATTATTCAAGATTGTTATAGGCTATATTTTAAATCAAAATTACCACGGAAGCGAAGCCCCGGGCAACTTCTAGACAGAAAGAAAGAAAACATTTATTTGCCAAAAACACGAGTACAAATATACAAATTGATGTCAAAATGAATAAAACCTACATGTTTTACCGAATATAGCTAGGCAAATATAAATAAATAAAGAGGAGCATGCTATCCACTACAAATGACAAAAAAAAAAGAATTATAATGTATACTAGCACTAAATAGTGAATACTATTTTTAGAGAGATATGGTCCATTTTGCATTGCATTACTAAGATATGAAAAAAGGAAACATGAAACAATTCTGTGTCGTTTTCGTTTTGAAAGGATTGTAGTTTGAGTTTGTGTTAGATTAGTTTGTAACAACAGTATTTTATAATAAAAATAAAAAAATATTTTTCTTCATAACAAAAGATTCGGTTGTTTTGACATTTAGACCATCTGGTTTAATTTGTTCGTAACTTACTTTATTAACCTCGCTATTGGAAGTTCAAGTAACTTGACAAGGGTATACAATAAGTTGAAATTTAACAGAACTAGCTCAGAAAACGTAAAGCGTCATGACGACCACCTGAATATAACAGCTCAAGTCCTTAATTAATAAGGGCCGACTTAACTCCCTAACTTCGATCCATCCATCCAGTTTCGCCAACTTTCCCGCAGATTTCCTGTGGCATTGAGTTCAAACGAATAGAACTGACAATCGGTTATTTTTTTTAAATTAAATAAATATCGTCAAATATTTCGTGAACCTTGTGTAATACGTATAATATTTACTATTTCAGTGAAATAAATTTTCAGTATGAATATAACTAATTTTAAACAAAATTGGAGTGAACGAGTAAAAAAATATCCACACTTCGGCATTTGTTTAATAACATTATCATTATGAAAGTAATTATTGTCTAAGCTAAGCTGTGCCGTGTGAAGATGTGTTTTAAATATTATAGGGAACTAATTCAATTAAACATTACACTGTAACAATAGGAATATACAATGTAGTATAAGCGATTTCTGTCTGTGTTTGTGATACGTAGAAAAATAAACAATGATTGATTTATTATGGGTTAAGTACATGTTTCAATAAAATGACATTTTAATGAAATTATACAAGATAAGGAAGCGGTGGTGGTGTAATGGTTAAGACGCCCGCCTGTGGATCGAAAGGTCCTAGGTACGAATCCGCACTCGGTATTTATAAAAAAAAAATACCAATCTGAATACTCTGAATACTCATGTATAGTAGTTTTCATCGACCACCACTTGCTTCCGGTGAAGGAAAATATCGTGAGGAAACCTGCACGCTTGTTGATTATTAACTTGTGTGTGAAATGAAGAAGGCAATGGCAAACCACTCCATTAATAATGCCAAGAAAGTTGTTACGTGTGTTTCATTCCATGTAATGACCACGACCCTCAGCCATGAGGAACTACGACTATGAAGAAGATACAAGATAAATATAATTTAGATTAATTAAATAAAGTAATAAAATAAATGAAACAAAACTAAAATATAAACTGAATTAGTTGTCAACTCTAGTTCACGAAACGGTTCAACGTCTAACGACATAAGTCAAAAGTTTTAAATAATGACAGTGTCGCAATCGCATTGTCTGTCATTTGTGCCACCGGATTTTGACCCTTTTCGTTAACAGTTTCAAAGTGGAGAAGAAGAAGATTGACAAAGGCATTGCAGCAGCGTCTCGAGATTGAACGTCTGATTTTGAGTTTCTAATGAACTAATCTCATCTAGGTCAAGTAGATATACGATTTTTCTGTGATGCTCTAAAGAGGTAAGCGTTTTGTAAGTTAGTTATTTTGTTTCAAATATATATATATATCTCTATAGTTGCTTCCGGTGAAGGAAAACATCGTGAGGAAACCTGCACACAGGTGGATAGTTTAGTACACTAGTGTGTGTCCGACTCTGCCACTAGATGGCGGGGTAGGTCGTAGTAAAAACTCATGTCAGATACCTTTTTATGCCTGCCCCTTTTGATGATCTATCTACCTAGATCTAATGTTAGAAGCAAACACATGGAATAAGAAACACATGAGCACTGACCTCCATCTTCCGGGATATTGAGCAGCTTCTTCGCCCCAGGGCTGGGTCCACGAACCGCCGACAGCGCCCTCTGCAAGGTTTCACTCATCGGCTTACCACCAGCACATTGACCGAACAACACCACTAACACTAAACACCACAGAACACTCGGCACTTTCACTCTCCTCCACGAGGAATCTTGCTTCCCGAAGGAAGCCGAAATTGGGCGCGCGCGCAGGTTTTCCATATCGTTCGTGTCCCGGCAGGATTTTTGCTACATTTTATTGAACCATCGTTGCATCTGGAAAGAGAGAATGATATTTAAATAGGTGAACGATTTTATTCCACCCCTTAGAAAAGGAATATAAGATCCCCTATCCTACTAATATTATAAATGCGAAAGTTTGTGAGGATGTGTAATGTATGTATGTTTGTTACTCTTTCGTGTAAAATCTACTGGACCGATTGTTATGAAATTTGGTGTACGGGTAGAATATAACTTGGAATAATACATAGGGTACTTTTAATCCCAAATTCACACGAGAGCGAAGCCCCGGGACACAGCTTGTAATTTATACTTTTAAAAATACTCAATTTTAAAAGTGGTCGTATCTATTATTTCTTAATTTCTTTCCTCAGGAATCACAGTATCAATTGGTGAATACCGCATGAAAATCCGTGCAGTCGTTTTTGAGTTTATCGTGAAGGGATAGACAGAGGCGGTAGGGGTCTTTGTTTTAATGTCTATTGTTTCTCCATCTTCCTGGCTTTTCCTTATACAAAAGCGGGACCCTCATAATGAATATTGAGAGGTCCTTTTTGACGATTTTTTGAAGATTTTTATCTCGGTTTGATTGTTCCGCCTAACTACTTTCCTTATTTTCCTTAAACGATCAAAGTCTCGGTGCTAAATAAAGATGTTACAGAATATCCCCGTTATTCATAGAATAGGTAGGGGATACTTTAACCTAAAGTGCGTTTTATCACGTTCTGTCAATGCCAAAACATACTTTAGCTAAAAATATGGTTTAATTTTTATATGAATACGGGAAAATTTTAATCAGAACGCTTTACAAATAAATTTCCACACAAACAGTGTTGTCTCTGGGGGACCCAAGGGCTGGAGTGTTTTGGCCAACAATTGAGTTTGGCCATACAAAGAGGAAATGTTGCCAGCCTTCTGAGAACTTTACCGCACGACGACGGCGATTAAGTATTATTTATTTATTGAAATTAATATTGTATTTATGATTTAGTTTTATAATTTAATTTAGTTTAGTTTATTTTTTTAACTATTACAATTACTTCTATGTATATGTATTACATACCTAATACGTAATGATTAATAATAAAATATCAGAATTAAATAATTAAGTCAGATGCCTGTAGGTGACTTGATTAAAATGTGACACCAGTTTTAGCAATAACACACTCGATATGATCAGGATGAAGACTGAAAAAAAAACCGATCTGCATCATCTATATTGTGGGGTGTCGCGGCTCACTGATTCAGATATCCTAATGACAGTAATCCTGAGCTGAGAAATAACACGATTGGCTTGCTTTATCGGCCAATGACTTGAGAGTAATGGGAATTTGATTCCGATTCGCCTGTTTATGCTAATCAACGTACTGTACAGTTCGTTCAAAGATATTTTCTCAACAAGTTTCTACGGAGTTAGATATTTCCATATTTTATTAGATTCTATGTATGATCCATAGACAATAGACATGTGTTGAGATAAACAACGCTTCTAAGGCCGACTGTATGGGAAACAAGCGTGCCAATTTCAAATTCGATGGAGAAGGCGATAGCAAACCACTCCATTAATAGTGTGAAGGAAGACGGTAATACGTGTTTAATTCCACGTAATGACCACGACCCTCAGCCATGTGGGATACGACCATGAAGCAAGCAACAACATCGGTGATGCGGCCACCATTGCTTATTGCTATTATTACACCTTACCGAAAGGTCCCAGGTTCCAATCCACCTTGTGTCACGTGAGTTTGTATACCAATCTGACTCATGTATAGTAGATTTCATCGACCGCCATTTGATTCGGACGAAGGAAAACATCGTGAGGAAACCTGCACACTAGTTGATATTTTTTTTATCTAGTGTGTGAAATGAAGAAGGCAATGGTAAACATCGATTCAGCTCAATTGAAGATGTTTGCTTCAAAACTGAATTACAAGATTCCATCTGAACACACATACATACTTATTCACATACTTGCAAGTTAAATAAATGCGTGAAATTTCCTCTTTTACGGCAGATACAATCTTCCGCATGTCAAGCCTGCATAGGTCTTTATGCCGTGATAATAAGAGCGAATTTGCTATGAATTTGGGTTGTTCTTCTGCTGACTGTACTTAGGGCATCTTTCTCCAACGCTGAAAACATCTGTTCATTTTATACTTTCCTATTTTTGGCCTCACATCGGCGTTTACATTTATTTATATCGTTGACTGATTTTATTGTACAGAAAATATTATATTTTAGTGTATCATAGTATCTTACAATTTAATATCATTCAAAAATGAGTTTTAATGTTTATAATATGTTACTTATATATAGGTATTCGAAGTTTTAAAGTTTGTTTAGATTATATAGAATATTGAAGACCAGCATCTAGGTTAGTTGATCTTGGTTTAAAAAAATAACATAGGTACATTTAATTTCGGATTTTTGGATAGCTATATAGGTATACAGAATTTCATCATAAGCAGAATTTACGGATAGACAGATGAAAGCCTATAATATATAATATATACTCTATAACACGCACAAACTTACAACCCCCTTATTAATAAAAACGTGATTCTCTGATTAGCCTCGGAATAGTTATTCTTTGTATTATCTCGTTCTTTCAATGTCAAATGCTAAAAAGAGAGAGAGGGACAAAACAAAGATATACTACTCCAAGCCTAATCAGAGAATTAAATGTTTATTAATAAGGCGGATTATGAATAATATTTTTGTATGTATGGATTTAGAACTAACAAGCGAACCGCGAACCGCAAGTTTGGTACATAAAACCAATGTTGACCAAAGAAAACAAACAAAGCTATTTCAAAACAAAAATATGGTGAACTGACGTAAACAAGTTCATTCATTAGTCCCTTAAACCAGTTCATAATAGGTACTCAAGTCTCAATATAAACAACAAAGATTTGAAAATAAATGGACGACATAAGTTCCATATTAGAAACTTAACTTTCTATTCTACTTCGGAAACTAGGGACGCCAACATAACCTCATTAACCCGACTCACCTAAAAACAATCCAAAACAATGCAATCCAGAAACACTAATTCACAATTCAAAATCACCACACTATTCCAATCACAATTTGAAATTCAAATATAGAACACTTTAAACAAACGAATTACTTTTATCCGACGCGAATTACGGGAGCATCCCATCACCGACGAACGCGACTAAAACTAACCTAAAAGTGCGTTCCGTTCGAAATTCGAACATAAAAATTTGACCGCTTATACACCATTTCAAAGGAACACGCTCCGTATCAAACTTTAGCCACAAACCAAATAAAACTGTATTTCATTGTAATAAGGATTAAAATTGGAGGATTCTTTATCAACTGTTTATACGGAGAAACGGAACGCAGTAGTCTTTTGTATTCGATTTTCTACCTGCCCTCTCGTCCTTTTTTAGGGTCCCGACATTCTTTTAAATCTTGAAACCTTATAACCTTATTAATAAAGTTGATTATTGAATGGGTCATGTGCATGCATTTTTGCTTGCTATTGCAACGCCTACGGCTTTTTCTATTAAACAGTTAGCAAATGTGGTTGATGTGCGTTCAGTGCTAATAATACTAAAATTCACTAGAAAATCATACTGAGAATTATGGAATAAAGGTTTATAATATAAATTAAATAGAGTTAATTGCTACTTCATTATAACATTTTTATGGAAACGTATGTCACATTTCAGAACATGATTTTAATTTAGCTCGATTATTTTTATGTGATCATTAGTGAAGATTGAAATCGGTGCCTTCAGAATCAGGAAAAGCTACATATTAGCACTAAAATGTTTAAAACCGGTTTGACCCATCCCGAACTAAGCCAGCAACAATGTAGTTGAGACCAACTTTAATAGGTTAAAACTAATCTCGGTACTCATGATATTGCAATTTTGTGCACACAAAGTTGCACATTGGCTATCGCCTGGCTAATTCAGTTGTTGGTACAGTCAACAGCACATCAAGTTTGAATTGAATTTGGGTTGGTTGATGTACTGTTGACTGTACATATATACATATGAAGTGCTACAGAAACGTAATTTATTACACAAGCTTTTATTATCGTCAAAGGAATCTTGTCGCGTTCAAAGCGTAATATAATATGTGTATGCCTCAAACCAAAGCGCGACAAAAACATGTATCTCTCTCTTTATGCCTTAAACTGTTAACAAGTTCCCTTGTTGAGAGCCGATCCTGGGTGCACCATCTGGTCTTATCGCAACATGCATTGCCATAGGAACTAAAGCAACGTGTGAATTTTCATGACCGTGCTAATAGCAATTCCAACGTTGGAGGCCGATGCTGAGTGAACTATCAGTCATGTATATCATAATGCATTGTCAACCATGTTGATGAGTTGCTTCTAATTTGAGTGGTTATTTTAAAACGGCACCAACGCCACAATTTTTTTTTAATTCACATATTGAGCAGTGTACGTACAGTTAACAGCACATCAAATTACCAAATTAATTGCAAACTCGTTGCTATTACCGCGCCATAGAGGTCATGCAGGGTAACTTGATGTGCTGTTGACTGTACTAATGTGCAAGTTATTTTTTTCTAATAATCTGACTAGGGATGCCGTCGATCGTACAAAATGGAGACGAAAAAGTGGAATAGGGAACCCTGGGCTTTGACGCTCAACCTCTAAGGAAGCAACCGGAAAAATGTTTAGATAAGAAAGAGAGCGAGTTTTGTTTCATCGGAAACCGGATAACAATTAATTAAGATGCAGAGGTACACGCCGGTTTTAATTTCCCTCTTTTAGTAGAAAATTATTGAAACTCCAGAAAATAATATACATCATAATTTTGTGTAATTTTATCTCGAAATTTCCATTAGATTCAGCCGAAATTTTACACATTATTAAAATGAACCTTACAGCTTATCTGGAAACCCAATCAAACACTCATCAAATACAGTAAATATCCATTAGCAGAACTCAATTTGCTTATAAAACACCGAGGGCCACTGGATTTGCATCTATGTTTACGTTCGCTGTATGCTCTCTACTCGAAAAAGCAACTTCTTAATCCGTACGGCTCTAATGCAAACATGGCAGCCTGTCACACCGAAGTGTAAGCTCTTCAGGCGTAAGGATGCACAATTTCTTTGAAAATAGTTTATAACGAGTTTCAGCATAAAATGGCTTACGGAATAGGAGATTTTTCAGTACTGTAAACTGACTCTGATCAGACTTAATATACTACTCACCAAAATACAGGTTTATTACTAGTTTAGAGTAAGGAAACATCCACACAAAAATTATACAAACTCATACTTGTTTAAGATTAGTTTTAGTTAGTTTGTTTTTACATCTTTCTTAGTCGATTTATCTACCACATTCACCCAGTTTTGTAATAACAATACATTTCTATCTGTCTTTTTTAATTGTTCATACTTGTTTAAGATTAGTTTTAGTTAGTTTGTTTTTACATCTTTTTCAGTCGATTTATCTACCACATTCACCCAGTTTTGTAATAACAATACATTTCTATCTGCCTTTTTTTGTTTTACTTTTGTGTTCAGATTGGCTTTTTACTACCTTTTCACGGGACATGTTAAGTTTAGTATTGTCCATTATTAAATCAAAGCTTTTTTTATTAAATCTACTACAGATGTAGTCTTAGTGACCACTAGTGCTGGTCTGTCCGTACCATATACACACGTACGAGATAATGTTACCATTACACGACGGTCTAAATGCTGCCACCAAACAGTAAATTGCAAATGTTGTGCTACGAGCTCAGTTTGAATTATGAAGCCTTTAAACGTCTCAAGCCTTGTTTAGAATGCATGTCTGTTTCGGCTCGAAACTGTTGATTATATATATATATTGTGAGAAATGGTTCGAAACATTAATTTTCTATTTACACTGTCGATCGTGTCTCTCGGTATATAGATATCTATCATATACAGACTCGATTCTCTTATATTTTGTTAGGCTAATCGTCTTCTGTATCTTTGTGTGTCTCTTCCTTAATCGTATTATACATTCTCCTTAAGTAAAAAAAGAATCAAATTAAAATTTGAAGTCTTTTATCGCGTATTATAAAGGAGTTACAGTTTATTTTATTTAAATTAGTTATTCGTAAAGTTTATACAGGGTAATTTGTTGTTAACAACACATTTTTTACAATATAAACAGTACATAAAATACAACAACTTCGAAAAGAAATAATTAGTGAATTAATTAATAACAAAAAGTTTCTACTTTCCACACTAAGTCCGCTCAGCTGACCACCCAATTTGCATGGGAGGTCAAAAAAATTCTTGTCATATTTTGACATCGATTTCTTTGGATACCAACACCGTATCATCAGTGCAGTGTAAAAAAATTTACCCCGTATAAGAATAGTGATAAACAGTGATGTTTATTCGTACAGACTGTACCTAAACTTTTTATTAAACTAAGGTTGTTTTTGTTATAGAAGGCTTTCAAAGTTAACTATTTTCGTATCTCTTGAACTTAATTGTTTTGCATCTTACGGAATAAAACGATTGTCTCAACTCGACTGATCGAAGGAGAAGTAATGTTTTATTTTATATATATCTCTCTCGTATCTTCTCGTGTTCCCGGGGCTGTGACGTCCCAAAGTCCAGGTTACGCGTAAAAAATACCATTTATTTTTTAAGATTTGGCTACGATTTTACAACCGGCTGCCTAGTGGACGTCAATAATCTTTGAGAATGCTATTGTGCCCTATCAGCTATAAGGCTATTGTCCCTTAGGAGCCTAGAACGACGGGTGGGACTATAAGTAAGTGTGGTTTCGTGGAAGACGTACGAGATGACCAAGGGAAAGCCTTGACGGCTGAGAGGCAACAATAGCGTTCTCAGTGAGCTAGACGATAGACAGGCGGCCAGTCGTAAAATCTTTTTTTTCAAGCGAACCTGGAGCTTTGAAGCATCACAGCCCATAATGTGACTGAGAACAAACGAGATAAAGAAAGAGAGATTAATATAAGAAGCGATGAATAGAGACACGGTGGTCATATGTCCTAACCGCAAATTTCACCTAAAACAGCAGTTGAGTAAAATGTGTATATTTATTAACATCAAGCAAAAAAAAATATAATTTTACAGTTCTTCTTTTTTATTAGATTATTTAATTGCACATGTCCCAATGTTTGCTTGTCTGTCTGTAATCAAATCTTGCAAGTTAGATTTGTCTAACTTCCAGTTGACCTACAGAGTTGAAATTTCTCACGTCGCTACAGTTTCGATGACAATACATTGTTCTAATAAGCAAGCATGACTTGATCGTGCACCCAGGATTGGTTCCCAACGGACATGGGTTTTCCGTCAGGTATTAAATGCCACAAGATCTCTCTGATGACAATAAAAACTTGTGGCAAAAATGTCTTTTTAGTAGAAAACTTGTGTCGAGTCGAAATAGCAGACAACATAAAACAATTTGGACCAGTAAGTATCAGTAATTGCGTTCTTTGGCCTCATTCATATCTTCTATGGAGTCAGTTCAAGGCTTTGTACACTGCTTCTAAATTACCCACTACACTAGCGACATCTACCTTAATCTAAGCTAACATCACAAGTGTTAATCTAGATATAGTACAAAACCACTAATTTTCTACTAAAGATTAGTGTTTACAGTTGCAAAACACGAGCTTAATTCGTAGCCTAAACTCCAGCCTTAAGTTCCACCTAGGCTAGCCAGACAAATTAGATAACATTCTAGACAGATCTAGAAATCTAGAAGTGTATAACAATGAGTATGCGACTGATACCGAAGACTTTGTACAAGTTAATTTGTATAGTCATATATTATGGCGACTTTACACTATCGCGGAACAGTTTGATTGGGTATACATTGCTGGCTTTTCATTGCGTGAAATAAATGCTTTCATACAAATTAAGCAATGTACTTGCATCTGTCTGAGTTCGGTGATAGTGGGTAGCCGAAACACGAAAAAATATCTAAACATAAAGTTACATTGATCAAGTGACATGCTAAATAACTTAGTTTAACTTTCCTTTGTCAAATAGAAACGTTATAAATAGTACAATCTGTGAACTGGGTCCGCGTGGTGAGATTTAGTGGGATCAGTGGGACCAGTGAGTTCAACGGTCGAGACGATTGAGTGAACCTTTCAAGGGTCATTTGGTTCACTCTTATTAGTTGTCATTGTTCAAGAACATCAAGACATATAATTAGAACGAAACAATAATGGCGGAGCTGTTCAGAAAATCCTTTGTTATCTTACTAACGGTACAGGAGCTGATTTTTTTAGATACACTGATGAATTTTAGATTGACATAGAATTTTGCTTTGCGTGAGAATTTTTTGTTTCTCATAGTTATATTTTGCGTATTTCTTTTTTTGCACCGTATAAGTAATTATACACTCAATCATTGGCAATTTCGATTTTGTATGGGGAAATCAGATAAAGAGTCTAAATATTACACTGAAGGGAAAATCACGCGGGCGAAGCTGCGGGAAAAGCTAGTATATGAATAAATATGTCATTTCCATTGTAACAACGTCATTGTATCATCTAACTCAGCGGCTCTCCTAATGAAACTGCACTCGGTTAACTGAATAACGAATTTGTCCAGTGTTGGCGATATATGCAGTAGACAGAGACATGCAGTGCAGTCGAAAATCCACTGATTCGCAACATAATAGAGAAGATTAAGGTCAGTGCAGACCGAATGCATAGTGCGAGGGAATTGTATAGAATTGTAGCATAGTATGAACGACTTTTCACAAATTAGATATAATCAGGTGAAAATTATATTTTTATTATTATTATTTTATAGTCAAATTCAAAATTCTTTATTCAATATAAGATGATATATACATAACTTATTGACGTCAAAAATATACTTAAACTAAATCTACTGCCGACTTCTACTGTAAAACTTCTACTGTAAAAGATCCCGTGGGATAAGTCCGCCGTTGTACATGTATCTTGTATTAATTTTAATTGATGTAGTTATTTTCGTGCAATAAAGTTATTACAAACAAACAAAACTTGTGAAAGTGTACCAATTGGGTTGAAATAAAAGAAATGTAGGCGAAGCCGTGGGCAAATGCTAAAATACCCTCTCGATTCAAGGATTCCCAAGTAAATAATCACATTGACAACTGTCAAATATTCCGCCACATTGTCTAATATTAAGGATTACCATAAACCACCCGTGCCGGAATCGAACCTTGTGCCTTCTGAATATTTATCGGGGCCCAGATGTGACGGGTAACCCTTTTGACTTGATATCAAGAGATCATACAACAATCAATATGGCGACAGAAGGTAGGTACCGATTTGAATAGCACCGAATCCATTAGCTCGTATTGATATTTCCTCTAGAAATGAATTGTGCGTTGCTTTATGATAAATTACTATATATTATTAAATTTTTCGTAAAAATGTGTAATTTCTGAACAAAATCATACTTTGCCCTCATTTCGCGTGTTCCCGGTTATCTATGAATTTTGAAGTTTTGGCTCTGATTTAATTCCTGGCCACCTGTCTGCTGCTTGACGTCTTGCTTGATGTCAACCCTCTTTGAAAACACAGTTGTTGCCTATTATGGAATTTTTTTTCACTGGAAGCAAATGGTGGTCGATGAAAACTACTACATCAGTCAGATTGGTACACAAACTCATGGGGACGTGTAGGATTCGAACCTGAACCTTTCCGTTCACAGGCGTCTTAACCATCATACTACCACCACGTCAAGCATCTCCACACCAAAAACTTTTTGACACACTTTTTGACGCGAAATAAGGTCAAACAAAAACATATTGACAATTTAAAATATTAGTAGAGACTTCACTTTATAGTGAAGTAGTCCTTTAGTTAATCTGTCAGTTAAATAAGGTTTAACACATAAATGAACTTCTAGTCTTGCGTTTACAACGTGTAACTTAACATCAACTTCACAATGCTTGAAGCGGGTTAAGTTAGCGAAAAGTGAGCGTGTTGCCCCAAGTTTTTGATGTACAGAGAACAAGATTAATATACTGTTGCTGAAGTGTTCACTTCTGATATCACATACAGAACATTTTAAGTTTTTAAGACTTTTAAACTTTTCTCAGCAGTGTTCCCTAATAGTTACGACATTGGCGCTTTCAGACTGGAGTATTTGCGGTAGGTTTAAACGTCAGCAATATTATATAAAAAAGGTCTTAAGTCCCGACGATATAATAGGCTACTAGCCCAATTTTTGTTTTGATGACTATTCGAAGGCTCTTATATCATTAGAAAGTGAAAAAAATACTGTGACAATACTTTCAAAGATATGACAAAAATAAAATCACACATTTTTGGACTCATCCGAAAGCTCCATACTAAATGACACGAACAAGTGACGTCACAACGTGCGAAAATGTTCGCGAAGATATGTTTGTTAGACAGTTACATTAAATATTACTTTTATGGTTATGATTTCTTTTTGTTATATATTTTTTTGTTATTTATGATGGTTAAATTTATTTTTATAATTCCATACCTTTCGTAATTCCATTCTAATTCCAACTTTACATCTTCGTATTCAGATCCAGCTGCATTGTTACAGTCTATGAATTGTCATAATGATCGTAAATATATCTATTTTATATATAAATATTTTTACAATTCTCTGACCTTGGAAACTATCATATTTACGTAGTTATCCATTTTTGAGTTTAATCTTACTGAGTAATCTTCTGAGTGAGAAGATTTGAATTTTCTTGAATGTAAAACTTAATTTGTTGACAAAGTTAAAATTGCATTTTGAATATAAATTGTCATTCGATTATAAACCAGTCACCATGTTAATAGAGAAGGTAATAAAAGAATCAATTCTTGTGGAATTATTTTAAACAATTACGGTTTTGTTAGTAAGTAAAGCGTCTCCTTTAAGTAAACCTTTGTTTTGCATCGAAATACATTGAATGAAATATATACATATTTTTACAATTCTCTGACCTTGGAAACTATCATATTTACGTAGTTATCAATTTTTGAGTTTAATCTTACAAACAAAAAAATACAAAACTATACTAATATTCATGATAGTTCAAGATGTTTTAACTACGGAAGTAAGCCAAACAATGGACTCTTTCCCACAGGATACCAGTAAGCCCTTAAGCGTACATTTGCATTGAACACACGGTTTCAATTAGACTTTTATCCGATTGTCTGCATTTGTATGCATCTCATTATTATGCAAGTGCATACGATGGGTTTTGTGTTGGGCGCGAGCGAGACAGGAAATTTACCTACAAATATGTATACTTTTGTTAATTATATACCATTAGCTTTATGCCCGCGGCGTCGTCCGCGTAAATTTCCCACGGGAGCAGTTATTTTCCGGGATAGAAGGTACTCTATGTCCTTCTCCACACTTAAAGATTGATTGAGAAGACAAAGCGTGAAGAGGTAACAAAAACATACAACGGACAAAGGAAAGGATTGGACAAGATGATTTTGTTGATTTTCATTACTAATTAACTTATCTGGTCGTATAAGGTATATTTGACATTATAACTCAAAAACTTAACACATTCGTCATATATTATTAAATATTTTGTCCACGGAACCCTAAAAATCGTATCGCCCCTCAAGTAAAAACCGTGTATAATAAAGTTGCAGATGATTCATAATTAATAACTTACCACACCTAGTCACAACTTGATCGAATGAAAGCCTCTCTTCCGAGGACGTTGATCTATTGGTCCTTCGAACCGGATTCATTTCACAAACATAAAATTACACTCTTTAAACCCACTTTAGTTTTAACTTTCAACCTTATTCACCAAGACATGGAAACTAGTGAGAAGATTTGAATTTTCTTGAATGTAAAACTTAATTTGTTGACAAAGTTAAAATTGCATTTTGAATATAAATTGTTATTCGATTATAAACCAGTCACCATGTTAATAGAGAAGGTAATAAAAGAATCAATTCTTGTGGAATTATTTTAAACAATTACGGATTTGTTAGTAAGTAAATTGTTTTGCATCGAAATACATTGAATGAAATATGTATGTATAGTAGACAGCATATTATGTTGCCTCCGTGGATCCTTATGTCGCGGTAATAGTGGCGAATTTGCAATGAATTTGATTAGATCGATGTGCACTGTTCAATCAAAGTAGACCACACTGTGTCGTAATAGATCCACCACAACACCACATAATATTTATTTTGGCAGACCCAATGGTTCGGATACAATTTTAATGTCGCCATAAAATTCTTTATTTCAGCACACTCTATTAACAACAAGATGTGTCGTTAACATCTTTATGAGGTGATTTTGGTTTATTTCAAAATTTAACATCGTGTGCTAATTTTAATTTCAGATACACACATAATAATTGTCATTTCTGTGTTATTTTTTCCGCATATGTAATTATTTGTATGTCCCAATGATTGACTGTTAACCATCAACAGCCATTTAAACGTCCTACGTAGCTTTACTACACCTTATGTATTGTATGTTGTACAATAAAGTAAAAATAAACTGTAAAGTCTTCAATTCAAGGGCTTAGGTCGACAACAGCCACATGTGCACATAGAAAAAGAGATCCAGAAAGACAAAGTCAACCCTCTGACAATCCGGAGTAGACCACTCTGGCGCAAATGTTAATTTAATTTTATAATCTGGATATTCGACCAAAAACAAACTGGGAGAAGTAATGGAAGAAATTGCAGCGGTGGTGGTCCAGTGGTTCAGACCGTTCGCCCGTAATCGAAAGGCCCCAGGTTCTAATCCTACTCGTGTCACATGTGTTTGTATACCAATCTGACTCATGTTTTGATAGAATTTCGAATTCCGGCGAAGGCGTGAGGAGAGGAGTGAAGAACATCGTGAGGAAACATGAACGTGACAATTTAAGATCACTAGTATGTTTGCGCCTACTTGCCACTAGATCTCGGTAAGTGGTATGTAGTTGTAAAAATCATGTCAGATGTAAGCTAATGACAACTCACATACAGACTAGTAAAATGAACTGTTAACCACTGTGCAGGTTTCCTAACTAAAGAAACTAAACATTCGGTCTTTCGTAAATAAAATTAGCCACCAAAAGCTGCATTTATTTAAAAGATAAAAATTTAATCCATCTTATTAGATATACTATACCTCTCGACCCGGTTGGACGTGCGCCAACACATTTGGCGAGGATACGCAAATATCTACTTGCATTAAAGCCCAGTGGTGATTATCTGTGTTTTTGGGGGTTAAAAAAAAGGAAAAGTCATCTGTTGTCGACATTATAGTATACTAGCTGCGCCACGGGGCTTCGCTTTGAAATTTTTGGGATAAAAAGTACCTTATGTGTTATTCCAGGTTGTATTCTACCCGTGTACCAAATTTCATTTCACACCAAATCGGTCCAGTAGATTTTGCGCGAAAGAGTAACAAACATACATGCATACACACATTCTCACCAACTTTCGCATTTATAATATTGGTAGGATTCTTAAAAAAATTTTTTTGAGTCTTGATTTAACTTCTCTCGTCACACGCTCCCTGAGTAGACACCTTAAACACAAACAAGTTTAATTGTTTGACAAATTAAAACAACCCCGACTTTCAATATTCATTTCGCTACAACTTTTGAACGGCTTAACCAATTTTGATCGAACATATCTCAGAACCATCATATAAAAATTAGCTATCAAATAAAAATCGGGTCAATATGTATATGTTATACATATTGACCCGAACATCTTACCACTGAACCGAGAGGTCCCGGGTTCGATCCCCGGTCGGGTCATGATGGACAATGATCTCTTCGAACTGATTGGCCCGGGTCTTGGATGTTTATCTATAAAGTATTTGTTATAAAATATAGTATCGTTGAGATAGTATCCCATAACACAAGTCTCGAACTTACTTCGGGGCTAGCTCAATCTGTATGATTCGTCCTAATATATTTATTTATTTATACAATATACCTAGTATCGTTGAGTTAGTATCCCATAACACAAGTTTCGAACTTACTTTGGGGCTAGCTCAATCTGTGCGATTTGTCCTTATATATATTTATTTACATGTACGACAATGTCTTTATTAAAATATATTTATAATAATAGTATAGATATACATTATTTTCAGGACATTCCCAAAATCTCTAAATTCACTTCGTCAGCTACAAGACTACCGTGATGCAACCAATGCGTTGAGCTGGCTAGCCGCCAAGCCACTGACAGGACCGTAAAGGATGCTATTAAATTATGTTTGGACTAGCTGTTGCCCGCGGTATCCCCCGCGTAAAATTTCCACCGGTACAGTTGTTTTCCCGGGATGAAGTAGGTACCCTAATGTTTTTCTTCATACTAAAAACTACATGTATGTTATAGAAGGTTTGTTGAGTAGATAGAGCGTGAAGAGGTAACAAATAAACATACTTTCGCATTTATAGGTGCTAGGTGCGCCCCGGGCTACGCTCCCTTGGGAATTACGGGACAAAAAGTACCCTATGTCCTTCTTCATACTGTAAACTATATCTATGCAAAATGTCTAGAAGATTTTCGCCGAAGCCCTTTAATCCCGGAAAATTAACCGTTTCCGTGGGAAATTGACGCGGGCGAAGCCGCGGGAAAAAAAGCTAGTATATATAAAATAAGACATCGAAGATCCTTCTAGAAGTTCAAGGCGCGCGCGAAAGCTCGTGTTTGCATATAAATTCTATTCAGAAACAAGCAACCGAAATTGGATCGGTTGGGAGAGAGGGTTAATCGTATTTCTTGCAGTTGCAATGAATTTAATCCTGGAGACGTAACGATAAAATCTAAATAGCTGAGACGGCCGGGCTTAGGACGATCGCTTTTGAGACATTGAGGCCAATGGTGCATGGAGACGGCAACTTCTAAATATATAATTTAACTAGCGGTTCGCCTTGGCTTCGCTAGGGTAAAGGTAAATAATAAAAAGTAGCCACTCTTAAAGGTCACTCCACTCAAAGCAATCGCTCCAGAAGGTTCCGCCTATCTCTGTGCCAAAATACATCAAAATCGGCCCGAAAGTTTTTGAGTTCACAACATTACAAACAAAAATATGAATATTTTCTCTTTGTAATATTAGTATGGTTAAAATGAGAAACGTCTATCCGACGTTTCAGAAATGCAATTTCGCAAATTGTACACTTTTCAAAATGTGAACATGTTGCAAAGATGTTGCGAAGTTGCTCCATTTTGCGCTGGACCCAAATTCAAATCATTTATTCAGAAATTAGACCTTCACAGGCACTTTTTCACGTCAATTTTTATATTAAATAGTTATTTCTCACAAGCTACAAAAGTAACGGGGATATATAAAAATAGGCATGCATTTTTCAAAATTGAAGAAGATTACGACATACAATACACACATACATACATAGATACATGCATATACATACACAGGCATACGAAATAATATATCATAATCGTAATAGATTTCTATAAAAAAAGGCATCCGCCTTTTTTTACTGACATCAGAAAAAAAATAAATGAAACAATAAAATAATCCCAAACTTGCGATTAAAATATTTTAATTAATAATTATTCCAACATATGTTAATCAATATATTCAAGCCAGTTTCAGAAGGTTTCAGAAAAAGCCAGCGAATGCTTACAAGGCTAAAGAGAAGAAAATTTATTTTAATGTCATTTCGTGTCATTTATTTCAACGGGTCGTGTTGGATAACCGCCAAATGGTACCGACATTGTAGGTTTGTGTACAATAAACGTTATAAATAAAAGACAATGCAGCTGATTCATAATAATATACCCAACCATTAACCAAACGTGAAAAACCACTGAATACCTATTTCATAATATAAGCTATTTAAAGTAGATAGCCACTCCATATCTGACTATTCACTAGAGACCAGATGTATTATTTAAATATATTATTATGAAATACATTATAATTATAATATTCTATAATGTACTACTTATATGTAATAAAAATCTGAAGCGTAATGGTCAGGACGCCCGCCTGTGAACTGAAAGGTCCCAGGTTCGAACCCTACTCGTGCCACATGAGTTTATATATCAATCTGACTCATGTGTAGTAGTTTTCATCGACCACCACTTGCTTCCGGTGAAGGAAAATATCGTGAGGAAACCTGGTTGATTATCAATTTGTGTGTGAAATGGAGAAGGCAACGGCAAACCACTCCGTTAATAGCGACAAGAAAGTCGTTATATGTGTTGCATTCCACGTAATGACCACGACCCTTAGCCATGAGGGGATACGTCTATGAAGATTTTACCAAATTTCATCAACATTGGCCCAGTAGATTTTGAGTTTATTCATTACAAACCAGATCACAATGATTTTCTCTTTATAATATTAGTATGGTGGAAGCGAAATTACTTAACTGCTATAAAGTAAATATTTTGAAAACGTTTTAAATAAAATGAATAAATCTAAATTTTTGATTTACAAAAGTTTATTTATACTTTTATTGATATGAAATAAGTATATATGTAACAAAATTTATGAAGAATATTTTTCTTTTACCTACAATTACTATTATTGTTTCAATCAAGCATAAAGTCATTATAAAAGCTCACACCACCCGGGTGATCAAAATGAAACACCTGTGACACAAGCCCTGACTAGCCCTGTCTACCCCGTAAAGGGATACTTGATACTGTATAAGTAAAAAAAACGTACAAACAGACGGACAAAAATTAACATAAACAATTGCAGCGCAGCGTGAAGCCGCCCGAAGTTTACGACATACGAGCCCTCAAGCGAACACAAGTTTATTGAGTTCATTATGAAAACGTACGATATGCTCATAATTGAAATGCTGAGAATTTATTTTATCATTACGAGCCAGGCCAGTGGCCACTGGCCTACCCTATGGATGCATAAGAACGGGCCATGACCCACCACGTTGGCCTAATGCGGATTAAAGAATCTCATGTACACATATCACAAATTTTTTTCACATTCAATGGCTGACAAAATCATGTTCGTGCAGTAAATCGATGAGGAGTTCCCACGTCGGGAGCCGTTCCTGGGTGCACCATTAGGTCGTGCTTATCATAATAATTCATTGCCATCCAAATTAAACGTGTGTGCAAAATTGCAGCTCAGACGGTTGCAGCTCAATCCGCTTCAAAATTGAGTTGACAAGATCATATACTTACATACATTACAAGTTAAAAAAAACTTGTAAAAAATGTAATAATGAGATAAAAAAATTCTGGAATCGAGCGGGAATTGAACCAGCGCCCCTGTCTATCCGGGACAGTGCTCTTGACCACTGAGCTATCGAGACCATCATGCCAGTTCCAGATCTTTTTCATCTCATTATTATTTTCAAAAATAAGTTAAAAAGCATGTATGACATGTATAACAAATCCATTGTAAAAATATCTGCAAATTAGACCAAGGAAGACATAAACACGACAATCACTCTAACCACCATATTTCCACCATAAAACCCCTATAAATACATTTTTAATTACCAATCTGTTGTAAAATAAAGCCGCCGACACATTGGATCGTAATTTTAAACGTTAGGGTGGCCACACACAACGGCATTTTTACGATTTATCGTTATTTACATCCGTTCGAATGATTTTATGGGTTTTTAAGATGCTTAAATGTAAATATTTTAACCGCGGGGGACAGTCAAATCGCAAATGTAAACAGAACGTTTATTTACGCTTTTTAAATGTACAGTCGCCGTCACAAGTTTCTCAAATTAAAAATTTTCCTATTAACTGTAAAGGTTATGTATCTCAGTTAGGGTTGGTTTGGTTGGCCACGTTTTGGTGGAAAATAGTATGTACAGTCAAAAGCACATCATCCTATCCAAATTCAATGCAAACTAGCCGCTATTACCGCGCCATACAGGTTCATGCAGAGTAACTTGATTTGCTGTTGGCTGTACTTCAAAACACTGCATGAAATATAATACCCAGTGGGTAAATTGGTCCGACTATGACCGAAAGGTCCCTGGTTCGAACCCTATTCGTGCCACATGACTTTGTATAGTAGTTTGCTTCGATCACTTTTATGTATCTCGTTATGAGCGGACGCACGTAATAAATGAGAGCGAATCCGCGGACATAAGCTAGTTCATAATAATTTAAAGCATACTTATGTTTTCTCTCTTCACGTCAATGTCAAAAAATATAAATGGCGAAAGTGACAAAACCATAGCTCAAATATATATTTTTTAATGAATAAAGGGGTGAGCTAATAAAATTACTATTTTTAAACAAGCAACAGCAGTCTATTAGCGCGCTAGTGTCGTGCGCAAACTTGCCTAATCGATATCGATTAACCCAAATATTCGTACAACGACTATCGGTAAACAATGCCACAAAAAGCAGACTGAAAATAAAATTAATAGCAACCCGCGCTTGAATTACTTTATGAAAAAAGTAATTAATATTTTATAACAGTGCCTGCAAATTGAAGTAAAAGACATACATTTACAACTTACCCAAAATAATAAATATAAAAAAAAATTGGTCCTGTTTTCAAAATACACGAATACATTTTAATTCGTACATATTTAAAATAGGAGTGATGTTAATAAAATATAAATAAAATAGAATTAAAGGTATGTATGTAACTGAGGCTAGGTTGCTTTAAAGTCAATTCTTAAAATGTATAATATATTGACTTAATACACCGTCTTTATCCCTTACTGTGTAAATCAAGTCGCGATCTGCGTTGTCGCGATCGCGAGAATTTATAATAATACAAATATATTGTAACAATCTTTATTTTTGAAAATAATAAATTTTCGATTCCAGAATTTTTCATCTCATTATTTTCAAAAATAAGTTAAAAAGCATGTGTGGTATTTATCAAACTCTCCTTTGTACGGGAGTTGAACTAGCACTTGCCGAACTTAATCGTTATCTGTCTTTTCCGTGAGCACGCCATGCAGCGATGAGCATACAGTAGACAAGGGAAGTTAATTACCTGAGATAAACAATGGAGGCAAGGTGCTAGTGATTAGTCGATGTCGATAGTTTGTCGGCACGGCAAATAGCTGATGTTGTATCTTGGATGTACCGATATTTTAGGTTATAGAACATTAAAGTAAAAAGAACGTTACTCCGAGAAATAAAATAAATTGAGAAAAATGTGTTCTAAATAAAGGTAGGATATTACAGATCATACCTTAGGAATAAGTTGAGGATATTACAGATCATACCTTAGGAATAAGTTGAGGATATTACAGATCATACCTTAGGAATAAGTTGAGGATATTACAGATCATACCTTAGTAATAAGTTGAGGATATTACAGATCATACCTTAGGAATAAGTTGAGGATATTACAGATCATACCTTAGTAATAAGTTGAGGATATTACAGATCATACCTTAGTAATAAGTTGAGGATATTACAGATCATACCTTAGGAATAAGTTGAGGATATTACAGATCATACTTTAGGAATAAGTTGAGGATATTACAGATCATACTTTAGGAATAAGTTGAGGATATTACAGATCATACCTTAGTAATAAGTTGAGGATATTACAGATCATACCTTAGTAATAAGTTGAGGATATTACAGATCATACCTTAGGAATAAGTTGAGGATATTACAGATCATACTTTAGGAATAAGTTGAGGATATTACAGATCATACTTTAGGAATAAGTTGAGGATATTACAGATCATACCTTAGTAATAAGTTGAGGATATTACAGATCATACCTTAGGAATAAGTTGAGGATATTACAGATCATACTTTAGGAATAAGTTGAGGATATTACAGATCATACTTTAGGAATAAGTTGAGGATATTACAGATCATACTTTAGGAATAAGTTGAGGATATTACAGATCATACCTTAGGAATAAGTTGAGGATATTACATACCTTATACGACATAGCCGCGGCCCGGGGCTTCGCCCCCGTGGGAAATTCGAGATAAAATGTGCCCTATATGTAATCCAGGTTATATTTTATCCATGTACCAAATTTTATAACAATCGGTCGTAGATTTTGCGCGAAAGATTAACAAACATACATATAACCTCACAACAAACTTTAGTATTAATAATGTTAGTAAGATACAGTCGAAAATGTTAGATTGGTTGAGTTTGTTAGAATTTTACGTACGGGCAAATAGTCTTATATGTTGCCAAATAAATAATTATATTTAAAATGTTCATTTTTACAATGATAATCTTAACTGAAATTATAAATGCGAAAGTAAGTTTATTTGTTTATTACCTCTTCACGCTCTATCTAATCAATCAATATTCTTATTTTACCTCAAATATGTTATATCCAAAAACTATTATATGTATCATCGTACTTGATTCTTCACTTTTCCAATAATACTATTATCACAGTCAAATTTCAATTCATCGTTGTACATTTAAAAACGTCGTTGTTCTTGACAGTGGAGCTGCCTCCATTTACATTTTTCCGCTGTCAGCGATTTTATCCTATACCAATCGCCCGTCTTGTAGTCAACTGATCCATGAATGCCTTGCGTGGATTTCCTTTCCTTCTCCGAGCATCGACTTTTCCTTCAATCATGAATTTTCTAAAGTTGTAGTATCGTTTATGGTACTCGTATTAAATTTTAATTACATCTTCCTAAAACAGAAACCCTATAAAGTTAATATAAAATGTCATTTTGCTAACCTCGATAATAAAATATGAACTTGGTGAAAATCGATAGAATGTCGATTAAACAACCGCAAAAGGTGTCGCAGCCAGACGTGTAGTGATGTGCTTTAAATTATCGATTATACGACACAAAGAGGTTGCAGCGCGTGCAATCTTGAACGATATCCTTATGTGCACTCGCCTATATTTAGTGACGTGACTGGGTTTATCGATTAAATTAATTTTTTATTTCATTCACATTAGGTACATATTTGATTCCTATACTTGGCCAGATTTTTTAATAGGTATAAATATACTAGACTATAACACGTTTCCACCGTGGTAAGGGGTCATCACAGCCTACCACCACCTGCAACCAAGGTGTGTTACACGCGCGTTGCCTACTTTGTCATCTTTTGGCACAGTAAAGTTACAATATTCTCTCTCATCTTCGCGGGCTCCCGGTTGCATTAGGAGTTGTGACGCCCCAAAGCCCAGGGTTAGCGTATAATTATTGCCATTAAATTTGGAAGATTTGGCTATGATTTTACATACGGCCGCCCACTTGCCATTAACCTTCTTTGGGAATGCTATCGTTGCATATATCGTATTAAGGCTTTGTGCCCCTTAGTCGCCTCGTAAGACATCAATGGGAGGATATGGAGTAGTCCTATTCTAGGGCGGAACCACATGTCCAAGTTACAATGTTGTTAACACGAAATTCTCACGATTCACCATAAAAATAAAACATCGGAAACAATCTAATTAGTGGGACAGGTTAAGTACAGTTTAACACTTTGCAATCACAACGGTTATAAAACTGTAATTGTCAAAGTGAGAGTGGACAAGTTGTGAACGTAAGTCACAGAAGGTTATGTATGATGGGCTAGAAGCTATGGCATGTACAAAATAAAAACGGGGATGCGTGAACATGAACATGAATATATGCACCACACCCAGCCAGCTCGGAGGCTGAAACGGACGAACCGAATACAGGCCGTTGGCCGTACCTATGCGACGCTGCTTCCATCCATCAAAGTCACGTTTGCTGGAATATACGTCCTTCGTCTACATGCTTCACCTTGCCACCAAAACAGCGTCGAGCTCGCTTACTTTTGCTGTCAATACGAGGTATCAGAGGACGTTCCCTAGCTGGCTTCCCAGCGACCGCTACCTTGCCAGGTGGAAGCGATGGCGTCGTACAAGCCCAGACCCACGAGCCCACACCAGGGGGCACAGTGTTGTAACAAAATGTATAATTAATTCGGATTCACTTTTTCTTCTGTTTCGAAATTGACGGTGGATTGTCAATGTCAATTGGACATAGACAAGATATAAGATAATATTGAGCTTGCTTTGTTGTACCCAATCGGTAAAAAACATTAACATCAGTCTAGATTGTGATCTAGATCAATTAAACAATATATTAACACAAAGACGGACTACTGATATCTGTACTATGGTAAAGCGGAATCACGTCTGTCTCGGAATAAACTTTTATTACACGTGAATCACTTTTCTTATTGGCCGACTGAGCCCCGAAATACTTTAACTGTGACAATTCGAACAAGACATACATACATATATTAATTCGAATAGTAGTAGTAGTATTTGAATATTACATTACACAATATAACGTCACAATCTTAATTAATAAATAAAATAAATAAACAATACTCTTCGTGAGTGGTGTAATGGTTAAGATGCCCACCTGTCGCCGCCAGGTGCGGTGAGGCGCCAAGGTCCCTGGTTCGAATCCTACCTATATACCAATCTGACTAATGTATAGTAGTTTTCATCGATCACCACCTGATCAAAACATGCGAAAATCTGTGCTTTGGTCTATTATCAATTTCTGTGTTTTCACACAGACAAAGCATTGGTAAACCATTGCATTAATAATGCCAAGAAAGTCATTATGTGTGTTTAATTTCACGTAATGACCACGACCCTCAGTGATGACGAATACGACTATAAAGAGAAATAAAATAAAATTTATCGATATGGATTTATCGATATAGATTTATCGACTAATAACTACACTACACATCTAACACTTCCTTATTTAATTAACCCTTCAGTGCAGTTCGCTTTGAATAAGTGGTTTTGTGCGACATGACACATTTTTATTCACTACGCTGAATTGATAGATAATTGAAGTGACTCAAGATAATTGAAGTGACTGATAATTGAACTTTTAGTGATGGGTAAAAAAATGTTAAACTCGTGTCAGGACCAGAGGGGTTAGTGCTGGTTAGCATTTCATTTCTCACCATCGAATCGATTCGAAGTGAGACGCAGCGAACCAATTTCGGGCGAGATAAGTTATTACAGATTGAACCACCAAATTTATCACATTGCCTCGACACTATAAAAATTGACACGTGGCTGTTGTGCATTTGAGAGATTTGTATGAATAACAAATACTTATGTTTATTTATTTTTTTAACTTGCGTGTAGGCAACACTGAGGTAAACGCACTAAAATTTTTAATTAACCTTTGTACGCGTCTCATTTTTGAGACGTACGAAGAGTACTTATCCTAGAAAGAGATTCATACCTATGACACAAATGCTAGTTTAAATTTCCAATGTATGTTTGTCTGTCTCGTTATCTCGCTCGGACAACGAAGTTTGACGGGAACTTTGGCTTTTGGCACTGGTATTAACCTAGTTTACTTTGTATAACGAACAAACACACAGAAGTTTATTTCCACATTCATTTTGTTCGATTTAAACTCATATGAAACTTCTGGCGATATAATATACTAGCTTATGCCCACAACTTCGTATGTGCAAATAAAAATGATTTGATTTGATTTGTGAGTAAAAAAATCGGTTTATCGTGGGAATTTCAGGAAATTCCAGATTAGTGCTTCCCTACACTGTCCTAGGAACCTACACACCAAATTTCAGCTTTCTACGCCCAGTAGTTTCGGCTGTGCGCTGTCTGTCAGTCAGTCACTCAGTAACGGAAGAGTTTTATATATATTGATTGATTGATTAAAAAAAATTGATCATGAATTTAAGATGATAGGCAACAAAATAGCATTCCCAAAGATAGTTAACGTCGACCAGGCGGCCGGTCGTAAAATCATAGATGAATTTTTAAAATTGTAAACTTTGTGACATTTTTGATACAGTGTATAAAAAAGTACCCGTTTAACCCGTCTCTTTTTTCATGTCCCGTTTGACCAATTTTTGTACCATCCACAGTCAATGCTAAAAGACAATAAAATAGAATCTACACCTAGGTGCAGAAGGTCTTAGATAATTACACATTAGGAGCATCGTGCTTACGCTAGATCAAGGTTTAGCCAACACCCGAATGTGACAAGTTACACGCGCAAAAGAAACAGACTAATTATACACATACGTTTTGCGTATAAACATAATACATTTTCCATTTCATGACTCCGCTCGTATTTCACAAAGCCAAGGAAACATTTCATCAAATGTGTTCCATATATTTTCAGCAATTACTAATTAAACCCATTTGTAATTGATTTAAGTCGGCCGTGAAATTAACTGGGCCTTAGTAATTACAGAAACATTCCGTTAAGAGATACTTCAAAATGTTCTCCTCACGCTTGACACAGACCAAGGAAGCTAGTAGACACGGCAAAACAAATAAACGGCAAGAGCAGACAAGTCCGAAAACAGCGACCTATTGCAAACGGCATTTGCAAAAAAAAATCTTTCTTTTTCTTTTAAACTCTTTTGTAAGTTGTGATTTTTCCCATAAATGTGTTGTTTCTGTAAACACAAGTAACTGGAACACAATCTAGTATTAACAATAATATTCTAATCAATGTAGTATATAGTATCTAGTATAAATAATAATATAATCTAGTATTCTATTGCCTAACTTCTCTTTATGTCTATACTTAGGATATGTTTTGATTGTAATTTATTTGTGTATCAACTAAATAAATTAATGTTAAATATGTCCCTTGAGGCCCGCTCCGCCCGCTCGTGTAAAACCATAATAAATCATACACCTAAACCTTCCTCAGAAATCACACTATCTACTAAAAAAAACCCGCATCAAACTTTGATGCGTAGTTTCAAAGATCTAAGCATATATAGGGACAGACAGCGGGAAGCGACTTTGTTTTATAATATGTAGTGAAGAGTAAAGAGGGCGCTGTCAATACACTGCCGCCACTGGTGTAGTGGCGGCAGTGTACTGACAGCGCCCTCTTTACTCTTTACTAATTTTCATTGATTTCTTTAAATTTACAGCGAAACTAAAAAAAACACCACAGGAGAACATGTAACAAATAAATAAGGGATTTCATTAGATAGTATCATAGTTTGTTAATACAAAATGTACGACATCAATTTTGGCAGTCACCATTTACCTTGTAGTATTGTGACAACTGGGTGCTTACCATCATCTCTTAAGGCGATCCGCTTCACGACCTAAACTGAACTGCATCGCAAATTCGTACCATCAACTTAATTTTTTGTATGAATGCTATTCATTTTGGGTTCCTAGATTTAACTGAGTTGCATTAGAATTGTTCTGTAAAAGTTGATGGTAGGCATGCTGTTTCAACGTAAAACAATCAGTAAAATAAATCATCCAGTCTGGCTTAATTTGTTTGTAATATAACTTTTTTAGTTTTCGCTATAATAAATAAGAGGAATTTATGAAATCTTGTTGATGTGCTAGTGTGCGGGTTGGTCCCGACTGAAATGAACAATTACTTTGTATTTACTTTTGTTTCCTATCTGATGCTATTGCTAACACTGGTGTCAGATTTGATACAAGTCGCCTAAAGACAACTGACACTACTTTTACACCGAAATCTAGTAACAAGTGAGTATTTACATAATACGACTTTTGGAACCTGGAACCCATAACATTTTCGAATAAATACAATGCGTCATGTCTACAGCTCACTAGGTCTGTGTCAATTTTAATTACGAGTACCTTGCCGGCACCAAAGGTGATTTATGTTCGCGAACGAACGAAAGGTACATCTGTTTTTATATTATTTGTTTATTATTGTTTATGTTATATTTGTTTTAATTTATTGCGCCATATTTTTTGCAGTTTTATTTATTGGACACTGGCAATTTATATTAATCATAATATTTTATTGAAATAGTTTGTCACGACTTGTGATTAAGGTCCATGTAGGACCTAAAATGAACAACACTCAACGGGACACACTAAGCTTGTATCGAGGCGGGTCCGATGGCAACACACACATAAATGGACAAAACATATCCGAAACCTCATACATATTTGGGATTACTGACACAAATATTTGCTCGCGCTGGGATCGAACCTATCAAATTCATAGTATATTCTCCGTTGATAATTGACTTACGTTCGTACTTATTGAAGCGAAACAACTTATAATACCTGAAACAATATAAAAACAAAATTAATTATTACATCACATAACCACATGGATTAATTCTTACAATGGAGATTATTTTAGACTTCGCTCCCGGGGCTTCGCTCCCTTGGAAATTCCGGAATAATAATGAATACCCTATGTGTTATTCCAGGTAATATTCTACTCATGTACCAAATTTCACAACAATCGGTCCAGTAGATTTTGCGTGAGAGTAAAAAACATATATACATTATCACAAACTTTCGCATTTATAATATTAGTACGATTCCTCGTATATTCGCGGTTGCATTCGTAGCTGTGACATCCGATTACCGGAATCCAATAAATAACTCAAAAATTATCAAGACCCGGCTCTGATTTTAAAACATACCGCTTGCCTGATGTTATTACTGAGAATGATGTTGTTGCCAGGTTTTATGTTCCTTTGTCGCCTTATTCTGGGGCGGGAACTTAACGCGCTTAATTTTCTTATAACTCGTACAAACTCACAGATTTAGGTCTATCTATGATTATTCCGAACCAAAAACGTAATTTTTCAAAGGAATTTATTTCACAGAACAGAAGTTGTTTAGTAACTTTGTAATTTACTAGCGGCCAGTCCCGGCTTCGCTCGGGTAAAATTAAATTACACACTTAAACCTTCCTCAGGAACCACCCTGTCTATTGGTGAAAAGCGCATGACAATCCGTGCAATAGTTTTTGAGGTTATCGCGACAGACAGAAGCGGCATTGGACTCTGTTTTATAATATGTAAGGAAGTTAATTTTCGTGCTCACTCAAGTCGCTAACTTCAAGTTAAGTCTCGCGCGAAGCCGCTTTACAGGTGAACTCAGGTGAGTTAATTTCAACAACAAAAACTTTCTGAGCTTGCTGTTTCAATATTTTGTTTAAAACGTGTTTATTTGTTAGACAAATTAAAAATAAAACTACTTTCAATATTCATTTCGCTACAACTCTTGAACGGCTGAACCGATTCCGATCAAACATATATAAGAACCACCGCATAAAAATTAGCTATCAAATAAAAAAGCCGCAACCAAATCGGTTACCCGTTGATGAGCAACGGTGCCACGTACACAGACAGACATACTTAGCGGTCAAACTTATAACACTAACTTATAACAATCTATACTAAAAATTGTTCGGTTACGCGAACGAATTCGCGGGCATCAGCTGGATTATACAAATAATAAAACAGTAAGTGGGCTATGTCTGTACATAGAAAATATTAAAGAAAAAAATGTATGGGACTAACAGAAGCCAAAGCTATTCTTTATTAGAATTTTTGTCTGGCTGTCTGTAGCGTAAGACATGCTTACATGCCCTCGGGAACAGTCTTTTCTTTGTATTAAAATGAGATTGGGATACCTAGTTGAAATAAAACATTCATGACTCATTTAAAATACACACAGCGCCACCTAGTGTTTTTATTGCAAAGTTTATTTTATTAGCATTTAGCGCCATCTATAATAGAATGCAGGTTTTTCGCAAATCCCACGGGAACAATAGTTTTTTCCGGTATGAAAAGTAGCCCATAGCTACTCACTCTTAATCTATATGTATAAAACTCTTGCGTTACTGAGTGACTGACTGACTGACAAGCAACGTACAGCCGAAACTATTGGGCGTAGGAAGCTAAAATTTGGCATGTAGGTGCCCTGGGTGTGGTTGGAGTGTAGGTGAGCACTAAGAGAGGATTTTTGGAAATTCCACCCCAAAGGGAGTTAAAGGGGTGAAAAACTTTTATATTAAAGTTCTACACCGTTGATGTTAGCGACTTGAAAATATGGATTTTTGGTTGTTTACAACAAATGATACGTGTTTCAGGTTTTTCTGAAAATCAGCCCTCAACCTCGCCAAACGGGGGTGAAAGTTTGTATGGGACTTAATACAATTTTCAAGATAAAAAGCCGAAAATTGGTAAACATACTCTTCATCATTTTTCTTAAAGAATGACCGAGATTTTACTATGAAATTAAGGCGGGCGAAGCCGCGGGCAAAAGTTATATATATGCGAAATTTCAAGAAGATTGGTTGAGGAAATAACGCTGAAGAGGCAACAAACAAACATACTTTCGCATTTATAATATTAGTTGGGATTGACCTCTAATTATGCCATATCCATAACATATATGTATATGTACATTCCAAGTTAAAAAAATTGTTTGTACGTGATAAATTGTCAGTTGAGTCTATTAACAAATATCAAATTGAGTGGTTCAATCGCTCGGAGGGTTAAGTTTCAAAACCCCACTTCGTTCTGAATTGCCAATAAAAAAAAAACGCTATTCAGTTTCGTCTCTCAAAGGCGGTGACAAAACAAAAGCCGGGTTGTTTTAATTGGTACAGTTGGACTCGCAATCATTTTTTTTTTAACACCTGACGCAAAAACAGGGGTGTTATAAGTTTGACCGCTAAATGTGTCTGTTTGTGTATGTGGCACCGTAGCTCATCAACGGGCGAACAGATTTGGTTGCTGTTTTTTTTTTTTTATTTGATAGCAAATTTTTATGCGGTTGTTCCAAGATATGTTGATCAAAATCGGTTCATCCGTTCAAAAGTTGTAGCAAAATGAATATTTGAAAGTCGGAGTTTTTTTTTATTTGTCTAACAAACTTGTTGTGTTTTTCAAATTGACGCTACTAGACGTGAAAGCGAATAATTTCCTATGCAACTATCTCCGTGTATAGTGTTTATAAGAGCTTATATACATAAAACATTATTATATAATGTACTAGCGACCCGTCACAGCTTCATTCGAGTAAAACCATAATAAATTATACACCTAAACCTTCCTTAGAAATCACACTATCTATTGGTGAAAACCGTAGAAAAATCCGTCCGGTAGTGTTTGAGTTTATCGCCTTAATAAAACATGGCCGCGTCTGTCAATGCTTTAATTTTTAATTAATTATCATTTAAAAAGAAAGTTGCAAAATTATAATATGGAAAGATAAAGATTGTTGTCTGAAATAAAGAAATTTTCAATTTTATTTTCGTATTTAATTCACTTGTTTTTTTAACATTTGTCAGTAATTTTACACCGAAATTTTGAAGACCTCTGTGGCGTAGCACACTGATTCCGTCCACTGGGATCTAGACTTTCCGTTTCATTGTTATGTCAGTATAAACATTTTGGACTGTCATAGACAATAAATATATCTTAATCTTAGAGTTAACATATTATATCCATAAAAAATGTGGTCCAATTTTTACTATAGAATATGTTGCAGACCGTACTTGCATGATCGAATGGCTACCTCTTCTATTAAGTCGGCACACTGACTGTGTCAGTCCGTCCATACATGGACAAAGGGTTACCAAAATGAAGAATTTAACTCTTTTTCATGAATTATATGGTCGAGTGGTAAAATGATTTCATTTTACCACTCGACCATATAATTCATGACCTTAACCTTATTATTAACCTAGCTATTTAGCTAGGTTCGAATCTTATTGACATTTTTAAGGATTGTAATACAGCTATTTAACGCCTTGATATCGTCATCTTCGCACAGTCAGACCATTGGCACGCATATCAATGCGTGCGAAGTGCAGGAGAAATAGTTACAAACCGGACCTAAGACTCCGACGCTTAACGGCTGTGGAAGAAACTGCAAAAATTCTTAGAGATATTGCTAAATTAGAATTTGATGTACAATATGTTCGCATTTCCACAGGCACTCTTACAGACCGATGCATCGTCAATGGCCTTTCAATAACTCGTAATGATCGCTTCGAACCGGTTTTGACCGGTACGCGGCGGAATTGAATTTGTGGTTGTGCGGTTTCAAACTATTACGTATGAAGAGTATTAGATTTGAAATTATTCATATAGCCTACGAGTAAACTCTAACGGTGGGCCTTTGTCGATTTCGGAATCGATGAATCGATACATGAGAACCAATAGTAAGCGATTGAAGTGATGTTGGCCGAATATTGCTCGAAGTCTAAGCATGTTCATAAATTTAAAAACAAAATTGTTACTAACTTCGTTTGTGTGATGAACTGGCCTTACATCAATCTAACTGTAACAAAAGATACTATAGGACTGTGGCAGTTATCTTACTAGTATAAAAGTAGGTATAAAACGAAATTTAATGGAAAGAAACATTTTTATCACTTACATCTTCAAAAATTGTTGAGAACAAAGGAAAAATGGGGCTACGGCTAAAAAGGGGTTGGTAACGTCCACAGCACACCATCCTACCCAAATTCATTGCAAACTCGCCGCTATTACCACGCCATAGAGCTTCGTGCAAGGTAACTAGATGTGCTGTTGACTGTACTTACCTACAGTAGACTTACTGTACAGTACAGTACGAAGAAGTATTGTACTGTACTGTAGTAAGTCATGTATTACCTAAAAGTGCCGGCAGAAGTTAAAACTTGAATACAAATTAACGTTGTGCATTTTTGACGTCTTACGAATTCACGTCACGTGCCCTGACGTGAGTTTAAGATTTTTTACCCATTACAAAAAGTGCACAACACCGCTAAAGTAGTTTTCACTTGAAAAAATTACTTGATTGTTCCCTGAGGATAATTAAAACACTCGATAAGAAATGCGTCGGTGTAACTACAGCCATATCAACAACTCTTAATATTCATGCGTGAGGCTAATCCTAAACGGAACGTACCATCGACAACAAATCAACCTGCACAAAATCGTTACTATTACATGGCATAGAGGTTATTGTTGAGTATATTTACACACAGTTGACTGTACTAGGTTCCTGCCTTGATCCGAACAGGAACAAGATATGAATTGTTTAGTGTATAATTACGATTATGCCTGCTTAATTTATACCATGGTTTTCGCGAACAAAGTTTCAAGAAGGGATTTTTCGTTAGCAATAGCGTTTAAAAAACGATCGTGCGGATAATAACTTTTTAAAAATTTTATATTCAATATAACTATAAAAATGTATACGTTGTTCTGTTGTTCATTTCATATAGATAGTACATAGGGATAAATGGAAGAAAACCGTGAATGAATGAAACTTATTTTTGTATCTTCGAGCATTTGCGATGAAGTAAATAAATAACTATGTGCCGTGAATCCCAAAAGGAGATACAAATAATAATAAATATATTAGGACAAATCACACAGATTGAGCAAGCCCCAAAGTAAATTCTATACTTGTGTTGTGGGATACTAACTCAACGATACTATATTTTATAACATATACATATATATATAAACATCCAAGACCCGGGCCAATCAGAAAAAGATCATTTTCCATCATGACCCGACCTGGGACCGAAACCGGGACCTCTCGGTTCAGAGGCAAGCACTTTACCACTTCGCCACCGAGGTCGTCGAAATACACGGAGTCATTTTATTAGAAATATTCTGTTGTAAAAAGTATAACCGAGTTTCTTTAATTTAGGAATGGAATTCGACAATGATTCACAAATCATTTCACGAGCAAAAAAAAATTTCATTCTCTGAATGCCATTCTTGAGACGATTGGCCTTGTAGGAGTTTCGTTGTCTGCCTATCCATCTGTTTTATGATATCATTAAAAACTTCTTCCAGTTTAAATTAGTTACTTTGTATATTATGTACATTAGTCTTTAGGAATTCCAAATTAATAATCTCATGAATTGCCATGCCTATGTCGCACGTACGGTTTTTAAACGTGTCAAAAAAGCGTCATACCGCGATGTTTTTGGTATTTTAAGCGTTTTACAAACGTCGTGTGCTCTTGAAACTCTCGTGCGAATGATACCTAACAATACATAAATAAATATTTAAATTTCAAACTAAAATCAGTTTTATTTTTATTGTAAAAGTACTTTTCGATTCCAAACCTTTGTGAAACAAAAATATCATTTCGTCGTTAAGTACCAACAGACAGATTGCCACAAACAATTCCTTTCGGGGCTTTCTCAGTTCTCTTTTATTTTCACTTATCATTGCAGCTCACTGCAGGTGCTTTTGATGCGAACAAAAAGCTAATGTTGAACTTAAAGTTGTATTTAACTAAAATATTATGAGAAGAAAATGTTCGGAATAAAAATTGTTTAATATTCGTAATTACTGATAGGTACTGGTAACAACAGAATTAAAACACGGCTTCGCTCCCGTGACAATTTTGAGATAAAATATAGCCTATAGCAATCATGGATAATGTACCTTTATAATGGCGAAAGAATTTTTGAAATCGATTCGGTAGTTTCGGAGATTACCCGCATCAAACATACAAACTCACAAACGCTTACCTCTTTATAATAATAGTACAGATAGACATACGTAAGAAGTAAGCAAGAAAATATAATTGTATGAAGCTTAACCTCTGTGCCGATTTCCTACTCCTGTAGTTAATCCATAAAATGTTTTTTTTAAACCACTCTATAGCAAATTACTCTCAAGTAAACACATCGTACTGAATTATATTTGTTCAACAGCGAAAAGTACTATTTGTTATTGAGATTTCAATCAACCACGTAGCCATATTTTTATGACGGTCGTGTAGGGATAATTTAAACTTTAAAAGCAAACCAATTCCAACCTTAATCCTTTGTAATAAGTGGGAATTTACATCGATAAAGTTACGGTTTAGTATGAAATATGATATTTGTTTAAGAGCTTTAAGCTATTGATTTTGGAAATAAAGCAGATGCGTTTGATAAGCTTTTGTGTTAATTGTTCTTCGTATTAACTCACGTCCTGGTTTAAAAAAAGTTTCGTTATAATATGAGAACTATTAGCAATAAAAACGATTGATTGAACAATAGGATCGCAAACCCAGTTACTAAATTGTTAAAACGAATCGCCGAGTTTTTGAGGGAAAGTTTGAGCGTAACCGTGACGTCATTATAAAGTTTATGACGTCACAAACTGAGTGGCAAATCGTCGGGTAATAAGGAGCTCGGTACGTGCGTGCTTCGCTTTCGAATGAAATGCATGATTTTAGGCCGTGCCCTAGAGATGAGCGGAGCGATTTTGATTATCATTTTCTACTGTGTTTATGGGCGTAAGTTGGGGTTATGGGCATAAGTGTCAATGGGCGCTGCAATGATCCTGAACTAACTAAACGCTAATACTAAAACTAAACGCGATTAATAAAAAAACTACCAGACTAATTTTTTGTATAGTCACTAAAGCGAAGCCGGGAAATCCACTAGTCCTACTTATATTATAAATGCGAACGTGAGGATTTACGTGTGTATGTTTGTTAGTCTTTCATGCAAAATCTACTGGAGCGATTGTTATGAAATTTTGTACACGTGTGGAATATAACTTGGAATAAAACATATTTTTTATGTAGCTCTAGGGTCCCACTGCTGGGCAAAAGCCTCCCCTGTTTGTGTCCAACCACTTCTATTCCTCGCCAGTTGTCGTCATTCCTTATCGAAGGCCGATCTTTTCCCGGGACCCAAGTAGTCACTCTTCTGAATTTTTGAATAACACATATGTACTTTTTATCCTGAAATTCCCAGAGCGAAGCCCCAGGGCGCAGCTGATACAATTTAAAATTTGGCGTGAAAAGTGAATGTGTCCAGTGGGTTCAGTTTCTGAATAAATTCTTTGTTTAACATCACATCGCTTTCGACCATCACTGTGTCCTCACCACAACTCCACAGAGTACCCCACGCGGCAACGTATGTCATTGCCTCACCATACTGGCTTACGGGATTTGAGTGTCCTGGGTTGAGATATGTTGACGACTTGTACTTATAACTAGCTTCACCTTACGGTTACGGGTACAAAATTCCCAAAGCGGAATTTTGTAAATATATTCACATAGAATTTGCAAATGAATACAAAACATATTAAGAAATATTGTTTGCGTGCAGAGTGTACAATGGTTTCGCTCGGACAAAACCATAATAAATTATAGGTTCCCTATTTTTATGCATACAATTTTTAGTCATAATTTAATATGGCATACTTTTACTTATCATAATAATAGTTATGCACAATGTTTTAGGCATAATGTTTTAACCCATACCTACCATAAGCATATCAATTTTTAAGCATAATATTCTAAAGCATATTGGCGGCTTAAGGGTGGCCCAAGGGCCACCTCGCCGCACCCTGACCTACACTATAGATTTAAGCAAATAAAAATTATGGGAAAAAAGGGATATCTAAATTATACACCTAAACCTTACTCAGGAATCACACTATGTATAGGTGAAAACTGCATAAAAATCCGTCAAGTCGTTTTTAGTTTATCGTAAACAAACAAACAAACAAACAAACAAACAAACAAACAAACAAACAAACAAACAAACAAACAAACAAACAAACAAACAAACGCGGCGGATGACTTTGTTTTATAATACGTAACGATACAGCCTAGGAGCTCATAGGGTACTTTTTATTCCTAAAAGCCCCGAGATACAACTAGTAGAACAATTGAAACTTATAGCACCCCCTCTTTTCGACACAAGGCAAAACAGCTGTGCACATAACATAAACATGCAACGTCCGTATATCTGTATCGTTCATGAGGGTAGCACGATGTTAGTATTCAGCGGGCGAATGTTCACGACGCTTCCAATCATATGTGTTATTTAGACGCGACGTTCGAATGGAGCAGACGTGTCTACGATTGATGATACTGGAATTACAATCGATTGCAAAATCTAAAATAAACAATACTAGCTGTGCGTCCCGGTTTCGCTCATAATAAATTATATACCTAAATCGTACTCATCACACTATCGATTGGTGAAAACCATACAAAAATCCATCCGATAGTTTTTGACTTCATTGCGTACAGACAGACAGACGCGACAATAAATGTAATACGTATCCTGCTAATATTATAAATGCGAAAGTTTGTGAGGATTGTGTGTGATTTCTGTTATTTTTTCACGCAAAATCTGGACTGATTGTTATAAAATTTGGTACACGGATAAAATATAATCTAAAATAACACATAGGGTACTTTTATCCCGAAATTCCCACGGGAGCAAAGCCCCGGGACGTACCTAGTATAGTAGTAGTATAGTATATATATACTGGCCAGTATTTATGTATAATGACCATTTCAAAAGTTGCTTACCCGTCATTATCGCAATCAGAGCGCGAGTACCACTGCGCCAATGCGTATGACACAGCAACAGAATTATAAATGGAGTGTACACAAGACAATTACTACTAGGCCAGAATCAGGGCGATACAAATACAATCTATGTATTCAATTATTCGCGCGCACAATATTTGTTCACTTGACGAACGATACGGCAGCGAACATTCGCGGAATACTAAAGTGGGAACAGATAATTAAATAAAAGCCATTTCTTGTGAGGGACAGGGGAGAATTGATTGTATTTAAAAGTCCTTTTAAAAATGGTGGAGTTAGTGTGCGTATGCGTCCGCATAGGCACAAGGGAAAAAAAGACTTATCTAATTCAAATTATATATATGCTAAATTTGATGTTACCCGGGGCTTCGCTCCGGTGGGAATTTGGAGATAAAATTTAGCCTATAACAATCTTGAATAATGAACCTTTCTAATGGTGAAAGAATTTTTGAAATCGGTTCGGTAGTTTCGGAGATTACCCTCCTCTAACATATACAAACGCATACCTCTTTATAATAATAGTATGAGTATATGACGATGTACAATTTGACTGCTGAATATAAGATGAATGTTTTCATTCTTAGGAAAATGTATGCGTTCCGAATAGGCTAGATGATTTTTTTTTATTTTGATGACTATTCGTAGGTATTATTAGAAGCACCACTGAAAAAAATTTTGTGATGATGGCAACTGAACTGAACTTTAACCCAATCGTGTGTCATATGTGTCGTACACTAGTTTTTTTAAGAGGCAAATCGAGCGTATCCTCCGCTGACCTCGACCTTTACTTATAAGCTTTTCTTGTGATTGTTATTTTTGTATATGTCTAATAATACTGATTGTTATTGTCACTGTTTGCTTTTTCATCATATTTAGTTAAGTAAGTAGTAATGAGTACCTAGCTATGTTGCAAGTTTTTGGGTTCAGTCCAGATCGTAGTGTTAAATTACTCTGTTTACTGATGTTATAGATTGTAACATGTTGTGTATGCTTAGCATATATATAAATAAATTAATTAATTAATTAACGTAAAACTAAATAAACTTAAAATTGCCATGGCGTGGAATTCATTTTCCATATAGAACACCTGGCTGAAGGGCAACCGAGAGTGAAAAATATGCCTGTCTGTATGTATATATCACGAACATTCCATTATGACGCATTGCACAAAATGCACTCATTCAGTTTCTTTGTAAAACGGAACAGGTTTTTTTGATTGGATTGAACAGGAAAGATTTTTTTCATATATATTCCAACATTGTTCGCACTCTGTCTTCAATAAAATATGCAAAAAAAAAATTATTATTTATCAACAAAAATCATGACCCAAAAGCCGGGTAAATAATAAGTATTACGAGTTTAATTAATAACCTTAATTTTTTTTTTCAAAATAAATTGTACTACATTCACATATGTCGTTCAGTTGTTATAAGACCCACATTTGTCAATTCACTGCAGACAAGTACCGCTTACCTGAGTAAAAACGGACTCCCCTCGCTAGATATAATATTCAAAAATGTATGAATGTAAATCGTATGAAAATCCTAGCATACACGATATTCACAAAAAATAAGATGAATACAATAATAAACGTTTGTATGCGTAATGTTGTCGTTTGATCCTTAGGGCTGGACAGGATTAAGCCGCAACCCTATCCTTATCCTACTGTAACAGAGTTAAAAAGGAGAATTGTGTTTGACGGGTCAAAACCAGGTAATCAAGTGTTGGCGAGCAAAATCTTAAAAATCAAAATGGCGGATTTTGTCTGACATTAAGCTTTCAAAAACATGGATTAAAATGACCCATTCATACACTAGTTGCCAAAAGTAGCCATGTCTCTTCAGCTATCTCCACACCAAGAATCACCTCAATTCATCGCCTCGTGCATGATATTCGTTCGGTAGTTCTAATATATCTAAGAATCACCGTATAAAAATTAGCTATCAAATAAAACAACTGCAAATCGGTTCACCCGTTGATAGACAAGACAGACACACTTAGCGGTCGAACTTATAACACCCCTCTTTTTGCGTCGGGGGTTAATAACCGTTATAAACCCACCGACTTATACAACAATAATATTACTCAAAAGAGTTTCTTACCCGGCCACTCTCCGTAAAGACTTATCCGGATCACGGAGTATATCCGGGATCACGTGCGATTCCACCCGGTTATTAAAGCCCATACGAGTATCACGCGTTACCCGGGTGATATTTGAATGCGTTTTCATAAAAGACACAATTGTATATCAGTTGGAGAATAAAGAAGTTTTTGTTTTTAGGAATCTTTACTGCAGAATGTATATTATTATTATATTATTACATTGCGGCTTGGTTGTCGTTGCGTCATAATGGCGCACTGTGATTGGTTAGCTGTTTCTCACTGCGAATCGACTCGATAGTTAGATGTGAATAGCAAAATCGCTGTACACTGGCCATGACAGCACTAAATACCATTATATAATTACACGAAAATGTTCAGTAAATCGCCCGCTATATTTTCAGCTCAACATAGTTCGCTAAAAGCGGCTATAAAGCTAGGATACACAGATGATCCAGCACTGAAATATAACCGACATGAATGCGGAACCGGTTCAAACTGCTTTCAGCCGGATTAAACCGGGTCACACATAATAGATTCCGTTTTACGCTTTTGAAAAACTAGAATTTATTTTATTACATTCCAATTGATGGTGAAAAACGCTCTATTAATAAAACTAAAAGGTTAGCTCGTTGTGTAAGTCGGTTTTTTGTACTAACTTATCGTCTACGCCTTATGCTAAGTGAGCACTTTATAAGCCACCTTGAAATATGAGCTGGAAAATAATAAAGCCTTCAAAAATGTCATTTTCGTCATTAGCTATTGTCCGTGCAGGTCATAATAATATATCGTCATCCAAACTATAACATTTCAGCGGAATCGGTTTAAGATATCTCCTTATATTACATTACATGATAAACATTGTAAAACAAACCTCTCTCATCTAAGCGTTTTTTCAGTTGCTTTCACAGCCGTTGAGCGTCGGAGCCGCTTTCCTATTTTTTCGCCTCCACTTCGCTCGGCCGTCGGCATCACTTGTCAAACCATTGTCACGCATATCATCCTTGATGACATCAAACCAGCACTTCTTGGGTTTGACTTCTGCCAGGGCCAGGCGGGAGCAGCATAGACAGATATGTTCCCTACGTAATGTAAATCATTACTGGCGTGTGGTTCCCAGAATGGGACCACTCCATATCTACCCGTGGATGTCGTAGTAGGCGACTAAGGGATACGCAGCTTAGGCAGCTGATTGGCAATAAGAGCATTCTCAAGGAGGGATCATAGGTCAGGCCGGTGTAAAATCACCGCCGAATCTTTAAAATTTTAAGGTTTTTTTTTACGCTGACAAAGGGCTTCGTTAAGTTTCAATACCGAATGCAGCAGGCGGAACATGCAGAGATAAGAGAGTGTAATGTAAGTGTATTACATTGCAAGTAGTAAAATTATTATTCTACCGTAAAAACCAATTGTATTCGAAACACAATATTAAATTGAAACAGAATCTTTGAAACTTCATCGCTACGGTTTCTATCTAAATAGGAATTTGTAATTAGTATTTTATCTTCAGAGTTGATGATATACGGGACTTTATCACGTTATCGAAAGGCCTTTACGAATCTCTTGTATTTATTACAAAAAGCTATAAATAGAACCGGTGGTGTGAGGAGGTAAAATCGAAGAATATTTATTTATAGGTATTATGTACAAATAATTAAACAAGTAGAAGGTAATTCTACCAATATAATAAATGCGAAAGTTTGTGAGGATGTATGTGTGTATGTACGGATAGTTACTGGACGGATTGTTATGAAATTTGGTACACGTATATAACCTGATATAACACTTGGGTACTTTTTAACCCGAAATTCTCACGGGAGTGTAGCTAGTATGTAATATTTTTAAGTCGTATTAGTACTAATAAATCGTAGTAGGTGGTTCTCAGAGCGTTTCGACCGCTGCGGCCGCGCTGTCATGCTGAGAAACACACCCAGTAACGAATAGCCACCCGTATGTTTTCGTAAGCGGTCAAACCTAGTTCCACCAGTTGAAAATACCCACTTTTCTGGAAACTTCTGCGAAGTTCCCCCTTTCTGAATAGCTGCAGGTCTTTGCACGTTTAATGCTGAATAAACGTTATATTGCTCTGAATAAATTGCGACGATTCGTTTTGAAACTCTTTATGTTCTTATAGTCCTTTACCGGTAACAAAGGAAACTTTTATAAGTGTATTATAAGTTTGATTAAAAATAACGCTTGGCATGTGAAGTGTGGTTCCACCCTGGAATAGGATAATTCTATATTCTTCTATAAATGCGACTGAAGGAGCCCAAACTTATATGGCACGAGTAGGACTCGAACCTGGGGCCACCTCTGTTTAAATAGGTTTCTTTCAGCATTTTTGCTCAGCGGTCATTCCGAAATGCTAAATAATATAGCCTATAGCAATCTTGGATAATGTAGGTGACTTTCGAATGGTAAAAAAATGTCGAAATCGGTTCGGTAGATTCGGAGATTACCCGCCTCAAACATACAAACTCACAAATCTTTATAATATTAGTACAGATAATTTTGATATTAAAATTTGACGTAAAAATGTTACGTGTCTGTGAAGGTCAGATTCGACTCAGCTGAGTCAAGTTGAGGTCATCACAGAATTTTGTAACTTTTGACAAACGAAATTCTATTAATTATTGTTAGCTTCAGCTAGCACAGCAAATCACAGCTCCTGTCGAGTCCGGCCCTAAATGCTTTGGACCTAAAAACTGATTTTGCAGAAGGATAATAAAATCTAAAATATGCATGCAGTTAATTAACAGACTGTACGGAACCGATATGCAAAGAGCTCGCGGAACAGCGCACGTAAAGTCTCAGAGATCAGCGATTTTGAAGAAAACTCGTCGGAATCAGAAATAAAAGACCCTGCAAGTCGATACGGCGATGATACAATGGGCTGACTGTCACACCGTAGCGAATTTGAAAGGTTGGAGAGCAATGAACTGAGCGCTATATATTTGTCAGTATGTTTTCAATTGGAACAATAAATTTTAATAAATAAAAAAGTACGATAACACAGGTATATAAATTAGTTCATTGTTGTACAGTTCTTTTTCTGATTTTATAGAATACAATACTTTTTAATGCACCAAATATTATGATAATTAAGTATTAGGTGCTCTGTTTTCTTAAGCAATGTCGAGTTAATATATCACCATACCCAAGATAGGTTTATTTATTAACCTATGGTCTATATACTTATATATAGATATATTTGATAGGTATTAACCTAAGGTTTATATACTTATATATAGATAGTCGTAGATTTTGAATTGTTCTTAACAAAAATACTTTTCGCATCTATGATATTTGCAAATATGATGTGAATTAAATTAAGGTACTAAAGTAAATTAGTTATTTCATTCGGCCTAGCTTTTTTAAATTCTTTTTTCTTTCTTCTAACGCCATTTCTGATTAGATTCTCTTTTTGCGCTTCAAGCTTATCATAATACATACCCGATACGACTAACTTGACAAATAATCGGAAAATCTCAGATGAGAACACTATAAAAACTATAAATGTACTCGTTAAAGCACATCAACATACCAAAACTCATAGCAAATTCGACATTTATGCTGCCACGTAAAGATTCACGCAAGAAAACTTGATTGTAAAATAAAAATCATTGCAATATAGCTTTTATTATCACGACAATAAGATCTTAATAATGTGAGAAGTCAATATTCTTTTAAATATAATTCATTCTTTGTTCTGATGATTGGCATATACAATCACAGCAATTATGAAAAATTTTAATTCCTTTTTGGTTGTTATTGATGTTTGCCGCCTTCGGCCATTAAGGACGGTTTGACACTCACTTATGCAGAAAAAAAAACTCAGACAACTGAATTGGTTTAATTGACGGTTTGGACGCGCGAATACGTTGAATCTTGGGGTCAGATGAGTGAACCACGCAAAAATTTTTGTTTAATAAATAATCGAAGCATTGGAAAAAATATGGATGGGCGAAAACGAATGACACAATAATTTGTTCGTTTAAAATCTTGCTCATATATAGTTCTCTCGCTCTAATCTCTCGCTTATATTTTCAGTTTTGTTTAAAAAATATTTCACTATTCTACATTATAAAAAACAAAAACAAATAAGTACTGTCTGGATTTGTAAGTCTGTCTGTATGTAGGGGGTAATCTTCGGAACTACTGACCGACCTACTAAAATTCTTTTATCAGAAGAAAGCTACATTGTTTCTGAGTAACATTACTGTATTTGTACTTTGAATCCTTTTTTTCCTCCTGTGTTATTCGGAATAATAGAACTAAAAAGCACTTTTTTATGTCATTTTCCTTAGAAAATGTAACTTAGTATAGTATGTATCTTATTTACTTTCGTGCATTGTATTCTTATAGTATTTCTTAAAATTATAACCCACTAGCTGCGCCCAGGGGCTTCGTTCCCGTGGGAATTTCGGGTCAATTTCCACTCATGTACCAAATTTCATAACAATCAGTCCAGTAGATTTTGCGTGCAAGTGA
Source organism: Plodia interpunctella (assembly GCF_027563975.2). Taxonomy (NCBI): domain Eukaryota; kingdom Metazoa; phylum Arthropoda; class Insecta; order Lepidoptera; family Pyralidae; genus Plodia; species Plodia interpunctella. The sequence continues at coordinate 5,367,995 of NC_071316.1, forward strand.
AAAATTATACACGTATGTCTATAATTTTTCACTTGTAATGTATGTGTATGTATAGGATGTATATCCTCCCAAACTTTCACATTTATAATATTAGTAGTCCAGCACGTTATATGATACTCCTACGTGTCCTATGATTCCCAAATGCAACGGTGTAAATGCAGCCTTTTAAATAACCGTCCGAACGCGATACCCGATTCTTAATCTCGATCCGTCCATCGCATCGGGAATCGATTAACGGAATTCGAAATTCGCATCGTTTTTCAAAAATTACCCAGCGACCGCACAATAAATTTAAAATCGATTGAATCTCTAAAATTGACCGATGTATCGATACTTGGCCTTGTAATTTGTGGTCTGATAATTATAAATGATTATATGGTGCGATTATTGTGCGCCTCCGAACGGGTTATTGTCGTCACGTAGATCACAAAATAATGAAAATATAAATTTAACGCACAGTTTAATATTGATCATCAAAGGTCAATAGGTATTCATTTTTAAAACAGAAGGATCCAATTTTGAAAACAGGTTTGTATAGTGTAAAATTTAAATAAATAAATAAATAAATAAATAAATAAATATATTAGGACAAATCACACAGATTGAACTAGCCCCATAGTAAGTTCGAGACTTGTATTATGGGATACTAACTCAACGATACTATATTTTATAACATATACATATATAGATAAACATCCAAGACCCGGGCCAATCAGAAAAAGATCATTTTCCATCATGACCCGACCGGGGATCGAACCCGGGACCTCTCGGTTCAGTGGCAAGAACTTTACCACAGCGCCACCGAGGTCGTCAAAATGTTGATAAGCTGCCTTAATCTACCTGTCTTCTCGATTTCATACACGAAAGAATTTTGCATGCATGCAATGCATTTGTAATGATTAATTTGAATCTGTATGTTCCCGAATTAATGATAATTTGTTTCTTAATGGAATTTTGTCGAAAATACGTACTTGCTATCTAAAAACTAGGGACTCCCTATTGCTTCGTTCCTAATACTCTCTCGCTTCCTCTATACTAATCACTCTTTTTAATTTTTGTCGAAAATAATCTCTTAATGTGTCAGAGAGGCACCGAGAACGAAGTGGCGCCATCCAGCGACTCTTTGCAAAATGGCGAGAAACCGCATTGAATCATTATGGCAGCAGAATGGGGGGACCTATGCCCAGCAGTGGGACATAAACTAGGCTTAAAAAATCACATGCACACACACACACATATATGCTCATTGTCACGCCTGTTTACTCTTCCGTGTTTTCCTTATTTTGCACAATTTTTGGGACAAAAACTAAAATGTATATTATTTAAAATAGACTTGGCGATATGACGCATGCGCCCTATCTTCGGACGGATCCCATAACTAAACATACCCTTATAATGTTACCTGTTAATGACTGTCTTGGTTGCTTATTTCTCATCTAAGTGTGTTCACGGTTACATTATCGGTTGTGACGCCACAAAGCTGTGATTGTTTTGAAAAATGAATCTTAATTTTTTTCGATACTCGGCTGTGTTTTTTCGACGTGATAGTGATGCCGATCCTATTTTTATTTTTAAGTCGCCTCGTACGACATCCACGGGGGATATGGAGTTGTCCTATTCCAAGGCGGGAACCAAACACGGCGATTGTCTTTCCAAATGCAATGAGCTCAATTTTCATTCTATTATATTGTTGACGACCTCGGTGGCGCAGTGATTGCTTCTGAACCGAGAGGTCCCGGGTTCGATCCCCGGTCGGGTCATATTGGAAAATGATCTTTTTCTGATTGGCCCGGGTCTTGGATGTTTATCTATATATGTATTTGTTATAAAATATAGTTAAATTAGTATTCGATAACACAAGTGTCGAACTTACTATGGGGCTAGCTCAATCTGTGTGATTTGTCCGTATATATTTATTTATTTATTCTTAGCGGGGATAGCTCCCGTCGTTAAGCATCGGAGCCCAGGCTTTCCTATGTTTTCTCCTTTACGCACGATTTTCATCACCCTTAGTTGTGAGAGCATACGCACGCATTGATATGCGTGCCTATGCTCTCTGCTATTTAAGGATGATTCCTTAACAACATAAAGCCAGCACTTTTTGGGTTCACCCCATCTGGCAGACCCACGCGGAAATAACGCGGCCATTTTGTGTACCATATTAATTCGGGTTTATTTAAACGTAGCCGGCGTAAAATGTAAAATACACCGCTAGTTAAACTTAAATGACGCGCAAGTAATGCAGCAAATGGATTGCTGTATCGACACCTGCATTCCTGCATTAAATACAGCGCATTTCATTTATTGCAGCTACTGCGTGTAGGGTGACCACGCGACCGGACTCTGAGCAGTGTTGGTGACGCCATCTGTCACCACTTTTAGTTTAGCAACATTTCGAAACGACACGACTTAAACTTACGCACTTATATGCGTAACCACATAAATTATATTAACGGGAGTTAGCACGAACAAAAACACTAAAAGACAAAAAAATATGACATTTTCTGAAGAAAGGGTTGGTATTTACATAAAATATTAAAGTATGTATAAAATAATAAGTATGCATAAAAATTTCATCAATTTAGCGGTATAGTAAGTAGATTTAAATGTTATTATATTTAAATCTTTAATACTTACTACCTACGCCATTATAACATATTTTAATCGTAACAGATTAGCTCATTGATGGATATCAGAGATATACAATATATCTGGCAATATCGTATTAGCATTGTCTTGTAAATATGGAAGTAAGTTTGATTCATAATATTTTAATTAGATTTATTAAGTCCACATTTAAAACTAAAAGTAATTAAAAAACTCATTATAATTTAATTTACAAAAATGGCAGCCAATTTTGACGTCAATAAGTGATGTATATCATCCCAACTTAAATAAAATGTTGAATTTGAATTTGTGTAAAATTGTAAGTTTGATAATTTTCTTTCAAATTTTGTGCAATAATGTTTTAAATATAAAAAATACTGTGTACACTGAGACAAAGGCCAAAAACTGAATTTCAAATAACTGTAAAACTAACAGTGCTATTGCGGTCACCCTACACAGGAGAGGGTTTTAAACGAAAACCATCATGGCCGATTTAAATGAAAAACTGTCCGGCGAATATTCAATAACAGACCGCGTATTATTGGCACGGGTGTGTATGAGAGAACCCTTCATTTGCCGCAGGGTTCCGTGGAGATATCACAGAAAATGGAACCGCAAAAATCCGAATGTAGTTATTGATAGATATTTGTCAATGACCCCGTTTCAATTAGACCAAAAGGGCAAGGCATTGTTGCGCTGTACAATTTTAAACATTTCAACAAAGAAAAGTATTAATTTTACTATCTCGATTTAAAATAATTAATCTGTTAATCTGTGCCTGTAAAATTGACATTACCACAGTGGTAATCTCAATTTTAGGAATGATTGATTTTGGAAATGTATTCCTTCCTGCTGTCAACACGATTTGTCTTTTTACTTGATAAAAAGACAAATCGTGTTGACAGCCGTAGCGGTCGAAACGCTCTGAGAATAATTCTGCTGTGTTCCAGTTTGAAGGATGAGATAGACAGTGTAATTACTGGGTAACGTTTCAAAAGTTTCCTGGGCCACAAGGTCGCATTTGTGCATTCATTGGCTGTGACTACTTCCCTTCGGGCGAGCGGCCCACACATACTATTCATTGACTATTTTTTGTCGGGGGTGAAGCCGCAAGTAAATATTATAAACGTGTAAATAAGTTTTTGTTACCTCTTCACGCTTTATTTACTCAACTAGTCTTATTGACCAGAAAAATATTTGTTCCCGTGAGAATCTCACGCAGGCGGAGCCGCGGGCAAAAACGAGTATGTATATAAATTTCTCCTCAGACAGTAAATATAATAAAAATAGCAGGAACCATTTTTATGTGCACGAAAACTTAATAATTTTAGGAAACATCTTGTATTCACACACGTGTTTTTACTTTATAGACCCTTCGTGCTTCATTTAAAGAACTTTGTAAGGAAAATACCTTGATAATATTAAGAACGCATACTATAACAAGTATATGATAGAAAAATATGTCTCATTTCATCGTTTTCGCGATTTCTTTCACAGCTGCAGAGCGTCGAAGCCCAAAATTCGCCTTCTGAACTTAAACATACTTCAAGATATGATATCCATACTAATCCTATCGTAATAATGTTGATGTTGAATATAACCTGGAATGCGATACTTTGTAACACGTAATTCCCACGGGAGCGAAGGCCCGCAGCGCAGTTAGTATTTTATATGATAGATATATATATAGTAAATGTACGATGTACACTACGGAGACAGACAGAAGCGAAATAAAAAGACGAACAAAGAACACAATATTATATGGTGTCTTCCATCATTTTCTAACATACAGTAATAGTATAGGATATCCGATCGTACATCCAAGCATACATTTAAATACAGGAACCGTTCGTAAATCAGGTTTCCAATATAAAACTGCGCAAACGCATACAATGCTACATAAATATCATACAATGACACTTTATCGTCGTAAGCTTAAACGCAGAGATGTATTTAGAAATTTATATTTAAAAATGAAGTATAAAATATTTATTTTGGACTAGTTTCCGCCTGCTTCACCCGCTTGTATTTCATACATAACCAGACAAAACGTGAAGACGTAATAAACAAACTCGCATTTATAATATTAAAGTGGGATTAATAAAATTCTTAAATATTTTTCGACCCAAGAATATAGAAAAACATGCACCTTATTACTTTTTGTTAGTTTTCTATGCACATTAATAACCTTAGTTTCTGTATTATTATGAAAGTGAGTAAGCATATTTCTGTAGCATGGTGAAAGCCGCGGACTAAAGCTATATATGTCACGTTCGAATCCTCATTGAGCCGCTAGCCTTTGTCATTTAGCAAAAGAAAGTCTAGACCTTATACGGTGGAAAACCCAGCCAAATAAAGACATTTTCGATTAACAGCACAAAGTGACGTAAAATTGATGTCCTTTCACTCGTTGCCTCAAATCTAAGACTAATACAATATAACGTGAAAAGGGTTAATGTTGTTCCAATACGCAACTTCACATGACAGATATTGAGTTATTTTCAACCGCAAATAAATGTTCGGACCTTAATCCAGCTCTGTCCAATAAACGAAGTCGACCCGCACCGTATAAAAATAAGGCTCGGTTCACATTTCTTCTTATTTTTGAGACAGAGAGGGAAAAAACGATTTCTTTTCATCTATTTTCAGATCTAGAGTAGACCAATTCCAGCGCGGCTCGATTTGACAGAGATCCTGTTTGTTCAATTGTTTCTGAGATGAAATTCGATGAATAAATGGACGAATGGAAGATGGAAAACCGAATAAATTGTGAATATTTCAAAAACGACTTAACTGATTTTGATGCCGCACGAACTTAAAAATTCTATTGACAGATCCTACATACCTTTTGAATTTCATCGAAATCGGACCAACGTTTCGAAAGTTATCGCGTTACAAACAAACAAACAAACAAACAAACAAACAAACAAACAAACATACATACATACCTACATACAAAAATTGTATTTTTGCCCCAAGTAGAAAACGCAAATTTTGCCTATCAACTGCCTATGCAGTGTACGACATCCACGGGAGGATATAGAGTGGTGCAATTATAGGGCGGAAGCACACGCCACGTTTCCTAACAGATATCCGTTACCTATATATTGATAAATCAGGTCGAATATAAATTAGAAAAGCCATGTAAACTTGCCCTTAAGACAAAACAAAAGGGATTCTTGATCGGATTAATGTCCCAGAGTAGCTGGTTCGATTCCCTGTACATAAAATACGTAAGAATAAAGTTATTGGGAGATATTTCAGTTTCAAGCATATTGCTGATTTTACTGATATTATAGTACGTTCTGTCACGTCATTGTAGAAAGAAAAGAAGAGGACAGAAAATTTCTAAAATGGCGGCAACGTACAGCTGGACATCAACAATGCAAGCATTGTGTTAAGTGAGGTAACAACGCAACACAACGCAACGCAACGCCTTAATTCCTTAACATTTTAGTCTTTCGCGCAAGTTTCTTTGCGCGCAAGTTTCTTTTCGCGCAAGTGATTGCGCGCAAAAGTACCAAACTCTAAAGTTTGTATTAAAAATAACGAAAATCTTTACTGATCTACTTGAAACTAAACACAAAAGCTTTGCAACAAAAACAATGAATCCCGTGTATAAGGATTTTTAAAAATTTTACCTTTAGGGTAATTAAATGAGGGTGAAAAGAAATAACGAATAATCCCATTCATAATTTCGTCAACTAAATATATGAGTAGACATCTCAGCGGTAAACACCATTGAATTCACATTGTTACTGTTGATGGTTCGAATTAAATCTGATTATCTATAGGGTGATTTCTGTGAAAGTTTTATTATGGTTTTACCCGAGCGAAGCTGGGACGGGCTGCTAGTGAAATTAATAACTGCAAGTTGGTAATTTACAATGTTACACACTTAGAATGTGGTTACATAATTATACCTATAATGCTAGCGTTAGTAAAACTGAAAACAGAATATTATACTCTACAGAACCTACACAGCTCGACATTTTCGTAAAAGCGAGACATCAGCCGTGGCTTTAGTGAAAATACACGACAGTGCAACGGCTATTTGACTAAGCCACTTTGCTGGTGTGTGGTACAAGTCACACGCTTATAACCTTTTCCAACTGTTAGTTTTCTCACTTCCCAGACGTCAAAATCACAGACGGATACAAGTTACACGCTTATATTACTTTTATTATGTCAAACGACAGGTTACAAATACACAGACGGATCTATTAAATTTCAAGGTTATTTGTACGCGGGCTTTGCGGCGTCATAGCCCCAAATGCAACTAAGAATATGGGGAAATGAGATAGAGGTAACAAGTACTTTGATATAAATTGTTATATGCTAGTGTCGGACAATGCCTTTACAAAAATCTTTATAAATGTCTTTAGTATATTTGTAATTGCTTTAAGGGCAAATTCTTGACATTATAGTTTTAAAATGTCTTATTTATTCACGGGCTGCAGTCATAGATAAATAAAAAAATACTTGTTTGCTAGTAAGCAAGATAATAAAATCAGGCAACGCGCATGCTCGATTGTCCAATATGCTATAAAAATATATTTTTTTAATAATTTGGTTTAAAAAAAATATGTATAAGTAGTTATTAATATGTCAACTAAAAGAGCTAAAATTAAATTCATACAAATAAATAAATAAGTAAAATACATAATAAAAATCCTGAATACATGCAATGTTGACACAAAGCACTGTTTCCATTTTTTATGATACGTGCTTTTTGTCGTTGAATAAAGTTTAATAATTTTGTCAGTTCTAAAACAGCCTAATTCAGGAATAAGTTTATAACTTGACCTCTTCCCGGATCGTTTGGCAGGAACTAAATATTATGCCAAGGCATCAGTAACGTAAATTTTAGTATACCGACTTTTAAAAATTAAACACTACAGTTTTACTTAACTTACTAACAAATATTATAAATGCGAAAGTTTTGCGTTTTTCTGCGCACGTTAAACTTAACGTCAAAGTTGACGGTGGAACCCACCCTAAACAACGAAGAAATTTGAGTTTTGGCGCGTCAATGTCAAAACTATTACACACACTGGTATCGTCATTGTCAAAAATGTGAGTCGCCACAAAACCCGCGCGCGCCTTCTTCTATGACAAAACCATGGATTTAGTAAGTACTTCGGGTGTATCTACTAATTCCATGGACAAAAACTATAAAAAACAGCATAGCAAACTCAGAAACGTCAAGGATTATAAAAAATCTTCAACATTTAGTTCTCTGTTGGGTTGATAATTAGTAAATGTACAGAAATATATTTTTCTTAGACCTAAAGTTGTATATTATTACTGATTAGTATAAGTAAAGACCCTTAAAAACCTGAAGAAACTTTGAGGCCCTTCAGTATCCAATGACATTATTAAAATTTTAATTAAAACCGCTGAGAACCTTTTCCTTGCGGCCATGACAATCATTTTATATTTGAAAAAACTAAAAAAGTTTCTTCTACTTTTTACTTTACACTTCAAAACATAAATTAATTTTAAAATATAATTTTATATTTTTTCCAAAAGAATACTAAAAGAAAAATATATTAGAAGGGAGATCCCCTTAAATAACTGAAAATATGATTTGGAAAAAACAAAAAAGACCCAAAGCACAATTAAATTTGGTATTATCGGCGAAAACTATCAAATTTCATAAGGACAATTTTATTTAACACGGCACCAAGGAGGGTTTCAATCTGCGGGGTCCGGAAGACCCCTAATAATATTGCAAGGGTTCAGTACGAAATTCATTCAGTCGGGTGTCCGAAAACGATGTTAAGATTCTGTTGGTTTTGGGGTGTGGTCCAAGTTTAGAGACACAAGCGGCGCAATTCGGACAAGTAAAAAAAAAAAACTTAACACTCTTTAAAAAAAACTCAATCTCTTGTATCGTCAAATTAAACGGAATGTAAATGCAGTCATAAGCTTATCATTTTGCCCAAATTCACCGCTATAACTGGATTATAAACTTAATGTTGAGAAAATCGACTGTATTGTCGACCGCATGTGAAGTTAGTCTGCAATAATACCGGGGGGGTAGGGGCGAAATTTCTATGAATTTGGCTAGCTCCTTGCGCTGTAAACTGTACCAAAGTATTTTATTGTTGTTATTGTATGGCTGGCATACATATTATATCTGAAATAAAAGTATTTATTTATTTCATCTATCGGCCACCACCTGATTCCTGTGAACAAGAGCGACGTCAGGAAACCTGCACACTAGTTGACAGTTGACTTCTCTCTAGATGCAGGTGGTGGTCGATGCGTTGATGAGTTAGATGGTATAAACTCATGAGAGGACTAACCTTAGATTAGTATATAAACTCACTAGAGGTTTGCCCGGCTTCGCACGGGTAAAACCATTAAAAAGTTTTCGCCTATCTCTGTGCCAAATTTCATAAAAATCTGCGCAGTAGTTTTTGAAACTTTTTTCTTTATAATATTAGCATTAATTTGGTCCGAATATATATTTAGACTAGATGTTGCCCGGGGGTTCGCTCCCGTGGGAATTTTGAGATAAAACATAGCAATTTTGCATAACGTAACTTTCTAATGGTGAAAGATTTTTGAAATCGGTTCGTTAGTTTCGGAGATTGCCCGCCTCAAACGTACAAACTTACAAACGCTTACTTCTTTATAATAATAGTATATTATACGATAAGAATCCTGGAATATTCCGTCAGACAGGCTTCGAACGACGATCGATTCGAAAATATAACACGAGTATTATTACTCTGTAAGTTTGTGTCTTAAACATAACCTCAAAATGACAGAAATGATAGTCCTTCATATTGGAGACCCTCGGGTTCAGATTAATGTTAGCTGTTTGTCTTTTGATCTATTAGCTAAACTATGTCGTGTACAAAATTGAATATGGAGAAAATTAATTAAAACTAGCGACCGGTCCCGGCTTCGCTCGGGTAAAAACATAATAAATTACAAACCCCCTAAACCTTCCTCAGGAATCATTCTATCTATTGGTGAAAACCGCATGAAAATCCGTGCTGTAGTTTTTGAGTTTATCGCGAACAGACAAACGCGGTAGAGGACTATGTTTTATAATATGGGAATTATAATCTTTATCCTTACATAAGGATTATAATTGCCATATCATAAATCCTTGTATTAATCAATATAAAGTGGGGCTTTCCAAATTTGTCTCGAAAATAGTTGACAATATTGACAAAAAAATAATACTATTTTAAACAACCTACTTTATATACGCTGGCGAACTCGCGGGTATAGAGCTAGTACAAATAAATCGTTCCGGCGACTGGGACCGCGGTCCTAATTTATTATGAACAAAAAAATGCGACAATTTCAGCTTATATGCGTGGTCCAGAGTCTAGACCTAAGTATTAACGTCATAATTACATCAAATCCAAATTACATTTCTGCCTGGAACAAAAAGGTCGCACAGTGTAAAGTAATGAGAGTACAGATACACAACGTGTAGTTCCCGCCCTAGAATAGGACCAGCCAAATCTTCCCGTGGATGTCGTAAGTCTTGAGAACTGAGAGGATAATATAAAATCACATTATCTCTTCAAATGACACACACTCCAAAATCACAACCGAATCTTAAACATTTTATGATATCGTCTTGAAATTTTGAACACGGAGAAGGACATAGTAGGGTATATTTCATGCCGGAAAAATAACTTTTCCTTTTGTGAAGTTCACGCGGGCGGAATCGTGGTCAAAAGCTAATTTCCATTCTATAAAATGTACCGCTTTTGAAAACAATATTCTGTTAGTGCTAACAAAAATCGATTGGGTATTGATGTCTGATGATTAATAGGGACCAACACTGTTTGAATGAGTTTCTTTCGGCATTTCTTCTCAGCAGTGGTCGTTCCGAAATGCTAGTAGTTTGTAGCTTTGGTAAACATCATTTAATTTAGAATATGACGTGAAAAAGTGCCTGTGAAGGCCTAATTTCTGAATGAATGATTTGATTTTGATTTTCATTGTCAAAAATCTAGAGGTCTTTAGTTCTGCACTGACTTTGTTTTGTGTCATAACACAATTTATTTCTGATAAATAAAATAGAAGTTCTAATATCTTTTTCTGCCATTTCGGGGATCAAATTATAACGACATCGCACCGACGTATAATTACATCTCCCATTTTGGTAAATAAAGAATTTTGATTATGCGTAGTGCTTTTTTTTCTATCATAATTCTCGCAATCCATCTATTTAATTATAAATGCGAATGTCTGTCTATCTATCCATATGTCTGTAATGGCTACATCGCTGGACCGATTTTGATGAAATCTGGTATGCATGTAGTGAAAGACCTCCGTTCAAACATAAGCTACTTTTTTTTTCAAAAATCAACCGAACGACAATAAAGGGGGGGGGGTGATTAAAGTTTGTATGAAAATAATATTTATCTCAAATTCACGCGGGCGAAGCCACGGGCAAAAGCTGGTTACCAATATTTATTTTCTTATATTCTTTGCATAATCAATATAAAATACTCTACTCCATGCAACAAATGTTATAAAGAGAAAGATTCATGTTTATAATGGATAAACTCTAAAACTACTGGACCGATTTTGAAATTTGGCACAGAAGTAGGCTAAACCTTTAGGAGTGACATAGTGACATAATTTTTATTATGGTTTGACCTGAGCGAAGCCGGGGAAAACTGCTAGTGCGATATAAGACTGAAGCCCCACAACTCACTGACACACTCGAATGAATCGAAATCCCGTTGTTAGATTCAGATTTTATTAAAGCCGCCTAAAGGCATCTGGCATGACTGTGTACCTACCACCATATAGACACAAGTCGCATGCAGCATTCAGCTTTTTATGGTATAGTTAAAGGCATCAAACATTAAATTGCGAAAGACGAAACAGTAAAAGAAACTATCAACATGTTATTCACACGAGCATAACTCCGTCGGCACGCAGACAGACGCTTCATAGAAGATAGGACTATAATAACGTTTTATGAAACTTGTCAGCTTCCCCTTTGTTGGTGGCATGGGCGTATCTAGAGGTATTTTCCTTGGGGCTAAGTTTGCTATGAATCTTTCTGCAAGTTTTTGAATGTTCCTTTTTAGGTCAAAATAAAAAAAAAAGTTCAAAAACTAGGAACAAATGTCTTTATAATAAGTTTTGCTTGCTTAGACGTAGCATAAGAGACAAAAACAAAAAGACATATTTTAGTGTTAATTACAAACATCACCCAATCATATTCACAAACGTTCGCATTTATGAACTACACAATAACATAATATGATGTATATATATATATATATATATATATATATATATATATATATATATATATATATATATATATATATATATATATAATATATTATAAACTAAATAATATATAATAGCACTATAGAATAAACTTCCACAATTGTTTTGGAATGTTCATTAAATGTTGTAATTAAATTGTCAATAAGTATATGCGTGCCAATGGTCTGATAACTAGGGGTGCGGAGCTGACCCTGGGCTCCGACGCTCAATAACTGAGGAAGTAACCCGGAAAGCGCTCAGATGAGAGGGAGTTGACTTTTCAAATCTAAGATATTGAAACTGTTGTAGTACTCAAAAATAAAAGAAACTCTGTTTTGTTTATTTGTTTGTTTGTAATATGTACTTCCACAATTGTTTTGGAATGTTCATTAAATGTTGTAATTAAATTGTCAATAAGTATATGCGTGCCAATGGTCGGATAACTAGGGGTGCGGAGCTGACCCTGGGCTCCGACGCTCAATAACTGAGGAAGTAACCCGGAAAGCGCTCAGATGAGAGGGAGTTGACTTTTCAAATCTAAGATATTGAAACTGTTGTAGTACTCAAAAATAAAAGAAACTCTGTTTTGTTTATTTGTTTGTTTGTAATATCTTGATCGTACAGTCAACAGCACATCAAGTTACCCTGGATGAACCTCTACAGCGCGGTAGTAGCGGCGAGTTTGCAATGAATTTGAATTTTTTTTGATGTGCTGTTGACTGTGTACATACATAAAATACGCTACGTAGTTTAGTACGTAGTATAGCGGTGGTATATCCCAGGTTCGAATCCTACTGGTGCCACATGAGTTTGTATACCAATCTGACCGGCCACCACTTGCTTCCGAAGAAAGAAAACATCGTGAGGAAACCTGCACACTGGTACTAATGCCAAGAAAGTTGTTATATTATGTGTTTAATTGGTGGTGGTCATCACGTGGACCACGAAGAATAATAATGAAAGTTTTTGAGTTGTCCATAAAACATGTGACTAAAACTAAGCATACAATTCATAGAAGCACAGTATATGTGTCACCATTATTCTGTCAGCAAACCACAGAATTTAGAATGATATAAACCTAATAGAACTGGCATAGACGAGTACTATAACGTTCGGTTTCCGATCCTAGAATAGGCCCACTCCGTATCCCCTCATTGATGTCGTACGAGGCAACTAAAGGACAAGAGCCTTGAAATCAAAGAAGCAACAACAGCATTCCCAAAAAAAATCCTCTAATTTTGACCATTTGCAAGTCGGGCAAGTCACGTGGGCTATTAAAATTTTAAAGAATTAGTTTTAACACCGTCCCTAGGCTTCGGTGCGACACAGCCACAAATATAACATGTGAGAATGAAAGAAAGAGAGAGAACAACACATATATGCATAGGGCTCTGACTATGCACACGAACTTAATAAAAAATATATTATATATATATATATATATATATATATTTTATTGCAATGACATTAATTAACATACATGTAGATTGTAAGTGACATTTTATCTTAATTTAATCTGATGTCATTTTATAGTTTTTTTAATATGCCATTATTAACATTTGCATGCTGTTGTCAACGGCTAAATAGGCTTGTTCTAAACCATTATATGGATAGTGTATTATCTACCCTATTTAAGCAAATAAAAATGATTTGATTTTGATTTAGATCTTTCACTACAAGTCAAATGACAAATTCTTTCATAAACGACCAAAACAATAATTTTAATGGAACATGTATTTTTGTTTGAATTTTCAATTTCGTATCGCTACACTTTCTTTTTTTATTTATAAGACAGGGCGACATTTTATATAGTTTTCAACAGAGAGGCACTTCTATTTGCCATATAATTCCGAATTCTGTCAACACACAGACAGACACTGCTAAGCTATATTTAACGGCTTATGACGCATATTCTGTCTACGAATTGAGGGACAAAAGTAGAATGTGCCATGTTTGTTATCCGAGAGATTTTGCACTAAAGCCAGTGAAGTGAACAGTGTTGCTAGACACAAAGATACATATTGAGCAAAATAAAATAAAAAATATTAAAAAGAGAACTTTTTCACTCTGCACATCTGTGTTTGATCGCATAAAATATCACCGTTTTACAAAAATTTCAACTGATTTAATCCAGTAGATTCAATAGCCCATGTTGTTACTATTGTAGGTTTCGTCTGTTTCTGTGCGCCAAATTACAACAAAATCGGTCCAGTGGTTTTGAATTTATTTATCAATATAAAGAAAAAGAAACAAAAATACATTTCAATGTTTATGATTATTAGTATTTTCAATTCAATTGACTTTATTGTATGGATTACAAAGTCGTCCGGAAAGAAACATAATCACTGTCGCGTTAAAATTACAAACAATTACAAACGACTATAATTTGTTATGTTACATAATAGTACAAACAAACTTAGCAAAAATAAGCATTAGGTCAAGCGTAAATCTGTGTCGGACACACTAAGCCACGATTGACGGATGGTGCCATACCAGACAGCCAAATTACATTGGGTTTAGTTGATTGAGGAGTTTACGTTATAAAAAGTAAAATCATTGTAATATTGAAACCGGTTCTATTGAAAATGTATTCTAGAAATCTATACTATTATTATAAAGAGGGAAGCGTTACATGTATGTATGTTTAATCATCGAAACTACCGAACCTATTTAAAAATTTTTTTTTCATCGTTAGAAAGGTACATTATCAAAGATTGCTATAGGCTATATTTTATCTCAAAATTCCCACGGGAGCGAAGCCCCGGACAACATCTAGTCCTGAAATAAATTTAAAATAGATGTCTCTTGTGTTAAATATATGTTAAACTAGCTGCGCCCCGGGGCTTCACTCCCGTGGAATTTCTGGATAAAAAGTACTGTATTATTTCAGGTTATATTTTACTCATGTACCAAATTTCATAAAAATCAGTACAGTAGATTTTGAATACAATGATGACGACCTCGGTGGCGCAGTGGTAAAGTGATTGCCCCTGATCCGAGAGGTCCCGGGTTCGATCCTCGGTCGGGTCATGATGGAAAATGATCTTTTTCAGATTGGCCCGGGTCTTGGATGTTAACTATATATGTATTTGTTATAAAATATGATATCGTTGAGTTAGTATTCCATAACACAAGTCTCGAACTTACTTTGGGGCTAGCTCAATCTGTGTGGTTTGTCCCAATATTAAAAAAAAAAAATATTTTAAATTAAAAATAAGATTCAAGAGGAAAGTTTTTCCGTGAATAATTTATTATGGATTATCCGAGCGACGCCGGGACGTGTCTCTAGTATATATCGTCGGTTGCCATTATCTTAACTATGTTCAAAAGAATCTCGATTATACTGAAAACTGTGTAAAGCAATTAAAATTTATTTGTTTCTATAATATTATATCGTTTGAAGACAGAAATGACCTTTTGTAAACATCTTTATTTAATTAAAATCCCCCATTTCATAATTGACTTCCCCTAAGTGATAATTCCCTCTCTAGGGATTTCTTTAGTTCGAGTTAATGATATATTCAAGAGGGGTTTGTCATAGACATACAAACAAATGGGTTGAATATGAATCGGAGACATAACCCTTCGAGTGTTTTTAACTTTATTGTTAAGTGTGAGTTGCATCAGTCAACTTTTACGTTAAATTTAACCTGCGCACCGCTGTCTTTTAGATACTTAGAGTTTCGACCGTTCCGGCCGCGCTGTCATTACAATTTTTAAAAGTTTTAACAAAGACAAGAATTAGTTTTGTTATCTGACTTTAAAACAATTAATCTGTACGGTAGTAATGTCAATTTTTTGAATAATTGATTCCGGAAATGATTAATTTTTCAAGAAAATCGACCTATCGTAATGACAGCAAGGCCGCAGCGGTCGAAACGCTCCGAGAACCACCAAAACACAGACAGTAAATCAGTTGACAGTGGTCTGCCATTTCTTTTTTGAACCGGACATACACTCGCAGAGGTTATTCTCTATATAATACGGTCTATTTGTATGTGTATCAATGTGTCAGTTCAATTTGAGGCGATTAGTTTCTATTGAGTTTGTACGAAGCCAGGGGTAATAGAAACGCTGTCGGTGCAAAGTAGCGACTAGTATTGCGCTGTTTCGACGTCGTTTGCGAGATATTATGAAATGCTAGAATAATTTTATTGTACATAAAACCCCCCGTAAAAAAATGATATTCATTCGTTACAAGCTGCCCGTTTTGTCTTCGCTTGGATAAAACTATCCATTAAATAATCCGCATCAAAATCCGTTGCGTAGTTTTAAACATCTAAGCTAGATAGTGACAGACAGCGATAAGCGACTTTGTGATAAAATACACAAAAACTCCATCCTGTTATATAATACAAAATCCATACCGTCCAATCGTCTATATAACATTAAACAAACGAAGCACACACAAAGTCAGTCTGTCCGTGTCGACCGGTTGCCCAGACTTGTTCGGTGACGTCTGCTAAGGGTTAGGTTACTGAACTTGAGCGATAGCGGAAGCGGGAGCGATTCGATTCAATTCTTTACTTTCAGAAATTCAGTTGAGGCAGTGGATGATATAATAAAATATTAGAGTAAGATTTCTTAATTTATTGTTCGTTTATGTGACAGTAACACGATGCTTTTGAATGAATGAATGAATGAAGTCCGTAGAAACGAAACGCGGAAGTATCAAGCCTGTTTAATATATTTTAGACAGTACTACAGCGATGCCTGCCAACCTTTTTATCCTACTCCTGGTTAATGTTATAAATGCGAAAGTAAATTTGTTATTATACCTCTTCACTCTTTATGTATACACAAATCGTCCTAAAATTCAAAAAATTTGCTTGATTCTGTCATGTGAACGAAGAGTGACAGCGTGCGACGGAGCAGTGAGGTCTCGCTCTAAGAATAGTGCAAGCTTGTATTAAAAACGAATAATCCACTTTTTACCGTGGGAGGAGCTACTTGCAACAGCTGGTGAAGAAATAAAATAAAATATAAGAAACGCTCCGCTTATGACTATAACCGCTCTGTTCTCTCGGTGTCAGTGACACGGCGCCGGCGCAGCCTCCAATTCAGATTGTACTTGTAGATCACGTAGCGTCTAAATATTTGTGGTGCCTTTACGGTTCCGACTTGTGTATTTAGTCGTGACTCGTGAGGCACTGGCATTCCATCAGGATGCTAAATGACACTAAATCTAGACTTTAGGCGTATGTACATACATGTGGAAACCACAAAATCGTAGCATTTATTTGATTGAATGAAAAGAATGAATTTTCATGTTGTATCACGTCATTTAATGCGAGGATAAAATATTATGTCAATATTTGCATATTTCCGTATTTTCTGTATACATATTTGTATGGTGAAATGGTATATTGGCCATGGTGTTAATTCCACCGTTTGTATGTACATATTTTTTGTAAATTTGTATAATAAAATAAATAATATAATATAAATAAATATATAAGGACAAATCACACAGATTAAGCTAGCCCCAAAGTAAGTTCCAGACTTGTGTTATGGGATACTAACTCAACGATACTATATTTTATAAATAATACATATATAATATACAGACCCGGCTAATCAGAAAAAGATCAGTTTTCCATCATGACCCGACCGGGACCTCTCGATTCAGAGGCAAGAACTTTACCACTGTGCCACCGAGGTCATCACATGTATGAATAATTATTTATTATGCACTCTTATTTGACAAGAATTTTTTTGCAGTTGTCTCGAGAGAAAAGAACTGCATAATATTTAATTAATAAATTAAAACCGACCATTTTACTACACTAATAGACTTCTGTCCTTTCGCATTGTTCACTCCGTGACCATAACAGAATCGAACTAGTTCCCTTGCGTCCCGCTATCCAAGATAATCACTAAGCCTAAGGCTAGAAACGGGACAAGGAACGTATGGCCTGAATTGGGTGTGGTCTAAGTTAAAGCCTAAGTTTGTAGCTTGTGAGAAATATTGAATATAAAATTTGACGTGAAAAAGTGCCTGTGAAGGTCAAATTTCTGAATAAATGATTTGAATTTGAAGCGACGATGACCATATTTTTAAAGTATTTCTTTTTTGTTAAAGGAGGCAGGGGTTGTGTCTTATAGGGAGGTAAACTCGATGGCAGAAGATAGATTAAATGAAGGCTGCTTTACCGACAAGAACGACGTTCTAAAATGCTTGATCAGTTATGCTCTTCTTCATAGTCGTTTTCCTGATGGCTGAGGGTCATTACGTGGAATTATCACACACAACTTTCTTGGCATTGCCACTGCCTACTCCATTTCACACACAAGTTAATAATCAACCAGTGTGCAGGTTTCCTCACGATGTTTTCCTTCATCAGTTATGCTAAAAACCAGTATATATTTTCAAAATAAATATAATAAACTACACTCAACGGCTCGTACAAATATCTAAACACTACTACACTTCACTAATATATGAGTTTTTTGGGTTAGAAATAGAATAAATTGGCAATTTACTTCAAACTGGACTCACTTGTTTGGCCTCAATCTGTGGCCTCAACCTAGGCTACATACAAGATCATATACGAGCTCAAAAAATGCAAATTCACTCTTGAAGAACCCTAAGCGAACATACAATCGCTCCCGCTTATAACTTCCACCATGGGCCCAATCATCGCAT
Organism: Plodia interpunctella; assembly: GCF_027563975.2. NCBI lineage: Eukaryota > Metazoa > Arthropoda > Insecta > Lepidoptera > Pyralidae > Plodia > Plodia interpunctella. Next base: position 5,386,515 of record NC_071316.1, read on the forward strand.
CAGTATAGCGGTAACCGCACAGGGTATCGTGATCTCTAAATATTAATGTGGTTCGCAGATTAAAATGGAACGGGTTCGATTCCCGGCCGGGGCAGAACTTCCTTGCTTATCTTGAAATTATCTTCACTGAGGTATAATTGGACATTTGTCAGATATATTGGAAAAAATAGATACATAGATATATGAACTATTTATTGTACCATTTACAAAAGAAACATTAAAGTAACAAAATAAGCAGGAAGGTAAACCAAATGTCCAAATGAAACAGCTTCAGGAGTTTATCTGCTATGTCGCGGACATATAGGTCAAATTAAATCCTTCATACTGAAATTTTCTGTATAAGTGTATTTTCAGTCCCTGGTGTAGTGGTTACCATGTTCGTCCGCTATCTGGAGGTCCAGGTTTCAATTCCCAGCGCGGGAATTTGTTACTCGTGATCACAAGTTTATTTTGCGGTTCTGGATAGTGTCCGTTTCTGTGTTTATCCCACGACACAAGCTAAGAGCTTCGTGTGGGCCGTTGGGCGTTGTCAATTTATTAATAGCTCCTAGGACATCGACCAACGTCCGATGTACAGTTACCGACATATCAGGAGGTACAATCTGACAGATAAATACGGGCGCGTCACGACTTTGGATCCTATGATGTTCTTATTATTTGTGATCGAGTTCATACCGGTTTTGTTCGGGAAAATAAATAAATAAAACAACCGCACAAATTGAACTAGGACAGATAAAACTAATAAAAGCTTTTAAAAAAACTACTGCAGATATTTTCGTTAGTTCATTTCGTTCATTTCACAGTCATTCATATGTTTGTTGTGTTTTCTTATTGAACACTAACATAAACGTATCTGATAAGACTTATATATATATATATAGCTACCTACCACAATCTAGTTGCAAATGGTCAATACGTTAAAGTTAAACAGATATCAATCAAGTTCAGCTTATCAGAGCTTTCTAAGATGGCGGACGGACAAGGATAACTCGGCTTCAGCCATGAGACGACAGAGTCCGCCCGAAGGAAACACAGGCACGGACTTAGGTCGAGAAACCCGGAGTTTTGAAAAGAAGAATTAGAAAATCTTGTGGCGTTCCAATCAGCGTTTAGGTACCACTTGGATGGTATTAAGGCCGTATTCAGATAGCTAAATAGTTGGTTGATCATATGGAATAAAAAAATAATTAACTTTATTTTGTTGTTTAACTTTAATTAGGTTTATTGGAAAAAAAATATTCAACTTACAAAAATCAAATTGTTGGGAAACAGACATTAGCTAAAGTTCTAGTTATTAAACATACAATTGCAATTTTCTCACGTTGTGTACATGATTTAGAGACGTTTATTGTATGAAAACGTAGCCCTTTGCATGTTGTATTAAAATCAATTAAAATGGCAATTTTCCACCTTTTTTCACAAAACTCAAATATCTCGGGAACTAGAATCTGCCCGGTGGTATTTACCCTTTAGTTTGGAACACCACATATTTCATTTTTAATCCCCGACGACGGAAGGAGGGCAGTTATAAGTTTAGAGTATCGGTGTATTTGTATGTCTGTCCGTGGATCGTTGCAGTTAAATAAATGATTTTGATCTATTTTTATTTGAAAGAGAATTTAATCGAGAGTGTTCTTAGCTATGTTTTCAAATTTTGCGTTCAGCAGTTCCAGTCTAATGTTTGAATGCCAATATTTGTTCATATTTTTTTGAAATTTGTTAAAAAATAGTTTTTAATAAAAATAAATTCTAATTTCTTAACCGGGCACAAATCTCTGGACAAATCGAAAGGTTTGTCAATACATTACCAACGTAAGAAAAGTAACTACAATTTAGATTGAGCGTTCCAAAACTAAATTTATTATTAATGTGAACATAAATTTAGACCTTGGTGTCATCACTGAAGCCGGCCCTGGTCTTCGACCTGTCACGTCTCCGTAAGCCCTGATTCATATACAATTACATATAGCAAAAATCAATCTTAAAAACCTGTAATAAGAACTAAATTTCAACGGTCCAATACAGAGGCTAAGTTTTGAAATAAATATATTTATTTTTGAATCATTTTATTGGAATTGTCAATTTCGATGTCAATGCTACAACGAAATAAATGAAAAAAGAAAAACATTTATTTTTTGTCAAAAGAATGTTAATGGAAACAAATTGAGTACCTAACTCCTTAGTTAAGGTAAAGATAAGGTTTATTAACTACTAGCTTTCGCCGGCGGCTTCGCCCCCATAATTTCCCACGGGGGTAATTATTATTCCGGGATGAAAGATACCCTATGTTCTTCTCCCATAATTTATATATATTTCTTGTATCTATGCCTTCTACGTACTTGAAACTTGTATGCAAACTTTCAAGAAGATTACGTGAAGAGGTAACAAACAAACTTACTTTCGCATTTATAATATTAGTTAGGATCAGGATTGACGGCATACGAGTACACCTCCATAGTATCCTTACATATTCTTATCTCTGTCATCTATCTGTCTGTATGAACGCAATAAACTCAAAAACTACCTACTATCACATCAATAGTCATAAAAAATAATGTAAAAAAATGTGTCCAACGGATGTTTTCTTTATGTCTTTATTAAGAGGTTAATGAAGTTGAAATTACAATCTTGTCAACTGAATAAAAAAGTCAATTGTGGTTTGTTTTTTAAACACCAAGGCATAAAAATGCGCGCACATTAAACTGCCTACATTTTATGAAAAAAAGAATGTTTGCATTCTGCGCAAAATTCTCCAGACTTTTTTTCATAAAACGAACCATTAAAACGCACCTCTATTAGGGGATGTGACGTTGCAGAACTGGAGGGTACATTAGGGAAATAGGCCACTGTAGGGGATGATAGGGCTCGCCTTAACGCTGTAGAAGTGTTTTATTTAAAAACTTTGTTACACAAAATTCCAATAAATATGTACACGTGGTGGACTTAACACCATATAGTATATCAGTCAACCATAATATTAAACAGCATTGTGGTGAGATAAAGCATCTAATAAAAACTCCAACACTAGCGCCGAACAGACAGATTAATGCGTGAACATTGCGTAGTATATATGAGCGCTTTTATTTACCGCTATGAAAAACCAGCAACGTGTGCCGAATCCGTCAAGTTCGGAGAAGAACAAATAGAAAACTTACTAGATATAAACTAATAATAATACGATTACAAAGAAAATCTCTCACAAAAGCCGACAACACCAAAACGAAATACCATCAATGTTTTATCTATATTGAAATCGTAACGATTAACTCAGCTTCCGATGTGACCGGGTTCCAGGGTTCGATTCTGTCGCGCCCACATGTACATTAAGTGTCCCTCAAGGATGTCGCCATTACAAATTCAAATGAGCTAAGCAGATTGGTCGAATGCCTCAAAGATTAAAAACAGAAGGCTAAATGTATATACCATTTCGTTTCTTCTTATCAACTTATTTTTTAAACAAATAAATAAAAATAAAGGGTGTATTGCGCCGTCAACTTTAAACGCAAAGTACGCCATTTTGTCTAAACGTCATCGGCGCGCCGGTAAAAGACAACGTCAAATTTGACGTTCCAATTTTGACGTCGACCCTAAGTCTAGAACATGGTTTCATAGCTTTTTATTAACCGACTTCAAAAGATGAACGATATTTTTTTGAATCAATACGAGTCTTCTTCAACTATGAAAATGTATATTTGTCGTTGTCTTTTACTTGCCGATGTTTTTCCATTAAACTAAATTAACATTTGAAAAATTATTAGTTTATTTTAACTAAGGAATTTGTTAAAAATCATCAAAATGTATAACAATAATAACGTCTAACACTGATGTCAGATTTAATTCGAGTCGCCTAAAGGCATCTGCCACGACTATAGTCATCTAATGGCATTTACAATAGTGACCACCTCATGTAATATCTCTGAAGATATATATATTTATTTATTTATGAATGTCAAAGTGTTAGGCACAGGTTTTCCAAATTTCGGTCAAAGGTTAGAACATTCTGTACAAATTGTTCTTTGATGATAGTCTATGGGGATCAGATTCAATGGCGATAGTAGATAGAAATTATGAATAGCGCGAGGAGCTAACAAGAATTTTTACATATCAATGTAGTTTTATATCTATTTTGGTGTTAAAAATGTATATTATACTCCTGACCTTTGGAAGACAAAAGGCCTTTGCCGAGTGGAACTCATAAAAGACAAATCACACATATTGAGCTAGCTCCCAAGTAAGTTCGAGACTTGTGTTATACTAAACTCAACAATACTTTATTTTATAACAAATACATCATTCTCCATCATGACCCGACCGGAGATCGAACCCGGGACCCCACGGTTCAGAGGCAAGCACTTTACGACTGCGCCACCAAAGTTGTCAAGGTTCGAGTAAATAAATCAGCCATTAAATTTCGAAGACTGAATATGCTTTTACGACTTCCTTTCTGACGTCAACCCTCTTTGGGGATGCTTTTGTTGTCTATCAGTTTTTAGGCATGTGTCCCTTAATCGCCTCGTACGACATCCACAGGAGGATTTGGAGTGGTCCTTTTGTAGGGATAGCATAAGTGGTAGAAGCTACCAAATTAATCAGATAAAAGTTGACTCAGTCGAAATTGTTTTAAAAAAACACATGCCATAACATCTTACCTCGGTGCTTACCATAAGTTACCGTCAGTAAATGTGATGTGTAAAAGCAGCGATTTCTTTTAAAGCTGATAAATTCCATATAAATTATCAGCAGGTACACAGTGTAATGGCAGAGTGCCTGATTATTTATCGGCAGAGCGTGAGCTTCGATTGGGCGAGGGCTTAGTCATAAGCTTTAGCGGTTTAGAGACCGTAGAAAAAAAAACATGGCCAAGAAATATGCAGGAAAAATAGAATGCTATATAGTCACAAAACAACAATAAAATAGGATATCGGTCTTTAGTCATAAGCGTTAGCGGTTTAGAGAACGTCGAAAAAACATGGCCATATAAACATGCAGCAGGAAAAATAGTATATACACAAAACAACAATAAAGTAGGTAATCGGTCCCCGGGCGCCGACGTTCTATGAACCGGTAAATACTCTGAGTATTTAAGAGTCTTCACAAGTCGGTCTTGCAAAAAAAAATACATATACAGTTCTCCAGAACTAAAGTTCGGACAGCCTGCTGATTACAAGCTAAAGACGAGGTTGATCCAAGCTAACACAAATAGATCTTGTCAAGTTAAGAAAGCAGTAAGAGATTCCGAACCTATACTTAAATTATCATAACATAAGAAGATTTATGAAAAGGGTAAATTCAATGACTATAAAGGACGGAACTTTGGCAAGAGCCAATAACTTGAGAAAGATCTCAAGTTATAAAATCGCTACCGCTTATGAACTTAATGACCTTCGACTATAACGACGTCGGCCATACTCCGTAGGTAACGACTGTATTGATACACATTAATTACATGCACTAATACATGCCTGTGCGGCATGCATGCCGTTGTTCTTGACGCAGAATGTCACTTTAGCAAAATGTCATTTTTTACACTTAACATAATGTAATTTAGTATTAATAAATTCTCCATAAAATGGGATTTCTGCTAAAATTACGTTTTGCGAAAGTAACATTTTTGCGTAAGAATATTTTTTTTTGTCAATATATTGTAATCGTGATCTATTTTTATTAAAATTAATTATTATAAATAAAATAAATTAGGAATAAATCGACTCGACGAAAAATAATAAATTCAATGCTGTTTGTTTCACGTCAACATATTGAATTAACCGCGCCGGCTTCGCACGCGACATAAAAACCTTCCTCTTGAATCACACTATCTATTAAAAAAATCCACATGAAAATCCGTTGCGTAGTTCTAAAGATCTAAGCGTATATAGGGACAGACAGCGGGCAGCGATTTTGTTTTATATTATGAAATGACAATTATAGAGACATAGGCATATTATATTAATATTTCAAAACATTCTACCGTTCGAGATACAGCCTGAAGGCCTACCACAAACCATACTAACACGTTACTACGTCCAGATACTGTCTCTTTTATCAATATCGTGAACGCATTGTCTAAAAAAACAAAATTGTAAACGCAATAACTACGTGTTTTATGTTTCATACTACCCATCGGTTTTCCTAAAAAATAACCTCCTTACAATTATTATGCGCACGTGACAAAACTTTTCACTATGTCATTTTGCGAAAGTGACGTTCTGCGTTAAGACTCCGGCGCCGGCGTCGTGCAGCTAAAGTTGGCTCAGAATAGAGCATTCATCACAATTGAGATATGAATGTGTTTTTATTTTCTAATACTAATATGTTCGTTCATTGTTGGGGAATAGTCACAAGTAAAACAGAAGAATAAGACATATATTTTAAAAGTGAAGTAAGATTTTATAGCCTTTATCCTCAAATCTATATAATAATAAATTTATTTATTCACTTCTATATATATAAAACTCTTGCGTTACTGAGTGACTGACTGACTGACAAGGCACAGCCGAACTACTGGGCGTAGGAAGCTGAAATTTCATGTGTATCAATTTAAAGCGGTGGTGGTGTAATGGTTAAGACGCCCGCATGTGGATCGAAAGGTCTCAGGTTCGTATCCTACTCGTGCCACATGAGTTTGTATACCAGATTGGCATACAAACTCATGTATAGTAGTTTTCATCGTCCACCACTTGCTTCCGATGAAGAAAAAAAAACATCGTGAGGAAACCTGCACACTGGTGGACAGTTTAGTTCCCTAGTGTGTATGCAACTACCTGACAATAGATAACGGTAATTAGTCGTAAAAGTGTGTCAGATGCCTTCAGGCGACTTGAATAAAATCTGACACCAGTGTTAGCAATAACACGATGATGATTTGGTGTGTAGTTTTCTAGGACAGTGTAGGGGAGCAATAAGAAGGGATTTCCTGAAATTCCCACGGGAAACGGATTTTTTCTCACATACGAAGTTGTGGGTAAAAGCTAGTCACTTAATAAAAATCAAATGAATCAAAAATCTGTACAAAAAAGTGACAGCTACGTATCATCCTGACAAAGCGAAAATATATAAGATATAGAAAACAACAGTCATTCTTCATAATTTACTAGTAGTTCATCATATTATAAACTACAATTATTCTAAATATTCTTCATAATTTTTTATCATTATCCGAACACGCGATTATCGAAAAAAGTCATACAAATAAATGTAAAATAAACTTGAGCATATGAAATATAATAACATATGACAGTAACGTGTCATTCGCATATTACGACATGTCACGTTAACGACGTCGTTATGAAAGAAAATATCTTGTAACATTGCTAAAATTCATATATATATATATATATACTATAACAGTTTTATTTTATATGTATGTATTTAACAGTAAAAGAAGAAGGTCTAATTTTCAGAAAGATAATTCTTCAATTCCATTTCCATTTATTCCATTTAACAATAATACATTGTGTCGGAATTAACATTAGCACATAATTAGGTCTAGCACACAATAAATGATAATTAAATAACAAATTACAATTTAACATTTAGTGATTTTCTTTATTTATTTAGCTAAATACAACGGTACACAATATTTAAAGTATTTAGTAAGAAAAAATAGGCACTTACAATAATTTCTTAGAGAAAGACAATATTATCATCCTAAACAAGTACGACTGACATTCGCCAATCTCACAAAACTGCAAACAATTCCTGACAAGCGTCTACCATCCATCCACGAACACATAACACTCAGGTTCCTGGTTCAGGAACGCGTTGAGATCCGCTGGCATGCGGCACAGCGGAGACTGTGCATGGGATACAGTACGTGTATGAGGTGTTGCGAACAGTTTTCGTGGTTGACAATTGCGTTGTAAAAGGCTACTATTAGGTACATACAATAGACATAACTCATGAAGTACATTGGCATTGATATTAACTCGGAGTACTTTCAAACACATTACTAATTGAAATGATCCCTACGAGCTCTTAGAGAATTGAGACCTGATACACCAAGTAGAAACAGAGTAGGGATAGTATCCGTAAACCATGATACCATGTTCTGTTTTTATCCGTAAACCATGATACCATGTTCATTTAAATTGTATTATGTAAGTGAATGACTTACATAATACAATTTAAATTTAAAATTTGTCATTTATTTATAAGTTATATTTAACCTTTAAGTCTAAGAAGGTATCTATGAAATTTGTGTCATCTTTTAAAAAAATATGATACGATTTTGGATTTAGATATTTTAATTAAATTTATTTGCTTATATAATTAGGAATGAAACGAACTTACCTTGTGAAGTTCGATTCCAATCATATGAATCACTTAAACCGAAGACGATCAATCACTTCATTCCCTTTATAGAAATCCTTGTCTCTAAAAAATGGCGTGAGCGCGGAGGGAAATAACATGTTTTGTTCCTTAGGTACTCTGAAATGTGTGACTGAGACAGCAACATCTCGTGCTGCTGCTAGTTAATATTGTGATTGTCTTCGGTTTAAGGTCTGATATATGATAATAAATTATTGTAACCTAAAACCTATGTATTATGTGAGATAATGATAATATAATTGGAGCCCTTACTGGAGTGAACCCTATCTGAAATTCTGTTGTTGCCTGCTAGCTGAGTGCAATCCGTGTTAAAAACTTAACTCAATTCTTTTCTTTATTCACGAGAGTATATGGTCCCGTTATAGGGCGGGGACGACAGGTCCATTTAAAGTTACGTAAGTCTGCTGTTAACAAAATATGAAACGATAGACAAGAGCATTACCGCTAAATAGCTTAAAAGCTTAGAGTGCAGCTTAAAGCTGCAGAAGCAACGAAACGAAATTAATTTTGGGTTAAAAGTCTTTAATGTGAGTGAAAGTGAGTTATAATAAGTACTACAATCTTTTGCCTGCGACTTAGTCCGCGTGAAACTGAAACAAACATGATTTTCATAGTATACACTACATATTACAAAACAAAATCGCTTGATGCTGTCTGCCCTCCCTATGTATGCTTAGATCTTCAAAACTACGCAACGGATTTTGATGCGGGTTTTTTGAATGGATAGATAGATAGATTAATAGGAAGGTTTAGGTATATTATTGATTATGTTTTTTCCGGAGCAAAGTTGAGCAGCGCCTTTGTTATAAAATTTGGTACACGGGTAGAATATAACCTGAGATAACACATAAGGTGATTTTATCCCGAAATTCCAACGGGAGCAAAGCCGCGAGACACAGCTAGTGATAAAATAAAGCAAGACGCTTAATTTAAAGAGGTTTAAAAATATAGTAACCGTATTATTAAACACTTTTAGTGCTCGTGTTAAGCTGATTAACCCTTTAATTCAAATTGAAAGCGCAGCGGTCGTGGTTGGGGCCAATATCAAATCCATCTAGATTATGAACCACTAGCTTTAGTCCGCGGCTTCCCCGCTTGAGTTTCTCACGGGAACTTTGATTTTTCCGGGATGAAAGGTTATGTCGTTCTTCATATTTCATCATGTATGAAAAATTTCAAGAAGATTGGCTTACCAAACAAACAAATTTGCTACACAGCATAAATAGCGTTATTAAATTTTTATCACAATCGTTTGGTATTGCATCTGATGGGTGCCACTGTGCAACAGAATGACAGACACACGGTTAAAAAAATATTATACTAAAGGTGAATACATACTAGAAATTTCGAAGTTGAGTTCAAATTGATTTGTATTTTTCTTGTGTTTTTTCATAGTTCTTTTTAGCATTTTAAATATTCAACACGCCGTGGCCTAATGGTAACCACGCCCGTCCGCTAGCTGGAGGTCCTTGTCCTGGGATCGATTCCCAGCGACTATTAAATATTTGTCTGCGGTTCTGAGAGCGTTGTGCCCGTTTTTGTGTTTGTGTCCATCGGACACACGATACTAGCTTAGTGTGAGCCGTTGAGTATTGTCAATTTAACTAATTAATATTCAGTATCAATGAATAAAATGCAGAATTAATACACATTTGACTGTTTTATTGCATTATCGGACTGAATAAACTGATTTTCGATTGATCATCAGCCATTAACCGAAATAACGAAATCAGTCGATTTTTAACACTTCAGCGCGATATTGTTAAAAACGATTCAGTTTATTTACATCCGATGTCTGATGGTATATACCTATATATCTAAGTGTAACTATCTTTGACCACCTGTACCTAGGACTAGCCGCACATCGACGTTTAGCCGTAACATATACACGATATCAACATAGGAACGCGCATATATAATTAAATTTTTATGGAAAATAAAAAATGATTTATCCAATAAAAAATACAAAAACTATTTTCGCTCCCCCCAATTGTTAAGCTTTGAAACATAAAATGAACAATATATCCTGTCGGGATTAGGCTGGCATTAGCGCCACTAAATAATGCACTTTATAACTAGACGCCCCACTCGCCTACATTGCAAGCTGGGGTTGCCAACTCACAGGGTTTTAGCCCGCTTTTTGAGGTTATAATTTCTTAGCACCAGGTACTGTTTGAAGCATAGGCCAGGAGGCCTACCGTCATCTCTTAATGCTATCCAGTTCAGGACCTAAACTGATCGACCATCGCAAATTCGTACCATCAAGTTTTTATTATGAATGCGATTCATTTTAGGTTCGTTCGTTCGTAAAAGTTGATGGTAGGCCTGCAGGTGATATTCGCGCAGGTGCTATGTACCCCGGTGCTATACTCGGCATTTCTCGTTGAATCTAACCGGCGCGTCGCTGACATTTAGACAAAATGAAAATACTTTGCATTTTTCTGCGCACCTTAAAATTAATATCACAGTTAACCCATAATGTCCCAGTTCTAAGACGAATAAAAACTAGTTTTTTTTTTTTGTTAATTTAGAAGTTGGCAACCCTACGTACACATTGCTTAGTTTGCCAAAGTAATTAATGCAAGTGTGTGCACTTAAATGCAAGAAATAATTGCTACAGTAATAATGTTCGTTTTCGTCATTTCAAGGATTTTGTGGAGATAGGTTTTATGAGGGTTCTGAGAGTAAAACTAACTTGACACAAAGCTGAACAGCATATAGCATACAGAACGGGAGATGACGATGACAAACCCTAATTGTAACTAATATTATATTCGCATTTATAATAGTGAGATTGTTGGTTACATTTTTACGGTCAATATACGCAACTGTGGTTCCGAACTAGTATAGCACTTATCCTCCCGTGGATATCGTACGAGGCGACTGAGGGACGCACAGGCTAGGCAGCTGACAGGCAACAATAGCATTCCCAAGGAGGGTTGATTGCAGGCCGGTTGTAAAATCACAGCTGATTTTTTAAAATGGTAAGGTTTTTTCGGGCCTCGCGACTTCACATCCCCGAACGCAGCCGGGAACATGCAGCGGTAAGAGAGAATCTGGTGTGTTTCTGTTTTGTGATTTGATTTATTACTATTTAATACTTTGGAAGGCACTATTTTCATTTCATGTCCAAGTGGGATGATGTGATCGATGCAAAGCCATTGCTAAGATGAAAGTCCAAATGGAACCCATTATAAAGTACCGTGATCGAGAGGTCGTCGGTTCGAATCCTACTGACCTAGATGATAGTCTTATTGAGTTTGCAGACCAATCTAATTCATCTGATGTACTTAACAACTTGTAATAAGTAAACATACTTTATTGCAACAAAATTAAGATACAATTTTGAACAACTAGAAAGATGTACATAGTCGGCATTATCTAATGCTAGTGGCCCGTCCCGGCTTCGCTCGGGTAAAACCATAAAAGTAGCATATAGTAGATTTTGGATAAAGATGTATTAGCGTTTGGATCCGACCTAAACTAGAGCTATACAGCCTCAGTCGAGTCGAGTAAGACATAGACTTGGAAGCTGATAGGTAACAATAACATTTCCAAGGAGGAATGATGCCAGCCATGTAAAATATACAGCCAAATCTTCAAAATTTCACTGATTACTTTTTATATTCACCACGGGCTTCGGGCATATAAAAAAAAAATTGATTAATTGTAAAACTCAGATATATATTTACGACCGCAAAAACAGTAATTTTTCGAAAACACAACCAATCAATCAGCTGCATCGGACAGTTTTGACCATCGATACATTGTTAAATGATTCGAAAGCGGTCGCCGGCGACGGGTTAATTTTTCAGTGCCAAATTAATGAAATAATTCAGTTGATTTGAGCGTGCAAATAATAAACTGCTTGCGCTAACTGTATTGTATTTTTATTTGTACAAGCTTTGATCAAATTCTTTGGTCTGCAATAAATAAAACTATGATGTAGTATTAGTTCAATGAAATTGTATTGACTTTTTTGAATTTCACAATAAAAAACAATAAATTTGCCAATTTTCGTATTAAAATCAAATCGGCGGGAATCTTTCTATATGTCATTGTGAAAATACATTTTAAAATAAGAAATGTTAAATAACTTTTTTTTTTGTTGGTTGCCAGTGCAATATTAATCTTGAACATGCTTATTTAACACAACTAAACTTTGAGCTATGAACGACGAATGAATGACGAATGAATGACGAATGAATAATAATTCAAGCAGAGATTGGCGCAATATAGCACTGGACCGAGTGTCGTCGGACAAACAGAGCTCTTTGCGCAGTACTGGTACATAAACAGCTCTCACTCATGTGAGCGTATTCCCGGCCGCTTCCTCAGCCATTATACGTCGGAGCCCAGGGTGCGATTTCCAATTTTTTCGTCTCCATTTCGCACATGCCTAGTTGTTAGACCATTGGCATGCATATCATCAGAAACAAGCCAGCATTTCTTGGGTTTGGCCTTCTGCCAGGGCCAGGCGGGATCGGCATAGCCAGACATTTATTCCCTATGTAATTTGTCAGTCCACACAAGACGTGGTCGTACCAGCGTTGAAGACACTACTAGAGTTTGTCTACTATGGTCACGGATAATCGGCTATGAAATAATTCTATCTACTATATATATATATATATATATATATATATATATATATATATATATATGCGAGCGAAGCTCCGAGACGCAGCTCGGTAATAATAATTGTTTTGTTGTACTGACCGACTGACTGACTATTTTAGATAGTTCGCCTTGACCTCTTGGCGATCTACGTCCATACATATTACAGTACAATTGAATCAGCTTATCAGTCTTATACATGAACAGGGCAGTTAAAATCCTTTATGTGTACTGCCCTCTGTGAATGGACAGGCTAACATACAGACAAGACTTATGTTGACGTGATAAGATGGGACCTAGCATTAGTTTTAGTATTGTTACTAAATCTTTCCCGCGACTTCACCCGCGTTTATTTCTTGCTTCCGCTAATTACTTGTTGTTGTCAATATCACAGGTTCTAAGCAACGTATTGCGATGTAACCTATACCAGATTTTAAGTTAGACCATCCACTAAATATTTGTGATCATAATCATAAGTGTGTATATTTGTCCGCGCCGGGAATCAAACCACGGACCTCCAGACAGCGGACGGGCGTGGCGACTACTACTCTACAGACGTTGTGACAACAACTATTTAAGCTATTATTACGGCAAATCTCCTAAAATAGCAACGCAACTAAATATTTTAGCTCTATCTGCCGCTTTTGTTTGCGCCATCTTTTCAACACGCAAATGCTTCTAATTAGTATAATTTGCGTCGCCCGGTCTTGTTGGGGTGAGGGTGGGGGCTTGTACATAAGCTGGGAGCGGATTTCTACTGTTTTATCAAGAGAGAAAAAAAAACAACAGATATCCGCATTTTAGCCATATAACACAAAAAGTAATAAAATTACACAAATAATAACTTTGAAAACTATTTTTTATAAGACAGGTTTTAATTTTTTTTTGTACGTTATGTGTTTGTAACCTTTAAAATAAACAAACATATTTCTATTCGAGAAGTCCTATTGTAGTGTGTATGCGAACATTCATTCAAGCATATTGGTAGATTTGATAAAGCGTGAAGAATCGGAAAAACACCCTTGTATTCAAAATATTAAGATTTAATTGGTTGTCATTTCATGAAATCGCTCTAATCTCCAAACTTGGACCACGCAAACAGCTGAAGTGTAAGGGAACAGCTATATAATAATTCCGCACAGAAACAAGACGTAGGATTCAAATTAGCATTCGCAAAAACATCGGCAACTATTGCGATGCTTAAACGAGCTCTGTGGGACTTTAAGTCGTATAATGGGCTTATATTAGCAGCATATTTACGAAAGTAGCGTATTTAATTGTACTTCTTCTTATTTAACTGCAGTATTTGATTACAGATAGACAAGGCGATATCAGGACAGGTGAAACTTCATTTAATGTATATCTTATAAAAACAAGCGATAATTTGATGTCACTTTGAATGTGACGAGATTCGATTGATACTGAATGTGTACATTATAAAAAACGCATAAAGACCAATATCATTAATATATAGTAAATCTGTAATACAGTGGAATAATTGAGATCTAAACAGCCTATGCTCAGCACGGCAATTATACGACTATGAATTAGTGAATGGAATAACAAATGTATATGCAAATTAGTAATCGTGTAATGTGTTATCGTAACTGCTCTAAATTTATAACCAATAATAATTCCGTTTCAGCCTTGTTGTGGTTCTCTTTTCTTCACAGTCGTATTCCTCATGGCCGTGGTCATTACTTGGAATGAAACACACACAATGTCTTTTCTTGGCTATTAAAGGAGTGGTCCGCTATTGTCTTCTCCATTTCACAAACAAGTTGATTAACAACCAGAGCGCAGGTTTCCTCACGATGTTTTCCTTCACCGGAAGCGTGGCGGAGTTGGTCGACAAAAACTAGTATTACTTAAGTGTGATTGGTATAAAATCTCATGTGGCACGAGTAGGATTCGAACCTTTCGGTTCTCAGGTTGTCTTGACCATTGCACCACCACCGCATCACTTGTAGTTGGGTTCCTTTTATACCTTAAAACGGTATAAAAGGAACCCTTGTAGCATCAATTCGTCTGTCTGTGGAGATCCTTTATCCAAAACACGCCTAGATATGTAATGGAAGTATGTCCTCGTAACTCCGTCACTCACGTCTTTCAACCATTTGGCGGGACACCTCGTGGACAAAATCGTGGTATTGTAAGGCGGGAATCACGCGCCTCTAGTCTCCAACCATAAGATCTACCATATGCATGTGATCTGAGGGCCCACTTCTTGAAATTCTATATCGAAAATATGCTTGAGATTTAGTGAACATTTCAAAAGAATTGTCTAAGTTGAAATTAGATTTTGCGAAAGCGAAACAAGCGAAACAAGTTACGATGTATTAAGTATGTCTTTGTAGAGTGTTTGGGAGGGCCCACGTCTATCAATATCTAATTTCGTCAAAACTTAAAAACCTTACTAGGTTTAAAAGCGTAACAGATAGAAAATTGTTGTTAATTAAAAAAAAAGTTTTATTACTGTTAGCCTTTCTCCAAAGTTTGGCTTCGTAACTTTACAATCGGTGTTGAATTACAATACAGTGGGTCCAAAAAACGATAAAACTTTAAAATTGTCGGCTCTCGGATTATATATCCTTCCTTTATGACCCATTTTAATTGGGGAATTAAGTTGTTGCACACGGGGATAATCTATTTTATATTTTGACTGGTCACTTGACTCGGCTTCGCTGTCATTTAGTATAGTATACGAATATTCGTTAAATAAATTGTATATATAATAGTGAAAACTGAATGAAAATCCGTTGCGTGGTTTAACAGAAGAAAGTTTAGAAACAGACAGACGTGGCTGGTGTTTTTTTGAAAATATGTAATGAAAGAGACCGGATCGTAAGCTATTAGCGTGTATTGAATTCTAAAAGCACCGTGTTACACCGTGAACGTTGACGTTAACGTGCACAGAAAAACGCAAAGTACGCTCAACGCAAAGTATCTTGTCCGAATGTCCGCGGCAGCGCGGCGATTTTTTATGGCTAAGTAGCCACCTAAGTCTTAAAATCAACGTCAAACTGACGATGCAAACTCACCATAAATCTTCAAAATTTTATGGTTATTTTTCACGTTGACCCCGAGCTTCACGATGACACAGCCCCGAATGCAAACTGCAACATTCCATGAGAGATACCATACTATATCAATAATTTGAATTATTCCGTTATACCCACGGGAGCGAAAGTTTCAGAACGCAGCTAATCCATTCTAATCCTATCCTCCTACTAATTCCACTAATATTATAAAAGCGAAAGTTTGTGAGGTTGTATGTGTGTATCTTTGTTATTCTTTCACACGAAATCTACTGGACGGATTGTTATGAATTTAACCTGGAATAACACATAGTGTACTTTCTATCCCGAAATTCCTACGGCAGCGCTGCTAGATTGGGTATATAGGATAGAGCTATTATAAATGCGAAAGCTGTCTTTATGTTCCATTGTGATTTCAATGAAATTTGGTAATCATGTTATTAAAGATCCTATTACAAAGATAAGCTACTTTTTTTTTCAAAAATCAACCCCCAAAGGACAATAATAGGGGGTGAAAGTTTGTATTAAAATCATATTGAATAGACGACTAAAGAAAAGTAATCCAGCAAAAGTAAACTATTCTACGCTGACGAAGTCGCGGGTAAATAAGTATACAACAATGGACTCAAAATGGAAATAACAACAGTGCAACACTAGTTTGTGGCTCGATACAGACAGACTGATTAATATTTCAGTTCGCGTTATAGTTAATTGAGCGTGTTATGTGATTAACATACGTCGGAGTGTAACGCACAGATTAACACTTGTATATGTTACGGAGAGGTTACATCATGACCTACATATATGGGTTTATGTCGTGTCACAGCCACAGCTAATTTTGATGTTAAATTTATCTAATAAATAGCAGTTGCTCGCGGCTTCGCCCGCGTGATTTCCCACGGGAGCAGTTATTTTTCCAGGATGAAAGGTACCCAATGATCTACGCCGTGTTTCGAACTATATGTATGGACATGGTATTAAAGAAATGAACCCGTGGTCTTCTTGAAATTCTATGAAATTATGCTTGGGATTTAGTGAACATTCCAAAAGAATCGTGAAAGTTGGAATTAGATTTTGTGAAAGCCTAAAGAATAAGCGAGTTACGATATTTTACGAAGGGCCCTCAGTCCTCATAGTGTCCTCTGAGGGCCCACCTGTATCTCAAAAACAATACATGCTACAGATAAAGTTTTTACCCCAAAACCTAAGGTTTTGCATAACAAAAAAGTATTAAGTAACATATTTATTACAATTTATAGTGTTAACTATACCAATTGTAAAAAGTTCGTGGTTTCGCGCCACTGCAAGTTGCAAAATAGGCGTGGCAGAATCCTACTAATATTATGAACACGAAAGTTTGTGTGCATGTTTGTTACTCTTTCACGCAAAATCTACTGGACGGATTGTTATGAAAATTGGTACAAGGGTAGAATATAACCTGGAATAACATTACGATACTTTTTATGCCCCGTGGCGCAGCTAGTCATAAATAAAACAATGTTGCACGTTAATTAAATAAAACTTCTAATATACAAAAAAAAAAGTCTAAAAATAAAAATGTTTTTTTTTGTCAGAAATATATGACACCTTACCCTAAACTATCTTTGTTTATTTCTAATAAAATTATATAATTGGATAATAAGTACATACATTAAATTAACACAAGAAAGATACATGCGGAAAATTATCTTTTAGTAAAAAGTATACAAACATACAATTGAAGACGAACATTTAAAACTCGTATCCCTCGCAACATTTAACAAAAATTCTAGTCAAAAAAAATTGGTAATCATTAGTTTAATGTAACTTGCAAAAATAAGGGCTGCAACAGCCTTAAAAACAGCTAAGCACTCGTCGACATGACACGGGGCAATAAATATGAAATTACCAAAATAAAAAGGGGATGTTTCATTAAATTAGGGGAGAGGGTGCATAGGAATTATGGCCGAGATGGGGAAAGGTATGAACATAAATTTGACTAGCTCAATTATAGTCGAAGTTTGCGTGGTTCCAAGTTGTGTTTTTGTTTGTTATTCGTAACTGCACTTTTTTTTCGGTTGAAAATTATCCACGATGAAAATTGGTATAATAACAATATGACTGATTTATTTTTCTATTTCTCTTCTTTTATGAAGGACATTTTTTCTTCTTTTGTAACCGGTTACAAAGTATAGTTACATAGGCGACCCAAAGATTTATAACATATGAACTGATTGATAGTAGCAACAATGTAATAGCTATAGTTTTTTTTTGTTTTTCTGAAGAAGATTTCTGAAGATTCGGCTGCGTTTTTACGACTGGCAGCCTGCCTGATCCAAAAACTTTAACATTTAAGCTGAAAAATTAAAATGAACCCTCTCTGGAAATGTTATTGATCACACTAAAATCCAAATACATAAGCCGAAAATTTAAAAATACAAACAAAATGTTGGCAAAGCCCCGATCATAACTTAGCGCCGCAAAACACGAATATAACGAAAACACAAAACCTCAACACGAGCGCTGCGAACTTCCAAGCTACAGCTGCTAAGTCCCTGACTATGAAACATAGTAAAAGTTGTACAGAAGGTCCACTTGCATAAAATATTTCATCATCTCGGCCACAAGAAAGGAACTTCCAAGCTACAGCTGTAGAAGCCCCTGAGTACAATATATAGTACAAATTATACAGAAGACTCACTTTCACCGCGACGCCGTAAAACACTTCTTTATTCGCGTCATTGAATGCAAGGCATCTCAACAATGTCATCTCAGCCACAAGAAAGGAACACAACCTGTGGCGCTATGGTAAAGTCCTTGCCCCTGAACCAACAGGTACCGGGTTCGAGCCCCGGTCGGTTCATGATGGATAATGATCTTTTTCTGATTGGCCCGGGTCTTGGATGTTTATGTATTTATTATAGAATATAGTATCGTTGAGTTAGTATCCCATAACACAAGTCTCGAACTTACTTTGGGGCTAGCTCAATCTGTGTGATTTGTCCTAATATATTTATTTATTTACATGCTGCAGCTACAGATGTTAAAACCCTGTATTTTATTCATATCATTATTCGTTTTCAAAATTAGTTAAAAAGCGTTGTGTACAATATATAACAAAAACAATTATCATTCACTATGTGCAAATACTGATTTGAGCTAAAACATTTCTGCAGTGGCTTGATAATTCCAGAGTTAGACATTCTTGAGCAGAATCAGGCTTCAGATGAAGTTAACCTTCTGTAATTAATTTTCATAGCGCGTCCTCGGCACGCAGCCATTTGAATAATGTTATTACAAAAATTAAGGTAATTTGCGCCCTTTTTTAAATGGACATATTTTTTATTCAAACATTTTTATAACGAATGTTTGGAATAATAATCAAAAATATTCATAAACTCTTATGTTACACAGTATAAATATTTAAATGATTTGTTTTATTTTTTTATTAATCCCACTAATATTGTAAAGGCGAAAGTTTGTGAGTATGTTTGTTATTTCTTCACACTCAAACGGCTGGGCCAGTATTTATAAAATTTGGTTTTAAGGCAGCTTATACCTTGAATTACAACATATACTAGTACTTTTTAGTACTAGTACTTTTTATCCCGGAAGAACGTGATTTCCGTCAATGGCGCTTTAAACAGTAAATGGCGCTACTGTGCAGAAAATTAAAAACGTATTTATTATTTTTGAATAATTACAAGGAATGTTAAACCGCGGGTAATTAACAAATACTTTATAGTAGCCTAACTATCCTAATCCTCATTAATATTATAAATGCGAAAGTAAGTTTGTTTATTTGTTTGTTGCCTCTTCACGCAAAATGTACCGATTGTTATGAAATTTGGTACACGGGTAGTTATATAACCTGGAATAACACATAGGGTACTTTTATCCTGAAATTTCCACGGGAGAGCACAAAAGCGATGTGTGATCTCGGTCTAAGAGAGATGAGATCTTATTATCGTACCAACGTGGTAGTGCATAAGATTTTTTTATTCAGAAACTATTGTTAAAAGACACTGTTCTGTACATATCTTACAGATTACACCACAGTTAAATTGGATTTTATAAGTGCCTTAACTACTTTTAAACTTTCGCGTTGCACAAATAAAAAAGGTATGTGCGCGTTTTATATATGTCGTTTAGTATATAAGTGTCCTATTCCACAATAAAAAGGATTTTTGCAAGTGTCTCTAAAATAAGAATTTGTAAGCCTGTTTTAAATAGCGAGCTCTTCACAGCTGTATATATTTCTATGCAAATAAGTATAAGCTCACGAACGAGGACATTATAGCTTAAAGACTGTCGTTAAACAGAGTTTAAAAAAGCCAACAGCTGCTTTAATGTCAGTAACACTCTATTACTACTTCTATGTGGCAATCTATATATTATTAGTAAAATCAAGTTATCTATTTATACTTGTAGATTAAGGGTGGGTTGCTCGTGCGCGGAAAAACGCGAAGAACGCCATTTTGTCTAAACGTCAGCGGCGCGCAGGTTAAAATCAACGACAAATGTGACGGCGCAAATTACCCTAAAGCTTGTGATAGAGAATAGGGCACAAACCTCGCGAAATACTTAGACTAGAATTACTTTATGCCTACGAGAAGGATATAAAATAGCAACTATTAATGACTAATACAACTTTAATAACAGCTTACACATAGTACATATGTAATACGTATAGTAGGTACTAGATGTTGCCCGGGGCTTCGCTCCCGTGAGAATTTTGAGATAAAATATAGCCTATAGCAATCTTAGATAATGTACCTTTCTAATGGCGAAAGAATTTTTGAAATCGCAATGATAGACTCTGATAGAATTTAGGGCTAGTATACATTATAATTCTTTTTTTGTTTTGGATTTGTAGTGGATAGCATGCTCCTCTTTATTAATTTATATTTGCATACCTATATTCGGTAAAACGTGTAGGTCTAATTTATTTTGACATCAATTTGTCTATTTGTACTCATGTTTTTGGCAAATAAATGTTTTCTTTCTTTCTTTCGCTTCGGTAGTTTCAGAGATTACCTGTCTCAAACATACAAACTCACAAACGCTTATCTCTTTATAATATAGTATAGATGTACCCAACCAGAAACTACAATAAAGGGAACTTCAAAAAGGGCGTGTAAAGATTCATTTAATGCCGGCGACACAGGTGGGATACCCCTGTGTTGCAGGCGTCAATAAGCTGCGGTAACCACTTCCCATCAGGTGGGCCGCATGCCCACCATAAAAAAAGTGTCCTAAAATTCCCAAACAGCGCAGTGAAGATACCCAGTGAAGATACTAGTCGAACATGAAACTCTTAAATCCATGTTGAAAATATCGCGATCAAAAGAATTCTCATTATAATTAGAATAGGGAACCTCATTAAAGTTAAGGAATTACCTCCTAATCTTGGGACCTCGTTAAAACTCCCAACTTTCCTTCAGTCGACTTACCTGAAAAAAAAACAATGATTAAGCTCTCTGAAGATTGTACTTGGCCATTTTTTGAGGTGGGATAATTATGTCAATGGACTCCCATTTAAGAGTTTGTCATATTTTTTATAACTGTGATTTGTCTGTGAAGCATAGAATATAAATTAAGTACCTAGTTATTTTTGTATGCCTATTTATGGAACTCCGTGTAATATCCCTACAAACATCGATAAATATTTTTTCAAAACAAAATAAGAGGATTTTATTAATGGTTCTTTTTCTATCTTTCTCATCTTAGCATGTTCGCGGTTCTTCCTTAGCCATTGGACGTCAGAGCCTAGGGTCTTTTAAACGAATCTCATTAGTTCTTGATAGATTTTTGAAAATAATCCTCGAAGCGCACTTGTTTTGCGCGCCCAAAACAAGTAAATAATCGTTCAAAGTAAACACAAAAATGTATTTACTCTAATTATATGTTGAAAAAAACATCGTTATTCGTGTCAAGAAATACCTACATATGTAAGTATGTAATAATACGTAACAAACGACTATTCCCGCTCACGGACAGCGAGCGACTGACATGATATGTTTGTTTTGACATTCAGCGCCATCTATCGTGATATAGTGTCGTCTACCGGCGTTTGTTAGTTGAGTAGATTAACAGCACCGTCTACTTTCAAAATTGAAGGTGTCTGTGACATTGTTTTTGACTTAGTAACCCGAATGGTTGGAAAATAAATGATAGTGGAAATATAAGAACGAATACAAATCCATAAATACGTAAGTTGTTTTGATTAATTCATACCGTTTACATTTTCTTTGGAAATTATTTTAGTATGAAAAAAATAACGACATATAACTCTTTTTTTTTTCAACTTTTTCTTCTTCATGGTCAAGAATGCCGAATATCTTTAATGTCAAAGCTACAAATCAACTTAGGGCAAAAATACTTTTTTGTAACGCGATAACTGGCTGATTTTGATGAAATTTAAAAGGTGAAATTGAGGAGGATCTGTCTATAGAATTTTTAAGTTGGTGGGGCATCAAAATAGGTTATGTCTCTTTTGAAATGTTCACAATTTTGTAAAAAAATATTGTGTTCGCGAGGTCTAACTTCGCGGCGAACACCTAGTGATAATCTTATCGTACTGACACAATAACTTCCAAATGTTTCACCCGATCATATATAGTTGTCCAAATCAGAAATTTGATGGTAAGTAATCGTACCGTTAACTATTTATCTAAATCTGAAGAGCGGCCGAGATCGCTAGTAAATTTCAAGAAGACTTTAATAAGATGTTGTCAAGGACACTACAATAAGGCTGGTGCCTTGGAGATGAGTAAGCGGATCCGGAAATTTGGTTTCCACCACTTCGTGGCTTTTTCACAGTAGATTTCTGCACGATGATCTTACTTTTAGATAAATTAATAAGGAATAATATGTGTGGAAAATACTCCACGGACAAAAGCATAGCTGTTAAATAAAAAGAAAGGAATTAATTTGCAAAACTAAAAACCAGCGTGCCTATTCGTCTAATTTGTCAACCAGTGTTCAGGTTTCCATAGAATGTTTTCGTTTACTAACTATAGGTGAGTCAGATTTGTATACAAACTCGTGTGGCACGAGTAGAATTCGAACCTGGGTGGAATACAGGACACACAAACAAACAGTGTTAACACTTTCAAGGACACTATTCACTAGATCAAGTACCAAATGTGGCACTATTTTTTTTCATACAAATTCAAACCACGTCTATAAATGTAGTGTCACATATTTAAAGATACTATAACTGCTGACATGGCAGTACGTCTCTGTACGTAGGCGTACTGCCATTATAACTACATCAGACTCTACCTTAATGTGACACTACGCCTAGGTACGTGACACGTAAATAGGCGTACTGTCATGTGGTTTTACATGCATGCTGTAAAATTCTGACACAACGCCTGGGTACGTCACCGTAAATAGGCGTACTGTCATGTGGTTTTACATGCATGCTGTAAAATTCTGACACAACGCCTGGGTACGTGACCGTAAATAGGCGTACTGTCATGTGGTTTTACATGCATGCTGTAAAATTCTGACACAACGCCTGGGTACGTGACACGTAAATAGGCGTACTGTCATGTGGTTTTACATGCATGCTGTAAAATTCTGACACAACGCCTGGGTACGTGACCGTAAATAGGCGTACTGTCGTATAGCATTGCTGCTCATATTGTGGATTTGACAGTACGTCTTAGTACGTGACACGTAAACAGACGTTGTGTCGAGATGTATCCAAAATTGATCAAAAGAACAGTTAAGAAATGACACAACGTCTTGGTATGTCAGCGCAAATAGACGTGCTGACCGGTAATAATAGAGATGTACTGCGTTAATATGACACAACGCCTTGTTACGTCACGGATTTAGACGTTTTTGGTATATAATTAAACGTAAAGTTGCATATTTACTTACTACAAATCCTTTGATGATTGTTTGCACAATACCTGTGTACGAAGTGTTTTTTGTAGGAAAAAAATAGAGTCACTTTAATTAAATCACATACTATAATTTGTTTACAACTTAATAACTATAATTGACAAACTTTAGATACAGTCTTTATAT
The DNA here is from genome assembly GCF_027563975.2 of Plodia interpunctella. Lineage (NCBI taxonomy): Eukaryota > Metazoa > Arthropoda > Insecta > Lepidoptera > Pyralidae > Plodia > Plodia interpunctella. The sequence continues at coordinate 5,410,520 of NC_071316.1, forward strand.
TCCAAGTCTTTTTAATCAGTTAAATCTTATAGTCTAAGTAGGAACATATTTTTCCATCAAATCACAGTTTTATCAATCTTTATGATACTGGGTGTACAAAAAAATAAAACGAAACTTAACAAAAACTTAAAATTTGTTCTTCCTCACAATAAAATAAAAGTAATTTACCCTGTTATTATACCTATTTACCTACAGTATCTATTTATTTTTAAGAAAACAAAAATGTGACTTCTTCACAGCAAACATAACAATAAAAAAAACTTAAAAACGTCAGTATCAAGTTCAGATATAACAAAATATAAGTATCATTTCTATTATATTAGAGATCTTTGTGCCAGTCTTCGAAGCACGATGGACACAATGCAGGAGATTTGTCACATCCTTTACAGTAATAGCTCGTGTCTCGTCGTATTTTACTCTTTGAGCATTGCTTGCATGACAAAAATGCAAACTTCTTCTTTGATGCTGAAGAAGGCATCATGCGTGTAGGCCAATGTCCGTGATTGGAAGTCGATGGGGAAGCAGATGCTTCTTCAGGTTGTGTTTGGGGCACTGGATCAGGTTGAACCACAAATCGTCGGCTATTGTGTTTATGAGACTTTTGTACTAAATCGACTCCTTTTTCTTCATTCAATCCAATCAGTTTTCGGATCAGTTCTTCTCTGTATTTTATGAACTCGTACTTTGTGTTTTTCTTCACATAGTTTTTGAAAATGTAAAAAGAATTCCAAACAGCCGTGTCCAAAAGGTGGAAAAGAACCTTTTTATACCACCGAATGGTCTTTCTTGGTGACGAATAATAACTGACCATTTGGTCAGCTCGATCTATGCCCGCCATTTTTTGGTTGTATCTATGAACTTCTATGGGTTTGGTTTTCTTTTTACCAAATCTGTTTGTCACTTCAATAAGTTCTGGGTGGTCCAAAGTTGTAATCATACAGACTTCTCTTTTATCTTTCCATGCACTTACGTAAACTCTTCCTTTTCTAGCCCAGACATGTTGTCCTTTATTTAGTTTCTTTCCTGTGACGTCTTTTGGGTTGTCTTTCCTAGACTTTCGCAGGGTTCCATTAGAATGAGTTTGTAAATCTATTAACTTCTCTGAAAGCGTTACAGAGTTGTAGAAGTTGTCCATATAGAGATTATGCCCTCTTAGCACATACGGACGCATCAAACGAAGGACCAATTTATCTGTTTTTCTCACAGTTGAATCTGCATCTTCCGCTCCAGTATACATTTTAATATTTAACACATAGCCATCAGATGTCGTTAAAACGTAAAATTTTATTCCGTATCTCGCCTTTTTTGACTTTATATATTGTCGAAACATCAAACGCCCTCTATATAGCAACAGTGACTCGTCAAGAGACAAATCTACTCCAGGGTTAAATTTGTTTCGAAAATTTTGTGTCAGTGTATTGATGAATCCTTCAATTTTTGCACCTCCATCTGCACCCAAATCAGCTGCATATAAGCACCGCAGTAGTTGTTCGTATCTTCTACAGGACATTGTGTAATTAAATACGGGATGGAAGTACAGCGGATCATCGTAAGTGAAAAGTTTTCTTTGGTTTGGGACATGAATATGACCATTTAATAATATGAGCCCTAGGAACTTTCTCATCTCTTCTGTATTTGTTGGTCGGAATACAGAGTTTCGCGCATGGCGTGTATGCGGCCGATTAGTATTTGTTAGGGCTTCTCCGTAAGAATTTGTTCTTTCAACTAAATATTCTAACATCTCTGGTGTAAAAATTTCATTAAATACTGCTTCACATGTGGTATTTTCATTTACTTCAAAAGTCGGACCTTCCGCAGCTGATCTGAACTCAAATGAAGGAATATCTAATACATTTTCCTCCCAAATCCTTTCAGTTGGTGGAGGAGTACCTCGGCGCACAGGATTCACCGAATGTCTGTGTCCTCTACTGACACTAAGCTGATTTCCGGCATTATTTTCTTCTTGAACTATACTGACCTCTATCTCACGCTCTCTCACTTCAGCTTGTGCCTGTGGTTGCGGCAAAGGAAAATCTTCAGAGTCTTGATTTCTTCCATCAGAAACTAGGGCCACTGGTGGTTGACTGGCGCTTGATTGACGATCGGTAATCGGTTCGTCTTGACTTGGGCTGATTTCCTCTTCCGAAACGTGTGAATCTTCTGGTCTGCTGCTTTGGTCCTGTATGAACAAAAAGTAATGTAAACATACTATTGACAATAAATCAAATAAATCTGTACATAAATTTTACAGTTTCAATTCAACACTCAATTACCTGTATCCTTTATAATATCGCACTAATAATACAATAGTGTTGTAACTGAAAATACATCTAACTTGACATAACACTATAAACAAACGTAAAATTCAATGCCCCACAAGTCAATAAAACCGTCGTTGTAATAATGCCAAAAATTTCATTTCAAAAACACAGAAAACATTCATTTTATGTGTATCTATAATAGGAAGTGATTTATAAGTCTTTTTTGATTCTGAAAAATTACCTATTTTGAGTTACAACACTACTTATTGTATTGTTAGTGCGATATGTGTTACAGCTAAAGCCCGAAATGCGGATACACCTAAATTTAGTCGGCTAAACTTAGGTATAGTCGCATTTTGGGTTTTACAACATATGTACAGTCAGCGTCATAAACATCTACACACTATAGCACCTTATTACAACGTGTTAGGGTACTAAAGTGTGTAGATGTTTATGACGCTGACTGTACTAATTAAATAGGTTATAAAAAAAATTGAACTCAAAGTTTCAACTTCAAGGTAAGTATCAAATAGCAGTTTACCTCATTTTCTTCTTGATGTGTAACTTCTTCTCCAGAAACCCGCTCGGGCGATCTAGCCCTAACACCCTGAATTGAGCTTCTTTCTTGGTCGCTGCTTACGTCGGCATCCTCACCTTCTTCCTGAGTTTCAGCTGAGTTATTTTCTGTCCCGTCATCACTCTCAGAGTTTTCATCAGATTCTTGACTGGATTCCTCACTTCCTGACAGAGATCGGGGTATGTTCTGCGGACGTGTGTCAAAAATACTTTCTTCACTGCCACTAGAATATTCCACGGGTGGTTCAAAATTTTTGTCGGAGTCATATTCACCTTCAACGTCAGAGAACGGATCATGACTACTACCTGACTCTTCTGCTCCAAACAAGGTCTTGGATTTCTCGCTTTGACGTGCCCTCTTCTTTCTAGTAGCCATCTATAAGTAAAATACCTATTGTAACAGACAGCCAGACCAGAAGCAACATAACACGATTGCAATAGATATACAACATACAATAAAACATAATAATAATTATAGTTACAGGTTAGGGTGTACAAAATATGTCATTTTTATCGTAAAATACACTCAATTCTCTGAAACACATTTCACAAATAATTGGCATGTTATTATTTTACTCCAAAAAAGCAAGAAAATAATAAATTGAATAAAATACTAACCACAAACACCACGTGCTGAAACTGCGCGGCCGCAAGCGATCGCCCCCCACTGTGGCACTGCGCTACTGACCGACCACAGCGCTATAGTCGCGCGTCGGCTATCTTCGTGGCGGCACGACACGCTTACTATGCGAACGTTTACATGTGTGTGTAAGGCCACACGTTTGCAGCTAAAAATCTTCTGTTGTGACAGTACACCATTGAAATTGCTTGCGTTGTGACAGTAAACATGTGACTTCATATAGACTCTATGAAATCTTCACGCTTATGTCCGTACTAGCAAATAAATTGAAAAATATTTTAGCGTAAATAGGCGTTGTGTCATATTGTGATTTTCGCAAATCACGAAAATCGCCGTTCTGCCCCGGAAAGTGTTAATGCTAGCGTTGACTAGAAAAATAATTTTAATATTTAATAGTTCTCTATTTTACAGTTGACTACACGGGTTTTAGTGGCTACCCTCTTGGATTTAGGCAACTGCGACTACATTGTTTAATGGAAGCTATAGTATTTCCTATATTCATTATTTATCTAGTATGATATAATTAGTCAAGATCACATTTTGGTAAGAAATAAAAGAAATTGATGAAAATGTGTTGGTGGCGTTAGTGTGCAGCTGAACTATCTGCGTCCGCTTCCGCTACCGCTACCTATGAGACCGAAGCCGGGGTATAACCTCGTAACACGATTTAGTGCGTATCCAAGGCTCGTAAACCCGTCGCTACCCGAGGCACCCCCGGGAAGTGATTCGTCCCGTCCTATCCCACTAATTTACGTCATAGGAGACGGGAATATTAAGACTAGAGTCTAGCGATCCAATTTTTACGAAGTGTGTAGAACAGTTTGTCGAGAAAACGTTTTTCGATAATTAAATCATGACAAATCTTTGATGTGTTGGAGTCAATTGTATCAGCATACTATGTTATATTATAGGTTTGTAAATTTTGCTTCAAAAAAATATAGTACAAACTGTTAACTTTGATGAAGTTCTGATCACAAAAATATCAATTTTCAGGTGCCAATAAATTGGTATCTCTAATTTTGAAAAAAAAAAGGAAACCATATAATACTCGTATTTTATGGTGTTAATAACTTACTAAAAGATCATTAAAATCCTATTACATTTGGATTTCCAATACTACTTACATTTACTCTTACATTTGGAGGTAGAAACTAATTTTCTCTTTTTAAGATAATAATAGTGGCCGGTAGACGTTCCTCTTAAATCATCTATTTATAGTAAATGTAAATCTTGACATTATAATGAGTTATGTATGTTTATATACCACGTGGGAGGCGGTAAAGTTAGGTACTGTCGCCAGGGTGTAAGGGTCGATTGCTTTGTAAGTTACTAAGATATAACAATTTTGTATTTATAGACTTTTTTAACAGTCAAGCGAACGGTTAAAAGAAAATTAATGCAAAATAATGGTTATAGTGATACCTATTTATCAGACTATTATAACTGATCTCCATCAGTGGTGACAAGAGGGCTGGCTGTTTTTTGATCCGAGTACTAGCTTCGCTATCCAGCGCGGGAACGTAACCAGCATTCTTGGCACGATGCCTCACGGACACTTTTTAGATTTTAATTTCAGTTTATGTAGTGTCTTGTCTATTTAGGTTAATTTAAGTTCAATTTAGTTTTAATTTTTAATTTAGTTTATAACGTAATGACGCGTAGGTACATAACAAACTTAAATCAAATCAACAAAATAAAGTAAATTACACCGTAAAGAATATAATAGGTCTTACACAATTGTTTTTGAATGTTCATTAAATCGAGAGTTTTTGAAGAAGTGGGCGCTCGAACACACGCACATTAGACCTTATTCAATAAAAAAAGTAAAACTGTTTATCAAAAATTTTAAATTAACAACGCGTAGCATTTCACAATAAAATGAAAAATGCCCCTTAAAAATTCTCGACTCGTTTGAGAACTTCAGAAATGTTTGAACGTTGTACGAATCTTTGAAACTTTCAAGTTTACGAATAGTTGATCGATACAAATTTGTTTAGGGCTACACCAGACACGACTTCAGTTGTTATGACGTCTTTATTTAAAATCTGATTAACCACTTCAAATAAGTATATGTGGTTTTTGAAGTTTGTTAAACTGCCACGAGAAAAACGTAGCTTTCGCCCGCGTGAGTTTCCCAAGGGAACGGGTACTTTTTCGGGATGAAAGGTACCACCCTATGTCCTTATCCGTACTTCAATTCTTCACACTTAAAAATTTCAAGAAGATCCAAGAATAAAGAGTGAAAAAGTAACAATGAAAATTATTTTTGCATTTATAATATTAATTAGGATTAGGATTCTAAATTCATTATTTATTTTTATACTTAAAACTAAACGTAAAGACTGAAGCTGCCAAGGTTATTAGTCCCTTAGTCGCCTTGTACAACATCTACAGGAGGATGAGGAGTGGTCCTATTCTAGCGCGGAACCACACGCAACCTCTCTCATCACTGCATGTTCCCCGTTGCCTTCGGGGTTGTCGAAGGGCTTCGCGAAGCCCTGTGTCAGCGTAAAAAAAAACTTAAAATTTCGAAAATTCAGCTGTATTTTACGACCAGCCGCCTGCCTGACGTCAACCCTCCATGGGAATGCTATTATTTGAGGTCCTATTCTAGGGTGGAACCACACGATACCAAACTATTAAAATAGACGAAAATGCCAGTCTGTTAGGCCGTTAAAGCCAATTTGCTCACAGAAAACTTGTCCCATAAAGTACTATTCGCACCTTGTTAAGAGTTCAACTTGTACTTTGTAGAAGATGAATTTGCGTATTTTAAAATATATCGACGACTTTCTTGATGTATGTCGTACCATCAATGGAGTCTGTAGGGATTTATCCCCTTGTTATATACGCTCGAATTTAAATATATTTGGCTGTTAGCTCGACGAAGATGGATATTTGTATTGGAAATTTAGGATATGTCTATTTATTTTTCAAAATAAGTCTATTTCGTAGTGCAAATGTTAATAGTTGAGTAAATTTATGAGTGAAGAACGTGAATTTTTTATGCGCTTGCGCAATAAATTATATAATTTTGTTTCATCTAAACTTGTTTTATACCTAATTCAATATATTTGATTTGTCTATATAATGCTGTAATACATATGTTACGGACATAATCCGAAAGTATGGCTACATCAAGATCAAGCAGACGTGGAACTTCAGACAGAAACACAGTTCAACAAAAGCACGTTTCGCAGATTTTTTTCTCTCAAGGTACTTAAAGTTTCTAAACATATTCCAATCTAACCTAATCTAATTGTATCAAGCAGAACTGAATTATCCAATTATTTTAATTCAAACTTGTCTAAATTTTGAGAAACAAAAAAAAAATTTCGCCGAAACGTGCTTTCGGTGAAGAGTGTTTCTGTGAATTGTGGACACTCTAAATTAAGCCGGCTAAATTAAACCTAGGTTCCACCTCAGTTGGTCTGCTAAATGATGAACATCCAAAACCCAGGTCAATCTGAAAAAAAAATAATTTTTTATCTTGACCTGACCGGGGTTTGAACCCGGGACCTCCAGTGTAGCAGTCCGGCATGATGACCATTAGCCCACGGAGGTCGTCATTAAGGAGCAAGTTCGTAAATAAGAGTGCACACGATTATTGGGTTGGCCCGCCCTGCCACATTTATTTCCGTAATTTTTGACTATCACTGCCTTAACACCCCACCTTAAATTCACAAACAACCACACCTAACATTCATTAATAAAGTGGTCCTTACTAAAATACTTTATTTGACACCCCGAGGCAGTGATCCGTGACTTTTGTGGTTGTAAGCCGTAATAAAAATTTAGGGGTCCGAAGGAATTTTTAAGTAAAGGTTAGTATTAAAGAGAGTTAATTTTTATTTTAGAATGTCAAAATTATATGTATTAAACTGGTTAAAATAGCCATTCAATTCAACAGCCCTGTTGCTGTTTGATTGTAAAATAGCTGTTTGATTGAACGGCTATTTTAACCATTTGGCTACGACATATATAAAATAATTATATGTAAGTGTAACTACCGGAATTCACACACCCAAATCACGTTATAAATAAAGTTATAAGTTGAAATTTAACGACCATAGGGCGCAATGGCGCGTGACCTTATAGGGTTCACTGCGCAAGGGTTGGAGTTCGATCAGTGGCGTAGCTATCGACGAGCTAGACGGTACCGTGCACTGGGGCCCTCAAACATTCTGGGGCCCTCGGCGTAGCTATTTTTTTTTTTTTGTATAATTTCAAAAAAGTTTTTTTGTAGCATATAATTTTTGTCACAAGCTTTTATTGTCGTCAATGAGATATTATTGCATTCAACGCGTGACAAACGACATGATACAACTTTACACTAATTTATTTATTTAAGTACACACAACAAAAATGTATTAATTAATTTAATTTAAGAACTTTGTTCTTGTCGTTGTCTTGGAGCATTTTCCATCTAATCCTGTCCTCAGCCATTGCCTGTGCCTTCTCTTTTATTTCATCTAGGAATGCCCTTCTTGGCTTTCCTTTTCCTCTTCTTGCTTCGATTTTTCCTTCAATCAGATTTTTCATAAAGTTGTCGTGTCGTATAAGGTGGCCAAAAAAATCTTTCATTTTCTTGTCTCTAATGCTTTTCAATAACGTTCTTCTCTCTCTGATCTTGTTTAGTACTTCTTCGTTTGTTTTCTTATTTGTCCAATTAATTCTCCCCATGCGCCTCGAGCACCACATTTCAATAGCTTGTAAACGGATTCGATCCTTCTTTAGCAAAAAGAAAAATATATACATTTTAGTAAATTCTAAGGTTATGAGCTGTAGCTCAACTATTACAATTAAGAAACAGGGAACTGATGTCTAATTATGATGTAAGGATGGGACGACTGATTGAAACGACTGTTCGCGACAAATGTAATTGAAAAATAACGGACGAATAGTTTCAAAATCTATTACAAAAATAAAAACTATGATTATAATATCACAAAAATCCCCGGTTACCTCATGATTTCAGACGATAAAACCTGCTTAGTCGTAATGGGGCTGTAGATCTTTTTAACCCTCGACGCAAAAAGAGGGGTGTTATAAGTTTCACGTGTCTGTCTGTGGCATCGTAGCTCCCAAGCGGATGAATCGATTTTCGTTTAGTTTTTTTGTCTTATAGATAATTTTATCCCAAGTGTTCTTAGCCATGTTTCATGAAAAGCGGTACAGCCCTTCAAAAACTGTAGCGAAATGAATATTGAAAGTCGGAGATTCTTGTTAATTTATTCACACCAGGGCCTACAGTTTTCTAGCTACGCCACTAGTTAGTTTCCGAAAATTTTAATTACAAAATGTGTTTATGATTTATGGGACTGCAGATGTAATTACGAAAATGCATTTTATTATTATTTAATCACAGTTACGGGTACTTTAGGGGTGACCCATGCATTCCATTTAAAGGGTATTAATCTTCGAAACCAATATTAACTTCCTAACTGGGTTAAAAAAAGAGTGGGTTGCACCGTCGAGTTCCCACGTCTGAAGCCGTTCCTGGGTACCCCATTCTTATAATAATAACGCATTGTCATCCAAACTAAACGTGTGTACAAAATTTCAGCCCAATCGGTTGAAGATATCTGCCTCAAACTTGAGTTCTAAGATTCCACCCGAGACATAGGGATAGCTACATACATACAGTTAGTTACATTGCAAGTTCAATAAAATCTTGTAAAAACGATGGTCGAAATTTTTTTTAAAAGTAACAAAAATACATGGATTATTACATAAACGGCACAAAGTGACATCACACGATTGAAACTCCTACGCAATGAAAACATAAGCTATAGAATACGAAATATATGGCGAAAGGACATGAATCCACGTGAATGGGACACTTTAATACATTCCCGTCTCGTTATATGCAGAATGCAAGCAATCTCTGCTTTAAACCAAGTTTTATCGTCTTGGAATAAAACATTTGATTTGAAGTTTGCATGTATGTATGAAAGCTTTGTTATTATTGTTTTAGTGCTTATAGTTTCGAAGCGTTGGTGGCCCAATGGTTAAGACCTTCCGCCTTTGCATCAAAGGTCTCAGATACGAACCCTACTCGCGCCACAAAAGTTTGTATACCAATCTGACTCATGTATAGTTAGACTATAGAATAGTAGTTTTCATAGACCACCACTTGCATCCACTTGAAGGAAAACATCGTGAGGAAACCTGCACACTGGTTGACTATTTAGGGTGGATTGTACAGTCAACGTTTGACGTCACTTTTCAATGACCTTAGAGTCATGAAATTTAGCATATGTTTTACAGAAGATATATTACTAAGGAAACTTTAAAATTGTACCAAATAATTACAGAAGGAGCAATGTCACAGACTTATAATAATGCAAACTTGAACACGAAACCGCATGACCACTAATTTGAAACGAGTTTGACGAATTTGAACATTAGTTGGTAGTACAGTCGAATGCAAATCATTGGCTCAATAATATTCATATTTCAAAAGTATATATAACTATAATTATAATAACTTTAATATATTCAAACAAAAAGGAACGATATAAATAAAAAGTTAACCCATTAAACAGAATTTTGGTAATTTAATACAACATTGTGTATAATAATAGTCGCTATTGGTTTGGGTCATTTGTAAAATAACGTAAAGAATATATAATTGATCTGCTCCATGTGTCCCGGATGCACTCACAGCTGTGGAGCCGCGAATTCGCGTTAAATACCTTTATATTTTTAAGATTAGCTGTGATTTTACGACAACCCTCCATGGGAATGCTATTTTTGCATATCAGTTGCCAAAACTATCTCTCTTATCTGAGCGTCTTCCTCAGCCGTTGAGCGTTGGAGGCTACGGTTCGCTTTCCTACTTTTTTGTCTCCACATCGGTTGTCGGCATCCCTAGTTGTCAGACCATTGGCACGCATATCATCCTTGATCACCTTGTTATTCAGTTATAAAGTTTTAAACCTAATCTGTATGTTTTGTCGCCCTCTGCCAAAGTATAATGTTAAGTCTAAAGTTAAGTGATAAGCGATAGTGACAAAAGTATACTTTATAAATTACGAGTTTAGTCTATACTAAATAACAGTTTCTAAAAAGTCACTGAGCATCAGATCGGACAGACAAACATGACAAAACTATAAAGGTTTCTATTTCACATAATTCGGAACCCAAAAAGAAAATATATTAAAAAATCACTTAAGCACAAAATGTCACAACACACGCAATTTGGACTCAAAAACACCACTTAAGATGTAATCGTTCACTCTTTTCCACAATACGTATGTTAAAAAGCCGAATAATCGATTACAAGCTCTCACGTCATCGAATACTTATCGATACATCGCTTCAGGGCACGAGTGCTGTTGAAAGCGGTGCAGTAAATTGCTTCATTTTTTCGGATAATTTCTTGACGATTTTATCATTTTTCGTGACAAATTGCACTTGGAATTTTGATATGCGATAAGCACGCGATGGTAAGTGGTTACCGTAGCTTTTCACCACCTACAAATGGATATATTTTTAGTATCCGGGTTATTTTAGTTTCTATCAACTTAACATTGTAGAATCACTACATATCCGTGTATGACACTGTGGATGGCGTAAGAAGCGACTAAGGGATAAAAAGCCAACGTGAAATCACTGCTGAAATTATAACCTAAACCGTTTGCAAAATTATGTCTTTACTAATATAATAACTGTGTTATTGTCTGTGACATTTTGTGGAATGAAACACACGACTTTCTTGGCAATGCGAACTAACAGTGTCAAAACATTTTCTGAACATATTGAGGATAAATGATCTCTCAATGTCTCATTTTATTATGTATATATATTATGATATCAAAGCTTGCAGTTCAGTTTTACGATATTTTTTATATTTGTTACTATATGTATCGTACTAATATTATAAATGCTAAATTCTGTCTATCTGTCCGTCTGTTTCTTCCGCATTCACGGCTAAACCGCAGGACGAATTTTGATAAAATTTGATATGCATATAGTTAAAGAGCCCTGTTTGAATATAGGCTACTTTTTTTTCAAAAGTCAACCGCCGAATATCTTTAATGGGGGGGTGAAATTTTGTATGAAAATAATTATCCGCTTTCGCAGAGAAATTCACGCTGGCGTAGCCGCGGGGAAAAGCTATAGTCTGTGAATATTGTTTATCTTAAATACATGTTGCAAATACAGAAGGAATCTGAATTCGTTCTTTACTTGTAACACGTATTTATTTCAAAAAAATACTGTTAAGTATTTTTTCTATTCACTGCACAAATTTAAAGAAAATAAAACAGCGAAGCGAAAAGAAATAAAGAGCTTTAAAATATCATCCAAGAAAATTTTATTATATCAAAGCCGATTGAAAACACATGTAAATGGAACCTAGCCTCGGCAATAGATGTCGGGTAATGTGCTTAATGTGCTTCGCGTGCCAACTCCAGAAAGATCTCTGTATGGGCCATATTGAATGAATGAATGAATGAAAGAACGAATGAATTAACATTTATTGCCAAAAATTAAACACCACAACACAAAATAATGATAACAAACATGTAAGTAGTATATAATATATATTATATAAAATATTCCTGTCTTTACATACAAATACGGGATTAACAATATATAGAAACACGTGTTATTGGTACTTTTGACATTCTGAGAGCTGAGGGTGTTTTACAAGTTTTTATTTAACTTTCAATGTACTTATGTAAATATACATAAATTTATATTTTAAAAATGGAGCCCTTCTGGCATGATAGGGACCAACACTGTTTGAATAAGTTTCTTCTGACGTACCCTGTTAACCCTTAAAGGCATTTCTTCTCAGCAGTGGTTGTTCCGAAATGCTAGTAGTTTGTAGCTTTTGGTAAATATCCTTTAATTTAGAATATTACGTGAAAAAGTGTCTGTGAAGGCCTATTTTCTAAATAAATTATTTGATTTTCATATGTTCGGGTTCTTGTACTATATTTCGAAGAAATCTTCAACCGATTGAGCGACATACATACAGTACGAGAGACATAGGTCTCGGATGGAATCTTGGAACTCAAATTTGGAGCAGATATCTTCAACCGATTGAGCTGAAATTTTGTACACAAGTTTAATTTGGATGACGATGCATTATTATGATAAGCATGACCTGATGATGTACCCAGGAACGGCTCCAGACGTTGGATATCCTCAACGGTTTACTGCACGGACATGATTCGTTTTGTGTGACAAATTGATTTGAATTGAATGCAATAAGATCTCCTTGACAACAATAAAATCTTATTAACAATACAAACTATAAAAATATGTCAAATATGTAGTTTTTGCAAAAAAAAAATATTTCACACTTCTAGTTTTTTAATTTTGAAACTAATAATTAAAGAAATAAAAATAAAAAGAAGATTTTTTTTTACATAAAATGTGATTGCTAGTAAATAAATAAATAAATTCGGCAACACGTGTACATAGATATTAAATTTTAAAACAAATCCTTGACCAAGAACACAGATATAGAACATTACATTGAAACATTCTTAAATATGTGATCAAGAACCACGAAACAATATCGTATAACCAAAAGAAAGGAACAAAAGATAAGAAGCTTGACATGCCTTCGCTATTGCGTTATCCATTAGGGCTGTAGTAATAAATCTGTGCATTTCACCCCCACAATTTGGGGCCTGCTAATTTATGTGCTGCTAGGTGGTAAGTTTGGGGCGTGGGCTATCGACTGGCGATAGGTTTTGGATATCTTAATAGTTTCGATAGGAAAAATACGGTAGAATAGACCAGTGTACTGGTTAATTTCTTATACATTGTCATTATTTTATCTATATGTTCAGTCGATGGTACTGAACAACTTTTCTATAGTTCTTATAGTTTCGGAAAAGGGTTCCGTTTTTGCCATATGCCTAAAAACCTGTGGGTTTTTCGGGTACTGTAGCCAAATTTTACTACAAAATCCGTTGCGTAGTTTTAAAGATCTAAATACATAGGGACAAACAACGGGAAGCGATTTTGTTTTATGCTATGTAAAGAATATAGTTTAAAATCTTTTTCTAGTTAAACTGTTAGACTTTAATAAACAGTCAACGTTCAATGTAACGACCTGTGTACTTGCAGACAAATATATCGGGTCGCCGTAAACTGCCTCAATATATTTGGTCGTCGGTCTCGAATTTATTTTACAACTTTCCTTTTATGTGTAGTTGAGGGATGGTTTATTTAATTGAGATCTCAAGGGTTTATGTCCTTCCCTTTAGGTTACACGTCTGTGAGTAGATGGGCTTGACATCGCTGGTCATTTCGTTTATTTCTACTACAAGTTATTTGTATTCAAGGCGCGACAAAAATATCGTGTCCGTACGATGAAATTGAAGAGTTTCCTTATCCAGATCCTAGGAGCAGCACCAGCAGATCTAACATATCTTGTAATCAAACTAAATTGTATACAATAATCTAGTAAGTATACTAAAAAGTAAAATTGACTTGCAAAATTCCAGTTTTCAACTTTATACAAGTCAATTTTGAAACTGAAGTGAATTTTGTATATTATATTATACTTATGGACGTATAAAAACAGACGCACACACTCTCACGCATCTCTTACCTAAGTATGTCGGCCATTGTGCTGCGAGTTACCATCTAGTAAACCGCGTTTCGATATCGCAAAAAAATTTTAAAATGCCGCCTTGCGCTGTTAAATGCCGCCGCAACCACAGGGTGGTTTCCTTAATAAAACTCAAAACTATCTTTTTTATACGTCCACGCTTATACTTATCTTTATTTAGCATGTTAAAAATCCTGTTATAGCTTTGTTAAATTAAAAAAAAACACTGAAGGACCTGTATGACGTCACTGTATCAATGGCGTCCTATTGGTCAACATAAAAAATGCCCCTAAAGCTAAATTTTATCAATCAATTGGCAATTCAGTAAACCAACAATAAATCGTCGATGATTGAATTTTTTCTTTTCATGTCTTATCCAGCGATCGGAAACTGACAATATTATTTTTCAGAGTGGGGTGAATCGGTCATTACAAAGTGGGGTGAATCGGGCATTATTACGGTCAAAAGTCTAGTTCATAATTTCACATTGTTCAAGTTTAATGTCTCAAGTTTACATTGCTTAGTTTCGATTCGATATAGTTGTTTACCCGCGGCTTCGGCAGCGTAAACTAGTTACTTCTGTCTGAACAGACATGATTTTCATAAAACGTATTAGGTGGTTTTTGCAGATTGCTCAGTCTTTTAGCGGAGGAAAGATTTAGCGATAAAAACAACTGGCTCTAACTCGCCTTAACGCTCAACCAATATAAACTAAACATGAATGCCTCAAATTCAGGGTGAATCGCGCAAATGCGATCGTCGTGACGAGATAAGCGGGGTGAAATGAACAAGAGAAAATAAGTCATTAATAGAAATAACATGATATCAGTAGTGGGGATCAGAAACAAGATGGTTGCGACGATAAGGGGTAACAGGGTACGTCATCTCACTCCCTAATAGTTAAAGTTGGGGTGAAAGGTACATGTGTACTCAGACTTGCGACTGATTTCATATAATATAGCTACGTTTTGTCGCAATGGTTACATAAGTTGTGAAAAATCAAACGCCCGCAATTTATCCCATTGACGTAAGAGAAAATAAATAATTAAACTAGAATACGCAAGCCTGAATAAAATGTAGCTTCTTTATGTTTCTTTAATGTAATACTTTATGTAAAAAATATAGAGGAAAAACTTAGTTAATTGAAATTGCGCGTTTCAAACAAACCAAAGTTTCCTGAAAACGAATTTTTGATAAAAGTCGCCAGTCTGTACGTCCATCATAATAATAAGTAAACATAAAACCGCTGTACATTTAGTTACATTTAATTAAAGAATGTTATCATTCAATCTCTTTATTAATGGAGCTTATTTTTGTATCGGTGTAAAATAAGCGAATCGCGATCGTATCTCATTAATTTCTATAAGGGGTGAACTAATTTGAAGGGAGATTTTGAATTCATCATTAGATTTAATAGGAAAATATGATAACACGACATAGTATAAAACAAAATCGTCCTTCTTGTTAGTCTGTTTTTAAGCTAAAACTTCGCAACCAATTTTTATGCAGTTTTCGTTGTTATTTAGAAAATAATCCCAAAGGTTTATAGACTTCGTGTGAAGGCGGGATGTGTCGCTAGATATATATTAATAACTTAACATCACTCAACGGCCAACAGGAAATAATAATGAATGTAAACCGCAGAGAAATATCTGTATAAATAATCTTACATATTCTCACGTGTGCATTGGAGTGGAGCCAAAATTAGTACCAATAAATGTTTGATGGGTTCAAACGAAATGGATATGGATTACGTGTCGACTGTGAGCGAAGTTTAATAGTACGATGAAGGGCCAATTGGTACAGATATGATTGATTTGAACGTGGCACGATGCAATATACTAACATCTGTTTTCTGTTAGATATTTACAATTTAATGTTTGTTATCACCTAAAATAAAATAAAATTTATTATTAATTTTTTTTTCAAAAACAAATCGAAGTGCTTCAGTTGAAGAATTTTTCAATAAAATACTGTGATAATGAAAAATGTTTTTGAGTCTGCCAGCCACAATCAAGACAAAGGTTTTCGTATTTTCCCAAAAGGACACCAATTAAAACACGCCTCCAATTAAAACAAAATTCGAACATCAATGAAAAGTCGATTATACAATTAAAAATCCCGAGCAAATTTCCCGGTTGTTAAATGGATATAGCCGGGCCCTAATTTCGCATGCATAAAAGATTTGAACAGAATTTTGGCAATTTCCACAGGTTTGTTAAAAGTTTGGGCGGAATTTTTTTCCAAAATATATGTAAATTTGTTTGCTTTGATAGAAGAAAATTTGATACGAATAAATAAACATATTTGCCTGTACATATTTAAAATGACTACAAAAATTAATGTTAAACAGATAAATAATATTTTTTTATGTATGTCCTATTTATCAGCATGTTTTGTGTACTTTGGATGTTCATTCATAGAATCATAATCAAATGACCCTTCAAAAAACTTGAACATCTGCACGTTTAAAATATTAAAATCAAACACTTCATATTTTTAATATTCACAAGGACATTACATCCCTAGAAAAATCTGCTCCTTTAATTCTCCATTATTTCATTTTAACTCGGGGTGAATCGCGACTAGTGTTCGAATTTTAAATATTTCTCGCTTTCTATTGGCTAAAACTGACAGATTGACAACGACACGTAATAGAACAAGGTTGTATCCGACAAATGCGACAACACATTTGAAACTTTATGAAAAATGGAATAAGGTTGGTTTTTAAAAGTTCCTCATGGCAATGCAATGTAAGTTGCCATCTGGCATGTGCTTGCGGCAGATTTGGTATTGTATACGGATTTAGTTTTGCGGATTTAGTATCCGATCAGAGAATTGATCTCGAGTCGTTTGTATCAGAGGTGGTGGAGCGGATAATGTAAAATTGTGTTGTATTTTGTTGGATTCTCAGTGACGCAAGGATAGTCTTGTAATATTATGGTAAACGTCATCAGAATCAAATGATACGATACAATATATACCCTTTATTGACATTATTTTAGGTGTGCATACTGAGCCTGAGCCATAGGTGGCATCTGATAAAATACATCTAAGATGTGATATTAAAGGCAACTGTGTTTTAGTGTGTTAAAGCGCACAAGTATTACATTTTTATCAATTTCTATTATTTCTTGGCGAAAAATAAAAACATATTTTAACAGATTACTTAGTTAAAATATTTATTTTTTTTGCTAAGATTGTGAGGGTGTCGCATAGTGTACGATTCGCAATTTTGGTGTTGTATCAAGCAGAATCTGTAAAAGATATAAAGGGTCGACCGGGAATCGAACCAGAAAGTCACCTACTGAACAAATCTGGCTTAACAATGCGAATTCACAAACCACTGAGGGCAAGGGCGCTCTTCAAAAAACCCCAAATGCATTAATAATAAGAAATCGACGGAACTCATTAAAAATAACACTTGGAACTTATAATCGTGGAACTCTCGGCGAACTTTAAATAAGGTTGTCACTCGATTTGAGACACGGCCCGACGTTTCTCCAACGGTCCAGTGACAGCCCTATTAAAGTGGTGAGGCTGAAAATAGCCTATTTCAAAAAGAACGGACCGCTTCGCTCTCACTTGTCACCCTCGAGGAAACTTGACGAAAAAACTCGAGGCCCTTTCTGGTAACTTTTCTGAAAAAATATTTTCGCTGGAATTTTAGATACT
Organism: Plodia interpunctella; assembly: GCF_027563975.2. Classification (NCBI taxonomy): domain Eukaryota; kingdom Metazoa; phylum Arthropoda; class Insecta; order Lepidoptera; family Pyralidae; genus Plodia; species Plodia interpunctella. The sequence goes on from NC_071316.1 coordinate 5,428,251, forward strand.
TCATAAGGTCGTCTTGTCCTCTATTTATCGATGTATAAGTGGGAAAGTCAATCGACCTGTACACCTTGGTGTCAGAGTTACTAAACCTAGATCAGTTGTAAGGAAATAATCTTATCAGATGATAAGATTAATATTTTAATGTCTAGCTTTTTTTTTCGTTCATAGGCATCTGCCTATGAACGAAAAAATAAATTATTAACCACTACAAATTCTCCTGTGGATGTCGTATAGGGTGGTCAGATGGCCGGGAAATCCGGTATTGTCCCGGAATAATAGTTGCCCTGTGTCCAGCAATTTCATTATTTTATGATTTCTTTTTTTTAGGTTTAAAGAACTTTATTTCCTCATAAAGAATTAACAATTCACTTACTGAGAAAAAAGTAAATAGCAAGACAGCGAGCGTATACAAAAATAAAAATTAAAATAAGGAACTATGTAGGTAGTCACAAAAATCTGCGTCGACTGCTTGATTGCACGTCGGGCAACCACGGATCTAAAGTTCACATAGCGTAATCTGGATGTGGCATAATGGTATCAATTTGATTTTTTATTATATGATTTTGTAACATTTTAAATGATTGGTTTTGTTGAGATTGTATTTGATTTTTATAATTTGTTTCAATGTCTATTTATAATTTCATGATTATTTATAAATTATTATTGTGTACGGATTAATGTTTTTTTTTTTTTTTCCTTATTGTAGGTTTTTAATGAATTTCTTCTAATATGTATTGTTTTAGGAGTTTCTTGAAACTGGTTAGTGATTTTGTGTCTTTGATTTCTATAGGTAATATACTATACATTCTTACACCTTCAAATTCGATATTTTTTTTGCCATAATTAGTTCTTGGAGTGCGAGATATTAAATGATTTGCATTTCGCAGTTTCATTTTTTGCGATTGTCCTTTTTTCTGAAAAGATAATGTCGTATGAATCTGTTTGTTTAAAATTTTATGAATTAGTATGCACGTATAGTAAGTATATGTTTGTTTAATTGTCATAATTTTAGTCTCCTTATAAATTATTTTAGATGGCGTACGATATTTGTAATGAAATAGGGATTTTATTAATTTATTTTGAGCAATTTGTAGGCTTTCCAAGTTAGATTTAGCGGCAGTTCCCCAAATTTCTATCAAATAGTCTATGTGTGGTTTAATTAATGAGTTGTAAATAATATATTTTACTTTTCGGGGAAGCAAATTGGCAATATTTCGTACAATGCCAGTTAAAGATGTCAGTTTAGTTTTAATTCTGTCTATGTGCATTTTCCAGTTTAATTGGTTATCGATAGTAAGGCCTAGGTACTTCTCATGGAATTTTTGTTTGATTATTTCGTTATTTATTCTAATGACTGCAATGTCGTTTATTCGTTTATTTTTTGCGGCGAATATGATAAAATTTGTTTTTGTTGTATTAATTGTGAGCAAGTTTGAGGAGAACCAGTTGTTAAGTATGTTTAAGTCGTTTTGTGCATTAGACATAATAGTTTTAATTGAGTGGCCAAAGTAAAATAAACTTGTATCATCTGCATATAAGGTGATATCAGCTGTTAGACCTATTTGTTGTATGTTATTAATATAAATTAGAAATAAAAGCGGACCCAAAATAGAGCCCTGAGGAACGCCAAAGGTTATTGAATTAGCAGAACTTTGATGTGGACCTATTTTGACAATTTGTTTGCGATTTTGGAAGTATGAATTTAAAATCTCATGAGCCTTGCCAGTGATGCCGATTTCAATTAGTTTTTCAAAAAGAATTTTATGAGAAATAGTATCGAATGCTTTTTTGAGGTCGATAAAAACACCCAACACGATTTGTTTTTCGTCTATCTTGTTTCTAATTTTGGTTACGATATCAATTGATGCCGAAAGGGTATTTGACTTACTTCTGAAACCATACTGTTTTTTATACAGACTTTGTTTGTTGTCAAGAAATTTTTCAATTCGATAATAAATGACCTTTTCAAAGATTTTTGAGATCACCGGCAAGACAGAAATAGGACGGTAATTACATGGATCAGTCTTGTCTCCAGATTTGTGTATTGGTGTCACTTTAGCAATTTTTAAACTGTCGGGAAAAACTCCCTGGTTTAGACAATTATTTATACAATTTGTTAATGGAGTGACTACAAGTTTTAGTTTTAGTATTTTTTTTTAAGTTTATTTGACACAAACAATCATAAAAACAAATTACACAAATATACAGTTTCTGACAGATAGACCAAACAGTGTCGAGTACAATAAAATTGCGTATTATAAACTGCGTGGGATGGTAAAAAAGAGAAAACGACAGTTTGTGAGTTATACAATGAAAAGACAAACCAAATGAAATAACGAACAAGACATTCTACTAGGAACGTTTAAACATTTTGATACAATTATTTTTGTATTGATACTAGTTTAAAAGGAACTTTATTTTTTGTAGGTACGCAGCGATGACTTCGAGAAAATATCAACATCAGAGAAATATTTATTGTAACTGAGTAAAACATCGATAGAAAATTTCTTGTAATTGTATTATGTACCTATAAATGATGGCTCGTTGTGCAGTGGACTGTTAATTATTTATGCTTTTTGGAGCTGGTTAAATAAATATACAGAGATTACTTCGGAGCACTTTTTATTGACAAAGAGCAAGAGAGAATATTTTTATTTTTAAATGTGAGCGTTAGTGTTGCTATAATCAAAAATCTACAATTTATTGTTGGGATTTCCTTCCTTCATGACATTATTTGTTAACCATGCTATTGCCTACTAAAGAAATATAATGTGTTAATGTAATTTTCACTAACATATGGATGTTTTGGGTGTATAGTCTGTATATCTGTATGTGTTCTCATGAAGAAATAAATAAACAAATTATGATGTCCCGGACTTCATAAATACTAACTTTTTTCAACATAACACGATTATAACAGCTGACAATATTATGCCAAATATACTTAGCGCATAAACAAATTTAAGAAAGTAGAGAATTAAAAAATATATGTGATATTCTCTTCGTGGCCTCAGATTAGTCCAGCAAATTATAAGCTAAGCTAATGTCGTACGAAGCGATTAAGGGACACATAACATGCGCAGTTGATAATTAAAAATAGCATTCCCAAGGAGTCAGCTCACCACAGTCAGGCAGACATTACAAATTCCGAATGTTCAAAATTTCAACTGACCCCGGGCCTCACGGCGTCACGGCCCCGAACGAGACTTAACTTACAAACCCCTTCATTATTATCGAGGGTTAAGGTTAACAAATCAAGTTAACAACTTCTTAGCAACTTCTTAACGAAGATATCTTCGATTCGAACAGTCGCCTTAAAAAGGAAAAGTTTAGTTTACATTTTGTTTACTTCACAAACTTTAAATGAATTCATTGTTTTTAAGTTTTAAAAACTCTGCCCATTGGTTTCTTTTCAAACTTCTTAATCCCTACATATAGTATAGTATTTCCATTTATGTATAGGCATAAACATCCTTATATATATCTATACATGTGATAAAACTGTAAGCGGGATATGTCTGTACATAGGTACTAATATTAAAGGTCTTGAATACCCATAATTATTTTTCTTGAGGGGTGAAAACCGACTAGACAGGGGCGTGGGTTCAATTTCCGTACGATTCCAGAATTTTTTCATCTCATTATTATTATTATTTACGAAACTAATTTACATTGTCCATGCGACCATTGGAAAAAATCCGCCACGTTAAATAAAATTGTGTTTTTAAAACTTTCGCACATCTAAAACGTCAACAATATTAAACAAAAAAGGATCGTGCTAAGTCCCTTCTATATATTTTCTAGTGAACATAAAATGTGAAAAACTATGACATAAAATACCTATAATATGTATTCTATGTATTGACTGTTATTCAATCAAGCACCTATCGCTTTAGACTTTCTGTTTTTCCCGAAGGTTGACTGGTAGAGAATGCTTTTAGCGTTAAGTCCTCCCATTGTACCAATATTGGTAAATAAAGTTTGAATAAATAAATAAATAATAGAGGTAAGTTTCTATTACGTGTCAGCTAGTTATATATACGTCACCATTGCCACCGCAGGCGATTGGAACATCAAACAAAACACATGAATAAAATATTTTTGTTTACCTTCAATTCGTAACAGGGTGACCATACTATCATTCAACAAACAACTAAAATTTAAATGGTTGCGGATAATGATTAAAAACTTCATGTGAATGTTCGATTTTTAAAAATTAAGTTTTTCATAAATTTGAATAATAAACGTACCTCTATCTGATTTAAAAATAGCGGTGAGTTTGCAATGAATTTGGATAGGTTGATATGTTGTTGTCTGTACTCTGTGGACGTGGATTAAGCGTATCAGTTCCTTTTATGTTGTCCACGAAATAAGTTAACAATGATTAAATCATTGTTAACTAAGCTAGTTAACAATGATGTTAACTTATTTTTTTACACAAATTCATTGCAAAATCACCGCTATTATCTCGCTATAGAGGTTCACGCATGGTAATTTGGGGTAATTTGATGTGCTGTTGACACGTGGGGGCTTACACATTTCTCATTCATTAGGTATGAGGATGAACCCGATGCTGAGAGGTGGCGAGACTTTTCTCGGAACTCAATTTATATACATTAAGAATTATTTAAATCCCCTAGACCTTGAGTCTATTATTCCCTAGTCTGGACAAAATCTGTTGCATTGTCACCCTAATTGGTATATAAATATAGTTTATTTGGAATTTATTGAATCTGATAACAGCGCAATTTTAAAACAAAATATTGGCTATTTTGTCATGAAGATAGAATTTTATTGAGTAAAAAAATACGAATGAGCTGAAAGGTGACATGTCAACAAAAGAACTCTGTTTTAAATTGGGCGATTAAACCTAAATACTTACTTGAGAATCGACAAGTGTGCTATGCCCATATGCAAAGAAATGGAATATATCTGTATGAGTTCATATTCACTTCCTCCCCACGACTGTGATAAGTCATAGCGCTGCGAGAGAGCGCTTATTTGTTTACGAGACAGCGAGGCGGACAGACGTTGGAGCATCAGTCATGTGGCTGTGATATACAGTTACGTGCGAGGATGGGGCAATTAACCTCGCTAATAAACCACAATACCTATGAAATAAACGTATGTTATCTGGTTAGTGCTCATTATTTCCATATATAAAAAATATATAGATCAAATCAAACTTTTAATGTAATGTAAAAATTTATCGAATCTTGAGGAACCAGTGAGTTCTAAACAAAAATCAACAAATGGCAATCAATAAGTGGATAGCAGACAACTTTGACTTTAACATTAACCGGCGCGCCACCGTCGTTTAGATAAAATGACAACGTAAAGTTTGCAGCGCACTCTATATAAACAAAGAATAATAAAAATCTTCGTCTCATCTATTATAATGAATGAATGAATGAATGAATGAATGAATGAAAAAAAAAACAAATATCAGACCAGATTTTCGACATCACCCAATGCAACAGACAAAAAAGCGTATCATTTAAAAGGCATTTCCGACAGCAGCTCAAAAGCATTCTTCTCGTAAAAAAATTACAAATCAGGAGTTACGAAAACTGATATATCGAACACCATTCGCGAACAACCAGGAGCTGCGAATGCAAATAATTGGAACAGCAGTAAACACGTTACAAAAGTGTGAAGTTCGAGCGTGTGCGATGAAACATTGCGCCTGCTCGGACGAACTTTAGAAGTGTGGTACAAGTCCAAAGAGATAGCGATTTCGTATTTTTTAAGCCCAATTTGTGCAGAGAGACTTTTGCCTACGGCTAGGCACAAACCTCCCAGTAGAAACCTTCCATAAATCAATTAAACACATTAATAAAAAATATATTTTTCTAGAATGGAATCATGCTTCGTATTTATTTAAAAGTAAATCTTATTAAATCAGTAGACTTTAAAAGTAATTTGTGAACTGAATTATTTTGAGATCAACCGATAGCGGAGTAATAGTTGTATCAAAATAAACACAAAGTCAGAAGTGGGATCGTCTGACTTGCACCACAGCAAAGCTCCCGCTAAACTTCCATACAAATCGAATTTACTACACTACTTGCAGCTTTCTTTCTAGTGCTACTTTGAAAACATTTTATATTCAAACTTTTGTAAATTGATCTCTTTTGTAGCCAACGTGTTTCAATTTTTGCTTCTTTTTTCTTTAGTTAATATTAGTAGCATATGATTTTTGAACTGCCAAACCTAATCAACTAGGTTGTATTGTTACTCAAGGATGAATAGAGGTCGAAAGTCCTTTTTACGCCTTTATATTTTTTCTATACTGTTAGTTATTATTGGTGCAATAAAGAGTATTTGTATCTTCAAACCGCATTGGGCTATCGTTGTAGATCAAAGCCTATTCTCCTTATTCATCCAGATAGAAGGCCAGAGCAATATGAAGAATATTTAGATTGAAGGTCAAAGTAACAAAAATAAATGACAAAAGCTTTGATGAGAAGATCCAAATTGGGCTACATTATCTTATCTTGGCGAAAACCCTTTTCTAGATATGGAACATATACTTCGACGTAACTCATGATACTAGCTAAGTCACGAAACGATAATGTTGAAAGTAACACCCCGCTTTCTATTTAGAGGGTAATTATATTTAAGGACCGTTCCAAATAAGGTTTTATTCTATCATTACCACAAACACATCTGAACCCAAATTCTTCAGATAATTTCGAAGTTCCTATTCAGAAAAGGGACACACTCTAAAACCGACAAATGACATAAAGATGGCGTCATCATAAAATAAAGTTAGACATAAATAGTAACCTTAACAAAACTGACCCAGGATGTAATTTAGGGAAACAACTTAAATTTGTGCAATGTGAAGAAAAGAAGTAAGTTTATGAGTCAAATTATATTCCATCATGTTTTATTTGCAACGTATTTAGGGGTTTTACATAAATGTGTATGTAATATCTAAATCCTGCTGGAGCAGCCAAAGTACTACTATAGATTTTCACTGTTTATGACCTTGACAAGCTGTGGTAAAGGAAAGAGTAGGTCAGAGATGACGATAACAAACACCCATAACCACGGATCTTTTATGGATTGAGCCGTTTATATTATTTGTTATAAATGTCACATATGCTTTTGGTTTTCATACGTCGGCAAAGATTAAAAAGCCAAGCCAAGGCTTAGCTCAGTTGAAAAAGCTAGTATCCCGGAATGGCAGAAACGTAGGTTCAACTCTAACTGGAGTTCGATTTTTTCCATCTAATTAGACAATAGTGATTAAGGATAAAAGATTTGTATAGAGGATGAAATGGATGAGAATTAACTCTTCTCTGTAATATGGTTACTTTGCTGTTACTTGTGTAACCCAACAGCAATTTGATGCCAACTCTGGAACCCAGAATCACAGTTTGATTGTTTCCACGAGAAGTCCTGTCTTCGACGAATACCGTGAAAAAGTAGGTCACAACTGTGCTTAGGACACGGTCAAAGGGATATTCGTATGATATTACGCGAATGAATACAATGGGATTATAGGGCCTGTTTATAGGTTTTTTTGTGTTTAGATGACATTTTTGCGGTCTTCCAAGAAATCAGATTAGAGACGCTAGGTATAACTTATATAGAATATTATTACACAATCAACAACTGTGTCACATTCCTAAAGAATGTTGATGACAGACGCGCAGGTGTTAAACCTCTCAGAAGAATCTTCAAAATGTCAAAGTTATTTGTTTTTCAAATTCAAATTATTTATTCAGAACTTCACAGGCACTTTTTCTCGTCAAATTTTATATTTATAGTTATTTCTCACAAGCTACAAACTAATGGCATTTCGGAACGACCACTGCTGAGAAGAAATGCCGTAAGAAACTCATTTGAACAGTGTTGGTCCCTATCATGCCAGAGGGGCTTACCATTATTGTTTCTTACAAATATATATAAAAGTACATAATGTACATAGTCAAAAGGTATATCAAAACAGAATATGATTGTGATCCGAGTGCTGATTAACTTTTAATTTTCGGATCACATAGCTCAAATCTATACTACGTAATAGGTTTCGACAGGAGCTATCATGGCTTTAGAATAATGTTGCCATTCGTTTGATACATTGTTTCCAAAATTCCGAGCTGGTATTTTGTGTGTTAGTGTGTAAAACGAAACTCTGAAAGAATCACACCATTTATAAAACGAATTCGTCACAGCACTAGAACGATATATATTTCAAAAATCCTGTTTTTAATCCGGTATGAAATAAAGTTTGAAAAAACAAGCATTAAAATAGTTTGCTGTCTTTTTTTTTTTTCTTTGTATAACTTTTTTCCGCAACTGAAACCACACTACACATGTAAACTCTCTTTAATATTCAAATATTTTTTCTTCCTCATTTTACATATTATAGTGTATCACAAACCAAGTTGATCCAAAACACTATATTACCTTAAGTATTCATTTTTCTGTTTAATACTAAACTACTTAGGGTAAAGAGGAAGTTGAGAGGGTCTTTGTAACGTCTATCCGAATTGGATTACGTACCACGGACCGTCCAGCTCCTCGGGCCAGGCTTAGTGTGGTCCAAAATCAAATTCAGAGCGGATTTACCTCTTAGCATCACCATTTATAGCTAGCGCGATAAGGCTAGTCTTTCTAGTTGATTTATTCAAAAGTATGTTGTTTTAAAATATTTTTACATTACTTACTTCAACTAGTTTGTGTAACACAATAATAGACAAAACTGTAGTGATAGATGGTTTGATTGTTTTAAGTTTTCAGAGAATCACTTTTGCATAATTACATTTTGCATAATTTGATTTCACAATTTTTCTTCATCTTCTTGACCTTATCCCACTCATGTGGGGTCGGCAAAGTATGTAAGTTCATTGCATCTCGTTTTGTCAATGATTTCACAATTTTTGTACAATAAAAATAATACTTACTATCCAAAATGACTAGGCCTCCATACTCAATACAAAAGGACACCATGGTATAAATGTAAAAACTCGAATTCATTTATATGTGTTCTATCTATCATAATCCATCCATACTAATATTATCAATGCGAAAGTCTGTTCCGCTTTCACAGATAAACCGGTGGACATTTTGATAAAATTTGGTTCAAACATTGGCTACTTTTTTTCAAAAATAAACCCACCGAATTAATAATGACGGGTGAAAATTTGTATGAAAATTATTTTCGTTCCGATTTCGCAAAGAAATTTACGCGGGAAAAGTAGTAGTTAGTATTACATATTTTTAACATAGTACACACCTTGTCCGCTCCCCTGTTATAATTGATTTCTGAACCGCTCTCAGCTTATGTCTTATACCAAATATACGTTGTTTACAGCAAAACTTGTAAGGTTGTTTCATTGGAAATTACCTACTTATTAACGTTTCATGTAAATTTATTTTAATTAATACAGGATTAAAGAATGTCAAAAACACTGCTCAGTTAATTTGAATTTAAAATATGATTTTCGGTACATAATTTTCGATGTATATTACTAGCTGTTGCCCGCATGTCCGGCCTTGTTTTTGAACCCAGGTAAATATCAATTTCAATTTCAAACAAAATCGGCCCACAGGATTTGACGTCTTTTAATAGATAGTATGATTCCTCACGAAGGTTACGATTAAGGTACACAAAGCCTTAACAGCTGATAGGCAACGATAGCATTCCCAAAGAGGATTCACGTCAGGTGGGCGGCTGGTTGTAAAATCATAGCCAAATCTTCCAAATTCAAGGGCAATTATTTACGCTAACCCTGAGCTTTAAGGCATCACAGCTCCGGGAACGCGCGAAAAAGAGAGAGTGGGAAACTATTTTTAAAAAATGCACAATCGAAAAAAACATACGCGTGGAAAATGTTTCCCATTCCGACAACGAATCGGCTAATTCTTGCATCGCGATTCAGGTCACACGTGAATGATATCAGAATTTCGCGCCGCGATCACGGTGCGTGTGTGACGGGCCTAACAATTTGGAGATTTTTGCGTGTGCATTACAATAATTTAAAAAATGAACAGGTTGGATTTGAACCGGGTTATTTAGGGCGGACAGTCAGTACAGTTTCGTTTCTATCTCATCTGTCTAAATCCACAGTAATTTTTAAATACTTTCTTTTCTTTTATAGGCTTTTATTGATGTTGTTCAACCATTTTAGTTTCATTTGGTCTCAGAACTTCCTTCTGATTCGAATGCTTTCATTTAGAAATAACCCTGCATTTTGTATTCTATTCGATATACTTTTCAAATTCAAGTCATTTGCAATATTTTTAACTTCAAATAGTCAACTCATTTTCTTTTCTCCCTGAGACCCAAGTGTTGAAACTTCAGCTCAGACGCGCTGTTTGACTTAGATCTTCTGTTTGCCCATTTACCGAAACCAAACCAACATTTTTCGCATGCCCAGAAGCGATTTAGCCATAGGTATATAAACTGAATGTCTATCCGAATCTCAGATAATAGAATAAAGGAGATATATATGAGAAGAAAATTTGATTAAATAAAATTAAGTAATAAAATGTTGAAGCGGTGGTGGTGTAACGATTAAGACGCCCGCCTGTAGATCGAAAGGTCCCAGGTTCGAATCCTACTCGTGCCACATGAGTTTGTATACAAATCTGACTCATATATAGTAGTTTTCATCGACCACCACTTGCTTCCGGTGAAGGAAAACATCGTGAGGAAACCTGCACACTGGTTGATTATTAAATTGTGTGTGAAATGGAGAAGGTAATGGCAAACCACTCCATTAATAATGCCAAGAAAGTTGTTGTGTGTTTCATTCCACGACCACGATCACGACCCTCAGCCATGAGGAATACGACTATGAAGAAGAATAAAAATGTTCAATTGCCACATATTACAATGCTACATTTTTTATCGGTTAAAAATACGAGTACCTAACTAGTTCACCAAAAATCATATATCATCATTTAGTCCACGGTGATTATAATTATTAGGTAATTATAAAAAGGAGTAACATTCTTCGTCAAATTAATTTCCAAAAATAAAAAAATAAATAAAGAAAAATGCATTGCATTTACAATAAAAACATTTAAAAAAAGGTTACTTAATCGCACTCGGACTTTTTAATTTCCAACAATAAATAAATGAAATCAAAACTAATTATAATTAAAGTTATAATAAAAACAAAATCAATATAATCTAAAACTGTAAATAAACGTCCCGCAGGTCGTTACGTGCCACAAAAGCGTAGCTAGAAGGATGGCATCATTGCCACATTGTATGGTAATGTAATTTGTTGCGCGAAGAATTCACTAAATTAAACTACGTTAGAACCAGTCGAAAATCGACTTTATCCCCAATTTTGATCATAAACAAAACTGTTTATTTCTTTGATCTAACATAGTAGCGCAATTCGCGTCCATCCGAACTATCGGTTTGGCTCTTATTTACCGTCGGGACGTTGTTGGGAGAATCCCGGTTTTTCCTCTATAAACATTGAGCGAGGGCGATTTGACGCGTGGCCCAAGTTACGAGATATCCAAGATAGTAAAATCATCGGCACATAATTGAACCAACATGGCGACCGTCAGCGCTGGTTTAATTAGAGATAAAAGTGTTATTTTTCGTGGTTACCCGCGAAATTAAAAATCCTTTCTAATACTTTCATCCCTAATTAAACCTGCGCTGACGTGCCAAGGATTATAGACAAGTACATGTCATGTTATGCCGGCTCCACACTCAATAGTTGGCCAAAATTTGCCGGATTCGGTATACGTTGCTGGTTTTTATTAAGGTAAATAAAAGTACTCATACTAACTACTCATACATACGGCATGAGTTCGGCGACAATGTAGACATTTGTACAAAGATTCCTTCTCTTAAAATCCACGGTACATTTCTACTTATGGTTGAAAGATTTATACTTTACGTTTAAAAAAACTGAATCACACACCAGGACGATTGTGACAAAAGTTAATTTCGATAGACAATTTTAAAAAAATATACAATCTTTGAAACATAAGTACATAGTTACGAATTTCTCACTGGTTGAAATTCAGAGAATGCGATCTATTGAGAAGATAAATAACAGTTATTTCAAAAATAACCTTAACATCTGTATATCTATACTATTAAATAAAAAGGTAAACGATTGTGAGTTTGTATGTTTGAGGCAAGTAATCTCCGAAACTACAGAACCGATTTCAAAAATTCTTTCACCATTAGAAAAGTACATTAACCAAGATTGCTATAGGCTATATTTTATCTCAAAATTCCCGCGGCGGGAGCGAAGCCCCGGGCAACGTCTAACCAAGTACATTACCTAACATTGCTATAGGCTTTATATATAAATCGCTCCGCTTAAAAGATTTGGACCACAAATCCGGCGCCGTATTAGAAGGGAGGAGGGCTGGATGTAAAAAAACAACGGAAGCCCCCAACGGGAAAGGGAATACAAATCGAAGTATCGGATTTTATTCTTTCATCTTTTTTTTTTTTCAAAAATCATAGGAAGCAAGGTCACAAACTTATATGCGAGGTGGACCAAACAGGATTTGCTTTTGTATTTGGCTCCCCTAAAAACAGGATAAATTGACCAATGAAATAAAAAAATATATGTCGATTTTATCAAATATGTTTGTTTTCCAGAGCGTTTCGACCGCTGCGGCCGGGCTGTCATTACGATCCGTCAATTTTCTTGTCGAAGGAATCATTTCCAATATCAGTTATTCATAACATTGACATTACTACAGTACAGATTAACTATTTTAAAGTCAGATAGTAAAACTAATTCTACATTTGAAAAATTGTAAATGACAGCGCGACCGCAGCGGTCGAAACGCTCTGAAAAACACCCATTCGATATAATATATTTTTTTAATTCGTTAATTTATCCAGTTTTTAGGGTTTCGTACCTCAAAAGGTAAAAGCGGAACTGCTATAAAAAATATATATGACTATTTATGTTTCAAATTTTGCAATTTTACAGAAAAACCAAAACCTATTGGTTTATTTATTATATTTATCTGGTAGTTCATAGTCGTATTCCTCACGACTGAGAGTCGTGGTCATTACGTGGAAATAAACACACACAATGACTTTCTTGGCACTTTAATGGAGTGGTTTGCCATTGCCTTCTCTTCACACACAAGTTGATAATCAACCAAAGTTCGGGTTTCTTCAAGATGTTTTCCTTCACCGGAAGCAATTGGTGGACGATGAAAACTACTATACAACTATAATACAAACTCATGTGGCACGAGTGGGATTCGAACTTAGGACCTTTCGGTCCACAGGCGGGCGTCTTAACGATTACACCACCACCGCTTGACTGTACAAATGATTTTGTTTTATATTCAGCCAGTAACAAAAAAATAATAATTTAAAAAGGGTGTATTCCCCTTGCATGTGTTATTCCATCCATCCGTCAAAAACAATACAAGGAGCTCGTGTCAACGCGAGCGCCTGTTTATTCAGTGAGGAGACACGGGACACAAATGGATTTCTAGACGCCGGCTGATACGTTCTTATTGCGACTGTCTTGTGGATGCCTAGTACGAATTTGCAATTTGATATGTTTTCATCCCAACTAATTTTATAAATGCGTAAGTAAGTTTGTTTGTTACCTCTTCAAGCGTTATCTACTCAATCAATCTTCTTGAAATTTTGCATAACTAGTATTAAGAGTATGGAGAAGAGTACCTTTCAGTCAGTTGTCCTAAAGTCGTTTTCCTAAAGAGAACTACGTGTAATAAATAAATCCAATACGAATCAGAAATTTGGAAAATAATGGCCAGTCCTTAGAATAAAACTAATCGTTTGAAATATATATATATATAAATAATAAATATATAATTTAAATGTTATGTAACCACATAGCACCGGAGTGCGTTGCACCGATTAACTGATATGAGTGGGTTGCACCGGTCAACTTTTAGCTGCGCAGAAACACGCAAAGTATGCAATTATGTCCAAACGACAGCGGCATACAGGTCAAAGTTAACGTCAAAATTGATTGGTGCAGTTCACCCATAAATGAACATGTCTGAAGCCGGCCATTTCACTTGTGTCTATCCTCGTATTTATCACCTATCACTATTTCAACATGTCTAGGATGCAAAATCAGGTGAAAAGTGGAATATATTGTTCAAAGCTTGGTATCACTCTGTCCTGTGCCACGTCCTGTCTCCCCACGCTATTGTTCTTGTCTCACGTTTTAACAGACAGACATATCTAGACTTTGGAATATCTTATGGGAATTACAAGTGTGCAAATTTTGCTGAAAATTAAATTTATCATTTTATACTCACTAGAGTATAAAATGATAATTTTAATTTTCAATAATTGTCTACACAATTGGTTTTATTTTATTAAGTAATAAATATAGTTTTTATTCAGAAAACTATGATAATATTAAATACGCTGTATATCATTAATCAATAATTAAAATAAAACTAAACTTAAAAATAACACTAATTTCGACAAAAAATAAAAACAAATATGGCTGATCGCGATGAAACAAATGGACAGAGTATTTTAAAGAAAATAATAACTTTATCTAGATTGATTAATATTTAAAATACTTGCTGCGCCCCGGGGCTTCGCTCGCTTTGGAATTTAGGGATAAAAAATAACCTATGTGTTATTCTAGGTCATTTTCTACATGTGTACATGTTTTCATAATAATCGGTCCAGTAGATAATGCGTGAAGAGGTAACAAACTTACTTTCGCATTTATAATATTAGTTAGGATAGGATTAGGATTCTAATAATTTATTGACATAAAATAGAGTAGGTAATCGTATTAAATTGCCGTTTAATTTTACGACCTCGGTGGCGCAGTGGTAAAGTCTCTGAACCGAGAGGTTCCGGGTTCGATCCCCGGTCGGGTCGTGATGGTAAATGATCTTTTTCTGATTGGCCCGGGTCTTGAATGTTTATCTATATATGTATTTGTTATAAAATATAGTATCGTTGAGTTAGTATCCCCTAACACAAATCTGGAACTTACTCTTAACCTGTGTGATTCGTCCTAATATATTTATTTATAGCCGTTTCTCGATTCGATTAAGATATTTGTCGCTAACGACTGCATTATTCATTTTACCGATTCAATTTTTATTTAAGCCATGAAATAATAGACCTGCACTATAAATTGAATCATTTTTGGTCACTGAACGATCGATAAACGAGGGGCCTATTCTTAAAATAAGTTTCATTTTTGTTAAAAAAAGACTCGATTCGAATTAAGTGCTATTCTTAAAATTACAACTGAAATCGTATTTCGACGGTGTATTGTAACGAAACTAATGTAATGCTTACATAATACATTATCGAATTGGAATTCGTTTTATATTCTATCAAGCTCAGAATTCATTACTTTGGTCTAATTTAATCTTGGGCCCTTTTCATCGTAATAAAACATACCTCTGCCAGGTTGTAAAGATTTTATCGAAATTCTATTCGTAAAATTCAATTTGTTGAAAGGTGTTTCGTAGGATATATAATAACACCTTATACCAGCTCCACAATGTCGCCAAACAGTTTGCCAAACTTTGGCGGATTCGGCATACATTGCTGGTTTTTCATTGTGGTAAATAAAAGCGCTCGTACCAACTATGTAATGTTCACGCATTCGCGTCGGCATGTGTCCGAGATTTCAATAGAATTATTAGGTCCTTACATATGAAATTGGCGTTTGGTATAGGAGGAACAAAAAGTAGAATATTTTTTAATATAATATATTTATTTAATCAAAGTAAAAACCATTATTATCTATGCACTTTTGCCATCTCATAGGTAGTTCATTGATCCCTTTACTAAAAAAACCATTCGGATGGGAATCAATAAAATCTTTGAAGGCGGTTTGGACTGCCCTATCGGAGTTGAATTTTTTTCCCTTGGAAGAAGTTATCCAAATTTCTAAAAAAATGGTAATCTGTTGGAGCAAGGTCCGGGGAGTACGGTGGATGTATATTTATTTCTTTTTTTTTTAGATGAATCAGGCACTGTCTGATGATACAGTAAAAAATAAATGTGCGTTCCAATGTCGAACTCATTAGTTGTCAAACTGTCAAACTAAAACTCGCGTACTACGTCAGAGAAAGGGCACAGAAATCAAACTTAAAAAGTATTCGGTCTGATTCGAATTTTCTTTAACAATTTATGTGACACGTGGCATGTGCTGGAAAATTAATGGCCAGCTACATTAAAAATATATTTTTTTAAATCTGGAATTTAGAAGTCTTTGAACTGCGAATAATATTTAAATGCACCCGTTTAAAAAGCTGAATAATCATATCTTTGAAAGTAGGTAGATTTATGTTTTAAATAATATTTCTTTAGACAATTGGACAAATTATTGCCAGTAGTACGTGCGATACAATAAAATTGCGATTTTCCGTTTAAATTCAAATTCGATAGATTTAAAACGGTCATCAGAACGACGTCCGAATTCACATAAAGAAAATTTTTAAACGCTTTTAACGTCTCTACGGGGCATTCAACAAGTAGAAACAATTTGAACCATTATGCCATTTGGGTTCCTCACAGAGGATCATAAACCTCATAGCGATGACCACCGACACGCCCAAACAATAAAGACAAGGGTGACAGTTCTGTGCAAGTAAAAGGCGACAGCGTTTTTATGATACCTATTCAAAATTTAAATTCATATAATTAATTCAGAAATTAGACCATTTTCACGTCAAAGTTTTTATCATACCAATAATAATTTGTCAAAAAGCTACAAAGTATTGGCATTTCGGAACGGTGGTCGTTTTGAAACGCCAGTAGTTTACCTAGGACCTAGGTGAACTGAGGTGGACCACCGGCAAAAGTACCCTCATACTTCTACTTTCTTTCGACTCGAAAAGAAGATTATGGCCTTTTAGAAATTCAACATTAATTCAGCATTATTTGTGCTAACGTCAAATCGCTCATGACTCGCACCTCAACAGAACTTTCTTCATAATGGCAGGTCTGAAAGCGATCAGCAAGGGTCGGTCCACTCACCTCCGACATTACGGGCCGACCGTCATTCCTTATGTAAACCG
Source organism: Plodia interpunctella (assembly GCF_027563975.2). NCBI lineage: Eukaryota > Metazoa > Arthropoda > Insecta > Lepidoptera > Pyralidae > Plodia > Plodia interpunctella. Next base: position 5,445,252 of record NC_071316.1, read on the forward strand.
AAGAATCCATTTCTGGACATATTGAAGGGCTTTGTGGCCATTTTTAAGTGTTGCCGTTGAGATTTTACGTCCTCGACTTTTTTTGCGTGTAACCTTTTGCGGAAATGGAAGTGTAAGGAGGAAGAATAGTGTGAACAAAAATTCCATATAATTCGTAGAAGGAAAGCTTTCATTTCATACTAGCGGCCCGCCCTGGCTTCACTGTGCGAAATTTCATCAAATTCGGCCTAGTAGTTTTTGAGTTTCTTCATTAGAAAAACACTAATATTTTCTCTTTATAATATTAATATTGATTCCGTCCCATTTCTACAAATTTCTATTGCTGAATCCAATGAAGGTTATTAAAGGAATTTATGTGTGTAATTCATTCTATTGCCAACCGATCCTTTATTGAATTATACCTTAATCATAGCCAAACTATAGTATTTACGGGGTTCCGATTGCAGATAGACTGAAGGAAATACCTGTAACAATAAAAAAAACATTAGTATATTATTTTTATACTATATAAAATATTGTCTCTCAAAACAGCACGGTTTTTCGTTAGAAGGTACTTAGTATAAAAAAATGAAAACAAATTATTCACAAGTGATTAATTTAATGCTACTAAATTTACGACCGAAATTCGTGAGTCATTAATTTAAAACGACAATAAAAAAAATTAAGAGTTCCCGATGCTACTATAAAATTTGAAATTAAAAAAGTTAATCTAAGAATTGTAATCGTAACTGGCGCGCGCCACGCCCTGAGTCTATGAGGTGCCCGCCTCCGCTTGAATCTGTGTGAAATTTGTGCCGCAAGTAATGAGAGGCAGCGATTGTTGTCAATCCATAGTAATAATAAAATGCGCATCTCTGTTGATTTTTATGTGGAGCATAAATATTGTTAAAGACCAATTGATTTTGCATCTTTGGAATAATTATAGTTAATGACACGGGGTCAAACATAAGACTACCGCGGGCGGAGCTGCGGCAATTTCTTAATTTAAGCAATAGGTCTTACAAGCGAAGCAATCGAAGAGGGGCTGACTTATCAATATTTACACACATATCATTTAATTTACATTCGGTTACTTGCAAGAATAAGGGTGGGCTGCAACTTTGACGTAAACTTTAACGTGCGCAAAACAACGCAAAGTACGATATTTTGTCTAAATGTCAGCGGCACACCTGTAAAAACCAACTTCAAATTTGACTGTGCAACTACAGATATAAGATTATCGTCTTATTATCTGTGTGTGCAACCCACAACAACAACCACATATGACAGGATAACTCTATTCATGTCAGTGATCAGGCTTAGTTAACTACTTTCTTTTATTTCAGAGATGATCTAATCTAAACATAAGACTAAGAGGCACGATTTATTAGCACTTTACAAAAAAAGTATATTTCTTAAGTCAAACTAAACAGAAAAAATAACAGTTTGAATCTCGAACGATTAAAAATCCTTTATATCTAAACTCATCTCTCCGCCTGTCACGCTTGTATCTCAAGACTTGCGCCACACAAGCTCACCGTACCATAAAATATGGTTGAATACTATCCGATGGTAATTACAACCGGGACATGTGAACCCATTATATATAGATTAAGGAGGGAACTTATTAAAAATGATTGTATTGTGAGATCGCCATTAAATGTCGAGATCAGCGAAAATTGTTACACTAGGTAATAAAGATGTACAGTGATCATAGATCAACAAAAAAGAAAAAAATAACAGATAGTCTACATGAGATTTTTCTATACTAGCGACCAGGCATCGTAGACATCTATATGCCTGCGGAAATTGTCTATACAGCAATAAAAACTGCATCAAAATCCGTTATGCGCTTTAAAAGAAGAAGGTCTTCGGAAATTGTCTATACAACAGTAAAAACTGTAAAACTAGACGCGAATATAGTTTAATATTATACAATTTTATTTTATTTCGCGTGGGACTATCACGAATCTTTTCAAGACGTATAGAAAACATCATTTATTTGGAAAAATAAAGAATAATATCATATTTTGGAAAAATAATAAATCGATTTAAGACAAAGGTTATTTATTTGCAAAAACACGAGTTAATTTTTTTTTACAATGTGGTATTAAAAGAAGAACTTAATTCTACATTAAAATTATTAAAATAACATAAGAGGCACTAAACTTATTTTCCATATTAATGTTGTCGAGATTGTCAACCAAAAAAAAAACAATCCATACTAATATTATAAAGAGAAAAGATTTGTATGTTTGTTTGTAATGAATAAAATCAAAAACTACTGGGCCGACTTTGATGAAATTTCAGATAGAGACATGCGAAACCATATTCTGAGCGGCTAGTCATTAATAACCAGGCTTTCGTTTTTGGATGTTTATCAATAATAATATATATATAATCAATAAATATCAATAAGACTTAGATTTCGTTTAAATCTATCTAAAAAGACAAACTTTTTGTTGAAAGATCGTCTAGATTTTTTTACAAAAAGGTAATTTGAATGAATCACACAAATACATTTGAAACCTCAATTATCCAACTCACAAAACATCGGAATTGGTTTTTCTCAAAAAAGTACACTAGCTCCCGGTCTAATGCGGTCATCTGGCTTTGCATTAGTCGCGGAGCCTGTGCCCGCTATTAGACAATGTTGGAGTACATTAAGATTCGTAGGGATGGTGTTATGCAATCGGTTCTTAACACATATATGCAGTGCATATGCAATAGGGTCAAAAATTATTTTATTTTATTTGTCCTAATATATTTAAAAAAAATATTTAAATTTTTATTCCTAGTCTTTTTAAATAAAATTTAAATAAAGTTTAATTATATATATATAGATTTTTTAAATTTTAACACATGAATCTTGAAAAATATCAATAAAGAGTATTATAGATTTCCATATACAGAATGGAACTGTGTCCGATAGAAAACTTTACTTTTTTAAAAATCACGAAATTAGTTATAAAAAAAATAACCATACTAGCTGCGCCCCAGAGCTTCGCTCCCGTAGGAATATCGGGATAAAAAGTACCCTATTTGTAATTTCAGATTATAATCTGCCCGTGTACCAAATTTCATAACAATCGGTCCAGTAGATTTTGCGTGAAAGAGTAACATCCTCACAAAGTACCGCATTTATAATGGTGGTGTTAGTGTGTGGGTTGGTCTGGTCTTGACGTTATACAGCATAAACCTTTTCACATCGTTATGCATTTTTCACGGTAGCAAACATACGGAATAAGTAATTTGTTCAACAAAACAACACCGCATCATTATTTGGACACTGCGTTTTGTTTCCCACCATTTTTGCCTCCATTTTGGTTCAAAAAACCAACTTATGAAACGCATCCATCATCACAATCCGAATCTCTAACACCTAGATCATAGAGTGTAATTCCGTGTAATCAATTACTTATGGAATGTGGTTATTGCTGACAATGACTGATATGTTAAGTTCGTGAACATAAAATATAAGATTCGCAGGTTCTTCAAATTGTAATTAGTATTGGAGTTTTTAAGAACACGTTTTATTGTTTTCGACGTGCAATTTAGATAAGTTTTTTCGACTAGTGACTAATCTTTCTGGCTTGTGGTTTGATTTTTTTTTTCATATTTTTACAAGTTTATAATTACGGCGAGTTCTTCCGCGGTATTAACACGTTTTATACGTTGTGAATGCATACAGTCAAACATGAGCGTTTAGTTTCGCAATTCTTGGCTTTGTATTCCCAGTAAGGGGTGAAGACGTGATACGGTAACAATTTATTGATGTCATACTAAGCAAAATCATTATAATTATTTTTCAATGAACGAATATGTATTATCTCGAGCTTCTCCGTCGTAAGATAATATAAATGCGAAAGTAAGTTTGTATGTTTTTTTCAGGCTCTACTCAGCCAAATCTTCACGAAATGGACAAACCTGAAAAGGACAGGTATCATTCGAAAAAATAGAACTGCTCCCGAGAGAAATGATTGTGAGCGAGGTCGCGGGTATTATCTGTACTAGGTTATATAATAAAATTAGCACTAAATTGGAAAAACTAATAGGTATACCTAAATTCCACAAAAAGGATATCAAAACAGCCAACGATCCAGCTTTACTATTCAACTCAAAGATGCACAATGGAACAACATTACAATTCTTACAGATACAACTGTTAAACTATACAGAAATTTAGCTTCAGCTGCAAAACAGTTGACAAAACGCTAATTTCACAAAAAAATTTCGTTACGAACTAAAAACCAATAAAACATGTTTGCTCCCCACATTGACCGGGCCGTAAAACGGAACATAAAAGTTTGAGAAACATTACCATACGAGAAATGTCATAAAGAGCTTGTCTCCGGGCCAGCGGTTCTCAATCTTTTGATAGTAAAATTATATTGCTCATGTTTGAATACTGATTCATAAGCAGATATTTTATTATTTTCAAGCCATTTGGATATATAACTGATTTATATTGGGTTCTAGTCGTGTTCCGCGATTTTGCACTCATGGGAATTTTAAATGGTGATCTATATTTCGCATTTTAGAATATAATAAACATTATTTGAAGGAATACACACATATAATTATCAAACACAATACAAACAATAAAACTAACATGTAATTATTAAACAAACATATAACTATTATGGACTATAAGTCCTTTTATTTTTAATTTTTGAAGCTAAAAAAAATAAAATTTTAGCGAAATGGAATCGAATGGAAGAGTAGATCAGAGGGCTTAGTGCGGGTTTGCATTTTATTTCTCACCATCGAATAGATTCGAAGTGAGTCGCAGCGAACCAATCACATTGCAATGTGGTTGTCGTTACGTCACAATGGCGCATTGCCAATGTTACGTCAAAGGCATCAAAACGGCTGGATTGAATCGAATGGAGATGTGATAAAATACGAAATTCAAAAAAGATATTGTAGAAACGTCCCCGAAACAATTTTGAACTGTAATTTGTACAAATACCAAATAATCCGAGATTTGAAGCGATCATTCAAAACTGTTTACAATGCCGTCAAAATGTCAGCCTTAGGGTTTAAGGGGAAACTCCACAACTGCGTAAGTTGAACAAACAATTTTTTTTAGGTACATAAAACTGCAATAACACAGTTACAAGCATAATTGACCGAGCGAGCGAAGTACACATAAGTATAAATCAACTTGGGGCAAAAATAAATTCTTTGTATGTATTAACGCGATAACTTGCGAACCGTTGGTCTGATTTTGATGAAATTGAAAAAGGTATGGAGGATCTGTCAATATAATTTTTAAGTTAATTTTGTAAAACCTCATAAACATTTATTGTGTTCGCGAGGTTTAACTTTGTAGCGAACAACTAGTTATTAAAAATACATACAGGACAGTGCGCCACCTGCAGCCCTTGCTCCCTCAGCTACTTTTTAGAATTATTGATAGTGGTCTATCATCATTATTAATTTCAAACTTTAGACCACGAACAAGATGGAGCGACGACCTGAAGGCATTCAGAAAGAACTGGTCGGAGGTTGCGCAAGAGAAATGGAAGGGGATGAGGGAGACCTTTGCCCAGCAGTGGAACAATAAGGGTAAGCAAAAAAAACGAATTGAAGGTGCGTTTTTATCTTTTGAGGAGTTCCCCCATTGGGAGTCTATCTTGGGTGTACCCCTTATATTGACCCAACGGAACTTACTGACCTTCTATATTTATATATGTCGACCATTACCATGATTCTTTGGGGAACAAGAATTATCTAACTGAATTATACTATTGCCAATCAAATTTTTATTTGCTGGCCAAAATATTATAATTATTATATATATAATTATTTTTGCTTACCAAATTTCAAAATGGCACACCAAATAATTACTTTTTTTAAGAATTAAATAATAAATTTATTCTTTGAAGAACACATGCGTGTCGTTTATTTCAAAGTTGTTTTAGCAAGCCAATGTGATCAGTTTTCACGCTATCGTGCGCAGCGATGGAAGAGTGCCTTAAATGGCTATCGGCATGAAATCTGTCGTTCGTCACCCCTGAGGTACGTGCGTCGTAAAAAAAGAGAATTTACGGCCATTTTACACTCTCTTTATGGCGACCTCGTGTTAAGTAAATTTGCGGATGACACTGAAATGTGGCGTAAATTCACAACGGTGTGTTTTGAGGAAATTTCATCTCGATGAGATCAAGTTTTTAATTTGATGGTAAGTAGTTTGTACCAAGAGCGGCTAATATCGGCATTTACCTGAAGATGTCATCCATATTAAGAATGTTATGCCGGCTATATACAACTGGCAAACAGTATATCAAACTGTTGGCGGCTACTATGTACATTGCTTGTTTTTCCAAGGCGTAAATAAAATAAAAAAATAAATATAAATAAATATATTAGGACAAATCACACAAATTGAGCTAGCCCCAAAGTAAGTTCGAGACTTGTGTTATGGGATACTAACTCAACGATACTATATTTTATAATAAATATATATATGTATTTATTATAAAATATATAGATGAACATCCAAGACCCGGGCCAATCAGAAAAAGATCATTTGCCATCATGACCCGACCGGGGATCGAACCCGGGACCTCTCGGTTCAGTGGCAAGAATCTTACCACTGCGCCAGCGAGGTCGTCATTTCAAAAGCTTTCATACAAACTATGCAATGTCCGTTTATTCGCGTCGGCATTTGTCTTGAGTTCTCCGATAGTGTGGAGCCGACATTAGATAAAATTCATCATCATTATGGGGTGCCATCTTCGAATTGAAGTTTGGAGGTCAGCATACGGAAACCCTAAAGTTCGAAAGGAATTAATTACCTTCTTTTTTAAATGATATGATATAAAAGGATATATATTATTATTAGATTTATTTATGGTCAATGGTATGGTAAAATATGACCATGTTTCCGAATTTCGAACAAAACTCGAGTGGCTCCCGATTCGACGTCGCCGTGATTTGCATACACTTTCTTTGTTATTCACAATACTTTTGAAACCTTCCTCTCCCAGCTACCTTCGAAACCACTTCAAATTTCGCACCGATACTCAGGGTCGTTCTTTGCGTAGTGCTGTAAACCTTCGTCTAATTACTCCAATCCACTCCACTGTTTTTTTTTCCATTCGTTCACTGTACATGCTTTTCGTCTTTGGAATGCTTTACCTTAATCCATCCGGTGTGCTCAAACTCAGAGTAGCTTTAAATCTCAGGTCAAGACATATTATTTATCTCTTTGATTAGCTGTTTCGGTATTTCCATTCTCATTCATAATTATGTGCAATATAAGTGTATATGTAATGTGTGTATGTAAGCTTATAGTATTAACATTTATGTAGGTTTATGATATTTAAGTATATTTTTACAATTGTCAGTTTAATCCGACCCGCATTTCTGTATTTCCTCGTCTAGCAATTTCCCAAAAGGTTGTCTGGAAGAAATTGCTTACAGCGCTAAGGCCGCCTTTTGCACAATGTATCTATACCATAATGTCATGCTATGTGTGATTATACATTTTGTACTTAAGTATACTATGTAATTAATTTGTGCAAAAAGATTTTTTGTATTGTATTGTATATTTTTAAATAAATTCGATTTAAAGATCAGTTGGAATTTTTTTTTTTTTTTCTTAGGACAAATCACACAGATTGAGTTAGCCCCAAAGTAAGTTCGAGACTTGTGTTATGGGATACTAACTCAACGATACTATATTTTATAATAAATACATATATAGATAAACATCCAAGACCCGGGCCAATCAGAAAAAGATCATTTTCCATCATGACCCGACCGGGGTTCGAACCCGGGACCTCTCGGTTCAGTGGTAAGAATCTTACCACTGCGCCACCGAGGTCGTCAATTGACGTCTTTAATTTCTAAAATATTTATTGATTTTAAATTGAGATTTTTAAATACAGTTAAAAGACACAAGAAATTACCCAAATAGTTTTTTAACTTACATTTGTACTTTATTACTTATTTTGTACTTAGTCGTAGATATTCCTATTTTTTATAAGTTTATAAAATAAATGTTTTTATATCAGTCTTGATAAGTTCTTGATAAATTCGACAATCGCCCGCAAGGTAAGATGATCGTTGGTCAACGACTTTGACGAAGTCCGTGACAGCTGACGTTGTCAACAGGCATGACCATAGATTATCTACAAACGGCTTTCAAACGTACAAAAAAAACAAAAGAAGGAACTCATACGATCGATCAAAATATTTTTACAAAAACAAGCACATATATACACATCCATATATTGTTAGTACAATATGTTAACCTTAAAACTTTATATTGTATATGTTGCATAAACAAATAACAGGACAAAAAGACAAGCATTGTTTATCTCACTCAGCATCTTTGATCTGCCTCTTTTTATCTCTGTTTTCCTCCTGATGTAATAAGGAGCAGTCTCGCTTATCACGATACTCGCAAATTAGGTTATATTTGTTCTTTTGTTTGCCTTACGAATGAACATATTGCTGGGAAAATCTCGAATGTTCCACGCATATGTGGTGTGCTGTGTTTTTATATGTCGACGTGATAATCAGGGTAATAGTAATACAGGATAATAAGGGTTCCGTAAGGATAAACGGGAAACCTATTATCAAAACCCCGCTGTCTGTTAACAATCTGTGTATCTCGTGAACCGTAACAGACAGTTGAAAATTTCATAATTTTGTAATTCTGTGGTAATTTTTTAAGATTCAGCTCTGTCTAACCAATCAATTTTGCAAGATGCTGTAATAAAAGTAATTATATCCTCTCACACCTATCTCTCGCATTTATAATATTACTATTATAGTAGTTCTCAAGGTGAATCATTACAAAGTACAAAACAAAATCGCTTCTCGCTGTCTGTGTCCCTATGGATGCAAAGAATTTTTAAACAACGCAACGTATTTTGTCCCAGGCAATTTTCACTTTTAAAAGCAAAACAGACAAAAGGCTTGGATGAAAAAGTGAAAATGGTCGAATATGAAGTTATGTCACCCTTAAATTGAAAATGAAAACCAACTATCTTTATTGAAAATTGAAAACGACAGCGATCCATGTTCTATTACGTTTGTAATTTTCCTTTATTATATTATTTCTAAAAAATATACGCGTATCTTTTGCTTAGTTCACAAGGAAAACTCACTAAAAATGTATCTGTGCAGAAAAATTAAATAACAGATTTTCATCGCATTTCTATTAACGTCAATGTATTTTACGAAAAAAATACACTAATGAGGAAGAAGCTTATAAAATTGGAACTAACGAAGGTCCACACATAGATCAGAGAAATTCGGAGATGAAAACTGGGCGGTAATTGATTTTAGTCTTGCTCGAGATCAAATAAAAATATCTATCTTTATTTGTGAAAATAGATTATGTAAAAGATGTGATGATTTATTAATAGCACTCTATTTTCAACCCACAGACATGCAAAATCATGTCATAATAAATATGTCCTAAATAAAATTGTACAATAATTATGGTTTCTGTGTACATTAGCTTTATGTTTAAAATGGAGTAGGTAGAATGTGTAAAATCCATATACTTATATGTATATACAGAACGGTTTTTTTATCAGCCTATGGAGTCCCAAAGCTAGTCAAAATCTTACTTCATTTAAAAAACCTTTCTGATAATACGTAAATATAAGTACATAAATATTTTTTTCCAAAAGTATATACCTCTAGTAGTCGGAAAGTACTTTTTTATGTCAATACATGTCAATACATAAAAAAAATACTTTCCGAGTGACGTATATCATCCTTAATTGAAAAAAGAATTTTGAATTTGAATGCCTGGTGCGTCAAAATTGAAAGGCAGCTTGTATTCTACATCACCTTTTTCCCTAATCTGGTGGCCAACAGAAATTTAATTTGCGAAAAAGGTTAGAATTCCATTAGGTGCAAGGTATAATCAATAGATAATGAGAGAAATGGACGGGTGTACCGATCTGCTCATCCAATTTCGATAATTCTTTATCTGTATAACCAATTGCAAGATAAAACTGGATTAAGCTGGTTCAAACCGGATTTAAAATTTGATGAAAAACGTGGGTTTTAATGACTTTTCAGAGAAATTATAACTTGTTAATAAATATATACGCCGGTCCCGTCTTCCAGTTCGTCAGTTCTCAAAACGATTGAACTGTGTAATTGTTCTCGTTCGCACTTTCTTGTGGGTGCCAGCTGAAAATCAGCAGCTGCTCGGAAAACCGAATGACATAGCGCTGAGCTGTAGCCCTTTTGTGCTGCTGTGGCAAATTTTTCTAATAATTTCGCTATATATGTCACTGAATGTATATATATGTGAGTTACAGATGAACAAATAAACGTTTTTATCTATCTTTTTTTGCGGATGAAAGGATGCATGCCTGTTCCTTAAAATTAGCATTTGATTGCTTTACATACATTCTAGTGTACTGGGGACAAGTTACCATAACACAATTCAGAATCCACTTAAGCAATGTAGTAGCGCTATATTATCTAATTACGTACAAAATCAAATATTAAATAGTTATTATGGTTATTATCAAACCGCAAAAGCAATTAGTGATATGCAAATACGTATTAATTGATATGTATCTGTCTATCGTCTTGTATCTAATTAGTAACGCTATACATGTACAGTCGACCTCATATTAGAACGTTAATAAATCACTATCCTTACATATTATAAAATAGAGTCCTCTGCCGCGTCTGCCTGTCTGATCGCGATAAACTCAAAAACTACTGCACGGATTTTCATGCGTTTTTCACCAATAGATAGTTTTACCCGAGCGTAGCCGGAACGCCGCTCCTTAGTTAAAAAACTGGTTCTTCTCCATACTTCAAACTGCATGTGTGCAAAATTTCAAAATGATTGTTTTAGTAGATTGAGCGTAAAAAGGTAACAAACAAACTTCCTTTAACATTTATAATATTGATAACACAGGTATTAATAACACTCTATTCTTCAATCCACTATGCTCTACGGCAATCAGTGAATTACCTGTAATATTGACTGGTTAGCTAATTTCCCATCGGATTTAATTACAATCCAATATCATGTAACCATTCGGGTATGATGTATTGCTTCTGAAATACAGCATGACACACACTTTATATATACATACGAGTATTACGTCTTGGGTAGATCGGCAAATACTTATCTTTACATATTATTAGACGTTGCCCGGGGCTTCGCTCCCGTGGGAATTTTGAGATAAAATATAGCCTATAGCAATCTTGTATAATGTATATTTCTAATGGTGAAATGATTTTTGAAATCGGTTCGGTAGTTTCGGAGATTACCCGCCGCAAACATACAAACTCACAAACGCTTACATCTTTAATAGTATAGAATAGAAGTCCGTCTTTCGCGTCTATTTGTATGAACTCAATCACTACCAGACGGATTTTTGTACGGTTTTCACCAATAGTTACCTGAGGAAGGTTTAGTTGTGTAATTTATTATGGTTTTACCCGAGTGAAGCCGAGACGAGCCGCTAGTAAACAATAAATGTGTACATTTCAGAGGCGGTTTTAAATAACCAAGTAAAATAACGTAATACGTGATTTAATTAACAAAGCCGCAATTTACAATGGCGGCCATATTTAAAATCAGAAACCGCAACACAGAATAGGTTATAACGCTAACGAACAGAAGGTTCGAACTTACTTTGGGGCTAGCTCAATCTGTGTGATTTATCCTAATATATTTATTTATTTGTACACTTCCAAAAAATAGGTACGCGAAATAAGACTTATTATATACGAGTTTTCATTATCTTATAACGCCACATCGTGGCGGCATGTCCATCCGTTTAAAATCATTGCTTATTGAGCATTTTCCCGGGTTCTTCCTCAGACTTAAAGCCTTCCGAGCCTTGAGTCTAATTTACTACTGTTTCTCCGCCACTTCGCATTGTCTTCAGTATCCTTCATTGTCACGCATGCTTATCATCCTTAACATGATATCAAGCCAGCAATTTTTGGGTTTGCCCCTCCGGGAGATATCAAAACTGAGGCAGCAGCAGCGAAGTATTTATGGGAGTTTACAATGTAGGTATTATAATAATAACTTTTTCAATTCGCTTCTTATCTGGCTTCGCTCGGGCAAAACCATAATAAATTATTCATCTAAATCTTCCTCACGAATCACATTGTCTATTTGTGGAAACTGCATGAAAAACCGGGCGGTAGTTTTTGAGTTTAGCGCGAACAGACAGGTAAGGATGTAAGTATAAGGATATTGTTAGAAGCGTGCATGGAAATTCTTCACCGAATCACCCAATTTCAAATCATTTGACCCCTCGTGGGGAAAACAATTGTACCTACATTTGGTAGTGACACTGACCGCAACCGCCAGGAATCCTTTCTGAAAACCAGTTATTACCGGTTCGGGTAATTCAATTATTTTTCAAATGATGAATTCTGAATTTCCATTCAGAATTCATCATTTGAAGACCGCTTGGCGTCCGTCGACGGACAACGCAGAAATTGTATGGAGATTCGACGTACGTCGACTGTCAAAATCTATATAAAACGACGGAGCACAACGGAGAGGTTATGCGCTACGTCGTCGCAACGGAAATTCGCAATACCTGTAAAAGGTGACTAATTTATAAGCACTATTGTAATGATTTTAAGATTTTTGTAACAATTGGTTGGCGAATAAATAATGTGAATCAATGGAGCCAGGTCCAAGTATTTATTTTTTGGAAATCGTTTAGGTACTGCTACCTACTGGTTACCCTAGTTTATGTAGGTAACGGTAAAATGAGTTTCTATTGCCTTTGCTTCACAATCCCGAAAGAATCGGAAATAAGGTTAGCTGCACCGTCAAATTTGACGATGATTTAAACAGGCGCGCCGCTGACTTTTGGTTAAAGTTAACGTCAAAGCTCACGGTGCAACCTAGTAGTTTTTAGTTTCGATAAGCATTAATTAACGTGAAATGGTGCCTGAGACGGTCTAATTTCTGTATTAATGCTTTTTATTTGACAATAAATTTTGTCGAAAGCGTTACGTTCGTACACTAGACAGCAAGTCACCCTTATACGTTACCTGCACAGATCTCAACGCCGCGGTGTATAAGAGTGAATTTGCAGTGAATTTGGATAGGTTGATGTGCTGTTGACTGTACTCGCAAAGACTCGTGCTGCCTTCAATATAACCTCACAGGTTTTTTCGATGAGTCATTAAGAAAATGCAATCCATCTGCCGTCTTGCGTCGCGTGTTGGATGCAATGCACAGAGCTAATCCGCCATATTGAAGTAATTGGGGACAGTAAGGTCAATGACCATTGGTCTGTCTATTAATATTGTGTTTGTAACAACTTTATCGAACGAAAAGAAGTACACAAAGATACATGTGCAACAGTGGACTTGTCTCAGTATCTTGTTCCAGTATATCAGACTAGTTAGATGTGATAACGAACAAAATGAGATTCAGATAAAGCTTCGTCTTCAAAGGAGATGCCCTTCACTTCCTACTGATATTATAAATGCGAAAGTTAGTTTATAAAGATATAATATTAAGTAGTACACACATACATCCTCACAAAATTTTGCATTATTGTTACGTGAGTGGTTCGCAGAGCGTTTCGACCGCTGCGGCTGCGCGGTCATTACAATCCGTCAATTTTCTTGAGGAAGGAATCATTTCCAAAATCAATCATTCATAAAATTAACATTACTATAGTACAGAGTAATCAATGTAAAGTCATATAGTAAAACTCATTCTCGTCTTTGTTAAAATTTGAAAAATTGTAATGACAGCGCGAGCGCAGCCGTCGTAACCCTATGCGAACCACCCATGTAAGTTTGTTACTCTTCCAAATGTTATGAAATTTGGTACACGGGTTAGAATATAATCTGGAATAACACGTAGGGTACTTTTTATCCCGAAATTCCCACGGGAGCGAAGTTCCGGGGCGCAGCTAGTATTATAAATGCGAAAGTTTGTGAAGATGTATGTATGTATGTTTGTTACTCATCCACACAAAATCTACTGGACGGATTGTTATGAAATTTGATACACGGGTAAAATATAATCTGGAATAACATTTTATTTACTACTTCCAATATTTATCCCTAAATTCCCACGGGAGCGAAGTACCGGGGCGCATCAGTGTCGTAAAATAAATGCGAAAGTTTTGATGTGATACTGTGAGTTTGCTTGTTACCCAATCAGGCTAAATCTCCTGAATGTATTTCGATGAAATTTGGTACACTAGTAGAATGTAACCTAGAACAGCACACAGGGTTTTTATCTCGAAATGCGCACGTCTTCTATATAGAATATCGAAACAGTTTTTTTTAAATCACGTCGATTTTTTGTAATCTTATGTGTGATACACTCAACAGTGTAAGTAGCAAGTGGCATTAACTACAGTAATCATCATAAAATGTTTACATCATAGGTGGTACAAGATAATTTATTTCTGAAAAAGCTATAAATTTAATCATAAAACTTCGATTAAACGTTTAAAGCTAATTAGCCATACAACGTCGGAGCCCCGAGTCCGCTTTTGTACTTTTTCGTCTCCACTGCGAAGTGGAGTTCGGTGTTCCTAGTTGTCAGACCATTGGCACGCATATCATCCTTGACGATATCAAGTCAGCTTTTCAGTAACCTCTATGAACTTGAGATTCCCCCCCAGTGTGAGCTATAAGCGATGAGCTAGTAAGCTGTCACTATTTAAACTCAATTCAATCAATAATCGTAGCGTTCGAGTTCAACTCTGGGCTCTGTCTACCCCGTAAGGGTTATAAACGTGATATATAGTATCTGTTAATTTATTGTAAACGCAACGTGGTTGGCCACAAATTGCTAAATATAGAAAACTATGGTAGTTAAAAAATAAAGGCCACTGCCCAGCCGTGGATTACTTGTATAAAGTTTAGCTATAATACCTAAGAAAAACCCTGTAGTTCGCGGCGTCACAGCCCCGGATTTAACCTACGAATATGCGGAGATGAGAAAGAAAGAACTTGTATTACAAAATATATATTGATCCTAAATATTCCATTTTTGGGCAGCAATTTTAAAGGAAAACATTAATCTTTGGGCCACTTAAGCTTCGATATCTTAAAAAGAAATTAAATATGCATGCATACACTTTACATTGATTTACATAAACTAATATTAATAAATCCTGGCTGTATATTAAGTAAGGTGCTTAAACTTAAATGGTTTGAGAGGAGATATTGTTAAAAGCTGCAATCTTGCTCCATCACTTGCTTCTTCACTACACTGTACTTTCCGAGACGAATGGTTCTATGTCCTTCTCCGTACTCTTAACTATATGTATGAGAAATATTCAAGAAGATTGAGTAGATAACACACTTTGGCATTTAAAATATTAGATGTAGCACGCGCTCACTCTCCAAATCTAAAACTTTTTCCACACTAAATTAATAGTTTAACACAAAAAAACATGCTTTCATAAGTGCACGTAAAAGCGTGGTCAAAGTTCATTACAAGACCTTTCTAAAAAGTCCAAACAGGGATATGATACGATATGCCATCACGGAATGCCAGTGCATATCTTCCAGCTTCATCATCAGACCTCGAAACCGAATCGTGGTCAAAGTTCATTACAAAATTTTTCTAACAAGTCCAAACACAGCTATGATACGATGTTCCGTCATGAAGTTCCAGTTCATATCTTCCGGCTCCATCATCAGATCAGTTCGACTGTACCATATTATTGTATTGTCATTATAACTACATACAGCTGCCAATTTTCATGACGTTACGATCATTGGAAGATGGTTAAATTAATTACCTTTGATTCCATTACATAGTTTCTTACATACATACAAGTGGATGTAATAAAAGCGTATTAAAATGACTACAGTTTAATGCTCCGTTCTAAAGTGATAGAAGAACAAAAACAACATGTTTGATAGTTGGTTAAGATTATATTATAACCTGTCAAGTAAAATATTTCATACAATAATATTGTAAGTATTAACGCTTGACATAATTTAGCAAATGTTTGCACTCGTCTAATTAGCTATTTCCTTTCCGTATTAGTCAGTTGTCGACATAAAATATAGTAAGTTTAACTTGAGAATCACTTATGAAATTGACCAAAAGTATTTGAAGCGCGGTTTAATGGAAAATTAGATGAGTGTCGACCTTGAAAAACATACCGTGAGATGTCAGATCTTTGGAAGGCAGATATTATATATATAGCACCAGCGCATGCGTAAAGAGAGAGAGTTATGAGTATAGAGTAGGCAACTGAGATTTGTCAGAACCGTGGCATTGACGACCTCGGTGGCGCAGTGGTAAAGTTCTTGCCACTGAACCGAGAGGTCCCGGGTTCGATCCCCGATGGAAAATGATCTTTTTCTAATTGTATTGTATTATATATGTATTTGTTATAAAATATAGTATTGTTGAGTTTGTATCCCATAACACAAGTCTCTAACTTACTTTGGGGCTAGTTCAATCTGTGTGATTTGTCCTAATATATATATATATATATATATATATATATATAAATTGTATGAAGGATAAATCATTGATTCCTTAGAATATATGTATTCTGCCTATTAGGCGTGGGAATGTTAAATTCTCCTACCCTAATAATATGTATGAATTAAAATCAGCGTTATTCTTAAATCATAGTTAGAGTTATTAGTTATTACAAAGTGAAGTCAGTAATCAAACTATATATAAAACCTACATCAAAATCCGTTGCGTAGTTTTACAGATTTAAGCATACATAGGGATATAGGGACAGAGAAAGACTTTGTTTTATACTATGTAGTGATAGTGATGGCAATGAATGGTTTTTTTTCAAGTTTTATTTTATTTCGAAGCGATTAATGTAAAATAAATAAATAAATAAAATAGATTGCATAAAAATCTTTTTAACTGTCTCCTGAAAATATTTTTTATGGAGACCTTAAATCCTTATGCGACTTTAACCAATAGATAGTGAGGTTCAGGTTTATAATTTATTATGTTTTTACCCGAGCGAAGCCGGGGCGGGCCGCTAGTTTAGAATAAAACGTTTAGGAGCATCAATACAAGTTAGAATGAAATAAATCAAAAATAACAATAGAGCATGAATAAAGCCCATTAGGTTAACTTTCTGCATCGTCTTCACTGTGCATTATTCTAATTGCTTGTCAGCTATTAATATTAGGAAAGCCCGCGAAAGCTCACACCCTGCTCATAATGTCGTTTTGTTTTTGCTGCCGACTGTACACGAGTGACACGTGTCGTGCTAAATTAGGTTTCAAATTACTAATGATTGTTGATTTGTTTTATTAAGGGTGGGTTGCAAAAGTCAACTTAAATAACTTTAACACAAAGTGCGCAATTTTGTCTTATTGGCAGGTTAAAGTTAACGTCAAAGTTGACTGGTGCAATCCACTCTGAGACGGCCATTCAAAAAGGGTAGTTTGTCATGCAGGTTTAAAATAATTTAGTTTTTTTAGTATCGCATTCGAAAACGTAAAAACGGAAAACTTAATATCACTTCGTTTTCTGTCTATTTGTCTATCTGTCAGAAGCCTCTTTTCTCAAGAAAGCGTAAAGGAGTACTCTTAGTTAAAAAAAAAATTAAAAAATTATGATAATTTAATGTTGCATTTTTAGCGACTTCACAAGGGAATCAATACCTACTTTCGCGTTGAAATATTAATATCAGGCGTTATTGGGACAAAATTCAATGCATATTTTAACCACATTATAAAAAGAAATTAGATTAGCTTAATCATGCCATTTCATCGGCAGCTCACCGTACCAACAGAACATATTAAAATTTTCATTTTAAAAACGAAAACCAGAGCAGTTCTGAAAATTTAGCTAAAAATAACCGCCTGAGACAAGCTTCATTGTATGCGGCTTTGCTCGACCCAATTCTAGGCATTAAGTCATACAACTACAGTATAAGGAGATAACAGTAAGCCGACTACTGCATAGCAAAAATATTATCATGAAGTCATCCTTATCACAATTACCAAACCCAATTTTAGGCATAAGTCTATACAACCACAGTATAAGGAGATAACAGTAAGCCGACTATTTATTGACAATTTTAAAACAAAACGACAGATTGGGCGTTTTAAAGCTGGGTACACGATGCGATAAATTATATATTGATGAGATATATTTTAGCTCTGTCCCGTTTGTTCTTAAGTATTTCTAAACGGCATTTCTCTTTCTAGTATGAGAGAAACGAAAGATATGACGAAGTTTATAGTTTTCTTTATCTACATTTGCAAGAAAGATAATTAAGTGAAATTAATTAGATACTAGGCTTCAATATAATACGGTAGGATAATAAAATATTTGATTAGTAGTCTCTAATTTGTGATTGTACTAGGCACCTTTGATCTAAATACATGACAGGGCAACACATAATTATAATATTAATTGTAATGTGACTATAATTGTATGTATATACCTAAAAAAACTTAGATATGATTAAAATTAATGATTATATAATTTAATTTAATTAAAATTTATGTTATGTAAAATGTTCAAGTTTAACAAATAAAAAAATAATAATTTGTGATTTCTTAATTCTTCGTAAAATTAAAAGGAGACAAACTACTGGCTCATTCTATACTATGACACGACTCATAAACATGCCGCACCTATTCAAAATTTAATGTGTCCGTGGTCTTTGAGAAATTTAAGCGTAATTAACTCGCATGTTATTTTTGGATGACTTTGCCACATTTTGCTTGGTACTGCTTAAATAAATCAAAACAGGATTTAACATTATCGATGAGGTTTGATTTTCAAGCGCATCCAACTTCGCAAAATTGATTGATGCATACATGCTTTCAAAAATATTCAATTAATTCAAGCTTACAGTAAAAAAACTTTTATATATGATCGGTTTTTCAGTTCCTTCATTAGACGTTACGCATGATAGACAACAGCATTCCCAAAGAATGTCGTCAGGCAGTCACAGGAATCTGACAGATTTATTTGGGTAGGCAAATATATTGGGAACTCGCGCCATAGAGGTTCATGCAGGGTAACTTGATGTACGGCATGGTCGCCATTGTCTCGTCGGCGAGCTCTTCGCCTCCAATGAGTGTGGTGCGCGGTCATGGAGCGGTCTCGGCTCGTCTGGGCGACTTAGTTGTGGTAGGGGTTTATTTCTCTCCCAACCGTCCACTCAGCGAGTTCGAGGCGTTCCTGGCCGAAGTCGAGGCGCTTGTCCACAGGAGCCATCCTCTCCCTGTGCTTGTTGTTGGGGATCTCAATGCCAAGTCAACGGCCTGGGGATCTCCAGCAACAGATGCCCGGGGTGAGGTTATGGAGGAATGGCTCATCACCGTCGGACTGGCGGTGTTGAATAGGGGCACAGTTAACACGTGTGTGCGGCAACAGGGCGGGTCAATAGTGGACGTTTCGCTTGCTAGCCCTGCCCTGGCAACCCGTGTTCAGGGTTGGGAGGTGTTGGAGGACGTGGAGACGCTCTCCGATCATCGCTACGTGCGGTTTGATCTTTCCGCGTCCTCGGTCGCTCCGAGCGGCCCTAGCTGGGCCCCGAACGAGATCGGTCCACGGTGGCAATTAAAGCGCCTCGACAAGGAGTTGCTCCACGAGGCGGCTATCATACAAGCCTGGTGCCGTGCGCCAGTAAACGTGGTGGTTGAGGATGAGACCGAGTGGTTCCGCGGCGCTATGACAGCGGTGTGTAACGCGTCAATGCCCCGGAACAGTACTCGTCCTCCCAGAAGGTGGGTGTACTGGTGGTCTCCAGAGCTTTCGCGGCTACGCGAAGCCTGCATTGCTGCGAGACGCCAGTACGCCCGGTACCGGAGGAGACGGCGCCGGGATGAGAACGTAGAGGCCGCCTTGTGTGCAGCGTTAGTGGAGGCGAAGAGCGCGCTGACGAACGAGATTGCGGCCGCCAAGGAAGCGGCCAGGGAGGAGCTGCTGGCTTCGCTGGATCGCGATCCGTGGGGGCGTCCGTATAAGCTGGTCCGCAACAAGACTCGGCCATACGGTGTCCCTTTGACGCAGAGCTTGGAGCCGCAGCTCCTCGGCGAGGTAGTTGCCGCTTTGTTCCCGCAGGGAGCGGCATTCCAGCCCCCCAGCATGGCTCCACCATTGGATGTGGGGCTTGAGGACCGGGAGGAAATTCCTGAGATCACTCGGGACGAGTTTGGCGCGGCCGTGCTCAGGCTACGCGCCAAGAATACCGCCCCGGGTCCAGATGGTATTCCAGGTCGAGCGTTGGTCCTCGTTCTAGACGTCCTGGGGGAGCGACTGAGGGGGTTGTTTAACGCCTGTTTCGGGCAGGGAAGGTTTCCCAAGGCGTGGAAAGCGGGACGTTTGGTCCTGCTACGGAAGGAGGGACGACCGGCGGATTCCCCGTCTGGCTTTCGTCCAATCGTAGTGCTCGACGAGGCAGGCAAATTGCTGGAAAAAGTCACTGCTGACCGCCTCGTCGAGCACCTGGAGAGAGTAGGTCCTGACCTCGCGGATTGCCAGTACGGGTTCCGCCGGAAGAAGTCAACCGTCCACGCCGTTCTGAGGGTGAAGTCCATGGCGCAGGATGCGGTCTCCCAGGGTGAGGTGGTCGTGGTGGTGTCTCTTGATATCGCCAATGCCTTCAACTCCCTCCCCTGGCCGTGCATTATGGGGGCACTTCGCTACCACGGGGTGCCGGCCTACCTGCGCCGGATCGTCCAGGACTAACTCTCAGATAGGAGGATAGTATTCCCTGCTCGAGATGGTTGGAAGGAGAGCACAATGACGCGCGGTGTTCCACAGGGTTCTGTCTTAGGACCGCTCCTGTGGAACATCGGATACGACTGGGTGCTGCGGGCCGTAAATCCACCAGGTGTGGAGTTGGTGTGTTATGCTGACGACACCCTGGTCGCGGCCCGTGGAGCCACATATCGAGAGGCGTCATTGGTCGCTACTGCGGGAGTAGCGCAAGTGGTGCGCCGAATCCGCCGGCTGGGTCTGGAGGTAGCCCTTCAAAAATCCGAGGCGTTGTGCTTTCACGGCCCTCGAAGGGGGCCCCCGCCAGACTCCAGCTTGACGGTTGGCGGGGTTCAGATCGCCATCAAGCCGACGATGCGGTACCTAGGCATCGTCCTTGATGGCAGATGGAATTTCGGCGCCCACTTTGCGGCGTTGGTGCCGCGCGTGATGGCGGCGGCTGGTGCGCTGACACGGCTCTTGCCAAATATCGGAGGTCCGGAGGCGTCCTGCAGACGCTTGTACATAGGGGTCGTGCGATCCATGGCCCTCTATGGTGCCCACATCTGGGCAGAGGCCCTGAGTAACCAAAATATCGCTCTTCTGCGACGTCCGCAGAGGGTGATGGCAATCAGGGCCTCCAGAGGTTATCGCACGATCTCCTGTGAGGCAGCGTGCATGCTGGCCGGTAGTATTCCTTGGGACTTAGAAGCCAGGACCCTCGCGTCTCTGTTCAAATGGCGTGAGGAGGCACTAGCCCGGGGCCACCGGCCAGCACCTAGGGAGATTGCGGGGCGCCGCAACGAGCTGTGTCAGCGCAGCATTCAGGAGTGGAGCCACAGGTTGGAGCGGCCCTCTGCTGGGCGTAGAACCGTCGAGGCTATTCGTCCAGTTTTGGCCCAGTGGTTGGCGAAGCAGCACGGTTCGCTTTCGTACCGCTTGACGCAGATGCTTTCAGGGCATGGTTGCTTGGGGGGGTATCTGTGTCGAATAGCGGGGCGTGAGCCGTCTGCCGTTTGCCACCATTGCGACGGATGTGCTGACGAGGACGCCCAGCACACTTTGGAGGACTGCCCAGCCTGGGACGAAGACCGCGCGCAGCTGCGCGCGGTTGTGGGGGACGACCTCTCCCTGCCGGCTGTCGTAAGACAGATGGCCCACAGCGAGACGTCGTGGACAGCGGTGCAGGCCTTTGCAGAGAGCGTAATGCTCCGCAAAGAGGCGGCGGAAAGGGAGAGGGAGGATACAACCGACCTCCCCATTCGCCGCCGGCGCACAGGGCGCAGGAGGCGGGCATACGCCCTGCACCTGCTGCCCCCACAATAGGGCCGGTCGGGTGGCGGAAACGGGATTTCCCGTCGCCCGGCTTAACGGCCCCCGGGTAGAAAGGCGCGCCCATGCCAAGCGCGCCTTTACCCAAGCGGGTAGAAGGCTGACGAGCCGTCCCGCGTGCCGCTCCGAGGAGAGCGGCCGAGCCGAGGCCGCCGTGGTAGCGGCCGCCGCGCCGGGGCTGTGGAGCGAGAGTAGCACATGGTCCCGGCACAAATGCGGTTGGCGTTGGCATCGTGTGGTTTTAGTGGGTTCAAGTCCCACACACCTGTCCGGCTTCCCGTGGCCGGATGGACGGGACGAGGGTCTTTCCACACGTTAAAAAAAAAAAAAAAAAAAAAAAAAAAAAAAAAAAAAAAAAAAAAAAAAAAAAAAAAAAAAAAAAAAAAAAAAAAAAAAAAAAGGGGTAACTTTATGTGTTGTTAACTCTTTAATAGTAATTAGTAACTTCCCAACTAATATTATAAATGCGAAAGTAAGTTTGTTTGTTACCTCTTCACGCATTATCTACTGGACCGATTGTTATGAAATTTGGTACACGGGTAGAATATAACCTGGAATAACACGTAGGGTACTTTTTATCCCAAAATTCCCACCGGAGAGAAGCCCCGAAATACTGCGAAAGTCAGTAAATTTGTTACCTCTTCTTACTTTATCTACTCAACCAATCTTCTTGAACTTTTTCATACATTTAGTTTGATGTACGGAGAAGTACATGGAGTACCTTTCATCCCGGAAAAATACCTGCTCCTGGGAAACACACGCGGGCGGAGACGCGGTCGATGTCTAGTGGTAATATATGAAGATTTGTTATTGGTACATTTGTACGCTTGTATTGTGGCTTATTTATTAAGAAGATTACCTTACAAAAGGCGTACATAATGTTAAATACATTCTTCACCAGTCAACCTTCGGGAAAAACTGAGAGATAAATAAATCTTCCTGCACCTTCATCATTAAGTGGAATGAAGCACACATAAAGGCTTTCTTGGCAATATTAATAGAGTGGTTTACCATTGCCTTCTACGCTTCACACACTAGATGATAAATTATCGACTACAGTGCAGGTTTCCTCACGATGTATTCCTTCGCCGGAAACAAGTGGTGGTCTATGAAAACTACTATACACGAGTCAGACTGGTATACAAACTCATGTTGCATAATTAGGATTCGAACCAAGGACCTTTCGGTTCACAGACGGGCGTCTTAATCAGTAAACCACAGCTTCTTCTTAATTAATCTTTTTTGTCAAATTAATCAATTGATCCCTCAATTGTCAAGCGGCTCAATCGGACTTCGATCGTTTGTTCAATTGTCTTTTTTATCTCCAGGCTTGAAAGGTTAATGTTAATTCTAAATAACTGTCTGTTATTCATAAGTAAATGAAACAAAAACAAAGTAATTAAAATTTAGCGAGTAATTTGTACCACATCCGCACGTCTCCTCACACGAGAGCCCTGCGGAAGAGCCCTACACTCAAAGCGAGTATAATTGGAGGAGACCTAACTACTGACGCGCGCCGCAACCTAACAATGTCACAGAAGGTACAAATTGTAATAGGGTTTAATTTGTGTTCAACAAAAACAATTAAAACCACCTTTCTTTTTCTTTTGGTCCATTTTCATAATTGGCTACCAAAAAGGAAATTTCATTCACTGTATCATAAATAATTATCAAATACGATGTATTTGGTCATTTAACGCCCGTAATTAATATTTGAAAAAGCTTATAAATTATGAGACGAGGAGCACTAAGCGGCGGCTAGCGTAAAAATGAGCATACATTCTAATTCGCGCCAAAAACTCGCCTGCCATCAAGTAATTCAATTGTAGCGCAATAAAATAATTAAATTACGCGTCAAACACATTTCCAACGAGTAATGGCTGAGTGGAGCGACTCTTAACGCGATTAAGACTGTTTTACATAATCACAAAATATGCGACTGACGTTTCCGCCATGTTTAAATTCTAATTCTAAATTATTGTGTTCTAATTTTGAAGTACGCGTTGGCATTTATGGAATTGTTGTTTTGTTTTCAATACCTGTAAAAGGTGACTAATTTATAAGCACTATTGTAATGATTTTAAGATTTTTGTAACAATTGGTTGGCGAATAAATAATGTGAATCAATGGAGCCAGGTCCAAGTATTTATTTTTTGGAAATCGTTTAGGTACTGCTACCTACCTAATGGTTACCCTAGTTTATGTAGGAAACGGTAAAATGAGTTTCTATTGCCTTTGCTTCACAATCCCGAAAGAATCGGAAATAAGGTTAGCTGCACCGTCAAATTTGACGATGATTTAAACAGGCGCGCCGCTGACTTTTGGTTAAAGTTAACGTCAAAGCTCACGGTGCAACCTAGTAGTTTTTAGTTTCGATAAGCATTAATTAACGTGAAATGGTGCCTGAGACGGTCTAATTTCTGTATTAATGCTTTTTATTTGACAATAAATTTTGTCGAAAGCGTTACGTTCGTACACTAGACAGCATGTCACCCTTATAGGTTACCCTGCACAGATCTTAACGCCGAGGTGTATAAGAGTGAATTTGCAGTGAATTTGGATAGGTTGATGTGCTGTTGACTGTACTCGCAAAGACTCGTGCTGCCTATATAACCTCACAGTTTTTTCGATGAGTCATTTAAGAAAATGCAATCCATCTGCCGTCTTGCGTCGCGTGTTGGATGCAATGCACAGAGCTAATCCGCCATATTGAAGTAATTGGGGACAGTAAGGTCAATGACCATTGGTCTGTCTATTAATATTGTGTTTGTAACAACTTTATCGAACGAAAAGAAGTACACAAAGATACATGTGGACTTGTCTCAGTATCTTGTTCCAGTATATCAGACTAGTTAGATGTGATAACGAACAAAATGAGATTCAGATAAAGCTTCGTCTTCAAAGGAGATGCCCTTCACTTCCTACTGATATTATAAATGCGAAAGTTAGTTTATAAAGATATAATATTAAGTAGTACACACATACATCCTCACAAAATTTTGCATTATTGTTACGTGACTGGTTCGCAGAGCGTTTCGACCGCTGCGGCTGCGCGGTCATTACAATCCGTCAATTTTCTTGAGGAAGGAATCATTTCTAAAATCAATCATTCATAAAATTGACATTACTACAGTACAGAGTAATCAATGTAAAGTCATATAGTAAAACTCATTCTTGTCTTTGATAAAATTTGAAAAATTGTAATGACAGCTTGAGCGCAGCCGTCGTAACCCTATGCGAACCACCCACGTAAGTTTGTTACTCTTCCAAATGTTATGAAATTTGGTACACGGGTTAGAATATAATCTGGAATAACACGTAGGGTACTTTTTATCCCGAAATTCCCACGGGAGCGAAGTTCCGGGGCGCAGCTAGTATTATAAATGCGAAAGTTTGTGAAGATGTATGTATGTATGTTTGTTACTCATCCACACAAAATCTACTGGACGGATTGTTATGAAATTTGATACACGGGTAGAATATAATCTGGAATAACACTTTATTTACTACTTCTAATATTTATCCCTAAATTCCCACGGGAGCGAAGTACCGGGGCGCATCAGTGTCGTAAAATAAATGCGAAAGTTTTGATGTGATACTGTGAGTTTGCTTGTTACCCAATCAGGCTAAATCTCCTAAATGTATTTCGATGAAATTTGGTACACTAGTAGAATGTAACCTAGAACAGCACACAGGGTTTTTATCTCGAAATGCGCACGTCTTCTATATAGAATATCGAAACAGTTTTTTTTAAATCACGTCGATTTTTTGTAATCTTATGTGTGATACACCCAACAGTGTAAGTAGCAAGTGGCATTAACTACAGTAATCATCATAAAATGTTTACATCATAGGTGGTACAAGATAATTTATTTCTGAAAAAGCTATAAATTTAATCATAAAACTTCGATTAAACGTTTAAAGCTAATTAGCCATACAACGTCGGAGCCCCGAGTCCGCTTTTGTACTTTTTCGTCTCCACTGCGAAGTGGAGTTCGGTGTTCCTAGTTGTCAGACCATTGGCACGCATATCATCCTTGACGATATCAAGTCAGCTTTTCAGTAACCTCTATGAACTTGAGATTCCCCCCCAAGCGATGAGCTAGTAAGCTGTCACTATTTAAACTCAATTCAATCAATAAGCCCAAAATACAGGTAATCGTAGCGTTCGAGTTCAACTCTGGGCTCTGTCTACCCCGTAAGGGTTATAAACGTGATATATAGTATCTGTTAATTTATTGTAAACGCAGCGTGGTTGGCCACAAATTGCTAAATATAGAAAACTATGGTAGTTAAAAAATAAAGGCCACTGCCCAGCCGTGGATTACTTGTATAAAGTTTAGCTATAATATCTAAGAAAAACCCTGGAGTTCGCGGCGTCAAAGCCCCGGATTCAACCTACGAATATGCGGAGATGAGAAAGAAAGAACTTGTATTACAAAATATATATTGATCCTAAATATATTACATTCCATTTTTGGGCAGCAATTTTAAAGGAAAACATTAATCTTTGGGCCACTTAAGCTTCGATATCTTAAAAAAAAAAAAAATATGCATGCATACACTTTACATTGATTTACATAAACTAATATTAATAAATCCTGGCTGTATATTAAGTAAGGTGCTTAAACTTAAATGGTTTGAGAGGAGATATTGTTAAAAGCTGCAATCTTGCTCCATCACTTGCTTCTTCACTACACTGTACTTTCCGAGACGAATGGTTCTATGTCCTTCTCCGTACTCTTAACTATATGTATGAGAAATATTCAAGAAGATTGAGTAGATAACACACTTTGGCATTTAAAATATTAGATGTAGCACGCGCTCACTCTCCAAATTTAAAACTTTTTCCACACTAAATTAATAGTTTAAAAAACACTAGAAAAACATGTTTTCATAAGTGCACGTAAAAGCGTGGTCAAAGTTCATTACAAGACCTTTCTAAAAAGTCCAAACAGGGATATGATACGATATGCCATCACGGAATGCCAGTGCATATCTTCAGGCTTCATCAACAGACCTCGAAACCGTGGTCAAAGTTCATTACAAGATTTTTCTAACAAGTCCAAACACAGCTATGATACGATGTTCCATCATGAAGTTCCAATTCATATCTTCCGGCTCCATCATCAGATCAGTTCGACTGTACCATATTACTGTATTGTCATCAGAACTACATACAGCTGCCAATTTTCATGACGCCACGATCATTGGAAGATGGTTAAATTAATTACCTTTGATTCCATTACATATTTTCTTACATACATACAAGTGGATGTAATAAAAGCGTATTAAAATGACTACAGTTTAATGCTCCGTTCTAAAGTGATAGAAGAACAAAAACAACATATGTTTGATAGTTGGTTAAGATTATATTATTATAACCTGTCAAGTAAAATATTTCATACTTCACTCTCCAATAATATTGTAAGTATTAACGCTTGACATAATTTAGCAAATGTTTGCACTCGTCTAATTAGCTATTTCCTTTCCGTATTAGTCAGTTGTCGACATAAAATATAGTAAGTTTAACTTGAGAATCACTTATGAAATTGACCAAAAGTATTTGAAGCGCGGTTTAATGGAAAATTAGATGAGTGTCGACCTTGAAAAACATACCGTGAGATGTCAGATCTTTGGAAGGGAGATATTATAGTAGCACCAGCGCATGCGTAAAGAGAGAGAGTTATGAGTATAGAGTAGGCAACTGAGATTTGTCAGAACCGTGGCATTGACGACCTCGGTGGCGCAGTGGTAAAGTTCTTGCCACTGAACCGAGAGGTCCCGGGTTCGATCCCCGATGGAAAATGATCTTTTTCTAATTGTATTCTATTGTATTATATATGTATTTGTTATAAAATATAGTATCGTTGAGTTTGTATCCCATAACACAAGTCTCTAACTTACTTTGGGGCTAGCTCAATCTGTGTGATTTGTCCTAATATATATATATATATATTTTAAATTGTATGATGGATAAATCATTGATTCCTTAGAATACATATATATTCTGCCTATTAGGCGTGGGAATGTTAAATTCTCCTACCCCAATGGGAATAATATGTATGAATTAAAATCAGCGTTATTCTTAAATCATAGTTAGAGTTATTAGTTATTACAAAGTGAGGTTTACTTTTGTTTTAGATATTATTTTTCGTTGTAAGCCTGATTTATTAAGTAACTAGCCGCCCGTCCCTGCTTCGCTCAGGTAAAACCTTAATAAATTATACACCTAAACCTTCGTCAGTAATCAAACTATATATAAAACCTGCATCAAAATCCGTTGCGTAGTTTTAAAGATTTAAGCATACATGGGGATATAGGGACAGAGGAAGACTTTGTTTTATACTATGTAGTGATAGTGATGGCAATGAATGGTTTTTTTCAAGTTTTATTTTATTTCGAAGCGATTAATGTAAAATAAATAAATAGATAAAATAGATTGCATAAAAATCTTTTTAACTGTCTCCTGAAAATATTTTTTTATGGAGACCTTAAATCCTTATGCGACTTTAACCAATGGATAGTGTGGTTCATGTTTATAATTTATTATGTTTTTACCCGAGCGAAGCCGGGGCGGGCCGCTAGTTTAGAATAAAACGTTTAGGAGCATCAATACAAGTTAGAATGAAATAAATCAAAAATAACAATAGAGCATGAATAAAGCCCATTAGGTTAACTTTCTGCATCGTCTTCACTGTGCATTATTCTAATTGCATGTCAGCTATTAATATTAGGAAAGCCCGCGAAAGCTCACGCCCTGTTCATAATGTCGTTTTGTTTTTGCTGCCGACTGTACACGAGTGACACGTGTCGTGCTAAATTAGGTTTCAAATTTCTAATGATTGTTGATTTGTTTTATTAAGGGTGGGTTGCAAAAGTCAACTTAAATTACTTTAACACAAAGTGCGCAATTTTGTCTTATTGGCAGGTTAAAGTTAACGTCAAAGTTGACTGGTGCAATCCACTCTGACACGCCCATTCAAAAAGGGTAGTTAGTCATGCAGTTTAAAACAATTTAGTTTTTTTAGTATCGCATTCGAAAACGTAAAAACGGAAACCTTAATCACTTCGTTTTCTATCTATTTGTCTATCTGTCAGAAGCCTCTTTTCTCAAGAAAGCGTAAGTGAGTACTCTTAGTTAAAAAAAAATTAAAAAATAATGATTTAATGTTGCATATTTAGCGACTTCACAAGGGAATCAATACCTACTTTCGCGTTGAAATATTAATATCAGGCGTTATTGGGACAAAATTCAATGCATATTTTAACCACATTATAAAAAGAAATTAGATTAGCTTAATCATGCCATTTCATCGGCAGCTCACCGTACCAACAGAACATATTAAAATTTTCATTTTAAAAACGAAAACCAGAGCAGTTCTGAAAATTTAGCTAAAAATAACCGCCTGAGACAAGCTTCATTCTATGCGGCTTTGCTCGACCCAATTCTAGGCATTAAGTCATACAACTACAGTATAAGGAGATAACAGTAAGCCGACTACTGCATAGCAAAAATATTATCATGAAGTCATCCTTATCACAATTACCAAACCCAATTTTAGGCATAAGTCTATACAACCACAGTATAAGGAGATAACAGTAAGCCGACTATTTATTGACAATTTTAAAACAAAACGACAGATTGGGCGTTTTAAAGCTGGGTACACGATGCGATAAATTATATATTGATGAGATATATTTTAGCTCTGTCCCGTTTGTTCTTAAGTATTTCTAAACGGCATTTCTCTTTCTAGTATGAGAGAAACGAAAGATATGACGAAGTTTATAGTTTTCTTTATCTACATTTGCAAGAAAGATAATTAAGTGAAATTAATTAGATACTAGGCTTCAATATAATACGGTAGGATAATAAAATATTTGATTAGTAGTCTCTAATTTGTGATTGTACTAGGCACCTTTGATCTAAATACATGACAGGGCAACACATAATTATAATATTAATTGTAATGTGACTATAATTGTATGTATATACCTAAAAAAACTTAGATATGATTAAAATTAATGATTATATAATTTAATTTAATTAAAATTTATGTTATGTAAAATGTTCAAGTTTAACAAATAAAAAAATAATAATTTGTGATTTCTTAATTCTTCGTAAAATTAAAAGGAGACAAACTACTGGCTCATTCTATACTATGACACGACTCATAAACATGCCGCACCTATTCAAAATTTAATGTGTCCGTGGTCTTTGAGAAATTTAAGCGTAATTAACTCGCATGTTATTTTTGGATGACTTTGCCACATTTTGCTTGGTACTGCTTAAATAAATCAAAACAGGATTTAACATTATCGATGAGGTTTGATTTTCAAGCGCATCCAACTTCGCAAAATTGATTGATGCATACATGCTTTCAAAAATATTCAATTAATTCAAGCTTACAGTAAAAAAACTTTTATATATGATCGGTTTTTCAGTTCCTTCATTAGACGTTACGCATGATAGACAACAGCATTCCCAAAGAATGTCGTCAGGCAGTCACAGGAATCTGACAGATTTATTTGGGTAGGCAAATATATTGGGAACTCGCGCCATAGAGGTTCATGCAGGGTAACTTGATGTGTTGTTAACTCTTTAATAGTAATTAGTAACTTCCCAACTAATATTATAAATCGATACCTCCTACGTAAAGTGTCGTAACCAACAATTTGCGGTTTTTAACTTTTCTTCATTTTCGTACTTCTAAACATAACAACTAATGACTGCAAGAATAAAAAATGTTACATTTTTATTAGAAGGTCTAGATAATCAGACTACAAAATATCGTATAATAAATGTTGCCCGTGTATAAAATCGTATGTTGTACTATCGACACAATACGCGGGGGTGCGGGTACGTAAGGCACGTCGTATGTTTAAGTTACCATACAGTACGCGGGGGGAGTGCACGTTCGTCACGCAGCAATTAAATTCATTATTATTGGTCTTTTTTAAATTGATTTGCATGTTTTTCGTTAAAGTATAATCAAAATGTCATCTAGAGAACAAATAATCCTTGATTTTATTATAAAAGACAAAACAAATGATGCGGTACGTAATGAAGACACAGTTGAAAATTCAAATTACGGAAAAAAAATCAAGTTAAAACAACACCTGTGATTAAAGAAAGAAATGAAGGTATGTATTTTGTACTATATAAGTTGTGTACTTTGTTAGTAAAATTAATGGTTTTTTTAAATAAAAGTAAAATTCTCTATCTTTGCCGATGTAAAATACAGTATTTCATACTTACTATATTTTACGTCGTTTTCACTTAGAAAATAAATGTCGTATATGTAACATACAATATTTTACACCGGAAAAATAAAAATGTATTATATCGGAACATGTACATACGATGCTTTACGTCGGCGTTTAATTTTGTTTTTTATCGTATGTACTACATCCTATAGATTACTTCGGTAAGGCATGTGACTTACCACATTATACGTGTCAAAAAATCGTCAATTTTTTTTTCAGCCTTTTTACCTTTGCATTTAAATATAAATTTAGATGCAATTGAGCAAATGATGTGTTTTTTATCAGATTCTGACATAGAGGTGGAGAACAACGTCCAAGAATGTACATCGCGGAATAGTAAGTTATTTCTTTAAACAAATTGTTTTTTGGTACTCCTATTGTTATATACCATTTTCTTGCAGTTTGTGGACTGTTCTTATAATAAGAATATTTAACGAAGATTTTTTAAGTTATTTTTATTTTTATGTCCTATATCGGAAATCAATAAAAATTTTGATGCACACCCTGACGACGCACTTACATTTATTAATTTAAAAGTAAATGGTACACAAGAAGTGAACCTATGCCAATTCCTTGGTTATGCATTAGTAAATTATATTATTTATAAGTGCTTAATTATTAATTTTACAATTTATTGTTTTAGATTCATCCGAAACTAATACCAAATAGTAATATTACACCTATTTCTTCCCCAAACTGTGCTACAAACCATTTAGACTACGATTGTGAAAATTACTTCTGTCCTTGGTATATTGAGAATGCTTTACAGGAACCCTTATCAGTCATTTCCGACTACCTATCTACTAACCACACCACAAACATTCATTGTCACACTCCGTTGTCTTCATTTTCCGAATTAACGCCAAGTTGTTTCAGAAAAAGAAAGAAGATTTCTCGAAAGGATGTAGGTAATATCGTAGGTACGTCGGCATGTTGCAGATTGGATTGATAATAAGCGGAAGACGTTAAGAAATAGGCCAAGAATATAAGAGTCGAGATGGTACCACTAGGCATGCGAAAACAATAAAACCGTTGTGTTTGGAGAAGTGTAGACAAAAATGTTCTTGGAAAATTAGTAACGTTGAAATAATTGCCATTTTTAATCAATTTTGAAATTTAGGTGACAGAGAAAAGCAATGGGCTTATGTAGCTTATTTAGTGCAGAAACAGAAAAAACGTAGGGTTTTCACAGATACAACATCAAGGCAGTAATTTTACTTTAATTTATAGACTTAAAGTAAACAGAAGTGATGAAAACGAATTTGTGATTGTTTGTAAGAAAACATTTTTAAATACATTCTCTATTAGTGAACATTTGTCTACACTGCTTTGGAAAAACAAGATGTTACTAGTGGATTAATAGATATGGACCAGCGTGGACGCCATGATAATCCTCGGAAGCTGATAACTGAAGACGTTGTTAAAAGTGTGTGTGATCACATCAAGTCCATTCAACCCATAGAATCTCATTACGGGCGAAGTAGAAGTAATACATTGTAGAAGTAGTAATTAATTTAGATGGTGATTTAAAGACTTATACAAAGAATGCTTTGACGAACACGTATACTCTGATAAAGCCCATACTGAAAGGCAATATCGTGATATCGTTAACCAATATTTTAAGCTAAGTTTTTACATTCCTAAGAAGGACCAATGTGATAAATGCGACATTTATAAAAACAAACCTTCACCGACATTGCTTGAAACAGAGCTTTATGAATCACATCAGTTCAAGAAGCAAGTTTTAAAGAATCTCAAAGTAGGTAAGAGATTACAAAAATTAGTGATACAATAATATGTTCAATGTTTTTCCTGCATCTTAAAGAATTTACGAATTATTAGGTATTTGCCTATTTCCTAACTTAAATGTATAAGACTGATTCATATACATAAATAAGTACATTATAAGGTCATAAACAAGTTGTATTGAAGGATCTCAAAGTAAGAGATTAAACGATTATGTCACATTTAATTTTATAGCACTTTGAGTACTCAAATTATTGTGACACAATGATAAGAAATCATTGTAGTATCAATAAAAATGTTTGATTTCATATTTCTTTTATTATTTTCCTTTCATTGCAATAAAATTGCTAAAGTTAAGATATTATTATTTACCGATTAAAAAAAGTATAATATATTATCTATTATTTACAATATTTTTTTACAAAATTTTACGACGTAGAATATAGTATCTATGACTTAAATGAAATAGTTTTGTTAACTGTCCAAAGTAAATTATGGTAAGTACGACATACTATTCTTTACTTCTTAGGATTATCCACGTAAAATGTCTTAAGTGATTTTTCTCAAAAACTAGAACAAATATTATTTAAGCTAGTACACATGTTTATTACGTACACATTTCTTAATTCATTTGCAAATTTTCAAAAAGTTAGGATTTCATTTTTCAGAATAATCATGGATAAACTAGCAGCGGATCTTTAAACGGCTGTGCTGTAAAGTTGACGAAATGCAGTTACGATACTTTACGTAGGAGGTATCGAAATGCGAAAGTAAGTTTGTTTGTTACCTCTTCACGCATTATCTACTGGACCGATTGTTATGAAATTTGGTACACGGGTAGAATATAACCTGGAATAACACGTAGGGTACTTTTTATCCCAAAATTCCCACCGGAGAGAAGCCCCGAAATACTGCGAAAGTCAGTAAATTTGTTACCTCTTCTTACTTTATCTACTCAACCAATCTTCTTGAACTTTTTCATACATTTAGTTTGATGTACGGAGAAGTACATGGAGTACCTTTCATCCCGGAAAAATACCTGCTCCTGGGAAACACACGCGGGCGGAGACGCGGTCGATGTCTAGTGGTAATATATGAAGATTTGTTATTGGTACATTTGTACGCTTGTATTGTGACTTATTTATTAAGAAGATTACCTTACAAAAGGCATACATAATGTTAAAAGCATTCTTCACCAGTCAACCTTCGGGAAAAACTGAGAGATAAATAAATCTTCCTGCACCTTCATCATTAAGTGGAATGAACACATAAAGGCTTTCTTGGCAATATTAATAGAGTGGTTTACCATTGCCTTCTCCGCTTCACACACTAGATGATAAATTATCGACTACAGTGCAGGTTTCCTCACGATGTATTCCTTCGCCGGAAGCAAGTGGTGGTCTATGAAAACTACTATACACGAGTCAGACTGGTATACAAACTCATGTGGCATAATTAGGATTCGAACCAAGGACCTTTCGGTTCACAGACGGGCGTCTTAATCAGTAAACCACAGCTTCTTCTTAATTAATCTTTTTTGTCAAATTAATCAATTGATCCCTCAATTGTCAAGCGGCTCAATCGGACTTCGATCGTTTGTTCAATTGTCTTTTTTATCTCCAGGCTTGAAAGGTTAATGTTAATTCTAAATAACTGTCTGTTATTCATAAGTAAATGAAACAAAAACAAAGTAATTAAAATTTAGCGAGTAATTTGTACCACATCCGCACGTCTCCTCACACGAGAGCCCTGCGGAAGGGCCCTACAGTCAAAGCGAGTATAATTGGAGGAGACCTAACTACTGACGCGCGCCGCAACCTAACAATGTCACAGAAGGTACAAATTGTAATAGGGTTTAATTTGTGTTCAACAAAAACAATTAAAACCACCTTTCTTTTTCTTTTGGTCCATTTTCATAATTGGCTACCAAAAAGGAAATTTCATTCACTGTATCATAAATAATCATCAAATACGATGTATTTGGTCATTTAACGCCCGTAATTAATATTTGAAAAAGCTTATAAATTATGAGACGAGGAGCACTAAGCGGCGGCTAGCGTAAAAATGAGCATACAATCAAATTCGCGCCAAAAACTCGCCTGCCATCAAGTAATTCAATTGTAGCGCAATAAAATAATGAAATTACGCGTCAAACACATTTCCAACGAGTAATGGCTGAGTGGAGCGACTCTTAACGCGATTAAGACTGTTTTACATAATCACAAAATATGCGACTGACGTTTCCGCCATGTTTAAATTCTAATTCTAAATTATTGTGTTCTAATTTTGAAGTACGCGTTGGCATTTATGGAATTGTTGTTTTGTTTTCAAATTGTTAGCAGAGTGGCCAGTTCAAACTACATTGTTAAATCGGGCTCAACTTTCAAATATTACTTCTACTATACGAATTATAAATATCGAAATCATGATTGAATTAATACCTTCTGACACGAAGTTGAATATGAATAATAAATCTCAGCGATTCTTGTTTGCTTCTAAAATGTACCTAATTGTTCCGAACTGTCTCAACTGAAAAAACATTGACACATCCTTGCAAATTAGCGCGAGAAACGCGACTGACAGATCTTTGTTTGCCTCATGTTAATCACGGATTAAATATTTAAACGATTCCAAATTTGAAATACAAACGTTTGTGGAACAATTTTCGAACATTTCGCCATTTCGCTGATTTGTCAAGCGTCAATTCGATTTTCAAATATTGACGTTTTATTACAATGAGTTTTTATTAGGCCAGCGATTTTGCAGATATTTTTTCAATGAGTTTTGAGAAGAAAATTATTTATAGAGTAAACACGCTTTATTAAATGAAAGTTATCTACATTACCCTACTCTAAGATAATCATTATTATGCTTAAGTTATAAAAAAATGTTGTTTTTAATATCTCCCACTAGCGGACTACTCAGGGAAATCATGTCGCCGTGCTATGAATCTTACGTGTTGCAGTCGAATGTTCTAAACTATCTAAGTTTAAAATAAAGTACTAATATCGTTTTTATCTTTAACGTCAACAGTATTTAATATTGGATAAACAATTCTTAAAACCGAAAAAAATAGTTATAGTTAAAGTTCATTTATAATATAAGTTTGCCTTATTTACCTTTACTTTGGTATTTTTGCCTTACTTTAACTAGAGATAGATATATATAGATTATAAATGAGAAAGTGTGAATTTTCATATTAAAACGTAACACTTATGGAAAATATTAAATAATAACGATATTACTGTAAGAGTAACTAGAAGTTTAACTATAATTTTGAAATATCAGCACATAAGTAGTATTTCTGATCCAAAACTTGCATTTTCTTATAAAAATAGGAAAAACCAATTTAGCCGATTTCAACACATTGAAATCCACTTCTTTTTTTTTTCGTATTTTTGGTCAACAGCCAACACAGGCATCTGCACTTTCAATAAAGAGCCAAGTGAATCTGATGCTTCCTTTTTTTTCACAAAAACTAGAACGAAAGCCGTTGAAATATAAATTTTATTCTTTTATTATTCATTTCGTTGTGCTTCGCGAAAATAGGTTAGGTCAGCTCTATTTTTTATGCGCTCTGTGTTTGTGACAGCGTTTAGTTTAAACTCAAATTTCTGCTTATTCCACGTGCGTATATCTAGAGCGTTGGTTTTATTTTAATGAAAAAATATATATTCATTTAAACTGAAAAAGTATGTAAATAAACTTGTAATATGTTTTCTAAAGATTTTTGTACTCATTCAATGAAACCGGCCAATTGAGAGGACAATAAAATTTTGTCATTTAAATATTTCTTACAGTTTAAAAAGTCTCAGTCTATACATCATTTTTATAAGCAAGATTTGATGGAATCGGCTTCCTTAATAAATAAAATAAAATAGAAATAAAATTTATTTATTTCAGAAAAGTCCTTCAATCATACATCATTATCATCAATTAATTGCTTTATTTAATATGGAGGTCAGTATGCCTCCTAAAAACCTCGGCGTCCTAAGTCCAATTCGTTAATTTTCTAGAAAAGCAAATTTGTTACATATTAATACTATAATTTTTCCATTATTTAAACAAAAAAAAATAAAATCTTAGTAGTTAGTATAAAAGTATTTTAAAATTACTGGATTAAATATTACCCCCGACTTCCGTCTCCCGTCAAGTGTTCCCCCACCATTTTCCGGTACGTCACATCCGGTTGTCCGAACAATTAGTCCTTCCCTTGTCCTTTTTTATTTCTCTCTGCATAATATCCTTGTGAAACACGGCTTAATTTTGTAAAAGCAAATATTGCCTCTTTTTTTCTTTGCCGAGTTAAGTTGAAATTGGATAAGGACCGTTGGCGCTATCTAGCGCCATCGTCACATTTTTATCAATTATTTTTATTTCTAAGCAAAAAATATAAAAAAGGTCTTGACAAATGTATGCCACACTTGATAAAGAATTTTATTGGAATAGATATATAGTTTACCATTACACTAAATCACATTGACATTTGACTAAATCGAAAACGGTGGCCACCAAAATCCGTTTAGTCAACCACCATACCACAATGTACGTATAATAGACAACAAGTTTCAAGTTAAGTTTTAAATAATATTATATTATCAAAACTAGTACAAGCTAGCATTTCGGAACGAACACTGCTAAGAAGAAATTCCGAAAGAAACTCAACAGTGTGACCCCTATAATTTTGATTTACATTTATTACTAAAAAAAAGTTCGTCACTTCGTTCGTCCCAGGAGACAGCTAGTCTTCCAAAAAGTCAACAAAACGAACGAATGACCCGCCCGCCTCCACCTTGACACATCGATCCGCATTTCTATTGGCCAAATCAATGTCGCCGAGCGTCAGAAATATTGAAAAACTTCCTGTCTATAACTTCTATCAACACCGATATGATTTTTCTAAGAGTTGGCAAGTAGCTAAGTCATCTGCGAAGTTTTCTGCGTTCTCGTATGAGAATTTGGTTTTGTGCCTCGTTTATATTATTCTAGAAGGGTCGACTGGATAGCTATTATTATTCAGATTTCTATGTTAGATTCCGATTTATTTAAATTACATGAATATAATGTACCTAGTTGTATAGTCTCGGTGTCATTTTGCGCTATTAGAGCATGTTGCCAGCAGCTCCGCCTGTGTTCGACCTCGGGGCATTATTATATCTAATACGTATTTAATCAAAATCGGCTCAGCGGTTTAGCCGAGAAAGCGACTTTAAACATTTATATTTGTATGAATGAAACCTACATACACAACGACTTTCTTGGCACTATTAATGGAGTGTTTTGCCATTGTCTTCTCCATTTCACACACAACTAAAGTACTGGTTTCCTCATGAACTCACAATGTTTTCCTTCACCGGAAGCAAGTGATGGTCGATGAAAACTACTAAGTATACATTAGTCAGATTAATAGGTGTATACAATCTCATGTGGCATGAGTAGGAATCGAACTTAGGACCTTTCGGTTCGATAGATTATTTTCTATGTATGTATAAATTAACTGTTATAAATTAAAATTGTTTATTTAAGTATTACAATCAAGTTACTTGAGCAAAGGAATAGGGCATATATTCCTCGTGCCTCAGAAACTCATTGTTAACTTCTTAAGAATATACAAACTCCGAATTAAGCGTTACTTATGGTGCTATTAAGTTAAATCAGATTCAATTTTTACACGAGTATTAGGGTTTTTCTGGATTTTTTCCCGCCACGCCTTCAGATCTGTCAGATACTACATCACTGTCATTTAAATTTGACAACTGACCAGATATGTCAAATCGTTGACCAATGGTAGTTAACCAAAGAATTTATAAAACTAAACTAGACTGAAGGAGAGAATGAGCAATGCCGTTCCTAAATTGATTGTATAATTAGTACTAATTGTTTCTTGCCTATGACACTAACGGCTTGTCAGAAATAGAAGTTTACAAATTTTGTATAAAATTTTAGCAACGCAGACAATATGCAAATTTAATCTCTATAACAACACAACTATAGGTATATAATGTTCAATGTAACTATTCATTTGTTATTCGTAATAATTCCAGAAGTAACTTATAGGTTAATCACTGTAGGACACTTAGATTCAGACAATATTTGCTGTGCTCGTTGTTCAGAAGTCTCATTAGAAGTCGCGCCGCCATGTCTAAAATTTCTCGCGCCATTTTCATAATCAGAGCTCACATGTTGTGTGCAATAAATATTGCAGACCGTGGGGGCTCAAACACGATATTTGCTACTGTAAACCCTCTTAGCTGCATAAGGGTAGTTTCTATTCATAATAGTCCCGAAATTGCGTGCAAAACGTCAAGGGAATATAACCTCAAAAAATATGCGAATAAAGTTGAACTTGTCCCTGCTGTCTGTTTCTATGAGATTTATGGTTGCTTATTTCATTTTCGCGCGTGAAATGAGCTCATATCAAATAAAAAATGCCATTTGCTACTTTATTTCTGTCGACTTAGGAACTATTTGGTTATACAAATGACTGACTGTGGTGGCAGACGCACGGGACCCCTTTGTGACGTAATAAATTATCATTTTAGGTTTGCATTTGGCGATAAATTGCTTTATTCTTTGTTGGCGCGTGAAAAAATTGTGTCAACACTTTTTTTTTTCATGTTGTTAACAGTGAAAAATGTATGGCGATAAGATTTTGGTTTATTAAAATATTACTGACAATACATGGCAGGAGGGTTCGCACGTGTCGACTTTTTATGGTTTAGCGAATAACTTTTACTTAAGCTTATTGTAACTCGTTTTTATTGCACAGTGGATTACTTGCATTTTTAAACTGCACTACACTCAAATTATTACCATACGATAATATAAATTTAAAAAAAAGATTTTTTTTTAATACCTATTAAAGACCCAATCGGACCCGGAACGCGCTTTTCAAAGAAATGAATAAATAATAGATTATTATAGGTTAAGGTAAACTAATGAACTGTAAACCTCGCGTTTAATATATTATCATTATCGTTAAAATAAACTAATTGATGATAATTACGAAGCAACGGTACAAGTTGCATCTTAAATGTTCAATTGCGCCTTGAAATTTACGCTCAATGATTTTATCATAAGTACAGTCAACAATACATTAATTATTTCAACAACACCCCTGTTCCCGCTGCATAGAGGTCGTTACAGACTTGATATGTTGACGGTACATTAAAGACCTTTTATCTAAGCCATCGGCTATTCTCGAATAATCTATACGACCCTGTATACAGGTCATAGGCCAGAAGATACCGTAAGATAAACATATAGTTAAAATGAGTGTAAGTGCTTTAGTCTTAAAGTTTAAAATACAGTGACGAGTATTTAAGATTTTTGTCTTTAGAAGACAAAGTGCTAGTGTCTATTATTTAATTGTTTTAACTTTAATAAATTACTAGCACAGGCTGATAATAAAAATATATTAGTAAAATAAAATCTATTTGAAAAAGAGATTCCAATTTCAAATATACTTACCCACAGATATAGCGTAATTTTATGGAGTTTAGACACGTAGTGAGCGATATTTATTACCAATAAATGTAGATGTGTTAGGACAGAACAGATATATTAGGAAAATAGAATGATGTTGCATGATTGATTAACTTATAATATTCATACAATAATTTCATTTCAGTATTAAGGATCAATGTTACATGTATGGTATCAAAATCCCCAGCGTGTCACGGTTTTCCAATTAATAGATGTAAATGACCCGGGTCGCTAATTATTATTATATTCCAATTATAAACATGTGTTTTAGGCTCAGATATATAAGAGAGCTCAGATGTTAAAGATCCATTCTATTTTTGTTATAAGTCTATGTCCATACTTACGTCTTAGCGCATGTCCAATATCAAATGATAAATTAAAATAAAATCCGATAAATTGAAAATTAAAAGCAATCTTACAGCCTTGTTATAAAGTTGATTTTTAATTGAAATATTTACATTTTTGTTACAACTGAATAGACTTTTGTCCGTCTGTCAGTCAGTAAGGGATTACGGTCCCCTGGGCTTTTATATGAAAACAAACCTATTAAGGGAGTCCATCTGCCGATAGGGGTTGGCCTTGGGGGTGTAATGTAGTAGAATTGTTAATAATAATGCAACATATTACGCTTATTGTACCTACTTATACACAAATCATTACCTTAATATATTTTTTCTAGATTTTAGGTTAAATCAATATTATTTTATTCTTGCAAGAAAAATAATATCGATTGATTCATTACGCTGACGCCCAGGCTTCGGGGCTTCACAGTACCGGACGTAATGCAGAGATGAGAGGGGAAAGTGCCGCAATAACTCCACAACAACCCTTAACTTTTTAAACTCGGCACCGGACTGTCTTCACCATCTGTTCCACGTCAGATCCGAAACGTCCAACTTTGATGCAACTTTGAGTGATTAATACGAACTTCCTTATCTGTTAATCTTGCGACTAGCTGTTACACCCGACTTTATATATCTCCATAAGCTCTGTGTCAGTCAAAACCAGACGTTTGGAATGATTTATTACAAAATATAAAATAGTATTTTAAATAATCGGTTAGAAGTGAAATAATAAACGTGTGGTAAACCTGGAATAGTTACATTGGACGTAGTTACATCTTATTAATATAATATTATATTATATTTAAATGCGAAAGTTTGTGAGGATGTATTTATGTATGACGGATTGTTATGAAATCTGGTACACGGGTAGAATATAACCTGGAATAACACATAGGGTACCTTTTATTCCGAAATTCCCACGGGAGCGAAGCCCGGGGCAAAGCTAATAAATATCATAATAATGCATTTTCATCGAAACTATACGTGTGTACAAAATTTCAGCTCGATCGGTTGAAGATATCTGCTTTAAAATTGAGTTGCAAACATTCCACCCGAGACGTAGGGAAAGCGACATATGTATATAGTTACATTGCGAGTTAAATAAAAGCTTGTAATAAATAAATAAATACGCTAACCACGCACGAAATTGAGAAGAAATGATTGGAAAGACGACCCTAGGCTCTGACTTTTTATGGCTGAGGAAGAAACAGGGATGCGTTCAGATGAGAGACACGAGACTCATGGATCTAGTAGCTTCTTCTTTTCGAGTCAAAATACCAAACAAATCATATTAATCTAGTAGCTAATAAATCATAATGTATACGAGCGAAACCGCAGCACAGTGTAAATATAGTCTTAGCGACTGACAAGTAACTTGGATGTCTTCCAAAGTACTCAACAAGTTATTAAGATAAAGAACATACTTCGCCTTCGAGTCGTGTAGTTCTCCCCAAACCATGGCGCGCATGGTGTCTTGCCCTGTGTGTCCTACCACCTGCACGCTGGATCTTTATGACGTCACAGATACTAATGTATCGGTGGCGTCTTATTGGTCTTCACGATATGATTCGCCACGTCGACATGCTAAGAAAAATACGTCGTTTAAATTAGACTTTATTTCTTTCCCTTACTTTAGTTCTATACATAGAATGTTGATTATTCTGTATGTAATCTTGATGCATCTTTTGTATTTCATAATAAAATTTTGCCTTGCGACATCCAAATGGAACTACGGAAAAGATTTATTTACTTTAACCTACTACGTCAAAGCGAAAAGGAGACTTATGACAACAATATCTGTTTTCAAAAAATATTACACATTTTACAAATATCATTATAGTGAACATTCCCGCCACATGTCACACCCAAAGGTAAAACAACACTATTTCTTTGTATGGCCAAGGAAACCCTTTGCATCAGATACGAGCCGGATCGACGATCACATCCACTTAAAACAATTCGTTGAGCCAATTCATTAAAGAAATCCCTTGCTTTTAATCACTTTTTTTCATCATTTGTTTGCTTTACATCTAATTTGAAATTTACTTTTATTGACGTTGAAATTTTGCTATGCACCTCTGTGGTGAAGACCAATCTTGGACTTCTTTATAGGGTATACATCATTGCGAACACTTTTAGCGGCATACGAACTTAATGGATTTATAGATCATTTCACAGTCCGTTAAATGTTTCAGACGAGGAGTTTATACACACGTGTTTTGGTTTCTAAACACAGTTTGACATTCACGTCTCGGATTGTTGAATAATGAGTGTGCATCATTAAAAACGAACGCCCCTGTGTTTCTAATTTTAACTAAGCTAAGGCATGTTTTACACTTGGCTCAGTTACATTATTGAGGGACTAGATGTTGCCCGGGCTTCGCTCCCGTGGGAATTTTGAGCTACAGCAATCTTGGATAATGTACCTTTCTAATGGGGAAAGAATTTTTGAAATCGGTTCGGTAGTTTCGAAGACTACACGCCTCAAACATAAACTCCCAAACGCTTACTTCTTTATAATAATAGTATAGATAAAATACGTACTATTTCTTGTGTGGTGGTTCCTAGAATAGGGCGCCATATTCTCCCGTGGATGCCGCACGAGGCGACTAAGCAAGTAACAATGGCATACTCAAAAACGTTAGGTAAGCGGCCGGTTATAAAATCACAGCCGAATCTTCATTTTTTAAGTGAAATACGGCGTGATAGCCCCGAAGGCAGGAAAGAGAAAGAGAGAGAGAGTGCTATTGATCTTCCTATTAAAATAAAATATCTACTTAGGTGAGTGAGTAAGCTGATTTTCTCTCAAATAGCTATTTACTAACACTATTAGAAGCGTGCTTTGAGAAATGTGTGCGATTAACCTAACGTCGGAATTTGTGGGAAAACATCGGTTTTGTCGGATTTAAAGGCAGATTAGATCCTTTGATCTTTTACGTAACGGTTTTGGGAATAAATAACAACATGGTAAGTCTAAACATAGAAATGTTTATGTCTGTTCTTTTAATAATGATATATCTCAGAATTATTTCAATTCCTGGAGGTCCTAAGTTCGATTTCCAACCGGAGGA
Source organism: Plodia interpunctella (assembly GCF_027563975.2). NCBI lineage: Eukaryota > Metazoa > Arthropoda > Insecta > Lepidoptera > Pyralidae > Plodia > Plodia interpunctella. Next base: position 5,489,135 of record NC_071316.1, read on the forward strand.
AAGTAAAAATCCACTGGAGCTCTGTGCCATGGATATTTGTAATGCCAACTCCACACTATCGCAGATAAGTTCGCCGGAAACTGACGAATTCTGCATACATTACTGGTTTTGTAGCAGTAAAAGCACTCATACCAACTAAGCAATGTCGGCGTCGGCGTTCGACAATAATATGGATTCGGCATCACTATCAATCACTACTTAGTATAAAATAAAGTCGCTTGCCGCAGTCTGTCCCTATGTACGCTTAGATGTATAAAATTACGCAACGGATTTTGATGCGGATTTTTTAAATAGATTCCTCAGGAACAGAATTTTGATTCCTGAGGAAGGTTTACATGTATAATTTGTTACGGTTTTACCCGAGTGAAGCCGGGACGGGCCGCTAGTAAAGTTATATAAACAAAATCAGAACGCGATCGGCAATAGACCAGGAGCAGTCCACTTCTAGCACTGTTTCTGCATTCACAAAAAATCACCGACAAAAAGTTCGCATCGAACTTTTTCGTTTGTTTTGCTTAAAACCATGGATTTAATTGATGAAGTGAACTTCGATTGCGTGAGAATTTGACCCCAGGTCAAATGAAAATATCATAACGAAACAACACAACATATCATAAAGTACCCGACAATAGTTAGTAGATCTCGAGCTAAGAAAAACCACATAAAAATCCATTCAGTTATTTTGAAACTAGCGCAATTTTGTTTCAAAGGCTTTGGAGTTCTGATCGCAGCGCCAAAAAGGGTAATAATGAAAATATTACCTATGTTTGTCTTTTATATTCATGGCTTATCAGAATCTCATACAAATCGCTACTATATCCGAAACGAGCAGTTCGAAATAACTTATAGTTAATCATGGGTCGTTACCGCCAACTCGAAATGTTAATGTCATAGAGTTATAGGCATGGAGAAGTCATATTGTAGTTTTTAAGTGCCTTCTATCGTAAACACCAGCACTGTTCAATACTTTTGGTACGTATTAATTATCCTGGCAGGATCGCCATGCAAAGATGCGACGTGTGAATGTTGAAAGACTTCCTTATTCGCACTTTATTACTAGTATAACTTTACATCTTCTTCTAAACTACATCCTACTAATATTATAAATGCGAAAGTTTGTAGGGATGTATGTGTGTATGTTTGTTAAGCACTGTTCAAATTAATTTCTAAATAAATGATTTGAATTTTACTATTTCGCGCAAAATTTACTGGACGGAGTCTATCCTTAAAGTCAAAAGTACAAGAATAGATATGTCATATAAATATAAATAAATATATTAGGACAAATCACACAGATTGAGCTAGCCCCAAAGTAAGTTCGAGACTTGTGTTATGGGATACTAACTCAACGATATTTTATAACAAATACATTAAAAGATAAACAACCAAGACCCGGGACATTCAGAAAAAGATCATTTTCCATCATGACCCGACCGGGACCCCTCTCTGTTCAGAGGCAAGCACTTTACCACTACGCCACCGTGGTCGTCAAATATATACAAATACTTGTTATAACTATTATAATTACATTAGCACTTTTTTATTTCACAAATATCCTTTTATTTCCACAATATGCACTAACGAACTACGTTTGTATAATCAACCCCACTCAACAGTTAAATATGGAGTTCCACGGTTAAAGGTAATATGGATAGTGTTTTTATTATTTGAACAGATTACAAAACCATAAGGTACATTATCTGTGGAGCGTCACATATACTTTTTCTGACGGAAAGAATTGTCAACTCCGTGTTGTTAAGCGTCAATGACATCATCAAACTCTTGAAGTTGATTATCTTGACGATTTGTAAGTTTTATTATTCACAAAAATCACGTCATCACGTCATCATCATCACAAATCGGTGATTTGACATCGTAGTTTAAAGATAAAAGGAGATTTGTGCTAAAAACCAGAAAATGAATATTGAAGTTTTTTCTAATCTAAGCTTGTAAGTGGTTTGTTGTTTACGGACCTTGGGTTTCTGGGCGTCACAGCAACGAAACTACTACGATATTATCAAATAGAGCATCGTATAATGTAAAAGGATCATTAATCCTTATTGGTTGCGAAAAATAAAAATAATGAATGCCAAAAACCTCAGTTCCGATATAGTTTAGCTACAATATGTGCTTCACAACAATGTTGTGGTGTCTTTAGACAATTTAAATAAAATCTGAAACCGGTGATAGTAATTGACACACTCGAAAAGATAATCAATTGTTCTAGTTATATGTTTTTTCCAAAAAACATTGTTTGGTGACTGGCCGCAATACTTAATTCTTATTGACGCAACTGATACATACAAACAATAATCCGATTCTTTATTTATGCGAATCCCACTTCAGGGCGTCACAGCCGCGTAAGAAACTGGGAACTAGAGATGTAACGGATAGCAGTTTGGCCGGATACCGGATACCGGATATTCGGCCTACCACCTGGCCGGATAGCCGGATATCTGGCCGCCGAATATCCGGCGGAACTTAGCCGTTTGGTGCAGCGCACACACACTTGGCGTAGGCGACGCGCGAACGATCGGGTGGCCTCGGTTTGATTCGGGTCTTTTCGTTGATGAGCGAAGTTAGCAATTCTTTCATTCATTGACTTATTGTGTCGATTGCAGTGCAGACACGTGCGTGATTTTAGGTTATTATTTCACTGTGCTATTGTTTTAACAACGAGAAATGGCATCGGCGAAGAAAAAGTCGCCCTTATGGGAATACTTTGACATAAACAGTGAAAATAATAAGTTAGCTGTTTGTTTATTATGCAATGTTAATATTTCACGTGGCGGTGAAGGCAAAAAAGCAGGTATGTAGCTAATAAATCTAATAGTCCATACTTCCATACTATCCATTATCCATACTAATATTATAAATGCGAAAGTCAGTTTGTTTATTTGTTTGTTTGTCCGTCTTTCACGTCGAAACGAAGCAACGGATCGACGTGATTTTTGGTATGGGGCATGGGGATAGTTTGGGGGCTGGAAAGTGAAAAAGACATAGGCTACTTTTTATCCCGGAACAATATCACATTCCCGCGGGATGACGTCGTGTAGTCCACGCGGGCGAAGCCGCGAGCGGAAAGCTAGTAATAATCTAATTGCAATTCTTTATTTATCGAGTACAGTAACTTGCACGTTTAAGTGCAAGTTTAAAGTATTTATTTACATTAAGTATTTAATTTTTTTTTCTAGGTACTTCTGCTATGAAAAATCATTTAAAATCAAAACATCCAGATGAATTTCGTGCAGTGAATAAAGACAAGGCCGCTGTCGAGCCTACTACAATTTCTTTAGCCATTGCGGGGACAAGTTCGTCGTCATTTGCAAAAAAGCAATTGACTACAGACAGAATCTTTCGAAAGGAAATTGCTCTGGGATATAAATGATGCTAAAGCCAAAAAGTACCATTATTTAGTAGCCGAAATGATTGCACTTGACAACGAGCCATTGTCCATAGTGGAAAGAACCGGATTTACCAGACTCTTAGAACAAGCTTTACCCCGCTATAAATTGCCAAGCCGGACTTATATTAGCCAAAAAATCGTTCTTGATATATATGACAGAATTTACGAGAAAATCAAACTTAACATTTCGAGTGCCTTCGCTATTTCAGTGACTTCTGACATATGGACTTGCTTACACAATAATGATAGCTTTCTGAGCTTCACAGCTCATTGGATATCATCTGAATTTAAACTAGAACACGGAGTTCTGGCAATGAAGCCTTTCTCAGGGTCACACACAGGAGAAAATATATCTATGGAAATTAACACTGTCGCACACCGCTGGGATATTGAGCACACTAAAATACATTTGTTAATTCATGATAGTGGTGCTAATATGGTGAAGGGTGTCCGTTTGGCTAAGTACGATTCTGCTAGATGTTTTATACATACACTTCAAAGAGCAATAAACGAGTCACTCAAAGTGCAGACTGAAGTGACAGCAATGATTGCTGCTGGCAGGCGACTTGTAACGCACTTCAATCACTCAGGTTTAGCTCAAGAAAAACTGCTGACGATTCAAAAAGAGCTAAGTTTACCCGAGCATCAATTAGTGCAAGATATTAGCACTAGGTGGAATTCCACTTTTTACTTGATTGAACGTTTGTTAGAACAAAAGCGTGCCATATCATTGTATGTTGCTGATCACGATACACTCGTAAATTTGACAGCTCAACAGTGGAGTTTAATGGAGCAGTGTATCAATTTATTAAAGCCCTTCGAAGAAATAACAAAAATAACAAGTTCTGGACTATCCTGCGTGTCGGAAGTTATTCCACACGTAACTGCTTTAAAAAAATACTTAGATAAAGCTGAAACTGAGCAAAGAACTCCTGATTTATCACATATGCGCGCCTCGTTAAAAGCTGAATTAGAAGTTCGTTTTAACTCCATAAGTCAAGACTTAAACTACTTGATTGCAACTTACCTAGATCCGAGATTTAAAACAAACTACTTGGGGGTGATTGACGCTGAAAGAGCACGCCAGGAGATCTTGTTGGAATATTTAAAAATGTCTTGTGAAGAGTCCTCAAGTAGCAGTTCATGTTCAACACCGGCTAAAAAGAGTAGAGGAGAGGAGACAGAGTCAGCTGTATCTCGCAAAGCTCATGACACGTTTTGGGATTGTTTTGATGAGGTAGCAAATGAAAACAATACTGGCCAGGTTCAACGCGAAGAAAGAAACGCGATAACCTGTGAGCTGGATTTTTATCTCAAGTCAGTGCGAATTGATCGCAATCGTGACCCTTATTCTTGGTGGGCAGCTAATGCCAAACAATACCCAAATTTATCAAAGTTTGCCAAAATCTATCTTTCAGCACCTTGCAGTAGTGTGTATAGCGAAAGACTTTTTTCTGAAGCTGGCCTTATTTATGAAAAGAAGCGAAACCGCCTGCTGCCTCTCAATGCAGAAAAATTGGTTTTTATTCACCATAATTTGCCCTTAGTACAGTATGAGTACTAATTAATTAATTTTCTACTTTAAACAATACCTAATTATGTTTCTTAAGTCTTACTAAATAAAGTAAATAATTACTAAACAATTTTTTTTATCCAGATCTTTTTTTATTTCGGCCGGATGTCTATCCGGCCGAATAGTAGTTATCCGGTATTCGGCCGGATAGCATTAAGGCCGCCGGATAGGCCGGATACCGGATTGTTACCGGATATCCGTTTCATCTCTACTGGGAACACGCGAGTATAAGAGAGACACTATTCGCTTCTCTGATCCTGATCGAATTTAGTCATATCACAAATTACTGGACGTAAGCCAGAACAATGTGGTACTAATTGCCAACACACATTAACGTTCCTTTGGAGTCAACACTATTTGTTGATAAGTCTGTCTGTCTGCCCAACCTAATGTCAGGAAGTCGGACTCGTCAATATTTGAACAAAAGATATCACTAGGGCCGTTTCCATTGATGATTTTTCTTATAGATTTTCTTGTTAGTTTATTAGATTGTGTTATTACTCAGTGTCAGATTTTTCTGGTCACCAAAAGGCATCTGACATGACTTTTACGAGTGGTAATGTAGTATTAAGTCTCAGGTAGTCTAGTAGTTAAGATCCTTCTTGATCGATAGATCCGAGTGCGTCTCCTACTCGTGCCACATGAGTTTGTGTGACTTAAAGTATTCATAGACCACCACTTGCGTCCGGTGAAGGGAATAATCGTGAGGAAACCTGCGTAGTGGTTGACTGTAATTTGCTAGTATGCAATGACATGCCACTAGATGGCGGCATTCAAAGTCATGTCGTTATTCGTGAATAAATGACACCAGTTTTAGTAAGAATACACTAGATAATAAAGAAAGAAATATTTAAGTAAATGTAGCATCCATAAATACAATTTTCTTTATCTATGTCCCAGCAAATTATCACAGTAGATAAACCCATACCACCATTACTATTTAAACAATGATTTGTTATATCTTATCTATGGCCGGTCCTTAAATCACAGGAAAGCACCCTGGACCCTCCAAATGGCCAGGGTTCATGCCACATGTCATTTTACGATTACGACTACCTTTTAGCGATAGCAGTGAACCAAGTAAAGACGTCAGGAATTTTTCACTTTTGTTTTTGTGACAATATTTATATTATAGAAACATAGAATTTTACAGAAAAAATACGTCATTTAAAATAGGGTACTAATGCCATTTTATGGCGCTTCCGCCTGGCAGAAGGGACAAACCCAAGAAATGCTGGCTTGATGTCGTCAATGACGATATGCGTGACAATGGTCTGAAAACTAGGGATGTCGACGACAGTGCGAAGTGGAGAATTAAAAGAGCAGACCCTGGGCTCCGACGCCCGAGGAAAAAACCAAAAATACTAAGACGAGAGAGATATTCACAGAATCAGACATGTCCAAAAGAATCTTTTTATTTATTAAAACTCAAATATTTTTAATTCATAATAATTCATACTCCACTACGAGTATAACGAATTAGCGTCTCGCGCCTGCTTCGCTCGGGTAAAACTATAATAAAAAGTAGCCTATGTCACTCCTGAAGGTTTCGCCTATCTCTGTGCCAAACTTTATCGAAATCGGCCTAGTAATTCTTGAGTTTATTCATTACAAACAACAAAAAAAAAATACAAATATTTTCTCTTTATAATATTAGAATGGAAAATGTTTTTATTTTTGTTTGTAATGAATAAACTCAAACACAACTGGACGGATTTTGATGAAATTTAGCACATAGATCAACGAATCGTTCACGAGTAACATAGGCTTTTTATTGTGGTTTTACCCGAGCAAAACCGGGATGGGCCGCTTGTCTTTCATATGTATACACCTCTTATCCTTTGTCGGTGAAATATTATATAATAAATATTACCACAAGGCGTGGGAAACTAAGCACGCGCGTGGAATCCCCATTTTGTGAATAGTCGTCAAGCCCTATCGAAGGAAAGGGCGTTAATAAAAAACTAAACTATTTGCTAGAAAATTACAGAGTAGGTACGTGGAGGTAGGAATGAATGGAGTCGCTGTAGAAGGATACTCGTATATTCTGCAATGATATATTGCTAACACTGGTCAGAGATTATATTGAAGTCGCCTAAAGGCATGCCCAGTTACCCTACATGGATCTTTAAGTAGTGGGAATAAGGTTGAATTTGCAATGAATTTAGGTAGCTTCATGCAGCAAATTTCAAATCAATTAATTTATTGATAGACAACCTGAAACTTCTCGTCGACAAATGACAGTCACTAAACGTATAATTTCTTTGCGACATTCTAAATTAATAACCTGTAAATAACTCAGGAATTCCCCTACACGCGGTTATTCCCACGGGAAATGTGTTGCAAACCGATATTCCAACATCGATATCGATAGAGTAGAGGACAGCAGTTATGGTAAATAAAAAACTATCGATATTCTAAAATGATAAAATACCAGAAAATTTACGCCGGCAAAGGCTAACATTTTATCTATAGTCTTCAATAATTACTTTGCAAAAATTAAATCATATAAGCTTACTTATATTGTGAGGTTTCTAGAAGGTACTATTTTTTGACATAACCTCCGCGAAGCCCCAGGACTCCAAGGAGCACACTTTGAGTACAGCTGTATTAGCATGTCAAAGACCATTTTGCATTCTATCAAAAGCCGATACCAACAATTTTATTGTCTTGTACGTTTCTTGAATAACTTTGATAGATTTTTTTTCTGTTTCTTGAGATCGGAATTGTGTTCTCTTTTATCGCTATAATTATTAATTTGTAATTCATATCAGTTATGATATAACAGATAACATATATATATCTCTATTCACTTTAAAATATAATCGTATGTTAAATCTATTATATTGGAAGGCGAATAGAGATTGTATGTGGCTCTTTGTAGTTTTTTATATTGTTACGAACAAACTAAAATACAAAAAACGACAGACATAAATATTTTCTCTTCATAATATTAGTACTTACGGAAGTATGAATAAAAGAGAGAATACCATGCTTTATAAACTTTTTTCAAAATGACTCGAAAACTTAATATACTTACGTAGGTACTTAAGTTGTAACTTCTATCACAGTTGCTCTTAAATTTTGTTAACTCGATGTAGACAAGATTTAATTCTATGAAATCCATGTAAAATAGTCTAATAACCGTGCAACCCCAGACGCTCCAATTAACTGAATTTATTTAAACCCACTGTGGACAAGTTTTATTGACGTTGCCAGGAACTTTTATTGAGCTATAAACGTCTATAAAAGCTAGAGATATTTTAAAGGCGACCGCACAATGGACAACCATCAAGTTGCATATTCAATGAAATTTTCAGGTAAAAATATTTTCAATAAAAATTTACGTGACTTACAAGAATATATGAGAAAATATTATCACGTTCTAACTGTTACGCCTTTGGTAAAAGGCAACCTCTATTTGATTTGTTATATTTAAAATTTCCGAAGATTTCCTTTAGAAATTCTTAATGGAAATTTTCTGGACGAAACTCTGAAATTTCCGAGAATCCTGGTCGTTTTAGAGGACACAAACCCTAACTACGACCAATGCTCCACATTTTGTATTGATAAATATGTAATTATCATTAATTAAAATCGCTTAAGGCAATAAACATCGTGGCTTCTCCCCACAATCGATGGCTAATCAGCTCGCCTGTCCCAAGTGCCCAAACGCCTGTACTCGGGCTGACTTGATGGCTGCTTCCGATGAAGCGAACGGGGCTCGGTTCTGGCAAGACAATATTTAAAGAAAGAAAGAAAGAAAGAAAGAAAGAAAGAAAGAAAGAAAACATTTATTTGCCAAAAACATGAGTACAAATGGTCAAAATGAATTAGACCTACACGTTTTACCGAATATAGGTATGCAAATATAATTAAATAAAGAGGAGCATGCTATCCACTACAAATCCAAAACAAACTATAATGAACTATAATGTACTATACTAGCCCTAAATTCTATCCGAGTCTATCATTAAAGAAATCATTTAAAGTATAATAACATTTATCAGTTAATAAAGACTTGAGGTGCTTTTTAAATAGATTTAAATTTAAGCTTTTATATTGATTTGGAATTTTGTTGTAAATTTTCGGTGCCATACATACTATGCTATTACCGTTTAGTATCCAACATAGCGATTTTGCATTTGCAATCGACAAAAAAAGAAGGAGGATAAGATTATAAATTGTATTATAATGAAACAGTTTATAGCCTTAAGACCGCTGAAGTCGGGCTATTTTAAGATATGCATATCCATATTACCCATTATTTATGAAAAATTAAAACACAGTTTAAGTTTAAAACTTTTAAAAGTTTTGTCACTTCATAATATTTGACATGTTTAAACTTTTTTATGAACAATGGGCGATTGTCTTTACCAACTTAAACCGAAGCCAGTCCTGATATGCAGCTGGTCGTCCATCATCGAAGACAGATTTTTATCTGGTTCGGAGGTGGATTTCTTGTTGGTTCCGGGACGACGCAGTAAAATAAATAAATATAGTATAAGTAGTTGTTCTTTTGTATATTGTTGGCAAGTAAAGAGTTGTAATTTGATACTTCGCAAAATTTATTTATTTAATATATTTTTTTATTAAAGATTAATTGTATGCAATATTTTTATTGCACACATATTTTGTGAAAAATATAATAAATATTACATATACATGTATTTTTATAATTATAAAAATTACATTATTACTTTATCGGAAACTAGCTTTTGCGAAAATAGAATCATTTTCATACAAACTTTTACCCCCCATTATAGTCATTTGGGGATTGATTTCTGAAAAAGTAACCTATGTTTGAACGGGGGCCTTTAATTATAAGTCATAACAATTCTCATCAAAATCGGTCCAGCGGATGAATCGTGAGAAAGCGGAACAGACTTTCGCATTTATAATATTATTATAGTATGGAAGTATGTATAATGCACAAGGGCGGATTTATCCCAGGAACTGTAATTCAATATACGACTGCCCTTAATCGCCTTCATCTTCTGTAGAACTAGGTCCGGTTGGAAACTTAAAGAAAATGCTGAGAGCAATTTTTTTATTTTACGATCCTTCGCAGAGAAAGGTATATATATATATATATATATATATATATATATATATATATATATATATATATATATATATATATATATATCACAGAAGTACTGCTGGCAAAGCGATTACAAATGTTACTCATATTTCAGATCTATTTTTAAAATGTTCTTTTACTGAGCAAATTCTTAAAGTTATACGCTTTTTAAGGACGAATGCAAAATTATACAGATGTGATACCTTCAAAAATTAAAAATAATCACTTTCTATATATAATTAAAAAAATATTTCAACTGAGTTAAAATTAACCTCTGACTATAAGGCGAGTTGGCGTGAGGGTCGATCGACCTCACTATATATATCTAATATAAAGATTACTAGGCTCGAAACTAGGTACAGTCAACAGCACATCAACCTACCCGAACTAATTGTAAACTCTCCGCTATTACCGCGCCATAGAGGTTCATTAATGCAGGGTAACCTAATGTGATGTTGACTGTACTAATGAATGAGTAAACTGTAATTAAAAATAATCCCTCAAATTAATATAATCTGAAGAAAGAAAAATTAGGAAGACTTGCAGAATATCAGCGCTGTAGTGCACCGGCTTTTGCTTAGCAAGGCACTATTAGCAACCACTGCGACATCAATTTATGTATAAGACTTTAGTTATGTATAAGATAGACTTAATTTATGTATAAGAAGTTAGTTATAAGACTTTTTGAAGTTATTAAATCAAAGACGACAAGTTTTAAACTGTTTTAAAACCCATCAATACTTAGTTCAGGCGTAAACGATTACCAAACAAAAAATCACGTCTTCAAATAACTCCAAATCTGAGTCACAGAGCGAAGTGGAGTCATAAAAGCCGTAATGACTTGAGTTAGACAGACAAACAAACAAACAGCGTACGGGCAAATGTTTACTAAGCTCGGTACTGCCATCTGTTATCGCTGTTTGTTAACGGTGTTTCAAAGTGGAGATTGTTTAGTGGGTAGTTGATTTTTGCAACTAAGTAAGCAGATTGGCACTCGCCAGCTATACTATCGCCTAACTTAGTCAGATGCCGACACGAATGAATAAACGTATTTCATATGGGTTGTTGTACATTTGCCACAAACTAATATCGTCACGTTTTTAAAACTCCATACATTGAAAGTTAATTCGTCACATGAAGTTTGTATTAGTTCGTCACAGATAGGTTCGACAAGAGTTTTCATTTATCGAAATGAAAAAGCAGCAATGTCGATTCCGCCAACATTTAGCGACCTGTTCGCCATAGAGTATAGCCATCATTATACTCGGCAACAAGACCTATCTGTGGAGTAATTTAATAAATGGGAGCATCAATAAATTGAGTAATATGATACGACGCTTTTGTTCTGCCTTTAAATTATTTTTACTTTGAATTTTTCAATACAAAGCATTAGTTCCGTAATTCTATACTAGTGGCCCGTCCCGGCTTCGCTAGGGTAAAAACACAATAAATTATACACCTAAACCTTCCTCAGGAATCATTCTATATATTGGTGAAAACCGCATAAAAACAGACAGACATATGCAGCAGAGGACTTTGTTTTATAATATGTAAGGATAGATAAATACTAATACCTCCGGCAAAAAGTCTATGTCATATTCTGCTCTTCAACTCTATTTCCACACCAAAAATCACATAAGCCAATTTTTCGTCATGGCGTAAATAACGGACAAATAAACAGACTTTATAATGCCGGTTCCATACTGTCGTGGACCAGTTCGGCGAGGTTAGCGGATACGGCATACATCGCTGGTTTTTCATTACGGTAGTCAAAACCACTTATAAAAACAACGCAATGTTCACGCATTTGCGTCGGGATATGTCCGAGTTCGGCGAGACTCGAACTTTTATTACAAACCCAGGTCTTTGCAAGTCGGTTATGAGTAAACAGATAAAAATACTTGGAGACGTGTATTGAAAATAAAGCAAACAATACTGAGTACCACTCAGGGCCTACAAACAATAATATTGTATTGTAAACAGAGTTGTGAGTGAGTATATAGGTAACCCAGTGTTCGCGATAAACTCAGAAACGACTGCACGGATTTTTATTTTCAATATTAGATCGTGTGATTCCTAAGGAAGGTTTAGATGTGTAATTTATTATGTTTTTACTCGAGCGAAATCTGGACGGGCGGCTAGTATTTTTTTTTTTTTCAGATCAATTTTGTGTCCCACGCTTGGTAAAGGCGTCGCTTATGCTTCATTTCGATTCAATTCTATCAAGAATTAAATATTACAATAAACACAAATAAATAAATTAAAAATAGGCGCATTCGACAAATAGTTGTATAAATATGTTGTATAAATGGCTAAAACTTTCAAATGTTGCTAAAATAGAAAAAAAAAGTCAAGCTTTATTATAAAATAAAAATAGTAGCTTTTAGCTTTTCCCACGTGTGTAATTTATCTGACAGACAGACAGACATTCGCATTTATAATATTAGTATGGATTTAAGTACAGAATTTAGTTATTTTATAAGTAATTCAATGAAAATAAATCAAAAACAGCATCAAAGGACTGACTCTCTCAGACAATATCAATTGAATCAATATAAGGCAACAAATTACCCCGACTAAATTGAAAAGGGACCATTTTTTAATTCAATTAGTATCAGGTGCGTGAGAAAGGCGTTAATTGTTAAATGGGCGGGTAATCACGATTTGTTACAAGATAGTAGGAATTGTGAGTGCTTGGAAAAAATCTGGTCCCGTATCTATTCTGTTGACTTGTACTATCAACATTAACCCAAAACTAATCTCTATGAGCTGGTAATAACGACGAATATTCAATGAATTTCAATATTATGTTGTACTGTAAGATAAAATTCATTACATTTGTTTCTGTTTGTAACAATTTCTCGGGCTGAAATTGTATTATTTTAAAATTATTTACTTAGCATATTGTGCCGTGTGAGTTTTTGCAGCTGTGGCTTTTATTCAGCAATTTTTAATCTACAATGTAGATTAAGACTCAAACAGACAAAACTTATTATTTACCCCTTTGAAGACATGAATACGGTAAAAATTGCTGTGAAAAATAAAATATCTCAACATTCTTCAACATCTTCCCAATTTAGTTCTTATCATAAATTGATTTATGAATAATGACTGATTCCCGCAGCATCGCCCGCGGTAGCCTATATTTGAATTCGGTTGATAAAACTGTAATCAAAACTCGGAACTATAACTATTCTAAATTTTATCACATTCGGCAGTTTAATTGTAAAATATCGTTTGTTAAGTTACAAAAATATATGATTTTACTGATTATCGATACATGATATATATACTATTAAGAATTTTTATTTTGAATTGTTATGAATGCGGGCCCATTGCGGATTGGCGAGTTTTAATGACTGCAATATAACTGAGACCAACGGCGTAACGTGCCCTCCGAAGCACGTAGGTAGGACCGCATCCAATGACCGACCATTGTGTGAGCGACTTAACATACGACACTATCATAGGCCGAACGTGCTAACAACTACGCCATTGAACTCCTCATATTCTCCGTTATTCATAGAAAAAGTTAAAAAAAATGAATTTATGTTTTGTCACAATTGCACTTCAATATAATATTTGACATACACAGAAGTATTTATGAGTACCTATAATAATATTGTGGTATGTATAAGTAAGACATAGTACCAATCACAATATAGGCGATATACTCGAAAGATCTATTTTAATAGCTACTTAGTCGAAAACAATCCAACGAAAATTCATTAAAAGCAATTGAGGACGGGCGGTTTCGTGGTTAAACTTACAAGCGCCCCGAATTCGATTCCCGGGGGCGATATTTGCTGAAAACAATATCGTTTATTATATTTGTACTTGGAACTAGCTCTTGCCCGGGTTTCATCTCCCTGGGGTTATAAAATTGAGTAGGAATTGCATTAAGTGTGCTTTAAATTAAAATGTCTTATTTCATACGTTGAAAAGGTGAATCATTTTGTTAAATCATATCTTCCCCTGGCTGTGTAGGAATCCTTACATATTATAAAACAAAGACCTCTACCGCGTCTGCCTGTCTGTTCGCGATAAACTCAAAATCTACTGCACAGATTTTCATTCGGTTTTCACCAATAGATAGCGTGATTCCTGAGGAAGCTTTAGGGTATAATTTATTATGTTATATAAGAGGGAAGCCGGGACGGGTTGCTAGTTTCAAGAAAAAAATTTGAGCTATTGTATTCTTTCAACATTTACAATATTTTCAGGAAGTTGAATTGAATGTAAAATTGGATCATAGTGGACAAACAATAGTGAATGTTAATAATGCATTTAAATACATCAAACTGTTTGTATGACATCAGAACCACCTGCACTTCAAGGAATATGCATTCCATCAATGATATGCACGATGGCAGCTTAGAAGTCCTTGTTTGGCGCCAGAAGTAACGACTGGAATATGTAATTTGTTTTGCGAATGTAAGAAAATTGCACTCATTAATACAATAGACAGAACTTGCTAAATATTGACTATCTCACACAGGACTGTGTAAGTGTAAAATCTGAATTAAATCAAATTTTTGGGACTAAGTAGGAAGGAATTTCTTGTGCTTGTGCAATTTCTTTTTATTAATATAAAGATAATAATTTAGACAATAATTTATGAATTATAATTAATGATAACGAAGGCGTTAAAAAATATCCGAGTTGTAAATGAATGCCAATAAATTAAGAAATACATACCTCTGAATCTGACAGCGGAATACTGGAATATTTTGATGTATTATAATAATATATTAATATTTTAATACATAGCTCCCGATTCGGAGTTTACGAATTTTTCGCTGCATCGAACATTTAATCATATATCAGAATTTTACAATGGAAACTATATGGAACATGCTTCATTAAAATTTTCACAATAACAATTTATATTCCGCCAAAAAATGAGGTTCTGTGTTTTATTTTCGAATAAATTCAATGTGATTCGGATAATTTCAAGTTAAAAATATGTTTTTTTGAGTTGAAATATATTTTCTTAAATACGGCAAAAGTCGTTTAATGAAATAAGAATTAAGAATAATCTAGTGGAATTAGACAAAGAGATAACCTTTACATAACTTATCTAACTCTAACTCTTTCGTGTTTCTAGACGATAGTTTCATAATAATATAAATGATTGTAACTAATTCTAGTAGTTTTACTTGTTTCAGTTCAGTACTAATAAGTACTTATCTGAGCATTTTCTCGGTTGTTACAGCTGTTTGTTTATCACCATCGAGTCGATTCGAAGTGAGACGCAGCGAACCAATCACATTGCGACATTGTGACGCAACGACAACTACACTGCAATGTGATTGGTTCGCTGCCACTTAATTCGAATCGATTCGATGGTGAGAAGTGAAATAAAACCCGCACTAAGCCCTCAGATATTCTCAGATATTTTTTACAAAATCCAAACGTATTGAGTAGTTTGTGTCATTGGTTGGGTACGGAACAAATATAGTTAACAGGATCTAAACACTGGTTGAAACCGACTGCATAATGCTTGTGCGTACGCGTAAAATGAAAATAACAATATTTTAAACACATCCGTAATTGTTATGTCCAGATAAATCCATATTTACGTTTATTTATACAATCGACACAATTTACAAATAGCTACTGAATAAAACATATAAAACATGGCCGCCAATGCATCATTGGTTTAATAATTATTCATAATTGCAAGTCGATACGACACGAAATTCACAGTCAATTAGTTACCATATTTATTATTTAATTGGCCAAATACATGTATTGTCGAAATGAGCCATGATTTTATAATCATGTTATGATTATAAAATCATTTACTTATAATAACCAGTGACGCGAAAAGCCTAAATGTTGCGACTTATTTACAGAAATATACACAAAGACGGACTTAGGATGAGTTGCACCAGTCAACTTTGACGTTAAATTAGGTAGGTATAACCTGCGCAGCAAAACGCTAAGTCAAAACGGCGGCGGCGGGTTAAACGCGCTGGTTAATGTTAACATCACTGGTGAAATTCATCCTTATTATGACTATAAAGTGATCTTTTCCACTCAATTTTAAGGTGAAAAAGAAAACAAATATAAACAGTGCCCAAAATAAAGTTGTGGTCCAGTGGTTGAGCCGACCGCTTGTGCTCGAAAGGTTCCAGGTTAGGATAGACAATCAAGGCATGCAATTAGGTATAAGATCACTATCTCGGAATTATAATTAGGTAGGTACAACAAACGTCCCAGTGTACAGCTAAATAGAAATGATAAGGACAAACATAACAAGTAATAACCATTTTTAATTAAAAAAAAAGATTATTTTTATTGATTTTAACATTCCCCATAGGTAGGTACATTATCGCTTAACTCAGACAGATGCCGCTAATGTTGAATATTGCGTAGTTTGTATGAGAGCTTTTATAAAAACCAGCAATGTATACCGAGGCAAACTTTTTCCTTATATAGATAGTGTATAGCCGTATCAATAAGAAAATTTTCCGCTACCCCATATGCTTCGGTGTCACTAAAGCTCAAAACAATCTCATGGGATCTTAAAAGAGGATTCTGGAATAAAATTAAGGAAAGTGATCAAGATGGTCATAGGTAGATCTACAATGATGACGGCAACTAGATTGACATAGGGCCTCCGGCTAAGAAGACGTCTGACGTAGGTACCTACACTTATTTTTCGTGCGCAGTTGACCATAGATTTAGAAGGGCCCCGCAGTTGACGATTGGCAAACCAAAGTTACCTACTTAGATAGGTACATATTTAATTTCATAGCGCGTATTGTGTATAGCTATCATCATATTTTGTAACAAATACTATTTTTACGGCGAAAAAAGGTGGCAACCCTAATTAAACATATTATACCTACTAGTCAGTAACTTTCAGATCAACAGAAATCGTATTGAAAACTACAAAATGTAAGATTTTACTATAATATGTCCCACTATTTAAACTCAATGTTGCGTCGACGCAAACATCAGCATCAAATACCTAATAAGAATTTAAAGTCTATAAACAAATGTAAACAAAAATTAATAACAAAAATCTACCAATGGTCTACAATCATGACTAACGATAAATTCGAGCTACAACGCCTAGAAGAAGTACCTACAATAGAATTAATTTTGAATAAAGAACAGACGGAGGCTGCTAGATCAAATCTCGTCGCGGTTCATTGACCTAAGGATAAAAAATATAGTAGTCACAGCCGACTACTTAGTAAAGCCTACTGACCAAAAACTCGTTCGCCCGATGTAACAACATGTAGGTATTTACATAATAAAAATATCCATGTATCTTTTGGATATTGTACAGATTTTCTCTATACCTACTAATACCTACTAATTTTTAGTCTTTTCTTATTAAAAATAGGTACCTAGTTAAAAAAGACAAATTGATTTGTACTAAAGTAGGTAGGTGTGCAAGAAATTATAAAAAACCAAGTAGATTCCACTTGGAAACGAACGTAAATGTATTCTCTGCGACTTGTACCTTGTAGGAATGTAACTTGTTGGAACGTACGAACGAACCAACACAAAGTTTATTTGAACATGCGCCGTAAGCAGTAAACAAAGTAAGTTTTTGAAACTTTATTTCGTCTCAAAATGTTACCTTAAGCGATGAATAATGCTGCTCCGAGTCCAAGATCCACTTTTAAACTCACAATCCACTTCGATTCACAACATTCCATAAAAACACTGACTTAAAACTAGTAGCTTCACTCGCACTATCGTTGCCGCACTTTATAAGTGAAATTCTACGCGAAACACCGCTAAAGCACACTTATTTCACTATATAAGTAACTTTGTACACTTTTTCAACTAGTTTTCAGTCAATCGTCACGGTTTGTTAGGTAAAAACTAAAAAAACTCGTAATAAACAATCGGAGCACCGCTCGGCACGCGACGGCCATCTTCCGCCAGGGCGAAGTTTGAGGTTATAGCCGCCAGAGGGCGCCATGTGTTCGTCAACTAACACAGAACGAAGTCCACTCATTTGCTACTTGCTACACGAAATAAAAATAGCATTATTATTTTAATTACATGGAAAATAATGTACCAAATAAGAAAAAAATAGTAAACAGATGCTTTAGAACACACTTTGATATATTATTAATTATATTAATCAACACGTTTGGTAATTTCGGACTTATTAATTTACATTGGCAACATTGAACGATCTTGTTACAGTGTTTCTATTACTCAAAAGTTCTTAAATAAACAATAATCACACTAAAACCGCAAATAGAATTAGAAAAGGAAACTAAAATGAATATTTTCATGACAACCAGAATGTGAATACTTTATAATAATTAAATTTACCTACCTAAGTATGTAGCTAATTTTAAAGAAAGCATTACCTTTTCAAACTTAGTGAGAAATATAAATTGCTTGAAAAGTGTATATTTAGAATATTTTAAATAAGTAAATAATCATGTATAAGTAAATAAAATCACCTGTGATATGTATGACATGATTTTTTTGTAACCTGTTTGATTTTCTCCTTTTTTGCCTTCTATAGATCCCTTTTTGTCTTCTATAGATTTCGGTCTAATATCTGCATTCAACAATTTTGTTAGTTCCTAGATTTATGAGATTTTACACTACATAAAGCGATATGATTTTGTCGTTACCCTATTGAACAACTACCCATTATATCGCCTTACATTGCAATTGATATTTAATTGTCATAATCACATTTTAATTTTTTCACATTATATTAATGAATCACCGGACATTTTTTTGGGTTTGGAACCTTACAGCATAAGTTTATAACAAATTTTATATTCTATCCTTTTGGTAACCGTACTAAAATCTTCGATTATGTTACAAAGAATGAAACTAGATATGGCAATCATATAGTTAAATGTCTTAGAGAAAATGTCAAACAAAATGTCAACTTTGTTTGACATTTGCTTGCACGCACGTTTGCTCTTTTATTTTATTTTGTTTTGTTTTCCTGATTTAATTTGTTTGCATCCAAAGTACTTTTGTTTGTAAGCAATATTTACCTTCTAATTAGATATTTTCAATTATCGTAAATTATTTATAATTAGCAGTGTTAAATTAGCGCTAAATACAGAAGTTATTGTTTATGTTTAGGATTTCTGTAACTTTTCGAATTTCGTAAATTAGGTATTCAATCACAAAACCGGAAAGGTCTTTTATGTAACTCTTCGAGAATCTGCAACCATGTTGGTATCAATAGGTTAGGTTGTATTTTTAATGTGAAAAACGATCATATTTCCCTCCTAATCTCAGAAACTGCTACTTTATAGGAAAACCTATGACAAGTCTACAATAATTGTGGTTGGTGTTCTGTCTTGAGTTGGTATGGCAACAAATTTGCCATATTTTCTGAAGAAGATTAAAATTTGTTTTATTATCCATATTATTCAACTTTATTGCAAATCTTTAAAAACCAACAATGCAAGTATTTAATGCTACTGGGCATTGTCCATCCAATCAAAACATCCTCCTGTTCCACCAACATATGTTTCACTAAAACTGTAACCATTTTCGTTTTTTTCTGACTGCCATAGTCAGCCTGACTAATGTGGGAATGGGAAAAACAACCTAAATGTGGATAAACTTAACTAGGAATAGTTAAAGAAGTTTCTTTTTTTTTTCAAGTGTTAGTTCAGGCAGATTTTATTCAAGTCATCTAAGGCTTCTGACTGATGACACTTGCTGACATCTAGTGGCAGGTCTTCGCATACACCCTAGTGAACTTAAACTGTAATATGGTGTGCAGGTTCCCTTACAATGTTTGGTAATCAATGAAAACTTCCATCTTAAGTTAGTACAAATATGACACATTGCTTCTAATTGTATAGGAATTTTAAGTGTCACTTTGGTGGCCATTAGATTTTGAGTGTTTAATTTTTTTTTAAATCCATCCCGTCCAATGCTAAATCACTTTGAATTTTATTTTCCTGTACCTAGGTGTCCAATCTTCTTCTTCAAAGTCGTATTCCTCATGGCTGAGGGTCGTGGTTATTACGTGGAATGAAACACATACAACAACTTTCTTGGCATTATTAATGGAGTGGTTTGCCATTGCCTTCTCCATTTCACACATAAGTTAATAAGAATCAACCAGTGTGCAGGTTTCCTCAAGATGTTCTCCTTCACAGGAAGCAAGTGGTGGTCGATGAAAGCTACTATGCATGAGTTAGACTGGTATACAAACTTATGTGGCATGAGTAGAATTCGAACCTGGGTCCTTTTTATCCACAGACGGGCATACCTTAACCATTACACCACCACTGCTTCTATGTTCAATGCATAACTAATATAGCCCAACATTTCGGGCGCATATTGCAGACATGGTTCCATTTTAATTCTCAAGTTTTTCTATCACATGTCAATAAGTTTTTGATTGGACAATTATATTTAAAACAATACACTAAATTTTGTTTGGATGTATGCTTTATTTAGAATATGACATGGAATAATTAAAATAGGGTATTTTTCACCAATACTGCAATAAGAGTTTCGGACGTGAAGCTTCCGCCCTAGAATAGGGTCACTCCATGTCCTCCAGTGGATGTCGTAAGAGGTGCCTAAGGGACACATAGCAGCTAATAGGCAACAATAACATTCCCAAAGAAGGTTGACGTCAAGCAGGCGGCCGGTCATATCTGAAAAATAGAAAAGTTATTTTTTTTATGCTGACACCAGGCGACTACAAAGCACAATACAAGCCATGTCAGCCTTACCTTACCTTTGCCGTTACCATTTTTTTTACTAACAAGTTTATTTGTTAGACAAATTTAAACATTCAATATTCATTTCGCTACAGCTTTTGAACGACTGAACCAATTTTCATGAAACATATGATAAAATTATCTATGACATAAAAAAAAAACTAAACGAAAGGTCAGTTCATCCGTTTGGGAGCTACGATGACACTGACAGATACACAGCAGACAAACACATTAAACTTATAACACCCCTCTTTTTGCGTCGTGGTTTAAAAATTGTATTTTTTATTTCAAAATGACGCTAAAATATTTTTTTTTCTATATGTGTGTATATTATGTAGCAACTCTAGTACTCACATTCTATCTTTCTAAACTTTATCGTCCAGAAAACTTTTAATAAGCAATATCTGACTCGTACTGCAATTGGAAAATAGCATTAAAAGTGGAAATGGACTTTGCAACCACTTCGGAAGTGGCGCCCTCGGGGCCAAGTTATTGGAACTAAAAATTGTAACACTTTTATATTTCCTCACAACTATCTCGGCAGTTATCTACGTGCGAAATGGATTTTGAAACTATTTTCTAGTGTTTTTAGTTTGCCATTACGAGGATAGTTTTAAAATTGTTCGCAGTACAGTGTTATATACCTAATCTTTAAATTGGCAAAGCCTTAAAATGTACCTAACTTTGGGTATTTCCAAAATTATTTTCTCGAGAAAAACATATAGGAATCTTTTTTCTGAAGTTGGAATATTTTCAGTTGTGCAAAAAAATTAAAATCCTTACATATTATAGCGTTGTGTAAACATTTTACAAATCATATTCATACTAATATTAAAAATGCGAAAATTTGTGAGGATGTATGTGTATGTTTGTTACTCTGTCACGCAATACGTACTGGACCGATTGTTGTGAAATTTGGTACACGGGTAGAATATAACCTGGTATACCACATAGGGTACTTTTTATCCTGAAATTCCCACGAGAGCAAAGCCCCGGGGCGCAGATAGTATACATATACATTAATATCCTTGGCCGAAAATGGTTAAGACATTATAAATTTGGTAACAGAATGGGCCGTAAAACAAGAGATTTTCGCGTGTAACGGTCATTAGATGACTCAACAACTTCTTAAGAGGTCTCGCTAAGATTTATAATCGAAAACACATAGATAACTTACAAGTTTCTACATGATAGACGTTTATCTTGTACTGCCTATTAGTATTTTCATCTTTATACATAAATGGCTTGCATTGCATGGTAAATATAGTTGACGACCTCAGTGGCGCAGTGGTAAAGTGCTTGCCTCTGAACCGAGAGGTCCCAGGTTCGATCCCCGGCCGGGTCATGATGGAAAATGATATTTTTCTGATTGGCCCGGGTCTTTCATATTTATCTACATATGTATTTGTTATAAAATATAGTATCGTTGAGTATGTATCCCATAACACAAGTCTCGTACTTGGGGCTAGCTCAATCTATGTGAAAAATGTAAAAAAAAAATAGCGTTCCCAAGGAGAGTTCACGTTAGGCAGGCGGCCGGTTGTAAAATCACAAACATATGAAATAGAAGATGAGAGAGAGTAGTGCATTAGTCACTAAATCCTCAAATACTGTTCACAGATGCCAAATGTACAAATTACATTTTTAGCAATACTTTTCACGTGTATCATATTTTTTGACAACCCTGACTGCATTCTCAACATTGGCGACTGTTTCGCCTAACAATTCCGTCAAACAAATGTGTGAATATCATTAAAATGTGGTTCTGGCAAAAAAAAAATTTCGCCGAAGTAAGTTTGTATTTTGGTTTAATAGACGACGGAAGACGCAGGCAGTGCATTTTCTCTAGTCTCTTTTACTTATCAATGCAGATTTTGTTCTAGTCCCGTAGGCATTACGGCTGATAGGTTGTAATCTACTTAATCAAGATATTCCGTCATAGGAGTAATGGTTATTTATGGTTATGTGTGTTGTACAGTCGACAGCACATACACATTAAATCCATTTTTATGATGGCGGGGTGTGAGATTCCATGCACTTGCAGGGTAATATGACAAGCGGTCGACAAAGTATACTATTTACAAAGAGACTCTTGCTTTTCTATTATTTTGTGTTGCAATTCGCACTTTCCAGTGACTGACAGAACTAGTAAGTGTTTAGCTAGTGTCCGTGGCTCCGCTTGCGGTAAAAATAGCCTATGGGTGTTTGTCCACCGCCGCCGTCACCGAGAACGAGATTATTTCGGGCCGAGTTTAATATGACATAACGGCGATCGTTTGTCCACCGCGACCGATTTCGCTTGGTTTAATTTGTTCCAGCTGCTGTGTACGGTGCGACGGCGACGGCAGTGTGTGGACAAGTTCATAAGTGTTTTGTATTGCCGGCACAACGGCCCGTCAAAATCTCGGGCCACGTTCTAGCGGTCACGCCGATCTACTCACAATTTCGGCGGCCGGGATGACGGCGTTCGAGTGACGGATGTGCGGTGGACACGCGGCTAAATAAATGTATGTACCGCTACTTCGGCGCCGTCATCTCGTTCTCAGTGACGTGACGGTGACGGCGGTGGTGGACGAACGCCCTCTCACTTTTTAGCTCTCCAATTATCTCCAGATCAAAAATCACCTCAATCCAATGCCCTTTTTGTGTATGATATAAGTACTAGCTGCGCCCTGGGACTTCGCTCCCATGGGAATTTTGGCATAAAAAATACCCTGTCTTATTCCAGGTTATATTCCACCCGTGTAACTACTAAATTTTGTAACAATCCGTCCAAGAGATTTTGCGTAAAATAGTAACAAACATTAATCCTCACAAACTTTCGCATTTATAATATTAGTAAGTTTAGTACAGAATTTCGTATCCAACAAAAACTCTTAGTTAACATGACAACAAAATCCTCAGAAGATATACGATTCTTACGTTTACGAAGAAAACGTATTTCTCCTAACATTTGTTAGGAAAAACTCGGTAACTTATAACGAGGTGAAGTTAATAAATTTGGGAGTTCTGAAACGTAAATTAAAGTAGGACTAAAATTAACTGTTCTTACTTTTACATACATCACATGTTGCAAACCGCTCTTGGACGCGTGTTGTGTACAAGTTATATAAACGAAACGGAAACAAAAACTACAAAAGGCAGTTGGACTCTCCTGGGCTCCGAAGCTTTATGGCTGAGAAAACAATCGGGTAAACTCAGAAATAAAAGAGAGGACTCTCCTGATCTGAGTCGCAGAGCATGGCCCAAGTCACAGAACTTCATCTAGTTTGATTTCTGTGTCATCAGATCTTAATAGCGAAGCACGAATGGACTGGACTTTTTTTTCTGACGCACATAATAGATGATACAGGTCACGGTGGAGACGAACATGGAAATTCATGCGGATGAAGACGCATTATAAGAAATATAGTCTACTGTTGTCTTTGGGTGTCGTTGGGTGACTTTTACAAAGGCCCCCAATTTTGGTCGCCAAATTAACAAACCACACTACATAGACAGTTAACCCGGAACTGTCTATGTAGTGTGGTTTGTTAATTTGGCTTATGAAATGTTTACATTCGTTCTGTAACTTAACTAATTTGTAACAGACGCAATTGGACAAAGTTTAAAACTTATCGTGTTTTCGTATCGGAGTGTGATTCTGCGTAATACTTTAATTGTTTTCCGGACCTTCATATTCGCTTCAGTTAACGTTTTTTGGAAAGGAAACAAATTGAACAAAAAGAATAGGTCTTTTTCAGTTGCCATAGTCATTTTGCCATTGAATTAAAAGTAAAATGGTATATGAATCTAGGTCCTTAAGAAATTCGTCTTAATTGATATTTTTTATGACGAATGTTAACTAATTCGTCGTTATGTTACGAATCTAAATGAACAAAGAATTCATTTGTAACTAGCTGTGCCCCGGTGTTTCGCTCCCGTGGTAATTTCGGGATAAAAAGTTCCCTATGTGTTATTCCAGGTTATAATCTAGCTATACACAAAATTTCATAACAATCGGTTCAGTAGATTTTGCGTGAAAGAGTAACATACATACATATCTACTTCCTCAAACTTTCGCATTTATAATAATAGTAGGATTGCTTAATATCTTATTCATTTAGGGTACGAGAAAGCGTTGTTCGTATAAGAGTATCAATAAGGAAGATAACTTTGAGTAGGCGTCGTTATAAATAAAAATTAGAAGAATACGTAAGTAGATATTATATATATTTTTGTTATACTATTTCTTATGATGGAGGTACCTTACTTATATATAAGGTAAATCCACAGGTCACACGATCATTTAATTGATTTTGACTAACTAATTAATGGATCTTCCATAAGATCTTTAAAATAGTTTAGCTGCAGTTTATAATGACGAATATTATTGCCATATACCTCAAGGTAATGTGAAATGTACCAAAATCAAGTCTAGGCGTATATAGTTCCTTACATCAAATAAATAAACAAAATCCGTTTCCACAACATGTTGCTTTTAAAATTCTAACAGGCGCTTGTAGCTAGGCGTTAGTTGTAATTTCTTACCGTGTTTTTACATTGATTTGTATTATTGTTAGGCTGCAACACAGACATTATCTGCATTGTGTCCACAAATTGAATATAGATCTACAAACTTACAAGTGTTTTGACAATATAATTGACAAATAAAATAAAAATATCGGAATAAGTTTTTACAAAATGTAATTTTTGACACAAGCTTTTATTGTCGTTAGAAAGATTTTGTTTCATTCAACGCATGACAAAAAGTCATTACCATGTATTAGTTGAGGTGTTCACAATAATAGGTAAGTAACATTTCCATCGAAATCAAAGCCACGTGTAAAATCTCATGTTCGCACACGTCGTGAGCCGAAATTTCCATGGAAGCGAAGCCCCGGAGTGCAGCTAGTACTGCATGATGCAGTAAATATTCTAAAACAGATTAAAAAGTAAGTACCGCATTTAACTTTTGCGACGATAGAATAAATAAATAAAAAACGCGTTATTTTGCAACACGTCACGTAAATAGCCGACGGTGCAGAAGTCGGTAATGTGTTTTACAGTAAAAGTTGTTAACATGTTGAATTAAAACGGCGACGACTGGATTTTTTAACAGTCGCCCGTTGTCTCCCTGATATTCAACATAAAGGCAGAACAGAAGTACATAGCTTTCGGGTCTAAAATTGCGTTGGTCTTCTGTCAGCAGTATTTAAATGGATAGCTGGTGTTTCTATTGTAATCTAGAGCAAATCCGGAGCGTAATTTTATTTTTCTACGACTAAGTAGACAAACAAGGCATGCTGCCTACCTGACGGGAAGTAAATTATATAATTAAGGCTTCTGCCCAATTATCCGCGGCTCCGTCGTGGCTTGTTGCAGGTTAGTTGTCTCTATCGATCGGTCGACGGAGGTCAAAACAACGGAGCAATGGAGCCAGGCCCTATGGTGTGAAATAGGTGACGCAAATTTTTGAGAAAAGCCCACCAAAATGAAATGCTTATTAGAATTTTTTTGTAGTCTCTGTCTGTCTCTGTGACGTCTTTATTTTTCAAAAGGGATCGTTCGAATGAGTTTAGCAGATTTTTCCAAAGTTTCACCACGTTTTTCGGCATGTCACAGCATGTTACCGAAAAATTTAATTTTGGTGTTAGACCCTTTTTGTTTCCAGTTGGTCTTTGGTTATGGTTATTTAGCAACTTTTGGGTTTTAGGCGGCCATTTTGTCTGAATTTTTATGACTTTGTTTTGGTTCGGCCTTAAATGAAACATATTCAATACAATAATATTTACGTTTTTCACAAATTATTCTTAAGTTTACCAAGTACATTGTACCTATAGCTAAATATAATGATTTAGATAAATATATTTATATTATTATAATTATTATCAAATTCCCTTTAATAGGTAACTAACGACCCGCTCGGGTGAAATCGCAATAAAAAAGATGTCTGTGTTACTCCTGAATATTTCATCTATCTGTGCCAAATGTAATGAAAATCAGCCCAGTATTTTTTGAGTTTATTTATGGTTCATTACAAACAAAAATGAAAAATCGTTTCTCTTTATAATATCAGTATGTATTTGATAATAGATACTGTTAATGTATTTTGTGAATAAAACTAAATTGTATGTAAATCAGTGCCGAGCATTTTGTTCGGCGTAACACTATTTTTAGTTAGCACGCAAACTAGTTTTATTTGTGATAAATTCGTGTTAGTAAAATGTTTGTTGTTGAATGTATGCCATAAAGCATATTCTATTCTTTTCTTACAACACTCATATGCAATTTATTTTTACATCACTAAATACCCTATTCGCCCAAGCCCCGAAAGGTATCATCCAAAAAATGCGAAAATTAGGAAACGCGCCATTGTCGAGCAAAATGATACGTTTTCGTCGCTAATATTCTGTTAAAGGAAAGAAATATTATACAATGAGTTATAATTCGCTGGGACGTATAAATCAAGTTGGCGCTAATGCCGGCCGTATGGATGAAAGAATAGTATGGATATGGTGCCTCACATTTGTATGATGTTTTTTTTGATCGTTTTGGACGTTTTGTATACTTGTTCAGTACATGATACTGAACAACTTTTGGGACCAACCAATGTCTGTCTGCTAGGACTAGGCGGAACCGGACACTTGGTTGTCTACGCTGTATAACCGGTCATATACCGGTTCCTCACTATCGCGGATCAGTTCGCCGAACTTGGCGGATTCGGCATACATTGTTGGTTTTTCATTGTGTTAAATAAAAGCCCCCATGTAAACTATGCAATGGACATGCATTCGCGTCGATATCTGTCCGAGTTCGGCGATAGTGTAGCCGGCATAATAGCCAAGTCGCATTGTTATGTTGCGCTGCATCGTCCTCCGTTGAACCTCCAGAACCTCTATTACAACTCAGTCATTTTGTGGAGTTTCGATCTATAACTAAAACGTGCTGCGTCGTCGCAACGAAGCATGACGGTAGTTCTCAGAGCGATCAACCAATGCGGCCGCGCTGTCATTACGATCCGTCAATTATCTTGATAAAGGAATTATTTCCAAATTCAATCATTCATAAAATTATCATTAAGTAATTAAGTTAAAAGTTCTTATCTGTGTCATTAGCACATTACAGATTAAATATTTTTTCTTGTCTTTTTTAAAATTTGAAAAGTTGTAATTGCGGCGCGGCCGTATCGGTCACAACCGTCTGAGAACGACCTAGCTATGGAATATGGCTTTTACTGCCATACAAAAGACGTCTTATCCACAACATGCCTCATGTTTTCTGTTTTGCGTAGCAGCACAGTGCTAGATATATGAGAAGGTATTCTCGCATAAATCTTTCTTCTGTTTCACGAAATATATTATTTTAATTTTATTCCGAATATGCAAAGGAATACGTGCTATTATTCTGGTTTACGTATTGGGGAAAGTACCCTTATCTCAATAAAGCTCTTAGGAACAGATTTTTTTTCTATTCTATTCTGTTAAAGCGGTGTTGATGGAAGCTCACTTGACTAGACTATTTTACTAGGTGGAAAATCCAATATAATGCCTCTTTTAATCTGGGGGCACGGCAGTGCGTTACGGTACGGCAGTTACGGACGCGCAGGTTAAAGGTAACGTCAAAGTTGTTTGCTACAACTCTCATCATCATCATTTCTTAAACCACTTTGCGACCTAAACTGAACTGCATCACAAATTCGTAACATCGAGTTAATTTTTATTATGAATGCGATTCATTTTAGGTTCCTAAATTTAACTGAATTTAGCTGATTGCATTAGAATTGTACCGTAAAAGATGATAGTAGACAGGACTTATTTTTGTATAATAAATTAAATTAAATTTAAAAAGCAAACGCATGCATAGGCATGCGTTTACTTTTTAAATTAAATTTAGATATTCCGAAGTAAATCTCGTGACTTCGATTCCACTTGAGTAGGTAGGCTTTTGATTTTTTTCATCTCATTATTTCAGTTGAAGACTTACTTATCCGTAATATTTATACAATTTTGGTGATAAAGTGTTTAAATGACCCAATTTATACAGATAAAGAAGATTACCTAAACGTTTAATTGTTTAAAATTTTTTAATGTCGTAACTGCGTGTTCAATCATAATGGTACTTGTTTTATTACTTTGATAAAATAAGTCTTTGTGAAGTTACGTCGTTCAGTTTACGAGGATATCATTAATGGTGTCCATTTATACTGATTTTATAATATTCTTACGGAAATATAGACTACTAGCTGCGCCCCGGGGCTTCGTTCCCGTGGTTCTGGCATGATAGGGACCAACACTATTCAAACGAGTTTCTTTCGGCATTTCTTCTCAGCAGTGGTCGTTCCGAAATGCCAGTAGTTTGTAGCTTGTGAGAAATAACTATAAATATAAAAATTTACGAGAAAAAGTGCCAGTGAAGGTTTGAATACTCTCATTCTGAATAAATGATTTGAATTTGAATTTGGTAATTTCGGGATAAAAAGTACCCTATTTATTCCAGGTTATATTACCCATGTACCAAATGACACAACAATCCGTCCAGTAGATTATGTGAAAGAGAAACAAATATACACATACATCCCCACAAACTTTCGCATTTACTATATTAGTAATATTATAAATGCGAAAGTTTTTTTTTTTACCATTAACTCCGTCCGCTGTTTGAACTCTGGTTATAACCTACCAATTAAAATTTCATCACAATCAGCCCAGCGGCTTAGCAGTGAATATGTGACAAACAGGTTTTCGCATTTGTAATATTAGTATGAATAATATTTCCTAAGTGAATATATTTAATAAGAAGTAATAGTTACATCTAAAATTAATATAAGCAATGCTTTAAGCTGTTGCCTATTTCGTGAATTTCTTCAATTATCTACAGACCAATCATCTCAATCCGTTGACAAACAAGCACACTTTCATATTTATTTAGTGCTATTTAAGTACTCCAGGAATGCCTTCGCAGATTCTAACCCAAGAAAGGCTTGATGTCGACAACGATGACATGCGTGACTCTCTAAGGTCTGACTATCTAAGGATGCCGAAAAGCGTAAAAAAAAGGAAAAAAAGCCGAGCGGACCCTGGGCTGCGACGCTTCATTTAATAAAATACTGCAATACAATTTCACAAGATATACCTATAATGTTCTGTGAGTCGCCCCGTGTATAAGCTGATATTCTGAAGACACAATATTCATAGAGCGTACCTCTGAGCCGCGGATCCTCTTTTGCTAAAACATGATCATGATGTCAGCGGAAACATTTCGCTTGTCTATGGTTACTGGAGGTGGCTTGGATAGTCCTATTTTTTTCTAGTGTCCAATCGAACATGACTTTTCGAACAAATCCTACGGGAGTCGCGTACCTTCGGGATTAAAAGTAACCATTATACTATATTCTACGACGAACTGTACCTAGGTTTTAAAAGGTCTACAAAGATAAGCACGATA
The DNA here is from genome assembly GCF_027563975.2 of Plodia interpunctella. NCBI lineage: Eukaryota > Metazoa > Arthropoda > Insecta > Lepidoptera > Pyralidae > Plodia > Plodia interpunctella. Next base: position 5,519,320 of record NC_071316.1, read on the forward strand.
GATACATCTTGGTATAAGACTACCCAAAATGGTAAATGCTTAACCTTGATCTAGCCGAACATAAGTCGGCCACACCTAGATCTAACCATCGAAGATCGGTTGGACTTAGGTTTAGCCGAACATAAGTTGGCTACACCTAGCCAACTGAGACCGACTGTTGTATCATATATGTATGTTATAAAACATAGTATCGTAGAGTTAGTATAACACATGTCTCAAACTTTCTTTGGGGCAAAACACAATCTGTGTGATTTATCCTTATAAATATATTTATTTAAAGAATGCCACATCTATTGTATCAACATCTGATATCACATTCGCGAAACCTCTCAACGTATTTATATGTAAATTTCGCGTGAACTATGCTCGCTATCATTCGGTTAATTTTGCATGCTTGTGTACTGGATTATACCTACAAAACTGAGCGAAATCGCTTGGAACTACTCGTTATTGGAACTTTTGTGTTGGTATATTTGGTTATAAACCTTACACGTTTATGTAGGGATACAGACGTGCGAAATATAGAAATACCAGTTTTTGCGAGCGGTTTCGCCCGTGTAAATTTCCCACGGGAACAGTTATTTTTCTGGGATGAAAGGTATCCTATGTCCTTCTCCATCCTTCAAACTGTATATATCCAAAATTTCAAGAAAATGGATTGACTGGATACTAATACTTTCTAGTTAAACCCTTAGTTAGTTGGCCGCGTAATTATTTAAAAAAATAATTGTATGCACAGTAGCGCCATCTACTATATAAAGCGCCATTGCCTATCAGACTTTTTGGCAAAATCCTACGGGGATCTCGTACTTTCGGGATAAAAGTTCACTATATGTTAATCCAAGGTATCAGTTAGCTCAATGCCAAATTTCATAAAAATTGGTCTAGCCGTTTGAGCGTGAACAAGTAACAAATGTACTCACAAACTTTCGCCTTTGTAATATTTGTTAGTATAATGGAAATAAAAATATAATTTTCAACGACATTTTTTCAACAGGCATGCACAAACAAACATTGAAAAAAAAATATCGTATTTTTTGGTAATAAAAAGGTATACAATAAGAGTACTTCATTCATTCGTTCTTATCATTTCGGACACTCGGGATCGTTTACTCGAGTGGAATCGACTGACTCGAGTGAGCAATCGACTGAAATTGACTCTCATCTGTTCTTAACCGAGATTTACATGTCTAATTGCTAATTATTGTGTTTTATTTTTCAAAACGAGAGGTTATTATTGAAAATAATAAATAATCAGATGAAAAAGTTCTGGAATCGAGCGGGAATCGAACCCGCGCCCCTGTCTATCCGGGACAGTGCTCTTGACTGAGCTATTGAGGCAATACCAGTTCGGCTGAATTAATTAATCTCTTGTTATTTTCAAAAATACGTTAAAAAGCATGTGATGTGTATAACAGATCCATTTTAAGACAGGCTATTGTTTTTACGGGGTTCATTTAGAAGAAAAATCAGCCTGACTTTATTATAGCACTAGTTCTGTGCACCGTACGCTTATTGGTCAAAACTAAAATTTATTTATTTATTTATTCGCAATAAATCGAGATTATAATGACGGTTAAATATTAATATCCTTACCTATCTTAATAATCCTTACAATTTAAAAGAAAATTTAAAATTTGGATGGAAACTCCATTTAAAAAAATAATAAAATTATAAATTCAACCATCGTTCATCAAAATAGCTATATTTGCGAAGATTTATTTATTTATTAAAACTTTATAACATCATAACAGTAATGACACTAAAGCAATGTTATAAGTACATGAATAGGTATATATAATGTGTATTACATAAAATATATAGGTATATAAACAAGTATATTTAAGGAGATGCATATTTCAATGTCCGGAGGTATCGTAAAAGTAATGTCAGATGCCTTTAGGCGGCTTGCATGAAATCTAACACCAGTGTTAGCAATAACACTTCCGATAAGAAAGAAAGATCATCAAAGCCGCGAAAAAAAAAACGAAATAGCATTTTAGAAAAGGTTAGTAATCCACTAAATGTACTAGAAATAAATGGAACAAAACAGGTGGAGTTGCGTGTCTTGGACCGGTATCAAAATAATTATTCTGGGGGCGGACAACTGAAGGGTAAAGAAGTAAGATTTCTCCAATTTTAAGAATGAAATGAAAAGGCCAAACCCGATCCCAGGAAAAACTAGTTTAAGGCTAAAGTAATTCTTCCTACATGCGATAGGATAAACTGGTATAACCTAGGCTAAACCAGTTCGTCCTATCGCATGGAGGAAGAATTAGTTTGGCCTAGGCAAAACTAGTTTATCTTGAAATCGGATTTAGCCGGTAACATATACATATTTGTATTACGTATGTAGGTTATTGTGGAAATCCCGTAATCAATGTGGAAGATTGGCAACTTATGGGCGCATGATGATTAATCCTAGAAAAAAAGATTGATTTTTTACTTTTGTCATTTCTGATGTGTGCTAATTCTTTTTTCAACACATTAAGAGGCCCCTGTATCTCGGGGGCCCCTTATCAATGAAACGGCTGATACAACGTTAGCTACGTTTCTGGAACATGTAGAACAAGTTACAAATGTTAGAACAAGTTAATTTAAAAATTAAGCCGAGTTGCGGACGTGGGCGCTTTTCTTCTCATCTTCTAAAGGGAAACTTTGTGAAAACCATCTGAAACCCCTGCGTTGGGGGTTGTCTCGCAAAAAAACGGGTAACTTCATTACAAAACAGCTTAATTTCGTTCATTACAATTATATTTCTTTCACTGACATACTTTGATATAGATCATGTACTTAATTAATCCCTATAAACTAATATTATAATGCGAAAGTAATTTTGTTTGTTTATTACCTCTTTACGCGTTATCTACTCAACCAATCTTCTTGTTTCGCATATAATTATATAATTAAGACGTTACAAAACGTTACACGGTCAGTCTATTAAATTACCTCGTCAATGTCTCGAATGTTCCCATCTTAAATTGCAATTAAAATCGCGTCTCTAAGGCGGATTTCTCGGGAATTTTTATGAGATACTTTGGTATTAGGATTAGGTGAACAAGTGCTTTTGTTTATCCTGTACTTATTGTGTTTACTTTTCTGTTGATTTAATTATAACTAGCGATTGCTCCAACCCTGGCATAAAATATAATATTTATGCTTTATCATACAAACATAATAGCCATTTCTTCTATGCAGTCGTTCCGAAATGCTAGTTGTTTGTAGCTTTTTGAGAAATACTATGTAATTTAAAATTTGCCTGTGTGTAGGTCTAATTTTTTAATAAATGCTTTGAGTTTGACAAATCATATTAACCGATGCCTATAGGCCAGTAAAATAGAATGTGTCACCAGCGTTAGCAATAACACAATTTTTTTTACTGCTGTCTATATATGTATGTGTTTTCTTTGTGCAATAAAGAGTTTACAAACAAACACACTGGGTACGAAAGCTGTGCACACACGCGCACAATTCGGGGGTCGTGTAAAAACTATTAACAGACCTTATCTCCGTTACCCAGGTACGCCACCCTGTCATTAATCTCGCTGTCAGTTGATACCGCCAGTTGACGCAAGCGTTTTTTTTATTTTCCCTGAGGAGTTACTGAAGGGTAATGAAGGTTACGGGGGAACAAACTTATCAAATCATTTATTTCTGACGAAAAATACGTCTAAAGTGTTAGTAAGAACTTAATAGATTTTGTCAGTAAGACACTACTAAAAGGTGCTGCCGGGTCTTGGATGTTTATCTATATATGTATTTGTTATAAAATATAGTATCGTTGAGTTAGTATACCATAATATAAGTCTCGAACTTACTTTGAGGCTAGCTCAATCTGTCTGATTTGTCCTAATATATTTATTTACGAGTACATATTGGTCCAGTGAGTGTCGCTACTGTTGAAGAATAAAATACAAGAAAAATGACTTCAAAGTTTCAAGTCATTACCTTTCTTTGGTCAAGTATCCTGGTCAAGTATCCTTGCTTCTGGTCGAAAAGAAAACAATATTTCATTTTCAGTTAGATGTTCCCTTTTTAACTTGAAAATATGTCACTTTTGAATTTTATGTACTGGCTGAAATAGAATCATGTGATTTGAAGATTTTTTTGATTTTGATGAGGTTATTTTTTTTTCGCCTTGTACTATGTTTTTAATTTAAAAAAAGAAGGAGTTTCTCAGTCCGTTGCGATCTTTTGTTTTTATATTTTTCTATTCTTAAACACAGATTCAGCTCATCATCAGATTAAATTATCGCTTGAGAAACATATAAAAATACTATTTCTAAAGGAATAGAATTTCTCTTTCACTGGGCAGTAAATAAATTATAATTATTGCAAAGCAACAATATAAAAGGCCCACAGATATGGGTTTACACTCAGAACAGCCAGGCGTAAACCCACCCACTAGTTGGGTATGCGCCCGTGTTTTTGAGAAGAAACTGGGAGTGAACCCAATTATGGGCCCAACAAATGGTTACGTGTTTAAATCGTGTTTATTATATTCTCCTAACAATAACCGCCGCGTAATGTTAATAATAATTAATGTTGGCCTATCTCAGAATATAGTGTACCTTGCAACAATGATGGGTAATTCTTTTTACTTCTTTTGACGACCTCGATGGCGCAGTGGTAAAGTGCTTGCCTCTGAATCGAGAGATCCCGGGTTCGAATCCCGGTCGTGTTGGAAAATGATCTTTTTCTGATTGGCCCGGGTCTTGGATGTTTATCTATATATATATTTGTTATATAATATAGTATCGTTGAGTTAGTATCCCATAACACAAGTCTGGAACTTACTTTGGTGCTAGCTCAATCTGTGTGATTTGTCCTAATATATTTATTTATTTATTCTTACTCTGTTAGAGAAAAATAACATGTGATTTATTAACAATATGTTGTTACGGTGTAAACCGCTAACAAATAAAAAATCGCTCCTTGGAGGACGTGTAAGAGCCTAATATTATACATATATATATATATATATATATATATATATATATATATATATATATATATATATATATATATATATATATATATATATATATATATATTGTATATTTGTACGCCTATAGGTAAGGCAGAATGCATGTTCTATCTATATCGTGACCACCGATTGTAATTCTGTATTCTGACAAATAAATGACTTGATTTAATTTGATTTAATGACAAGACTAATGCTGTGGCTACGTGCTGGTATTTTAATATAATTTGTTTGATATTTGAGAGAAGAAGAATGAAAAAAAAAATTAAAACACTAAAAAATATTCAAAGAGTTGTTTTGTGTAAATTAAAAAATGACAAAGATCACACGCCGTGTGAATATTGTTATATTTTGTGACGATTTGCCAAGTCAAGTATTCGCAAAGTATTAAATTTTCCTGATACGACCTACGTAACCGCATTTCTGTTAAATTATGCATGGATATGAAAATAACAAAGCATTTCTATATAAAATAGAATTTACCTGTAACCCTGGTTTTCACTTGCAAATGAGAGTTTCATCATTAAGCCTGTCAAATATGCCATAATGTAAACGCTGAACAACTTAGGTCACAGAATAAAGGAAATGTGATATACTAGCTGTACACCGGGGCTTCGCTTCCATGGGAATTTCGGGATAAAATTACCCTGTGTATATAACAATATAACATAATAATATAATAATAATATATAGTACCCACCCATGTACCAAATTTCATAACCATCCGTCCAGTATATTTTGCGTGAAAGAGTAACAAACATACACAGATACATATACATCCTCACAAACTTTCGCATTTATAACATTAGTAGGAAGTTAATATGATGGTGGTTCTAGTGTTGTCGTGAATAGTCCCGAAACCAAATTTTGACTTTTTTTTTCAGTCCAATCTGAAACTACGTGATGAGACGATCATCTTATATAATCTATGTTTCACAATGAAATAAATGAATTATGATTATGACGATAACTATGAGGTTATGATTATAACTTTTGACCTTATTCCATATTTTACTTTTGTAAAATCAGCGCACGAGGATAAGATGGTCCATTCTTTTTTTGTAAGTACCTACATTGGAATGGTGTCAAATTTTATTGAAGTCGCCTAAAGGTATTTGTCGTGACTTTAACGAATACCGTCAGACTGCACACTGTTATACATACTTAATACTGTAACTATAGTAAATATAACATTGTGCAGGTTTTCTCACAATGATTTTTCTTTACTAAATTGCGTGATTTTTGTATTATACACGAGTCAGATTCGTGAACAAAAGATTTTTTTCGAAGCCTACTTTCTGATGCCGCTGGACAGTACCAATCAAACTCATGTGGCATAGTGGATTCGAACCTGAGACCTTTCTATCTCCATATCACACATCCACATCGGTGGACCATAACCGCTTCAAGCACTGAGTGTACAGTTCACATTTCCTTGTTTCTTACATCTACGCCAAAATGCTAATAGCACCACTGCACTGTCGGTTCATAAAATTCAAATGTTATCTAGCCGCTAAACTATAACGAGCATTTTATACAAATTACTAATAATTAACAAACACATTTAAAACCATTGGTTTTATACAAAAACGTCCGTTTAATATAAAACTAATTCAAAGCAAATACCTAGGTATATATATTTGGCTTCTCTCTCTAGAAGCACGTATTCGTATTCGGGGTTGTGACGCCGCGAAGCCCCGGATCAGTGTGAAAAATAAACCAAAAAATGTTCGAGATTTGGCTGTGATTTTACGACATGCCGCCAGCCTGACCCTGACCCTCTTTGAGAATGCTATTGTTGCCACTAAGAGATACAAGGCTGACAAAGGTATGTATCCCTTACTCGCCTCGTACGACATTCGTAGGAGGGGGTCCTTCTCACTACAAATATCTAATCAATTGTTTTATTCAAATATTAAAGACAATAATAATAGTTTTGATACGTACGTACGTATTCTTACATATTAACAAAGTCCCCTGCCGCGTCTGTCTGTCTGTTCGCGATAAACTCAAAACTACTGCACGGAATTTCATGCGCTTTTCATAAATAGATAGAGTGATTCCCGAGGTAGGTTTAGGGGTATAATTTATTATGTTTTTACATGAGCGAAGCCGGGACCGGCAGCCAGTGTTCTTATAATAGAATCTAACGCGTTAAAAAAATCTTTTATAGTACTATTATTATTATTACATGGGAGTGAGTCAATTCATCACTACCGGCGTCAACACAGCAAAAAGCGTAGTTGTTATAACCTGGGTTATCATAGACTGTAATGAAGGACGTCGCGTAATAACTCTCCCCTATCTATTCCCGGATATATTTCCCTCTCACCTGGAGGGATGTTTTCCTCACGTAATTAATGATCGACCATTATTCTGGGCAGTGCCTTGAGAGAGCGGTGTACGCACTGTACACGAAACCTGCTTTGGCGTTTGAACGTCGCTTTTCTTTAATTTTATACTTATAATATAATTTTGAAATGTACATATTGACCATATTAGTATTAATTCTTATTTTATATATTTTAATTTTTTTATTTATTTATTTCAATATATTATTTAATAGACAACCTACTTTGAGAACACCGTGAGGAAACCTAAACTCCAGTTGATTATTAGCTAATGTGTGAATTGGCAAACCTTTTATATTGGCTCGGATGTTGTATTTTACATAATGGCCAGGACCCTCAGCCATGAGACATCACGGCAGCCCCAAGATGGTCAATCTTACGTTATCTGGCCCGGTGAAAATATCGAGGATGCTTTATAAGTTTGACAAGAAAATGAAACTTTTCTATTTACTCAAGTCTCCTATCATTCATCCTATTATTCATTCATCAAATATATATAATTTATATATACTTTACATTGATTACAAAATAACGTACTTTTCGCTGTCAACTCTCGTCTTGTTAATGACTTGTCAATCAGAAGACAATTAAGTAAAGTTTGATTTCGATGAACGTCCTCTTGCCGGCTGAGAGCAGAGGGGGCGTGCAGTTTTTTGCAGTCCGTGTGAGAAGAATTTTTACAAATTAACAAACGCTGCGTTTTAAAATGCAGTGCGTATTTTATAATCCTTATTTTTAACTGCTCGCCATGAAAAGCAGTCTTGAGGTGCTATTTGTCAGTCAGTGAAATATCGGTCAGACACCCGCTTAACTTCACATAAATTCTCATTTTATTCCGAGCGGATTTTCTTCGGAAATCCACGATGAATTTAAAGAAATTCTTGGTGAAGTTATGGCAAATGTGTTTTGGAAATTCTCAATAGTGATACAGGAAGTCTCTTGCGCGTGTCGCGTGTTGCAACCCCGTCTGAGAGGACCAAAATAGCCGCTTAACAAAAAATAAACTTTTAAGTTGTGATTCGACTGTGATATTGTGCAGTCTATGTATGCATTTGGTTTTTTATCCCTTAGTCGCCTCGTATGTGCATGGAATTAAAGTGGTTTTATTCGAAGACGGAATGACTAGGCTTGGGAACACACGCCGCGTAAGTGCTGTAAAGTAAACATAAAGAATCGTTACAAATGCTGTAATAAGTGACACTTAGACTATGGTTAAAAGGGCACTGACAAGATATCGTAAATGTTGAATGGAAATAAATGCCTTTGAAATTTTTTCAAAATAACACTATAATCTTTAAAAAAATCTTTAAATAATAATTCAAAATAACAGTATAATCTTTAAATAATAACAGTAACTACTCATTCCGAGGATAAATTTTGCGAGGGCCCACTTTATTAAATACTTAAACATAATATTCGCAACATTTTATTGCGTGCACACATAAATACTATTATGTAAATGACACAGCGCAATATGTTTGCCCTTATCTTAATTCTGGGCAAACCGTATTCTCTCGGCTGAGTAGCGTCAACAAAAATATTTATACTTGAGAGGTGATTAACGTACACTAATATTTTCTGGTAAGGTATGCTGTAAATAACTTATTATTTACTTGTACTGTAAATAAAGGTTTTAAATTAATAAAGAAACAATATATAGATTTACTTTTGACAGTTCCTCGACTAAGCAAAAGACTTTACTCTCCTCGACTAAGAATATCATTGCAGGAAAGATCTTAGATACAAATCGCCCATTAAATTAAGGATTTATTAGCATATCACTGCTGAAAAGGAAGAGAAAAAAAATGACATGTCGGAAAAACTTGATAGTTTCCAATGTTTGATCACCGAGAGAGATTTTTATAGCTTAAAAGGCAAACGAGCGTGCGAATTGCGTAATTGAAACCTTTACTAGTATTATTAAAAGGACACTCTGTGTAGGTATCAAGTATAATTTGACACCATCTCGCCCCCTTTTTATGGCGTGGACGCATCTAAAATTATCTTATTTATTTTATTCCGATTTTTTTTGCTGACTTTATGCGTTTCTTACAATTGTGGTTCTATCGTATGTATATCTTACCTTCCAAAAAAGTCTTAGATCTAATAACAAAAAAAATATTCCTTGTCTATTCAAATCTAGATTTCGATATGGGTTCTTTTTTTTCTTATTAGATTTTACATAATCCAACAATATAATGTTTTATAAGAAATATTAATACTTATGTAGATTTTATAATACAATTGTTTTGACGAACAGTAGCATCTAATTGGTAAATATTGAAAAATAAAATTCCTATACAGGATAAGAACAAAAATAATTACAAAGTCAATAATATTGAGAAAAAAACGTTTATTTTATGTATTCATATATGTTGTTATATAAGATTTCGTAATAATTAATACCGAAAAGTGTCCAACTCATCAGCTTCCACGTGAGATTCTCTCGGCAAATACAAACACATAAAACATACATACACTAATGTCATCAACCAAAGACACAGACTATTAATTACGTCGGAACAATTAGCCCATTCACTCATAATCACCATATCTTTAGTAGTTAACATTTTATCTCGGCGTTTCAAACACAAGATAAAGAATCTTAATTTACTTTCTAATATAAATTCGATTGTATCACTAAGCCATGTCGGCATGGGCCTTGCAATATCCCGCAGAAAGGATAAAAATATCGTCAACATAACTAAGAACATGTTAATCAAAATCGATCCGCGTAGGTAAAACAAAATCGTTGGACAGTCTAAACTATACTTCGGTATTAAATAACTGATTCCCGATGTAAACACGAAATGACACAGCAATGTGAAACTTAACATTCCTAAACGTAAATTTCTAGCACTCAACACAAAACTGTTTAATGATAAAATCGTCAAAGCAATCATTGGAAAGACAACTGCCACTCCAACTCCAGCCCCTTTCCTCTTTAACAGAAGCGTTATGTCGATTTGAGATCCTTTGTGATATTTATCGAATTTTTTATCAATTTTAGAATATTTATAGTTAACTTTTAGGACCTTCCAGAACGCGGAATTCTCACCACCAATTAGAAAAGTAACACGATCATCTCTTTCCGTGATATTGACAGTCGAAACACCAGCAAATAGCCCGATTGCTATAGTACAATTTTGGACATCATACGGCCAATTGGAGACCCAAGTATTGCAGGTAGATTCATGTACAATTTTTGGTAAGCAACTAGTCAGACCGGAGCTATACAATCTGCAGAGACCGTAGTGGTATTCAAATTCATCATAGTCGACCTGATTCAGCAGACTTATGTGCGGTTCCCAAAATGTGTAGCTCTCGTAGACAATTTCTGAAAGTCCCCCGTAATCTGAAGTGTTCCATGACAGTCTTTCATCATACCAGGACACGAGCAGGTAACCGAAAACTTTGATAGTGCTCTCGTCGTGGCCAAAAGTGAAGAACTGGATAAATAAGTAGGCGTCGATATTGATAATGTCGTTCGGTGGTGTGATCGGTTGTGTATTAAGGTATGCCATCAGTCGCTTCTCTTGAATATTTTCTAGAGTTTGATTGTTCGATTTTAAATCTTGATTTTTGATGAATGGAATTGTGCACATAATAAGCAGAGCGGACGTAAACATGGTTGCGATTCGTTTGGAGAATGTCCTTACACAATTTGAAATCTTGTAACCCAATATTAATACGCCCCAAAATTGTTTCGATAAATTTGATACTGCGAATAGTCGGTAATTGTTTTGGCAATAGCTATTCATTGGTCACTTTTATATAGAATTATTCGTGGAAATACTTAATAATCGCTTTCTCTAAAAGACAACTCACCGGTGACCCGTATCGGGTTGCCGGTGTACATGGGCGGCGGTGTTTGCTTACCATATGGCAACCTACATGCACGTTTGTCCACTATACTATAAAAAAAAATAGATAACTATTTTCTCTATTTCAAATTTTGGATATTAATCAAGTTCTATCAGGCGTGGATGTTAAGATTAGAGTAATAGTTTTCATCAAAATAGTTAGAAAATTCCTTGCATTTTTCCTTCCTACGATGAAAGTGCCACAGAGCAGCAAAATACTAGGTAATTATCCTTTGTTTGTCTCCAGGTACATCGTTCAATGCCAACCTGTCGCCGCAGAGTAAAAAATATGTTTCGTTCCAATGCTGCAAGCTGGCTATTCACGGTACTGTAAAATAGGTAATTTGTATTACTTTTATGACAATATACCTACCAAGTTATTGTTATTTATTATTCATGTATAGGTATTTGTAATTAAGTGTTATAATGTTACTTTTAGCCTGTATAACCTAGTTTAAGTTGTCTTAATTTATAGTTTACCTTATTATATATACTTCCTTACATATTATAAAACAAAGTCATCTGAAGCGTCTGTCTTTCGGTCTGTTCGCGGTAAACTCAAAAAATACTGCACGGATTTTCATGCGGTTTTCACCAATAGATGGTGTGGTTCCTAAGGAAGGTTTAGGTGTATAATTTATTATGTTTTTACACGAGCGAAGTCGGGACGAGCCGCTAGTTGATAATTAATTCCACACAAAATTATATTTGTATTTTTATTGCAAAATTTTAGGATCTTATTGAACGTGAGAAAATTTGCGCACTAGTTGACCATTTAGCTCTAATATGTATGCGATTATTTTCTTATAGTTAATGTCATGTCAGATGTTCTTATGCGACTATAAAATGACTTGTGTAAACAATAACATTCTCGATAAGAAAGAAGAATATAAAATATGTTCTGATTTTGAACTAGCTTTAGAACTTGTAGCTGAAATAAGCTTCTCAATAACCTGGATAATGTATGTCCTTCTTTAACCCTTTCCTCACAGAGGAGGGCAAAAACTGAATTTTTGCGTTGCTGCTCGTTTATCAAACGTGACACCTGGCGCTAGTGATAATGTGGGTGTTAAATTAATAGTTACCTCATGTCTGCCGTGTTTGCCACACGTTTAACCCACTTCCAAAAAAGTAGCCCTTACTAAACTTGATGGACAGAAACGAAATACGTATATAATAAAACTGTGAATAGAATATATAGAAAATATGCGTTCAGGCGTTTGGAAACTATCAGTTCTTTTTCTGGCATATGAGATGATGCTAGCACCTTCTATATGCTACTTTGTAACGTCCTGGTCATTTTAAGCGGGATTTTATATTTAAATTTATTTTTTTAGAATTTTGCTTTGAATTTTTAATTTTTTTTTCTAAATAGTTTATACTCATCTGTTTCTTCCATCGCCAGAATATTTCTCAATCGTGTCAAATATCCCAGATTGTGTGGGCGTAAACGATATTGCATTACAGTACAATGATTCACGCCATCTCTCAGTCTAACAGCGACAATGATATCGAGAGCATTAATTTTTACATGTGTTTTTAATTTGGCGAGGAACGAAGATTCCCCATTTTCTAGAAAGACTTTAGAAGAGTCATGGGAAGAACAATTGATGAAGGATTTAAAATCAAGGGACGTATCCCAATATGCTCCTAATGTAACCACAGATATAAATTTACATTATTTTCTAAAACATTTCACAATGGGTGAGGATGAGACGACTTTCACTGCTTTTAGCTGGTTGATTCTATCATGGAACGACTACAGATTGAAATGGAAAGAGGAGGATTACTATGGTATAACTGAAGTAATTTTTAGTCGCTTTACCAAATTTTGGCAACCAACGTTGCTTTTGCTGAACGAAGAAGTAGATATGCAAGAATATGCTATACCGTTTGGAATGTGCAGGTTGAACAAGGATGGAGATATTTTTTGTATACCAAGGGTGCTCCACAAAGCGCCGTGCCACACAAAATTGACAAACTGGCCTTATGATGTGCAATCGTGTGCTGTTCAAATGGGTCTTTTCACAATTGCCGGAAACATAAATATTGTACAAGTGAAAAAGATTGTAACACTTTTCGGTGCAGAATATGGAGGTGAATGGACTATAGTTAATTACACTGAACAGTATAAGTCTGTGGTAAGTCCTGTGAGGCATTCTGATATGGGATCACAGTTAGATGTGACATTTTTGTTAGCAAGAGAAGGAGAAGGCTTAGGCGCCATTGTTGTAGTGCCAACATTTCTTTTGACAATATTAACACTGTGTAGCTTTCTGTTGAACGTGAAAGATAATTTCCGATTAGGGATAATATGTTTTAATTTATTGTGTCACTTTTTATTTTTAACGGAGCTAAGCGATTTGATACCGAAGCATAGTGAGGATTCGCCAACAATTTTGTTTTATCTGCGTGATTCTGTTATGATTAACATTTTGCTGGTAATATTTACGATGTTTTTGATTGAATTGCGCAAGAAAACTGTTCCGACGCCATCTTGGATTAGTATTATTAATGGAATTGTGTTGAAAGGTGGAGGAAGGTTTCTTATTTGGCCGCGTTGGCGGGCTGATCGAGATGCGTCAGATGAAATTCAGGTCATTTCAAATCAGTGGGCAGATTTTTCAGACATATTGAATAGTTTTGGTCTCTTTCTAGTCATACTTCTGTATTCGTTCTACGTTTGCGCGTACATCCCACGCCCAACATCTAACTATGAATTTTGAAAATGGTCCCAAAATTATAGTGCAATTTAATTCAGAATTGTAAGTAGATTTCAATAAATATTTATTTAGAAAATGTTTTGTTGTTATTTGACCTAAATGCCTACTAATTAATGAACTAATAAATAAGATATTTTGAGAGATAAACAGCTCTAGTAACTGACATGAAACATAAAATCCGTAGCACGTCATTGCGTCCACACATTCTTTGTACACGATATAGGAAAAAGAGAATGCACGTGGACGTTAGTAACGTGTTATGTTTCGTGGTAGGTCTTCTGATTTTATTTTTATGCAGTGCAATGTAGTGTGGCGCAAATAATATTTGTGCTAGAAATTATGCTTGTAACTTTAGTTAAATTTAGAATCCATTCAAGATATAAATAATATCATAAATCCATACGTGCAATGCTAGCGAAATACTCAATAATTCAGAGCTTCCGGAAAGCTCTGTGCCGGAAATTGGCGCAACATCCGCTGGTAAAAACTGACTATGCTATATCAGCTCAACTCAAACACGAAAGCAATATAGATTGTCTAAACCATTTTAATATGTTTTGATTAATTTATAGAATGCAATGCGGGCAAACAGTTGCGCCGGGGTTTTTTGCCACAGTACCCTGTAATTACATTGCCGCTCACAATTCAAATTTATGTTTTTTTTTTTAATGTATTTACTCAAAAATACTGTACGGCGTACTTTTTTTCTTACACTTTTAGAGACAATAATGTGCATTTCTAAGAAATATTATTTATACTTATTATTACTCCTTTTAGGTAAATAAATAAATAAATAAATAATAAATATATTAGGACAAATCACACAGATTGAGCTAGCCCCAAAGTAGGTTCGAGACTTGTGTTTATGGGATACTAACTCAACGATACTATATTTTATAACATATACATATATAGATAAACATCCAAGACCCGGGCCAATCAGAAAAAGATCATTTTCCATCATGACCCGACCGGGGATCGAACCCGGGACCTCTCAGTTCAGTGGCAAGAACTTTACCACTGCGCCACCGAGGTCGTCAAAAAAATCTTGCGATAAAGTAGGTGTTTTAAGGAATAAAAGTTGAAGTTAACATTAACGTGCGCAGAAAAGCGCAAAATACCTAGGCACATTACGTCTAAACGTCAGTGGCGCGCAGGTCGATGTCAACGTCAAAGATGACTGGTGCAACTCATCCTAAGGTCGCCATTTGTTTTCGCCATTTTGTTATGGTTTTACTCGGAACAATATTGCAAATAACGAAAATCCCTGTTCAGTTTTCTTGATAGAATGCACTTAAATAATCTATTAATCGAAATGCTTTTCTTTGATAACTATTGAGACACAGACAATCTTGTTTGTTCTGTTTTGAAGCCAAAAACGCTCTTAAATAAATAACAATGCTAGATCAATTAATTATACTTTTATAGCAACAGTGTCAATATTCGAGCAAAATTACATATAGACTGAACATTATACAATCATCAGTTCCTTGTTCTGTAGGTACAAAGCATACGATTTCAACAATATTTAAAAATTTCAATTCATAATTTCACGTCACACCACACTTGAAATAGCAACAATTAATAAGGAAATTATTCACACTGCACCGTCTGAGTGCGATTCCATGTAGCACTTGTCAAAACTTGACGTCAGGTGTGCTCCCGCTCGAACCTGTCAAAACTAATTTAATTATTAGTAGTTTAGATTAGAACTGCGAACACATTTGTACGGTGCAATCAGTACAATATTGCTGTCAACACATTATGTACCTCGTCAATTTTATTGTTTTAAAATTCACTCATTAGTACGCCAATATCTATCATTTTGTGCACTGGTATCACTTGTTATCATTTTATTAATAAACCGTGTGAAATAGTGTTCGGTTGTATCAATCAATCAATCAACCTATAATAGCATAAATAGTGTGGGTTAACAAAAGATCACACAACATTTTTATAAAATTGTGAATATTTCAAAAACGAACCTAAGAATTCTATTGACACATCCTGCATACCTTTTAAATTTCATCGAAATCAGACCAACGGTTCGAAAGTTATCGCGTTACAAACTTACATAGTTAACATAAGTTAATTTGTAGACTTTCGCTCGCTCGGTCAAGTACGGAGAACCTAATCATAAGTAATAGTTATTATAAATGCGAAGGTAAGTTTGTTTGTTACCTCTTCACGCTCTATCTACTTAACCAATCTTCTTGAAATTTTGCATACATGATAGATCCAAGTATGGGGAAGGACATAGGGTAACTTTCACCCCGTAAGACAATTGTTCCCGTGGAAAGTGTACGCGGGCGAGGCCGCTTGCAATGTCTAGTAAATTGTACGCCTAACCTTTTTCCCGTTGTGTAGTTTTAAAGATCTAAGCGTACATTGAGAACTAGAGGTCTTTCTTCAGGATTTCTTCTTCTTCTTTATTCGGAGCTGTGACGCTCCTAGGGTAAACGTAAAAAGCAACAGTTCAGTTTTAAAAATTTGGCTATGATTTTGGAATTTTAAAATGCAAAAAGGGCCGTAATGGTGGGTGACAGAAAGAACGTATACGTTATTTGTATACGCCTACCTAATTGCAACGTGGAAGTGCAACTTATTGCATAAATGTTGCAGATTTACATTAAATTGTAAATGATTTAATGTGTCAAAATTTACTATGATATATTTAGCGTATGAAGTAAATTATTAAAATAGGTATTTCAACTGTTTTGGTTATTTATTATCATATACTAATCCTAATATTATAAATGCGAAAGTTTGTTTGTTACTTACTTCTTTATCTATTCAACCAATCTTCTTGAAATTTTGTTTACATGTAGTTTGAAATGCAGAGAAGAATATTTATATACCTTTCATCCCTGGAAAATAAATGTTTCCATAGGAAAATCACGCGGGTGAAGCCGCAATCAAAAGATAGTTATTAAAAGGCCTATTTTCAAAATTATTCTATACTAGATGTTGCCACGGGATTCGCTTCCGTGGGAATTTTTAGATAAAATATAGCCTATGGCAATCTTCATATACCTTCCTATGATGAAAGATTTTTTGAAATCGGTTCGGTAGATTCGGAGATTACCCGCCTCAAACATATGAACTCACAAACGCTTACCTCTTTATAATAATTTATAGATTGGTCACCTAGATACCGGAACCAAGAAAAATATCAAATAATTTTATTCCATTGTTATTTTCTATCTTCTTGATGTAAGACCGCAGCTAAAACAACAATAAGTTTAAAACTTATATAATGGTCTATTCCTTACTTTAATGGGCCGGCCGTTATATATAAAAGTTATGAGTGTCTTGGTGTAAGTACGTTTGTTTTTATGACTTGAATTTATGGCATGCATCGTGGCTGAGGAAACTGCAAACCACCTCCTTTTGGAGGGTCATGGCGTCGCATCAACAAGAGAAGAGTTCCTGGGAAATCCAGGGACCATGAGCGAAGCCTGTCGCACACCATAGGCGGTGCTCCCCTTCCTGAAGAAGTTGGGCTAGCTGGAATGATCAGCGGCTCAGACTCCGCACGCAGAAAGGGCCCAGACAAGAGGCTCAACTGCGGAAAATTGTCCTCGAGAGTATGATTTGAATTAAAGACAGTCACACCATCTGATTTATAACTAAATTCATTGCACTTGCCGCTATTACCGCGCCGCCATAGTGGTTCATGCGGGGTAACTTGATGTGCTGTCGACTGTACAAAAATTTTGTTTCGGTATGTGGTATACCAAACCAACTTTTCTCTACTTACCCTGATGGGTCTCTGCTATCTGTATATTAAGTAAATAAGTACCATAAAATAAGTTTCTTTTTGAAAGCTGTCTTGCCCTGAATCATTTACAATTTTACATTTGCAGATCTAGTCTATCTCAGTGCCAAAATTAATTAAAATCGGGCCAGTCGTTTTTGAGTTCTTAAACTTGATGAGGCTAAATATATTATACCTGCTTTGATTCATACATGTATTTGTTCAATATTTTTGTTAAGTACATAAAATAATCTGTTCATACCTATAATAAAACTGTATGTGGGCTGTGTCTGTACATAAGAGATAATGAAGATAAATAATGATCGGGTGTCTTTATACGACTAATAGCAGCCAAAATATATTGTTTTAAATTTTTGGCTGTCTGTCTGTATGTTTGTGCGCAGATCACACAACACCTACTGGATGAAATTGGATGCGGTTTTCACATTTGTATAGCGGATGGTCTAACGTAAAATATGGTATATGTTTTATCGCGATACGTTGCTCAGAACCCAAGATATTAACAATAATATGTTATGAGCGGACACAGGAGTTATACGCAGGCGAAGTGGCGGTAAAAGCTAGTATTCAATAACACTAAGGATACGGAACAGGATAATTAATATCAAGTTATAATTAGAACACAAATAGCTGAGTTACTGATTAACACCAAAAAGGGTTATATTTTACCTTAACGTAAGCATAACCTACACAAAAACAGTAGTAACTTATGTGATTGTTTTAACATCTGTGACAGTGAAATATAAAGAAAATTGAATAAATTTAATGTGAAATAAGTTTTTTGTTAATTAAATAAAAATATAATCTAGTCTAATCTAGAATTCGCGAGGAATTTAATTAAAAATAATAATATTAAAATTATAATTTTCTAAATCAATGATTTTAATAATCACGACCTTTTTAATCATACTCAGTCGGTCGTCGAGTTTAAATAAACTATACATGTGGTCACAGTGTTAAAGTGTGGTGAACGGAGAATGACGACCGTCACATGGCGACTAATGCTGTTTGCTGTCGTGATTACTGCAGGCTCAAGCCAGCATTGCGAACAATTGGACAAGAAGATATTGATGGATAATCCAGGTTATAGTATAGTCCTAATATGAATAATTTTTAAAATTTAAACATACTGTTATCTGCAAAATGCGTCGTCATGTTTTATGTAAAAAGATATCCAGATTGTATGTAAATAGTTCACAATTTTCAGTTGACTTAATTTAATAGTTGTAGTTTGTGTAATGGTTAAGACGCGCGCCTGTGGATCGAAAGATCCCAGGTTCGAATCCTACTCGTGCCACATGAGTTTGTATACCAATCTGACTCATGTATAGTAGTTTTCATAGACCACCACTTGCTTCCGGTGAAGGAAAACATCGTGAGGAAACCTGCACACTGGTTGATTATTAACTTGTGTGTGAAATGGAAAGGCAATGACAAACCACTCCATTAATAATGCCAAGAAAGTTGCTGTGTGTGTTTCATTCTACGTAATGACCACGACCCTCAGCCATGAAGAAGTTTGTGTAAAATCTGAACCCTTTGTTTACAATGCGATGTATTTGTATTCCTTCGGGCCAGGGGATAATAAAGCCAATCATTAAACAACAATACGATTGCAGTCAGATCGGGCCGAGCGTGAACTGAGTAGTTTATTAATCGCTGTCTATGACTGAAAATGTGTGACAAAAGAGACTTGCTTAGAAACGGGATGATAAATATATAATCCCAACACTAGCCTGGAGTCTTTTTAGTCTATTTACTGTGCAAAGTGAAGGATTAAAGGTAGGAAAACCGACTCTGGGGACTACAGTATATATCTAGTTTAGATTACAGTGATATAAGTACATAATTTACAAGATAATGAAGTGATTCATTCTTGCTGCGTGGTTACCCTAGGATATAACTGGAAAAGAAAGAAATCGTTTATTATATTTCCTTTCAAATAACTAAATGAGACATGAGATATTTTTTTATTATGAGGGATTAAAATCTAGGGTAATGCCCATATGAGAGAGAAAAAAGAGTGACAAGGTGACGTTAGACAGGCGGCCGATCATAAATCAAAGAACCGAATTTTCCAAATGCAATGGTTCTTTATACGCGCACCTCACGTTTCGTGTAAACGCCGTGATCAGACAGAAATAGAAAAAAAGATTCAATTCTCAATTTTCTAGGCTTGCCGACCATGAAACGGGAAGCGCGTATGATGGGTAAAGCAGTACCAATAGTGTTGAAATATGACGGGCGTGCGGCGGGGCGTGCGGCGGCCGCGCTGCTCGCCGCGCTGCTCGAGCATGGACTTCGTTACGGTAAAGTGCGGTTAGAGCGCGCGCTCCCCGCCCCCCTCGAGCGGGCGCTCCGCTCCAATGAGAGCATGTACGATGAATATAAATAGTGAGTGTTTTTATTATGTTTTGCTAGGTTTCCATGAAAGCTGTGCTATGCTGACCGGAACTGGGTTTCGAGTCATCAACAACATTGCATTCCATCTACGTCTTATGCTGACGTAAAATTGCATTTATCATAAACTAGGACAGCTGACACCTAAACTTTCCTCTTGAATCACTATCTATTAAAAAACCCCGGATCAAAACCCGTTTTATAGGTTAAAATATCATACTTACATAGGGTCAGAAACTTGTTTTATACCTATGTATGTACCTTTAGTGATTCGAAATTCTATTGGTTGGGGCGTTTTTTGCTTAAATGTCCTTCCAATACGAAATTCCGATCAGCAGCAGCAGTCTTGGGTCACCACAATCGTACATCACTAATTCCATCACGATTCTTTGCGTTTTTCAGTTTGGAAATGTGGCCAGCGGCCGTGGTGTCGTTGACGAGTATACCCCGGGAGGTATCATGTCCACCACAAGTCCTGTGCTCAACTCGCACGACTGTCCTCGGGCCTGGAGCTGCGCCGGCTGCCCTCACTCTCCTGGTGTACATGACTGAACATGCATCGTCTGATTGTGAGGGTGCTAACTCCTGGCCCTTCTTTGCTAATAAGACAGCGTTGGAACTTTGCGGATTTCTTGAATTGGACAGGTAGGTATTATAACTCCTCTAATTTTGGCGTCTACCGAGTTGTGTTCACGGCTGTCATTGCGAGCCTTTAACAACCCTATTACTCGTATGTGTAGACTTTATAATGACCTGGCTCTGCGGTACGGACTTGACATCTTTGCTCCTAATATTGGTAGCTTAAGGATTTGTGTGTTACAATGCATATTTAATTTTTAGTACGGGAGTATACGTAACATATCACACAGATTGAGCTAGCCCCAAAGTAAGCTCGAGACTCGTGTTATGGGGTATTAACTCAACGATACTGTATTTTACAACAAATACATATATAGATAAACATCCAAGTCCCGGGCCAATCAGAAAAATATCATTTTCCATCATGACCCGACCGGGGATCGAATCCGGGATCTCTCGGTTCAGTGGCAAGAACTTTACTACTGCGCCACCGAGGTCCTCATGTCTTCCACCATTAAAATTTAAAGATAATTACTTTTTCATATATGAAAGATCTGTAAGATTTTTAGGTGAAGATTGAATTGGATAAGAATATTAGCAACATTGTGTCACGGAGGGCTGCAAATGATGAATATTCTTTATAAAACATTTTCAGTGATGAAGCAACGGTGTACTATCCAACAGAATATGGAACCATCGCTGAAGAGTTAAGAATGCGGGCGAAAACCCATGGTTTGTTGTGGAATCTGAAGCCACTGAGTGAGGATGCTAGACCTCGTAAAGATCTTCTAAAGATGCTGAGAAATGGTAACCGTACTATACTTTTGTGTATTAGTCAACAGTCCCTTTATCTCGGTATGATTTTGATACTTTCCATTCCTCTTTTACCTGAGCGTTTTCCAGGTTACTTCCTTAAACACAAAGCCCCCAAACTTCCCATTTGTATATTAGAAAAACGATACCTTAAATAATGTATAGGAATGTAAAGGATTTTGTTTTGGATTGTATTGTATATACATTGACTATTGCGATGTTTATTAGAAATAAGTAAAAATTGAACGTGTTTAAGATTATGCCTTGAAAGATTTTTCCAGGTTTAGCTACAAATATTCCCATAATCTTGACTACCGTGTAGTTTTTAAATAAACAAACTTTCTTACATTCCATATATTTTTTATCAGGAGACCAATCATTTCTGTTTCTCGACCAAGAGGTGTGGAGCTCATCTCCGAGGGTGTTCTCCTCTCAGCCGCCGCCGTGCCCCACCACCACGTGCCAATTCGCATTAGACCCTGTCTACACCGTCCGCCTCGGCCACGCGTTTGCCCTGGATAATAGTCTACCGAACGTCTTAAACGTATTCCTAAAATTCGCCCCTACACAAGCTGAAATCCGACAAATCCTCGAAGAAGAAGCTGACCTTGAAGAGCAAGAGGAAACCAGCAAAGAAGCCGCATGCGCCTGGTCTGTCAAACACATTGGCCGATTCATATCATGGATTGAAGAAGAAGTGACCGCTATGCATTGGATTGCCGTATTGATATGCCAGAACGAACCAGATGAACTACAATACGAGAGAGTCATCGATCAAACATCCGAGACGATCGTAGCTCCCGTCAAACCAAAAATTGATATTCAATACTTTTTACAAGACTGTTCTGACGATAACGCCATGTTGACATTCATATCCACTTTACAAAAATTTAGGAAGTATCGGACTTTGATTGGCTTCGTAGGGTCAGGAGAAGGGGCTAGTAAAGCAGCAGCATTTGCTAAAGACATAGAATCAGCGTTGGTGTTGTACGATACCTCGGCTGATAACTACACGTTGGACGAAGCAGCTCGAGGAGTCGGTGGCTCAGCCTTTCAGGTAGCGAAAGCTGTGGCAAGACTAGTAGCTGGCTGTGGATGGGCCCGCGTGGCCGTTTTATCAGACTCTTCATCGTTGGCTAAGGAAATCTATGAAGCTCTGGATAGCAATGAAGATCTCGTACTCCGAAACGTTCTGCTACAAACACCGTCAAAAATCAAAGAACAATTAGAACGATTATGTGAAGAAAACGCTCGAATATTTTACGTAAATACTGACGCGGATACCGCATTAGCAGTGTTGTGCGAGGCGATAGAGTTGGGCATGATTTACGAAGAAGGTTATGTGTGGTTTGTCCGTGAGTGGCGAGCACAGGATTGCTCTGGAGCGTCTGAAGAAATTCTAGCAACGATGCGGCACTATACAGTATCACCTTGGTGGAGAGGACAGGAGTTGAAGATGGATGGGAATTTGTCTGATGTTGATGTGAACTGGATTGTGCGTGAGAGGTAAGCACAGCGATATTTGTAAACTATGTGTCACAAAGAGGTAAATTTATACTTACTTCAGCTTTTAAATTGCTTGTATACTTGGTATTCAAATTAATGAGCGCAAAAGCAATTTCTTCCAGCAAATCTTTTGGGTGAAAGAGAGAGAGAGACCTGAGCCGAGTTAATAAATCTGATACGTTACGTAAGTAGGTACTTTTTATTATGTTGAACTTATTAGTGCTTACTTCTTACATTAATAATTTTAAGTATGTCAGATTACAGAAACTTTGGCAGCCAGGGTTGTGGCCGCAACACGCAGCTTCCCTGGTCGACGCTCTGTTATTGCTGACGCGTGCTGCAGAAGCGTTCCTGACTAAGTACTGGACCCACTCCACTGACCTACATGGCCGTGGCTCTACACGGTTAGTTTTCTAGTCTACTATCTCACTGCAGAGTGATGTTAGCCCAGTAGTCTATGGATGTCATACAAGGAGACTAACAGCTTATTGGTAAAAATACCATTCTCTAATAGGGTGCATGTATGTCCTCAGATTATATAGTGCAGTAGTAACCAAGTCTTATTAGCTGTAAATTTTTTGTAAGGTACTCCACTTTCTCTCTCAATTTCCAGATTATTCTGGTCCTCACTAGAGACAGTACCAGGTGTGACTGGGGCATTGCATCCGAACAGCTTTCAAGAACCTGTAATGTACATAGACGAGTGGAGAGGCGACCGCACGGGACCACGGTCAATCGGCGTCTGGCGCATGAGTGGTGATGTCCCGACGGTAGTCAAAGCAGAGATGTGTGGTATTCGAGAGATCTCTGATGGCGGGAGGAATTGCATCACAATGCGGTGGTAAAAACAGTTTTATATATTTTTCATGTTCAATATTGAAGTCTTATAAATAGGTACACGTTTGTTACGTGACTTTGTGAGTTTGTATGTTTTAGGCGGGTAATCTCCGAAACTACCGAACAGATTTCAAAAAATATTTCAGCATTAGAAAGGTACATTATCCAAGAGTACTGTCTCTCTTATAAACGTGATAAACTCACAAGCTACCGGACGGGTTTGTGTTACAATCTTCAAGAATTCTTCAAGAAATTCTTGAAGAATTATGTAATAAATTACACCATATTATAATCATATGATTATACCCTAAATTGAGTGCAAGTTTCTTAAATAAATTGATCGGGACGGAAACTTCATGCGTAAATCTCACATATGGAAAATTTGTATTTTTCTGGACTCATCGAGCAAGCGTTTTATTTTAAGTACCAGCGAAATACATCAATCGTTATCAACAAAAGTGATCCGGCCTCGAAGGATCGATCGCCTACTGTTATTTATTTTCCACTGACACTTCTTTATCGAAGGAATTATCAAATGCCATCAACATTAGGTATGGACCAGGTGACCGCTTTCTGTGGCGTTGTCACGACTGGACTTTCCTGTTGACGGCATTGGTGGTGATGTTAGCGGTCCCTGCGCTGGTGCTAGCGCGGCGCACGAGAATTGCGCGACTTAGGCGCAGCGAAAGGATGCTCAAGGCAAGTAGTTATATTTTCAGCCAAAGACAATTCGATACCTCCTACGTAAAGTATCGTAACTGCATTTCGTCAACTTTACAGCACAGCCGTTTAAAGATCCGTTGCTAGTTTATCCATGATTATTCAGAAAAATGAAATCCTAACTTTTTGAAAATTTGCAAATGAATTAAGAAATGTGTAAGTAATAAACATGTGTACTAGCTTAAATAATATTTGTTCTAGTTTTTGAGAAAAATCACTTAAGACGTTTTACGTGGATAATCCTAAGAAGTAAAGAATAGTATGTCGTACTTACCATAATTTACTTTGGACAGTTAACAAAACTATTTCATTTAAGTTATAGATACTATATTCTACGTCGTAAAATTTTGTAAAAAAATATTGTAAATAATAGATAATATATTATACTTTGTTTGATCGGTAAATAATAATATCTTAACTTTAGCAATTTTATTGCAATGAAAGGAAAATAATAAAAGAAATATGAAATCAAACATTTTTATTGATACTATAATGATTTCTTTTTTTTTTTTTTTATCTTTATTTAGGCAACAAACAGTCGTTTACAAAAATAGAAATTTACATAAACTATGAGTACAATTTAAAGACCTATAGTGCCCTAAAGTGCTATATTTATATAATAAAAAGGGTTAATTACATGGCAGGAATTTGTAAATAAAATTAACTTAGCGTAGCTTTCCGCTGTTGCTGGGAACATAACAGTGTTAGGTTAATTAGGTTTGTTATATAATTATAAGTTTGTTATAAAATTATATTACTATCAGTTATTATGAACTAGATTGAAAAATGAGTTTTAATCGTTTTAGAGTAGTATTTAATAGATCTATATTTCTATATTCTTTATTATATATGGTGGTGGAACGATGTATAAATGAGTTACGAGTATAGTTTTTGTGTAAATGTGGAGGAGAGAAAAGTGGAATTTTACGTGAGGGACGTACAGGTAAACGCCTAGGAGTAACAAAGGAAATTTTACTCAGAAGTTTTGAAGAATCAATTAAATTATTAAGAATTTTATATAGAAACACCAAATCAAACATTTTTCGCCTGTCATTTAAGGAAAGAAACTTATGATGAAGCAAGGCCTTATTATATGATTCAAATTGTGTACACTCACGAAAATTTAAAGATTTTATAAACTTTTTTTGTACTCTTTCGATTCTATCTATGTGTACTTTATAATTAGGATTCCATACAACACTCGCAAAGTCCAAAATAGAACGAACAAATGCAAAGTATAAAATTTTCATTGTGATGGTTTGTTTAAATGGTTTACTAATTCTTAATACAAAGCCTAATTTTTGAAAAGCTTTTTTTATTGCGAAATCAATGTGTTTCCTAAATGAGAGTTCAGAATCCATAATTATACCTAGATCTCTAATTTCTGTTACTCTCTGCAAAATTTCGTTATTTATTTTATATTCGTATTTAACAATATTTCTTTTTCGTGAGTAGGTAATAATATAGCATTTATCTGTATTAAGATAAAGCTGATTAGAGGTACAGTAGTCTTGAAGAGCCAGCAAGTCCTCCTGTAATCTGTTACAGTCAACCACAGACCTAATTATTTTATATATTTTATTATCGTCAGCATATAAAAGGTGGTGACTGTTATTAAATATGTGTCCTATGTCATTTATATATAAGGAGAAAAGCAAGGGCCCAATATGGGAACCTTGTGGGACCCCGGAAGGCACAGGTAAAAATTGCGAACAGTATCCTTTAATACAGACGGCCTGACTCCTATTACTGATGTACGATTCAATCCACCTAAGGAGGCAGCCATGTATGCCGGCTTCTTCGAGCTTCAAAATAAGGAGTTTATGATTTAATTTATCAAACGCCCGGGAGAAATCGGTATACACGACATCCACCTGTACATTGTTATCCATAGCTTGTGATAAAAAGTCAGTAAAAGTTACCATGTTACTTTCAACACAACGACCCTTGAAAAACCCGTGTTGTTCTTCTGCAATAAAATTTCGAACTGACAAAGTCACGAGTTTTTCAAAAATTTTGCCTAGAATAGATAATTTTGAGATTGGCCTATATTCAGTTATTTGTTCTTTGTTTCTATTTTTTGGAATAGGCGTAATCAAAGATTGTTTCCATTTATATGGAAATACACCTGTATCTATTGATTTTTGAAAAATAATTAACATTGGAATTGCAAGTTCTTCGGCGCAATTTGATATAAGCACAGGATGGATGTTATCGGCCCCGGCCCCTTTGTGTATATTTACTTTCTTAAATTCACAAACTATGGTTTCTAACTCGAATTTTATGTGACTTATATCAACAGTTGTGTCATGTGTTTTATCTTGTGATCTAGATGAAAAAGTGGTTTGTGAACTTACACCATTCGAAGAGATAAAAACAGAACCAAAACAATTATTAAATGCGTCACAAATTTTGTTTCCATCAGTTAAACACTCATCTTTATAGAACATATTTTCTGGAATGTCGTTATGATTCTTTTTTGATTTTACAAATGACCAAAATGAGTTAGGGTTTTTTCTAATATTTTCTTCTGAGAATTTAATATACCTATCATAGCAAGACCTTTCTAATTTTTTAAAACGTTTTCTTAAAATGGAAAAAGTATAATAATCTTGCAAATTTCCAAAGCACTTCCATTTTTTATGACATTTCTTATCATTGTGTCACAATAATTTGAGTACTCCAAGTGCTATAAAATTAAATGTGACATAATCGTTTAATCTCTTACTTTGAGATCCTTCAATACAACTTGTTTATGACCTTATAATGTACTTATTTATGTATATGAATCAGTCTTATACATTTGAGTTAGGAAATAGGCAAATACCTAATAATTCGTAAATTCTTTAAGATGCAGGAAAAACATTGAACATTATTATTGTATCACTAATTTTTGTAATCTCTTGCCTACTTTGAGATTCTTTAAAACTTGCTTCTTGAACTGATGTGATTCATAAAGCTCTGTTTCAAGCAATGTCGGTGAAGGTTTGTTTTTATAAATGTCGCATTTATCACATTGGTCCTTCTTAGGAATGTAAAAACTTAGCTTAAAATGTTGGTTAACGATATTATCACGATATTGCCTTTCAGTATGGGCTTTATCAGAGTATATGTGTTCGTCAAAGCGTTCTTTGTATAAGTCAAATAAGCGACGAAAATTTTAAATCACCATCTAAATTAATTACTACTTCTACAATTTATTACTTCTACTTCGCCCGTAATGAGATTCGTAATGAGAGATGGGTTGAATGGACTTGATGTGATCACACACACTTTTAACAACGTCTTCAGTTATCAGCTTCCGAGGATTATCATGGCGTCCATGCTGGTCCATATCTATTAATCCACTAGTAACATCTAGTTTTTCCAAATCAGTGTAGACAAATTGTTCACTAATAGAGAAAGTATTTAAAAATGTTTTCTTACAAACAATCATAAATTCGTTTTCATCACTTCTGTTTACTTTAAGTCTATAAATTAAAGTAAAATTACTGCCTTGATGTTGTATCTGTGAAAACCCTACGTTTTTCTGTTTCTGCACTAAATAAGCTACATAAGCCCATTGCTTTTCTCTGTCACCTAAATTTCAAAATTGATTAAAAATGGCAATTATTTCAACGTTACTAATTTTCCAAGAACATTTTTGTCTACACTTCTCCAAACACATCGGTTTTATTGTTTTCGCATGCCTAGTGGTACCATCTCGACTCTTATATTCTTGGCCTAAATTTCTTAACGTTCCGCTTATTATCAATCCAATCTGCAACATGCCGACGTACCTCAAGAAATCTTCTTTCTTTTTCTGGAACAACTTGGCGTTGATTCGGAAAATGAAGACAATGGAGTGTGACAATGAATGCTTGTGGTGTGGTTAGTAGATAGGTAGTCGGAAATGACTGATAAGGGTTCCTGTAAAGCATTCTCAATATACCAAGGACAGAAGTAATTTTCACAATCGTAGTCTAAATGGTTTGTAGCACAGTTTGGGGAAGGAATAGGTATATTACTATTTGGTATTAGTTTCGGATGAATCTAAAACAATAAATTGTAAAAATAATAATTAAGCACTTATAAATAATATAATTTACTAATGCATTATCAAGGAATTGGCATAGGTTCACCTTCTTGTGCACCATTTACTTTTAAATTAATAAATGTAAGTGCGTCGTCAGGGTGCGCATCAAATTTTTTATTGATTTCCGATATAGGACCTAAAAATAAAAAAAACTTAAAAAATTCGTTTCGTTCGTTTCGTTAAATATTCTTATTATAAGAACAGTCCACAAACTGCAAGAAAATGGTAAATAACAATAGGAGTACCAAAAATCAATTTGTTTAAAGAAATAACTTACTATTCCGCGATGTACATTCTTGGACGTTGTTCTCAACCTCTATGTCAGAATCTGATAAAAAACACATCATTTGCTCAATTGCATCTAAATTTATATTTAAATGCAAAGGTAAAAATGCTGAAAAAACAAAATTTGACGATTTTTTGACACGTATAATGTGGTAAGTCACATGCCTTACCGAAGTAATCTATAGGATGTAGTACATACGATAAAAAAACAAAATTAAACGCCGACGTAAAACATCGTATGTACATGTTCCGATATAATACATTTTTATTTTTCCGGTGTAAAATATTGTATGTTACATATACGACATTTATTTTCTAAGTGAAAACGACGTAAAATATAGTAAGTATGAAATACTGTATTTTACATCGGCAAAGATAGAGAATTTTACTTTTATTTAAAAAAACCATTAATTTTACTAACAAAGTACACAACTTATATAGTACAAAATACATAACTTCATTTCTTTCTGGTTCTTCAATCACAGGTGTTGTTTTAACTTGATTTTTTTTCCGTAATTTGAATTTTCAACTGTGTCTTCATTACGTAGCGCATCATTTGTTTTGTCTATTATGATAAAATCAAGGATTCTTTGTTATCTAGACGACATTTTGATTATACTTTAACGAAAAACATGCAAATCAATGTAAAAAAGAACAATAATAATGAATTTAATTGCTGCGTGACGACCGTACACTCCTCCCGCGTACTGTATGGTAACTGAAACATACGAGGCGCCCGCGCGTGCCTTGCGTCCCCGCACCCCCGCGTATTGTGTCGATAGTACAACATACGATTTTATACACGGGCAACATTTATTATACGATATTTTGTAGTCTGATTATCTAGACCTTCTAATAAAAATGTAACATTTTTTATTCTTGCAGTCATTAGTTGTTATGTTTAGAAGTACGAAAATGAAGAAAAGTTAAAAACCGCAAATTGTTGGTTACGACACTTTACGTAGGAGGTATCGAATTGAAGATATAGAGAAAAAGACGAAAAAAGTGTGTATTTAATACAAAATACTTAACATAACGGTGATGCGAATGGTGGTGTATGGGCGAAGTCCGCCTGTAAATCAAAAGGTTCGAATCCTACTCGTGCCACACAAGTTTGTATACCAATCTGACTCATGTCCCTATACGAATTTTCATCAACCTGCACTCGAGTCGATAATTTATCGTCTAGGGTGTGAAACAGAGGGAAAGTCGTTATGTTTGCTTCATTTCCCTTAATGACCATGACCCTCAGCTATGAGGAATACGACTGAAGGTTTTCAGATGTGTCCAGAACATCTAAAATCATTACCACAAAAACGTCTTTAGGCGCAGCTTGCCGCGCGTGGAGTTCGAACAGCGAAGGAACTTGGCTCTCAGCTGGTGGACCGAGCGTTACTCGACCTTCGTCATGAACTTGGCGCCGGTCGATTTGGCCGTGTGCGCCTCGCCGTACTCCGTGCTCCGGACCGGCCACCCATCGCTGTCGCGGCCAAGGCCTTGCCAGACGACGCCACGCCTGCTGAGGAGAGGGACTTCCTTAGAGAGGTAACGGTGTCACTTTCCAAATCTTCGTGCTGGCATTGCTTGATGCTATTTCCCAAACAATCTACAACAATCAATCTACAAGGTTTATATAAGTTTGATTTTTCACTTTGATTCCGATAACTAATGTAACTTACATTAGTTATCAGAATCGGAATCAAAGTGTCTTGTAGACAATGTTCGTTTTTGTATCATAACAAGAGATGTTGAAAAAAAAAATTATAGGCTTATTTCAATATTTCAGGCTTGCATGATGGCGTCTTTACAACATTCGCATATTGTGCGACTAGTCGGCGTCTGCGCAACAGACGGACCACCATTGGTGCTAATGGAGTACGCATTCTTTGGAGATCTGAGCGAATATCTAAAATCACGGAGACATTTGGCTGAGAACAGCGGCGAAGATAGTGAGGAGGCGAGTTTAAGATTCTTCCTCAAAATTTGACGTACCTATCTCACCGCTTAGAGGTGCGGGTAGTCTAGGGAGGTTTATGGATCTCTTCTCCTTTTTTTATGGATTAAATAACTTGCTATACAGAGAAAAATATAAGATTACCATAATTTCAAAGGAAAAATCTTAAAGACCTGATTCGGGCGAGATGTAATCGAAAAAATGGCTGTAAGTTCTACAATATCCAGTTCTGATTCGGGTAAAATTACTACTGTAGTACTGTCCCAAGAACGCTGGCTGTTGGGGGAAAGTAGGTATTCCCGCCTGAAAGATATATTCCTCTTTCAACACGATTTATATTTTGACAAACTAAACACATACATGAAGGGAAAGGGGAGCATACACAAAGAGAAGCTTACCCTCAACTATGGGTGAGAAAATGATGATGAATATTTTCAACATAACTATGTCACTTTGTTAAGAGCAACTCTCCTCTTTATGTAGGCTGACCACGTGTCCGCAGAAAGCCTGACCCGACTGGGGGGAGAGGCAGCGTCTGCGCTTGAGTACCTCGCCTCTAAACGACTTGTGCATAGGGATGTACGCGCTGCCAACTGTTTAGGTGAGTACACTGCTTACTTAATCTAGATGGAAATAAGTTTTTGGTCTTCTTTGTAGGGTTTGGATATCATCTGCTAAGATCAGCCTTTAAATCTAATTCACGGACTAACTACAACTTAGCTAAGATATCTGAAACATGCGAATGTTTACTGTCTCTAAAATTTGGACATCAACTGCTTTTAAAAAATCGAGAAAGTATATCCACTCCAACCAACTGATCGTGCAGTATAGAATTCGATAAGAATAGAATATATACGTACTTATATATATATATAATAATGTTTTAGAGCGTTACCCTATGATATTGACGTTTATGTATGCACCATTCCAACGCGACGTAGCGTACGGTAGTGATGACCCCGGTTCTTTAGGTAGCCACACAGTTAATAAGCCATATGACTTATAATTTCAGTGGACGCCCGACGATCTCTAAAATTGGCCGACTTTGGCATGGCGCGGCAGACGTCCCCCAGCTCGTTGTACTGGTGTCAACGACGAGGGTTCTTTCCTGTGCTGTGGATGGCCCCTGAGAGCCTGCAGAGAGGAGTGTTTTCTGCTGCCAGGTAGACCTTTTCATCAAATTCATCTGTTATGGTTTTCCTTGGAGACTAGGAGTTTTCCAAATATAAATTTATTAAGGGGCCTACATATCTATTGTGTAATTAGTAATATCAGCTTACCACTGATTTCATGACATAGCACATATTTGATACATTCGCGTAGCTTATTCAGCATACCATCGTAGATACAAGAACTCTCAGTTCTCTGGTTATA
Organism: Plodia interpunctella; assembly: GCF_027563975.2. Lineage (NCBI taxonomy): Eukaryota > Metazoa > Arthropoda > Insecta > Lepidoptera > Pyralidae > Plodia > Plodia interpunctella. The sequence continues at coordinate 5,551,562 of NC_071316.1, forward strand.
GACATCTCTGAAGACTCCCACATAGACCGTCTGGGAATTTTCTGTCTGCCTGTATGTATATCACACAAATATAACCTTACTATTATAGTGACATGTGGGCGTTGGGCGTGCTGATGTTTGAGCTGGTGACGTTGGGGGGGAGGCCCTACGGAGCATGGCCGCCACAGCGCGTGATACGGTTCGTAGTGGACGGTGGACATCCGCCACTACCTCCAGACACTACTAACACCACGTAAGAATCATTTAAATTTTCCTACATTAGAGCCGCTTCAGACCCTGCCTCACTTCCATTTTAGGTTCGTGAACGAAGATCTCATGAAGGGAAAATTATACGCTAGCTGTGGCTAATTACTCGAATATTTGTTTCAATTAGAAGAGTCGACGAAGACGAAGTTTAGTTGCTTTTTGATGCTATATGGAGCAGTATAGCTGTTTGTGTAATGGCTGTATGACGGTGGACAGACGTCACTACCTCCTGGCACAACATAGTACCATCAACCCTGTTTGAAACTCTACAGGTTCTCTCCCCTAGCTCAACTTTGCAGGTTTTTATAAGCTTATGTATGTATGTTGCTGTTCCATCTATTGATCTATCAGCCTGTACACTAGGGAGAACTCAATATTAGATGTGACTTAAATTTACTTCCAGAGTGCGTTGATTGGCTGAGAAGGGAGGGATAGATCCTTGGCCAGGGGGGAAACGGAGAACGGGAGATTTATCAGATGTTGATTTACTTTCTGAACACATTACCTCAAGGGAGTGGCATTTTTGTAAATATTTTGTATAGGTTTAATTTTGTTACTTTTAATTTTATTTTTGCCAGCTTTAATAATTATTAACTTTATTTGACGACCTCGGTGGCGCAGTGGTAAAGTGCTTGCCTCTGAACCGACAGTTCCCGGCTTCGATACCCGGATGATCTTTTTCTGATTGGCCCGGGTCTTGGATATTTATCTATATATGTATTTGTTATAAAATATGGTATCGTTGAGTTACTTTGTTGAGTCTCGAACTTACTTTGGGGCTAGCTCAATCTGTGCGATTTGTCCTAATATATTTATTTTATTATTATGGTGATTGTTCCAGTCGCGACGTCCTCCTGTCGTGCTGGCGGCGCGCGCCGGACTCACGCGTGTCCGCGCGCGCACTGCACGAGTACTTGCGCGCGCGCCGCTCCGCGCTCGCGCCCGCGTTGCTGCCCCCGCCCGAGCCTGACACCACAGAGAGGGCGCCATCTACATTGTCTATTGACGCGTTTGCTAGTGTAGACTTTACTGAATTTGCGTAATGGCGGCTCCACACTATCGCGGACCATACATTCCTGGTTTTTCATTGCGGTAAATAAAAGTACTCGTACAAACTACGCAATATTCATGAATTCGGGTCGGCATCTGTCCGAGTTCGGCGATTGTGTGTAAATTTGCTTAAAATCATAGATAAGTTAGCAAATATATAGAAAACTAAAGCGGCTAGCGTACCCGAATGAGATAGAAGATTTCCATAAAATTCCCGGCCCATCTCATACAGAGCTGCAGATTGGGCCTTGTAAGACTAGACACACAGAGAGGAACAATTTCATATTTTTTTTCTAATTGTATCAATTTCTCTTTCTCGTGTGTGAGTGAAACGAAAGATACGCCGAATTCTTTAATTTTCTCTGTCTAAGGATGGATTTTGCAAAACAGCAGAAATTCCTTGAAGGAAACCAGGAAATATTAGAATTATGACGACAGAAAAGAGGAAATAAATACCTATTATAATCTTCCTTGTTACGAATTTAAATAAATATATTAGGACAAATCACACATATTAAGGTAGCCCCAAAGTAAGTTCTATACTTGTGTTATGGGATACTAACTCAACGATACTATATTTTATAACAAATGCATATATAGATAAACATCCAAGACCCGGATCGATCAGAAAAAGATCATTTTCCATCATGACCTGACCGGGGATCGAACCCAGGACCTCTCGGTTCAGTGGCAAGAACTTTACCACTGCGCCACCGAGGTCGTCTATTTCATTTGGATGTTTTCGAGCGTGACTATGTTTGTTTATGAATCACGATTTTACAGTAGACTATCTAATAATATCCTTTATCTAGTATAGCACTACGGTAATCATTTAGTTTTAGGCTTTTCGCTAGAAATTTATAAAATAAATTGATAAAATGGCTAAGTTGGCGTATTGATAAGTCGGCGCTAGTGAGCATGGAACGCGATCAGTATGCAGCCTCTATTTGCATTGAGGGTTCAAATGGGCATCTTATTGCATCTGCAATATTCGTAAGCAAACAGAACAGTGGTCCCAAATGGCTGAAATTGCCCTAGTTAGCATTGCTACAATAATTAAATTTAGATTTCAGTTAATTAATACATAAACACCCGTTCATGTGGTTGAAATTAAGAAAATGCTCTTGTATTCATGCGACGAACCGTTGGGAATTTATGTTAATTAAAATTTTGGCTAAATTGGTTTTGTTATACTTATAACAAAAGAGGAGAGAAGACTGTACACATGTACAGTCTTCCTCTCCTCTTTTGTACATACTTTTGAATAATTTTGATACAATGTACATACTTTTGAATAATTTTGAAAGTAATAATGATATAAAATAATTTTGTAATAAAGTTCAGAGCACTGTTTCGGATGGGCAGGGGTGTGGGTTCGACTCCCGCTCGATTCCAGAATTTTTATATAATAATTATTTTCTGAATTAAAAATTTAATTACCTGTAACATATGCCTATTCAACAGCATAGCAAATCTTTGCAAATTATTATATTATTATTACCGCGACAAAGAGGTGATTTGTCATCGACAAATACTAGTTTATATTTTTTCTTTTAAAAATTTTGTATTTATAACAGCTGTTTATTTACTATATATTATTATTATTTAGTACACAAAATACATGACTAAAGTAAATAAATAAGTATATTTATTATTTCCTTACTATAACTGTCTATTAGTTATGTGTTTAATAAATAAAACAATTAGTTTAATTTTATATTGTCACATGAAAGTCAAATACCAAGACGCTTCTGCCTGGCCCTGGCAGAAGGCAAACACAAGAAACGCTGGCTTGATGTCGTCTAGGTTGATATCCGTGACAAAGGTCTGACAACTAGGGATGCCGACGACCGAAGTGATGAAGAAAAAGTAGCAAAGCCGAGGGAATACGCCGCAAAAGAGTGGTACGAATGCCCCCAAAAGCTTTTTTGAATAAAAAGCGCAATTTGAAAGTTTCTGAAGTTGGATGCAGGACAGATAAATCTCATTTGTGCCCCCGTGACCGCTTTCTCACTACACTCTATTAGGTTAGTGCGGGCCAAATGATCAGGTGACAGCGGTTTACTAAAGCCTAATTCTATATTTAGAACTTGTATGCCCGGAGCATCGGCCCCGTGGGAATTTTGAGATAATCTTGGATAATGTAACCTTTCTAATGGTGAAAGAATTTTTCATATCGGTTCGGTAGTTTCGGAGATTACCTACCCGCCTCAAACATACAAAGTCACAAACTCATATACAAACGCTTACCTCTTTATAATAATAGTATAAATATAGAAACCGTTCTAGGTTGTTTGTCTCATGAAGCCTGAGGACAGCGTAAAAAGTCACAGTCGAACTTTTCAAATTAGGTCTATTTATTTAGAAAATTTGACTGTTATTTTAAGACCTGCCTGACGTCAACCCTTTTTAGGCAACATCAGCATTCCCAAAGAGAAACTGTCAAAGCTTTTTATCCTTTACTTGTAATTGTGTAATTTAACATTTGACATGAAAAAGCTATTACTGTAATGCACTTATCGTAGCTGAAACTAATGGAAAGAAATTAAAAAAAATAAGTGTCCAGTGCTAGTTTAACTCTGAATATCAGGAAAATTCACAAAATTAGATGTAAAACTAATTTAGTGAATTTATAAGATAGGGAGTAAATACGAATAATATTAACAAAAACTTTAGACTAACACTATTATATGAGATAAAACAACTGGGAAATGGATAAATAAAGGCTTTTTAATTTATTTATTTACTAGTTTAAATATGACAAGAAAATTTTCAACTAAGTATGCCGAAACAAAATCTCTTTAGTCTATGAACCGCGCCACAGCCGACCTGAAATGAATGCGAGAAAACTCGTCCGAACTGAGAAAACTGGCATAAATGAATTAAGATTCAACTCTGTCCGGACCTGTCCAATTGGGAAGTCTGGTTTTGTGCCTCTCTTGTTAGTCCTCTCTTTTGGTTCGTTAGTGGTGGAATTGGGACAAAATTGACTAACTAACCGGAGACAATTTGGAATAGGGATTTTGACATTGACATACGTGGGATTATGAGAAATTACTTTAAGATAGAATCCAAACTAACATTATAATAATTATTATTTATTTCGGTTTGTCATATAATATTAGTAACAGGTTGTCTTATGCTCTATGTTATTACAATATCATTAATTACTGAAATTATTAAAATTAAATTAACTCAATTCCAATTATTATTATAAATGCGTAAGTTTGTTTGTTACCTCTTCACGCATTATCTATTGGAAGATTGTTATGAAATTTGGTACACGGGTAGAAAATAACCTCAAATAACACATAGGGTACTTTTTATCCAGAAATTCCCACGGGAGCGAAGCCCCGGGGCGCAGCTAGTCAGTTATAAATGTGAAAGTAAGTTTGTTTGTTTGTTACCTCTTCACGCTCTACTCAACCAATCTTCTTGAAATTTTGCATACATGTAGTTTGAAGTATGGAGAACATAGGGTACTTTTCATCTCGAAAAAACAACTGTTCCCGTAAACGCGATATTGAAATTTAAATTTAAAACTTATTCGGCCTTCTCCTACGTCTTTTCCCATAAAATTCATTAATCTTCTTAAAATGTCGTTCTCCTTTCTGATAACGTGCAACGTGCTTTCAAAGTCTTTTACTTACTATTCAATTTGAACACATATGCGTCCATATTGGTTTGGCTAAGTATAAATGAAGCCCGTTGTTAAATAATTAACCAATTTCCGACTGACCATTTAATTAAACGACCGAATGGAGTGGGCCTTCAATTGAATGTCAAATTTAACTAAACGTCCGCAACGTGAGTGCAGTGTTCAGTCCGGGCAAAGGCTTTGTTAATAGATTTTAGGCATTAAATGCATCTATCTAATTTATCTTTACAGTTTAGTGAATTTTTTAGGGTTCTTTAGATAAAAGGGGGTAAACGAAACGCTTATAAGATCACTTCGTTGTTTACAAATTATATATTTCATTGTCATTTATAATTCTACATAAGCAGCCATATTCGCTACACCACATCTGTTTGAGCCTCTTCTTATTCTGTAAAAAATATATTTATTTTATTTAATTCTATCATACATACTACATACTAACATCATTGCTCACCGCAGGTATTAGCCCGGTAAGCCTAACTAATATTATAATGGCGAAAGTTAGTTTATTTGATCGTCACCACTTTATCCTGTCAGGTACGCAAGATAGTAGGTGGGAAATTCACGCGAGCCAAACCACGGGCAAAAGCTAGCAGGATCTTAACTAATATTATAAATGCGAAAGTAATTTTGTTTGTTACCTCTTCAAGCGTTATCTACTCAACCAATCTTCTTGAAATTTCGCATATATTTAATTATGGGGTATTTAATTATGGGTATGGAGTATGGGGAAGGATATAGGATACCTTCCAACCCGGAAAATACTATTGTACCCGTTTGCGGAAAATTATTAATAAATATATAAATATTACAAGTGGCGCCAAATATAAAAACACTAGATGGCGCTGTGTGTGTTTCAAGGTGGTGCTAAATGCTGTTAAAAACTTTGCCGTTAAAAACTGTGTACTGTGTGTATTTTGAATGCGGATTTTAATACGAAGAAAAAACTGTTTCCGAATGAATTTACGCGGGCGAAGCCGCGGTTGAACAGCTACGATAAATAAACCAACCTCATGTAACCCCCCTCCCCCCACTTCTTGCCCCACCAGTTGAGCAGCACCCAGTAGTCTGGCGTATATCCCACTAGCAACATGGCATGGTTCAGCGTCCAGGGAAAGCAAAATGGGTCATCGTAAATACCGCTTCTGGAATATAATATGTTAATTATATATGAAACTAGCAGACAGTTCCGGCTTAAAACCATAATAAATTATGCTAACCTAAACCGTCCTCAGAAACTTTGATAGAAAACAGGCCGCGATAAACTTCACAACGTGGCTTTTTTTAGACGTCAGTGTATAAGTTAAACATCAAATTAGTTAACAGTGGAAAATGGCAAAATCGGGGTTTTGACGAACGATGGAGCTATATCAACACAAGAAAAGAAAAAATTAAGATATTAACGTCTTTGGTTGTCCTATTTAAAATACCATAAAACCTTGGCATATTTCCTTTAAATAAAGTACAATGAAAAAAAATTGGAGTTAAGTCTTGATTCGTGTAAGTTCAAGCTATTTTTTTTTTCATTTCTTGACGCAGTATAACTACGCGATTTTCTGGCCTGATTTTTGGCAACACTAATGAAGATTACTTTGGGAAGATTTGTCTTCCAAATGAGATTTACCTGTAAAGTTGAAAAGTAAAAGGCGAAGCGTTGATGCCGACGGGCAGCGGGCCTATTGTGGCTAGCGCACGCTCCATGCCTTCTTCGTCTCCTGCAGGTAACATCGCCCACCTGCGCGGGCGCACGTTTCCTCTATGTGCGGATATGCGACAACGACCACGCTGGAAAGTACGATCTCAGTTGGTTAGACCTAAGTTTAGCCTTTATGGTTACGGCTAGTCAAGTAGGTGCAGCTGGTCACAGATGGTTACACCTGTGTGTATCGTGATTATCTTCCGGTAGATTTAGGTTAAGCCGCTATCCTTCTGTTATGTTTTGTGTTGTGATATGAAGGGAACGTCAATTAAACACCAGCTCGTGGGATAGATTGACTTTATTCAATCACCCAACTACCCACATTCCTAAACCTTCCGGTTAGACCTATATGAAGCAAATTGCAGATGTTTACACCTAGGTATAACCTGCTTGTCTCCCGCTAGATTTAGGGTTACCACCCTATTTCAGATAGGTTTAGTCAAACTTCATGACGATAATACAATTCAAATATTATCTCTCATCTGAGCGTCAATTTTGATTTATTTAAACATTTAATCATCAATCATACTCAAGTTTACGACAGGTTTTATTGAAAAATAACGGCCCATCCCGGCTTCGCTCGTCTAAAAACATAATAAATTATACAATCAAACCTTTCACAGGAATCACTCACACACATCTGGTGAAAACTGCATGAAAATCCGAAGTCGTTGAGTTTATCGTGAACAGACAGACGCGGTAGAGGACTATGTTTTATAATATGTAAGAATTAATGGAAATAGCTGGCGGCCCACGACATAGATGGTCCAGTTATTGTTCAGTTGTTGTCTGGTTAGCGTAGATGGAAAGAGTACCACCTATTCACAGTAGTTGGTCACACCTTTGTGACCAACTACTTCTACTCTTCAGCCCTTGCTGAAGAGCAGACAGACAAACAAGCAGGACATGCGATATCAATGCCTATTACAATATATGTGTTTTACACGCGCGTTGCAGACTTTGAGGCATAAGTGGGTTTACTACCAGTATTTACAAAGTTTTTTCCCAGAAAGTCGGGCAGAAACCCAACTCTCAAGATGCCACTGATACTGCCTTTCATAATACAGTTTGCTCCAGTATCCAAGGCTCTTGCGGAGGGCTGTACATGACGATGATTACCTTTCCAGTGTAGGGGTAGTGTCGCTCCATGAGCAGGCCTTCCCTGGCCACGTACCGGAGCGCCGCGCGCAGGGAGCCCCCGTCGCAGCCCATGTTACCGTCTACAATGCTGCAGTCCACTATCTGTTGGGGACTGAAGTATAATTCCCATTAAATCTTTCTATCTTTCTTAAGTTTCTTAACTTCGCGTCTTCCCGGTTGCATTAACGGGTAAATTTTGAAGATCTGGCTCCGATTTTATGATCAGCCAGAAGATTTAGATGTATTATGGTCTTACCCGAGCAAATATAAAATATCCATTAAGTTACTAGGGTATATATCTGTGGCCCAGGGCTGAGAGGGCTGGCGTAGATGGAGGGAATGCTCAGCAGTAGGTCACAGAGGGCCGAAGATCAAACAGACAGACAAGCAGGATATGCGTTCCATTATGCCTGCTACACTGCGAGTTTCATACGCGCGTTTCTGACTTTAAAGTCTAGGTTATTATCCCCTTGTTCATCACAGTATACCTGGTTTGCTCTTCAAAGCTTCATACCTCAGTTCACTCCAGTCTCCATGCCTCTTATACAGCTGAGCTTGTACGGCGTGTGCCACAGCGAACGCGTAACAAGCGCCACATTTGTGTTGCTCCTCCAAGCGAGGCTTAAACCCCTTACTGCGCCAGTCCACCTTAAGATACAAAGGACATTAGTTTGGCATTGTAGAATCAAAAATATATCCGTTTACACCAATATTGCATTTGATCTGAATACCTATATATAGATAAATATCCAAGACCCGACCCAGGTCAGTCTGAAATATATAATTTTACATCAGACCTGAACAGGAATCGAACCCGGGACTTGCAAAGTAGTAGTCTAAACAACAAAACAAAGTAGTAATGTGCGTATTGGGTTACAGAGGTCGTCAAGCCAGTAGGAGTCCACACTACCAGGCCAGTAGATTTTTTCCCAGTCAAACTATTTTTCGCAGACAAAAGTCCCAAAAATAAAATTCGAGAGAAGTGTCTGTATGTCTGTCAGTGGCATAGCAGCCAAACGGCCGAACCGATTTTGATCTACTTACCTTCAGAGGCGTTTTCCGATGGATAATGTTTCTATAAGTAGTTTTGCGGCGATCCTCGGCAGAGTCGAATAGTGGTATAGTGTCAAACAGCTTGAGTATTTTCTTGAAATATTCCGTTACGCCCTAAAATTTAAAACTAATTTATCAAATCTTATCTTTTGGTTCAAAGGTTTCTTAACCATTGGACCACCACCGCATTAGCAATAATAGTTTCAATTATTCATTAGTGGCAAGTTATCGCATACACGCTAGTGAACTTAAACTCTCAACCAGTCTTGTCTGTGTTACTTACTAAATCTCCAAAATGATTTAAATGCAGTGAGTAGCTCAGTTCTCCAGCCAAATATCGCCTGTTGTGCTCCGCCACTCGACGCAAGTTTTCCAGCCAGTTTGATTGTGCTGCCATCTCGTGGCGTTGTGTCGGATACTTTTTATTGTATACAGACTAAAAAAAATATACATAATATCTTGGAAAAGTAATCTGCAAAAACCATCAGCATTTTTCATTGCCACAATCTATTCCGTAATATTTCTGTATAATGCTTAAAAACATACAGAAAATAAGAAACAAAATATGTTTTGAAGTTTTTGTGAGATTAAGACAAACTATAAACTGTTCACGTTAATTATATTTTATGTCACTCTTCAACTATCTAAACACCAAAAATCACGTCAAGCCAATGCTCCGTTTTGACGTAAATGAAGGACAAATTACTACATTAGTACATTCACAAGTTTTTATAAAATGGATATGAATGGTGTCTCGGAATTGTAAGTATAATATAGTATATAAAGACTAATTTGTCTTACGATTTCAGATCAGAGGATTTTAGTTTCGAATCCTGGCAGGGTCGCCATGTAAGATGTGAAAGGTTTCAATCGGATGACGAATCGTTACATTTATTGCACTATATTACAAGTTACATAATAACTTGATGTCTTAAAACTCTTCATTACAATACTACTGATATTCTTTCATTTGAGACTATTTTGAGACAAAAACAAACAAAAGGATGAATTTTGTGGAAGATTTTTGTCGAATTACAAAGATTAATTTGTTACATTTTTTATTCTATATGAGCCCGTGTTTCTAATTTAATGAAAATACCTATATTGTACATTAAGGAAGCAATTAACTATTTCATTTAAACTTAAATAAATAAATTATAATTCTTTTGGGAAGTACCTATAGCACAAAAACCTACCTTATATTCATGCCAATGTGATTCAGAAACATTATGCTCCAGTAACAATCCGTCCAAAATGTGTCTCTTTATGTAGCTGGAATCTTCTAAAACACCATCACTTTTGACACACTCACTAACATTCATATAACTTAGCACTTCACCGAATCTTTGAGATTTGCCGAAAAAATTTACTGTCTTCTCAACAAATGCGTCCAAACTCTTGTCTAAATCTGTACATCTTTTAATTCTATTACATTGCAAAGAATTCTTATATTTGTTTAATAAAGATTTAATTTTATATGTTTCATTTAGGAAACTAGTTGAAATCAATGATATTTGTAGGAGAACAAATATAATCTTCATTTTATTGTGTAATCGTATCACTTGGAGCAATAATGACCACATATTGTAAAGAATTTTGCTAATGCAGTTTAAAATGCTATGAATGAATACGCGTGGAAAGCAGTTTTGTAATTGCGTAATTTATTATCTAAGTATTTTATAGTCACTCATAATATTATATGTTACGTTCCATTGGTAAAGGTTCCATGTTAATGGGATTTTTTTTGTATGAGTTTTTATTTTTGATTTGAATAGTTTTTGAGTAGCAGATTACAGACATCATAAATGCGATCATCAGAGTCGACCAATGCTGCACCGATGCTGTATTGCTAGGTATAAGGCGCCTTCCAAAGGCGCTAGTAGTTTGTAGCTTTGGTAAATATTATTTTCTTTACAATATGACGGGAAAAAGTACCCGTGAAGGTACAATTTCTGTATAAATAATTTTCGTCGTCGTCTGACATAATGACAATCATTGTTTACACAAGTTGTATCAAATTCAGTTTCGTTTGGAATTTGATTTGGATTAATTAGCACTTTCTGGTTGCATTGTTAATTAATAACTATAAAATAAAAATGTATATATTTCTTATTTATTTGAGATATTTATTACCTTTGTATCTTTTAAATCATTCTATTCTTGATTTGTACATTTATTTAAGAAAAATGTTTTTAAGCATTCCTTATGCGTAAAAAGAAAGAAATAAAAACATACCATTTATGTCTCATATTTATTTATATTTCATACTAAATTCTATAACATAATGGCATCGTGTCATACCACATCGTAACTACAGCAAAATATACCATTTCCTAAAACTGAAAATTGTCTAAATCAAGCTAGGAACAATAAACTAAAACTATTTACAAGTTATCACAAAGAAGCCTTATTACCAACGTCCAAATATTTCATGATAAAAAAAATGAGTAGTGATGTACCTACATATGAATGGGGAATTCTGGGAATCGACAATTCAAGAATGATTTCCACTATAACAGGAATGACAATATTCCAAACAGACCAAGGCAGAGAGTAAACAAAAGACATAGACGATTTTCATACAACTTGCAGGACCAATCTGGCTAATCTCATACAAAGTGGCGGATTGGGCCAGGCACGTGATGAGGGACAAAACTGTCTTGTTTCTCCTCATGTATGCATTCTAATACACACATATCTTTCTTGGTATGAGGGAAATAAAATATATAACGGGCCTATAGCTTTCTCTGTCTACGATTCCTAATAGTACGTCACTACTCATAGACAACAAAAAATATATGATTTGGCTTTGTAAGCATTAAGCGTCACAGACTAATTCATAAACCATTCAGAATAGTACAGTGAAATTAACAATTTTATTGTTATTATTAAGAAATAGAGATTATTATTTTTTGTCTGTAAACCACTAATATTGTATTTAAAAATATATCTCATTTAACAATATTATATAGGACCATATCATCAAATCTAATATCCAAAATATTTTTCTTCACATGATTTGTGTAATGATGAATAATTTTTATTGTTTATGTTTAATTTATCACAATGTTACAATGTGACATTGTGATGAATTAAACCGTATTTTAATGTGTGAAATACGGTAAGGAGGTAGCTATGATGATCTTAACGTATAATAAAAAACACTATACATTTTAAATGTCTCCAAATTAAAACATGGATAGTAAAAACTATTCTAACTATAAAGCTGACACGAATGAATGTTAAAGATACAAAACGAAAATCACAATCGATATAAAAATATGATATTCACATTTATTAAGCTTAAATCATAAAATGTCATGATTTTTCTATATGCTATCGGCGCCCGCACCATTCGATCTAGTCACGAAATAAATAACTTACAGTAATCTCATGCAATATTCATTAAAAATACTAGGTCTTGATAATTCTAAATTGCCAATAAAATATGACATTTATAGGCGTACAATGTTACAACGCAAACACCAACTAATAAACATACAACAACGGTAATTCAAAATTAGTTCTTATTAAGTGTGAATAAGAACTATTTCTGAAAAATCATTCGACACTTAGTATAATTGAACAATCATAAAAATCGTCTAAGCCGGAATGAAATCACTTTCCAGGTTTTCCAAGAAAAATCTGAGAATAGATTTGACAACTTATTTAAGACTAACGCTCGCTAATATCCAAAAATTAACAAAAATCGTATAACTTTTAATAAAATAAGAGAAAAGCAGTTTTGAAACCACATACATTGTTATAAATGCAGCGACCGATATTATATATCGAAAAAAAAAAAAAAAGGAATTCTACTTAAAACTAACGCTAAATTAGTTTATCTAATAATACTTTTTCTAATACCTAAAGTGACTATGATGCTTGTTCAAAAGTGATGTGGAAATAAACAAATTATCTAAACCGCGTTCGTAGTAATTATAACATTGGATAATACAATAGTAACGACATTAGCTTAATAAAAGAATCAAATGGCACCCATGCAAAAAGAAAGTTTAAATTACTAATTCTTAATATAATAATAATAATTACATATAGTGTTAGCACTACATATAGTGTTTATGTATAAAAGTTAACCTTTATTTGACGACCTCGGTGGCGCAGTGGCAAAGTTCTAGCCACTGAACCGAGAGGTCCCGGGTTCGATCCCCAGCCGGGTCATGATGGAAAATGATCTTTTTCTGATTGGCCCGGGTCTTGGATGTTTATCTATATATGTATTTGTTATAAAATATAGTATCGTTGAGTTAGTATCCCATAACACAAGTCTCGAACTTACTTTGGGGCTAGCTCAATCTGTGTAATTCGTCCTAATATATTTAATATATTTATTTATTTATTTATTTATTTTATTAAAGTCAGATTTTCAAATAACTGCATTTAGTATAGGTGGTTGTATAGCAGTTATATGACTAGCAGTATATATGAATTAGGTTGTTTAATGGGCACCGATTTAAATACCTTTATAGTTTCTACCACATCATTAGGTTGCGGTGAGATATACACATATGATATGATTTAGCTACTTATAAGTTATTGAAAGTTAACCAGTGCGAGACTAAAGTAAATAAAATATAATTATATGTGGTTTCAAAATGTTTTTACTGTGTTGGCACAAAAACTAATGATAATATTGCTTTACGATGAAAATTAATTGAGCGTTGAACATCAAATACCCGGATTTATTTCATTTCAGAGGTTCTCAATCTTCAATTAGAACTTATAAAATGAAGATTTGTTTAATGTGTACATACAGTAACAGCTGACACTATTAATAATTTCACTAAAGTTCATATTTCATAGCTTTTAGCGTTGTAAGGCTATTTCCTAGTAGTGTTTTATTTTCGATATGGCCAATATTTTCGTGTAGCCCCAACAAAAGCTTTACGGAGCCCTAGGGCTCCGCGAAGCACACTTTGAGAATCTCTGTACCGCTGTTTTATGATATATATTATACACCGATACACCTTATTATTGTGCAAGCAGTATGCCGAATTGTTTGACCCGTCAATCGCATAGAATTGAGACACAATAGATAAACGAATTTGCATATTTGCACCGGTTCGCAAGGTACGTATATATAATATATTGATAATTTTGGGAATCATTTTGAGAATATTCCCAACAACGCCATACACTATAATTAACACTGGCAAACACTCTTTAAATTTATGAGAATATATAACGTTTTCCAACCATTTAAAAATATACAGTCAACCACATGTCAAGTTAATCTGCAAGGACCTCTATGCTATGGTAATAAGGGATATTTTGCATGATTTTGTGTAAGTTGCTTTTGCTACTGACTGTACATTTAATTTTCATCTCTTCGCATGATAATAAGATCAAATTAATTATTCCAATAATTGACCACAGACATAATTTATAACCTTTATATGGTGATGTATTTAATTGGAAAATCAACGTTATAATGTAGGAAGTTTAAAGAAAATAAATCAGTTTATATCACTAACCGATAAGAAAATATTGAAATTAAAATCCTTAAGGCTATTATGTACAAGATATTTAATTTCATAGCATGTAAAAAATTATAAGTGCATAACTTTCACACGTAATAATGGGAAGCATAGTTTTTTAATATACTTAGGGTAGTTTGTAACGAATAAGGAACTATTTCCATCAAGATAAAAGATGATATTAGCGAATCCCACAATGAAACACACAAGGATTATTTCCACTACGACAACTAAAAATATATAACAATTTTTAATGATTCAAAATTTCGAAAATGGAGATTCCTGGATTTACTGTAATTCAAATTATTGTTAGTTTATTTTTAATGCAAAATATGTTTTAAAATTTGTAGATTTTTTTAAATAATAAAATAACTAGGGGGAAAAATTCGAGATAAAAATGTTTATGATCAAATAATATGTTAAAAGATTACATTCATTTACTTTTAAAAATAACATCGATTCACAAAGTAATACAAATAAATGTCAAAAATTATAAAATAATTGATTTTATAAACAGGCGTGATAATATTTATGTATTTAAATAGGATAGTTACCAGTCAAAACAGATAATTTTTTCCATGGATCCATAACAAAAAAAAATATGTGGCTTGTTTGACAGTGGACATAAGTGACAAGTCACAAATCAAGAAATGTAAAATCGTTTAATATACTTTAATGAGAATTAAAAAATATAAATCTTACTTTAAATAAAATTGATCGAATAAAGTGACGCTTGATTATCGTGTTTCATTATGTGAATGCATTTATACATTTAACTGTACACCCAGGTAACTAACCCTATCGTGTGTAGTCTACTAGGGGCTAGTTTCACCGTTGTCGTGGGTTCGATTCCCCGCTCATACTTTGGAGCTCCGTGTAGGCCTTCCTGGATGAAAGTAATTTGACATCCTCGTCCCCAGTTAAAGGGGCGTAGTCCTTTCGTTTCATGTACATCATTACTCTGTAAAAGAAAGCAAATATATAAATGCGAATGTCAGTAGTTTGTAGCTTGTGAGAAATAACTATTTAATATAAAAATTGACGTGAAACAGTGCATGTGAAGGTCTAATTTCTTAATAAATGATTTGAATTTGAATTTGAATTCGAAAGTCGTGAGGATGTGTGTACGTATGTTTGTAACTCATTTACACAAAATGTACTGGACGGATTTAGGTGAAATTTGGCACACAGATGGAATATATCCTGGAATGGAGCACCTAGAGTACAGTTTATACCGACTTTCCCGTGGGAGCGCAGCCCCGAGACGCGACTAGTTCCGTCATTTTACTGTTTAAAAATCATAATGTATATAGATTTTTTAAACAATGACGATTCATATTATAGAATCACGTAAGTGTAACAGAAAAGTTATTGACACAAAATATCTTTGTGTATCTTTTCCTTTACGTGGTTTGTATATAATATGTAAGAAATGTATGCTATACATTTCTATATGAGGCTCAAAGATAGTACAGAACAACGAAAACAACTTAATCGCTAGTTTATTGTGTGGAAAATAACACAATGTCGGTTTATTAGCACTAGAATCAACATATTGCTTTATATGACTTAGAATGTGACAGTATATGAAGGTCATTATTTACAGTTTTTTATAGTATAACATAATTTTCAGTCTTATAAGACTGAAATATATACATTACATACTACATATAAACATTTAAAATTGATACATTTTCAGTTGATATCTTTGACAGTAAGTACAGGATATAAAAAGTTTTTTTTTTAATTCTAAAACGGGAAGTAGGTAGATAGTATATTTTAAAACCTCTAAAATATAATGAAAACAACGTATTAATAATTTTTTTATGGTGTGCGGCTCTACAATTGGACTAAGAAAGAAAGTAAACTATTTTGTTCGTACCTCACAATTAGCACAACAACCTTACACTTATATATGAAAAGTGGAATATGTACAAAATTGGTTTCCGCTCAGAATATGTCACGGTGTTAACCACGACGCTGGTCTTCCGCGGACACGATTTAAAAAAACATTAAAATTAAAACATAAATTTAAATGACGACACAAAATGGCCAACGCAGTATTGCGGCGCAACATTAATTGCTACTATTCCATAATCTGTGGATGTCGTACGAGACGACTAAGGGAAATAGCCTAAGCAGTTGATAGGCAATAACAGCATTCCCAACGAGGGTTCACGTCACGGCGATCGCGGCGTTATACTTCCAAACGCAACCAGGAACATGTGAAGAGAGAGAGAGTTAATATATTTTGTCTCCGATCTCTATTAAAGTACGAAATAAAACACTTAATACTGTTTCATGGGAACCATTAATGTTGTATGTATACAGTAGCAATAATGAAACGACATGAATTATGAATGTAAACAAAAAATCGTGAAGCACACTTGGAGGCAATCTAGTGACATTTGCAGATAATATGTGCTCCTGTAAACAAATGGATTGGTTTACGATTCATATGTACATTATGTGATCTGTATCTAATGACTAACAAACTCACAATTGCATATAAAACCAGTAAATAAGTAGTGTATTAATAAAAATCATTATTAAAAACTATTAGGATAAAACAATGCTTACAAATTTTTAAACTGGCGCAGATGAAATTATTTTTACATTTATAAAAAGTATTAAAAACTAAAACTTTTTTTTTAATGTAATGAATTATAATTTGCTTAATTGGGTTTTTTGTGCTTAATTTGCTAAGTCGTTTGGGAATTATTAGCGAGTAACAACGGAAGTAATCGTTGATGGATAGATACAGTTTACATATTTATTTATAGGTTAATATTATTTACAAAAAAAAAAGTAGTCTTTCTTTTCATGTGTTATAATCGCTAACGGGGTCAGATTTTATTCAAGTCGCCTAAAGGCATCTAACATGACTTTTGCGATTTATTTTAAGGTTTGACTTGTTTCAAAAGAATTCACTTCCAGTTATTGGTTAAAGGTAAGGTAACTCATGACTGTAATATAACTAAATCATTGTTCAAGACAGATAAAAAAAACTTAACATAATTAAAAAGCTAGTTACATTAAAAAAAGATATTAGAAATGATCGTGATAATAAAAAAAATGCTTAATTAATCTGACGCTTTATATAAATGAAGAAAAAAAAACAGAAAAAACTTATCATAGCACGATGTCATCGCGGTTATAGTGTACAGGGTGTTCTATTAAACACAATTATCCAATGTTTACACACATAAAAACATATATACCATACGAGGTTGTGATCTTAATACATTAAATTAACCTATTCAGGTTAATCCTCAATTAAATATCATGAGTTTTAGTTAAATACTCACTTTGAGCCAGCGGTGTAAAGAACTTGTCAAAACTATATAAATAAATCTTGTTGCTTAAATTAATTTTATTATGAAATATAATTTTCTTTCAAAGAGCCGACTAGCAAAGAGAAGCGAAAAATATGAATGACTGGAAAATTTTAGTATGGGAGGCCAAAATCTTCTTAAAGTCGCTGAGCCATCAAAGTAATTTTTATAATCCTTTAAAAACAGCAAACAAAAATTATTTTACCCGTAATAATTACAAAAATAAGATCGAGCCCGCGTGGAGTGATTAAATCATTTCAATGAAGCGTCCTGTATACCAGTCAAAGGTAAATTAATTGAGCCAAACGAGGTATGTTCGTGTAATACTCTCAGTCCCTGCGCTACCGGCTCGCTGGACGGACAGATGGACAGTTTATTAGTAGTGAGCAAATAACTTCGTCATTTTAAATATGATAATGTATCGTGTTAGCACAAATCAATGTAAGATTGATAATTTACTTGGTTTACACAAAGATTATCAATTTTGGATAATGTTATTGGTAAATAGGTAAGCTTTACTAAACATGTCTTATTGTTATTATTTATATTAAATTTCTAGTAAGTAAAATGTCTAGTATATAAAAAAAATTAAATTATATATTATTTTTTAAATTATATATTATTAAATGATATATAATTAAGACGTAAATTTCTAATGCTTTTGGTATAAATTTTTAATTAACGTTCAATATGAAATTAACCACTGGACGAGCTGAGTCTCCTAACACAGGTATTTTATACATAAATGGGAATTTCATCAAACCACACTGTAAGTTAATGAATACGAATTTTTTTTTTCATTTTCATAAACAGCATTCAAACGCCATTCAAATATTATAATTTCAGTATTTGAAAATCATGATTTATGCGATAATAAAGTCATTAAAATGACCTTGACGGCTGAAATATATTGTGTGTTACAATTTCTTACATCGATCTAGTCACATAATATACACAAAGCAAAGTAATATGCGCTAATCTCTGTCAGAGATTAGCGCATGACACGTTAAGTCAATTGTGCCGATTTTTAGGGTTGTAATACGGGACTCGATTCCGCTGTCTGTCCGTCCGTCACCAGATGTTTATCTCTTGAATAGTGACAGTGGAAATTTTATCAGATGGTAGGTAATGGGTAGTAAGTAGTGGATGGTAGGTAATGGATGGTAGGTATGGGTAATTACACTTGGGCGTTTTTATTTTGCATTTTTTCTGTAGTTTAATGTTTCATTTTTCTTTTCAGGTAATTCACATTAGGATTAAATTGACACAATTATAAGGTTTGGTAATGTATTAATTTTATTTACAATAAATTGGCAGCTTGTTTTGTGTTTCATTTAAAAAGTTAAATCCAAAAGAATATATTGTTGTAGAATTTTAGTCGGGTTTGATCTGATGTAAATTTTAATGTTTTTTTTTCTATTGAATCCAGCATTGGAACAACGTTAAATGTTCTATAATTATTATTAAGTACATAAAAATAAATGTGTAAATTTGTAAGTAATTTTGGCCAGAAAAAATATTGCAAGAAGGACAATTACAAACCAAAAAAGGCAATATTAAGACTGAAGATTTTAAATCTTACAATAATATATAAAGTTTAAAATTTTACATTTTAAAACTAAATTACAAGTGATTCAATACTTTCCTCTATTTGATAAGTCAAATACTTAGTGCAAAAATAAATGTGTATCAGTACAGTGCACAATAAACCAAGTTTAACAATGACGAGATAAAAAAAATTATTAACAATAGCTACATCTCAAGGTCAACAGTATTTTTCACAACTCCGATACAGGTGGGTAAACATCACATCCGAATATGCAGATATAATCCTTAATTATATTAGCATAGGTGTTCTATTTGCGTGTGACACACCAGTTTCAAAACAAAAGCGTAAGCGGAAACAGGCATGAGATATAGGCGATTTTTGTTTTTTTAGTATATTTATATTTTATTTTGGTTACGTATAAATTGCTGTTGACCGCAACTCCACTCTCGGTAGCCTATGTTTGGTGGGTGGTTTAAAACAGTTTAGCCGTGAAAGTGTGACAGATAGACCTTTGCATTTAACAATATTACTAGCGACATGGCCCGGCTTCGTACGGGGACATGTATGTATCTATAAACCTCAAGGAATAAATTGTTTAAATAACAGTGAAAACAACATCAAAATCCTTTGCGTGATTTAAAAGAATCTTTAGAAACAGACGCGGGGTTTTGTTTTATGTCATGTATTTGAAATATGGAATGAAGTACGGGTTTATAAATTACATCACTTCTTAGGCCACCGTATACAGAATTAAATACGCTGTTCGCTTCTGACTTGCATCTGCTATTATAGTATGTATATATAGTAAAATGAAAGGATGTATTCTGCGGGTGACCTCGTGTGGATGATAATTTGAAATAATTACTGAAGCACCATTACATGTGACACTAATCTTATATGATTATATGGTGTTCAATTTTAAAGATGAGGCAGAAAATTGTGGTAATAAGGGGAAGATATATTAGCATTTTCCCGCGACTTCAACCGCGTGGAATGCTCTAAACGTTGAAAAGTAAAGATAAAAAAATTGCTTCTAGAAAAAATACACTTACATCTGTTTAAATATTTGCAAGTTTAATATCTAAGTTTAAATATTAGTGTAGGTTCCTAAAGATTCCTTAATTGCGAGCGTAGCCGGGATGGGCCGCTTGTATTATATAAAAATTTAAAACGGAAATACATAAGTATATCCAAATCCATACTAATATTGTAAAGAGAAAAGATATGTATTTTTCTTTGTAATGAATAAGCTCAAAACTGCTGGACCGATTTTAATAAGATTTAGAACAGAGACAAACTAAACTTTCAGGAGTGATATAGGCTGCTTTTTATTATAGTTTTACTCGGGACATGTCACTAGTATAATATAAAAGTACTTAACACGATAATACATACATTTATATATGTAATATCCTGAAGGTAAGTAACTATGTGTATTAAAATTATAATGGAGTCTTTTTTAAAATGTCGAAATTGGGGATTACACGCAATCGAGGTTAAGTGAATGTTGTAATTAACATTCACAAAGGAAAGTATACACACACATAAGTGATAAAATTGCAATCGATTCTGTCTTTGTATTACTCGATAATTGCAAAACGATTCAAAATCACGTGGGCGAAGTCGCAGTCAAACGTTATAATAAAATCCTGGTATGATAATCCTTATCCTTACATACTATAAAATCCTCTGCCGCGTCTGTCATCATGCGGTTTTCACCAATAGATAGAGTGATTCCTGGGGAAGGTTTAGCGGTATAATTTATTATGTTCTTACCCGACAGAAGCCGGGACGGGCTACTAGTAAATCAAATAATTAACACATAGAAGTATCACACTGTTACACGTCTATTTACCGTTTCTTTAATAACATGAGTTATAAATATTGTTGTTTATGAGATACGCGACGAAGCGCAGAAATTGAAATAAGAAGACAAATAGAAATTACTTCTAAACGTGATATAACCATGTCTGACGCTTTAAAGTTCTGCGCGTCATTGATACTAGTCAAAGTTCTTTATTCAATTTAGGATCATATACATCACTTATTGACGTCACAAAAAAATATTGCCGACTTCTAAAGCGCAGGTGAAGAAGAAGCGGCGCAACAAACTTCATCGCAGCCTTTATTAACGAATGTAAGTCTTATACAAAACCGTTCTATCTAGGTTCCAACTCATATTGATATTAAATACTTTATTCGCATCTTTGTAAGCGACAATCATCTTCAAAAAATCACTTAAGTCACTATACATAAAGCTTACATTTGATTTTAATGCCGCATTGTGTCATGTCTTCAGTATCCTTAAATCCTTACATATCATAAAAAGAAGTCGCGACTGCCTGTACTAATGCTATTAACTCAAAAACTACCGAACGGATTTTGTGGTCAGAACTACCGAACTACCGAACAGTTAGTGTGGTCCCTGAGGGAAGTTCAGGTGTATAATTATTATATTATTGTACCCGAGCGAAGCCGGGACGGACCGCTAGTGTAATTATAATTCCAAATACAAATTAAATATAAGTTTGCACGATTTATCTTTTCCAAAATTGCGGGTTCGTTTAGGCATAATGCCACTTAGGCACACTGTACTATACAGTAAAGTAAAGGGTTTTTAGCACTTCTATTGTGTCATTATTACGAATTCCGCGGGACGGAGCGTCGGAGACGTCGGGGAATCAAGGAACTCTTTATATATGGTACATCACAGATAATGCGAGAACTGTTAAGGTTATAGTACTTCAAGCGGTTTGTGAATCATCAAGCGACTTAAAGAATGAAAGGAAGATTTTTGAGTCAGCTGTTGGATAGCCTGATACGAGTATTAAGGTGATAACTGCACACTAGCGCCGCCATCACATTTATACCAATTTCTTTTGTTTTATTAGCGATATCTAAAAATTCCTCTTTCCAAATTATTACAATTACATAAATGAATTTATTGCAATATATCATATATTGTTTTCCATTACACAATGAAGTTAATGAAATTAAAAAAAATCATGGGAAAAAAATCAATCATAGGAACTTCTGCATTCCTGTAACTTTCAGTTTTTTGTTCGGACCAATCTAGAACTCAGGAATCGTTCTGTATAATCCATGTATATAATATTCTTTAACCTATCAGTTCCCGCGCGACCCAATCTGACGCGATCCTATTGTTTTTAAATTGTTTATATTATCTCCAGGATAGAAGGGTTAAAATCAGTTTTTGTTATAATATTGTTTTTATGTTTTATCTATTAACAATAAAAACTATAAACATTTTATGGCTAAATAGGTTGGTTCAGCTACGTATATCAAATTGTACTCTGTTTAAAGAAAATAAATAATTTCGATTTGATTTTAGTTAAACTTGCGTTGAAGGTTGACAAATTTATATAAACAGATAGGTATGTTTATCACATTTGATGTTACATCGTACATATCACATTATGACGTGTATTCACACACACAGTATACATATCACAGGTTTAAAAATATTCCAGGATTGCCGGACGCATGTCAGACAAGGAGTTCCGTGCGTGCTGAATTGAACCATTTTGTAGCCATGAGAAATAGTAGAATCTTAGAAGTGGCTAATCAATGGAAACTTCCTCGGACAGAGGAAAATTTGTATATATTTTTATTAGCTCGGCAAATATAATTACAAGGTAAATATTAAACGCAAGGTTAGGAGATAACGTGGATTTATTTTTAGTCGTATATTCACACCTAATAATCGGTACATATTACAATCTCATTGGCGTGATGTGTATAAAATATTTTATCGGATGGTATTTTTAGTATCCCAAATCCAAACTAAATTTGCGGAAGTAAGTTTGCTTGTTTGTTACCTCTTCACGCGTTATCTACTTCTCCTATCTTCTTGAAATTTCGCATATATATATATATATATATATATATATATATATATATATATATATATATAATTAAGAGTACGGAGAAGGACATAGAATACCTAACAACCCGGAAAATACTATTGTTCTCATGGGATCTGTATTCTATTATAGGTGGCGCAACATATAAAAACACTAGATGGCATTGTGTGTATTTTAAATGCGCTAAATTTTAATACGAAGAGAAAACTGTCCTTGAGGGCATATAAACGGACGAAGCCACAGGTAAACAGACAGTTTATTTATATTTAGAGAGATATATAAATATAGTTAAATGTTGCCTTCGACACCTGGTTCTGTCTGTCCCGTAAGCGATAGAGAGGGGACTGTATTATCCATTACTTTACCTAGTAGCCATACTTAAATTAGTCGACTATATGGAAATGGCTTATATAACGAATATATTACGATTTTGTATTTTATTAAAAAGAAACATTTATCATAAAGTAAAACATGACTTGGTACTATATATTTGTAAAATTACCAAATAATAGTTGATATTGTGAATAAATAAAATATTAATATGACAAATATTAAAAAAACAACAATTTAGTTTTTTATTTGCCATCCACAATGAAGCGTTATTAAACACGATTTCTTGTCTTATTATGCTGTTAACAAGTTATTTACTTGCAATGAGTAACAGGAAAATCATTAATGTGAAAGTCCTTCCCACTACCCACTCCGTGAGACTAGAAATGTGAATGTTATGTGACTTTTAAAATCAATGAATATGAATTAGAAAAATTTTAATTTGCGTCATTTGACTATAGAACTACTAAAGACGTTTTATTTAAAAAAAAATAACTCGAGATCAAGTCAAACCTAAGTCCGCAGTTGTACAGTCAACAACACATCAAACGTGGGAAACGTTTGAAATTCATTGCAAACTCGTCGCTATTACCGCGCAATAAAGGTTCATGCAGGGTAACTTGATGTGATGACTGTTACTATATCAAATGAAATTCACACAAGAAAGATACATTCTTGTGTGAATTTCATTTGATATACTTATTTTCGTGTAATAAAGTTATTACATACAAACCTAGTGTAAGCATGATTTTGTGTTTAAATTAAATAATAAATAATATGTATAACACTGTACATGAATATAGTTTTATTTTATTCCTAAATAATTTACAAAATGTAAAGACGACATTGTAAAACATGTTAATATTTAACGAAATAAGTCTTAAAACTTGTGTTTAAAGAAACTTTATTACAATATATTTCCTAAATAAATTAAACATTATCGAATACTGCTTAAATTATCACAATTTAGATTTAAATTTTATATTTATATAAATTAATAGAAGAACTATAATAGTGAAATTAGAATTTACTACATATAGTAATAAATGAACTTTAAGTTTAAATCTAAATATGAAATATACGTAAAAGTAAATATATTAGTATCTAAAATATTTAAGATAAGAAGAAGCACTGGTCATTGCATTAATTGAAGAACATACTGGATAGATAAAGGAAGAATTTCTATTTTTGAAGTGATAAATATAACAGAAAATATTTATACACAAACAGAAATAGAAACAGTCCTGAATGTGAATTATGATTACTTAAAATGCTCTTCATATTTATATTGGTATGTGTTATGCATTGGTAAAGAAAAATACAAATAAAAATGGCGGTGTGAATGTCGCAGCCAACTGGCTAAAATAGGCGTTTAAACAGTGCGGCATTCCAACGTGAGGTTAAATGGCGTTGTTCAGTCAAAGGGTTTGATTTAGCTGTTTGATTGAACGGCTATTTTAACCAGTTGGCTGCGACATAAAGTGTGAATGTCGCAGCCAACTGGCTAAAATAGGCGTTTAAACAGTGCGGCATTCCAACGTGAGCTTGAATGGCGTTGTTCAGTCAAAGGGTTTGATTTAGCTGTTTGATTGAACGGCTATTTTAACCAGTTGGCTGCGACATAAATATATCGAAAATGTAACTTTTAACTTTTGAACTTGATATCAAAATAAATTGATACTAAGGTTTGGGTTCAAATATTTTTATATTTATTATTACGTTAAACTAAAATTAAGAATTGTAAATAATGACCTTAATAAAGATTTAATAATAAAATTGTACTAATTTTGTATTAATCTCTTAACTATGATAAAATAATGGAAAATTCTTACTTTGGGCCTCGTGTCACCTCGTACATTTAAAATTTATATTAAATGTAAATTGATATCTGAAACAAAGAAAACACAGTCATGAATAAACATTATAAAATATGATTTTTAATAATTTCATTCCATTTTATGGGCTTTGTCGTTTTTTAATAGGTAAATAAAATCTTGGCTAGATTCCCTAAGATCCCTCTTTGGGGTGTTATTTAAGTTAAGACAGATTTCATTTGAATTTAGCATATAAGGATAACTTACAAATACAATTAATAATTATATTTCAAAATATTTTTATTAACATACTAGCTAACACGAATATTGTTATGCCATATTGGATACAAGTATATAATATACTTTTTTTTTATTTAACAATTTCTTTGATATTTATAAATATTATTTTATAAATATTATAATATACTTGTATATAACATGACATAATAATATTGGATAAGGAATTAAAAAAAGAATTTCCTTTAAAATGGAAAAGAAAAGGGTTAAGATAGCTAATATTTGTTTCGCATAATTTACGAACGTTAATTCTCTAATATTGCCCCTGCATTTAGCTTATCTATAAAAAAAGAGGTTTTTTATGCACTTAAATCATTAAGTAGTATATATAAAATAAAACAATGTCGCTTCCCGCTGTCTGACTAAGCATATAGGATATGTACGCTTAGATATTTCAAACTACACAACGGATTTTGATACGGGTTTTTTAATAGATAGAGTGATCCAAAAGGAAGGTTTTTTATGCACATAATATGCATGATATGGCATCCATGCGAAGCCGGGGTGGGACGCTAATAAATAAATAAATAGAAAAAGACAACTCACCTCACCCTAACGCTCCAGTGGCCAAAGAAGCCAACACCACAAGTATAGCGGTCGCGACCCCGCTAGCCCCTACGTGGGCCCCGTACACGGCACCGGACTCAGCTGGTACAGTTCCAAACTCGTCAGCTGCAGACATGGTCTCTGTCAAACAACCAACCCGTGAGCGCCACGCGCGTACGGCTGGTCTAGGTTATGGGATTTGCTACTTTTGTATTTCAAAATTATCTTTACATATTATAAACCAAAGTCCCCTGCCGCGTCTGTCTGTCTGTTCGCGATAAACTCAAAATCTGATGCGTGGATTTCACCATTAGATAGAGTGATTCATGAGGAAGCTTTTTGTGTATAATTTATTATATTTTTACCCGAGCGAAGCCGAGACGGGCCGCTAGTATAATAAATTAAAAAATAAATGCTGTGGTATATATAATTTTAGTTTTTTTTTCAAAATTATGTGACATTATGGTAAAGAAGGATATACAATAACATCAAATAATTTGGAATGTTAATTAAAACAAAAATTATACATATTCGAATTTCTTGAAAAATTATGTAAACCAAACTGCCAACCAAATGTTTAATAAATAAATAAATAAAATTGACACTTTTTCATTTTTCAATAATAAAGTGCACCAAAATTATATTCGTGCTACAATTGCAATTGTACTAGTTTTACAACAACAAACTAATCCAGAACTTACTAAATAAAAACCCATAAAAGCCCAAAGTATTAGAAATGAATGAACGGTCATAATAGAATTATAATAAACCAAAAGCAACTCGTGACCATAAGTCCCAAAACCCATAACTCAGAACAGCCAACCACGCTCATGCAGTGAAATTAAACATTCATTTCAATAATAACTTAAAATACAAGCTGAAAATTAAGAAAATGTAAATTTAATATTATTGTAGATAATTAACCACTAATTAACAATTTGATAAAAGTTGATGTTAAGAATGAAATGAGTTGGGTAGCCCATTTGATTATGTAGCAATGTTAATATATAAAATGTTGAAAATGATATATATGCTTGCAAAAGTATTATTTCCAGTATGTTTTAATTAAAAAGTAAAATGAAAAATATCTATCCCACAGCTACTTAAATTATTAATTATTATATTTACCTAAAAAGTCTTCAAACGACGCATGCAACATATAATAACAACATTTAAATAAATGGCTTGATTACACAATAATGCATTTTTATTAGTTATACTGGGGACTTCGCTTTCGTGGGAATTTCGGGATAAAAAATACTCGATGTGTTATTCTAAGTTATATTCTACCCGTGTACCAAATTTCATAACAATCCGTCCGGTAGATTTTGTGTGAAAAATTAACAAATATACACACATACATCCTCACAAACTTTCGCATTTATAAAATTAGTGGATTAACAATAGGTATATAATTATAATGAATATATATATCATTGCACAACTTTTGAGCCGGGTACGATACGAGGTGGCCTTTTAGATTAATCATATTTTGACGGAGATTGTTGCGGATTATAGCAAGTTTGAATTTTAATTGATAAATAAATGATTTTTTAGGTGGTAGATACTAAAGTGCAATTTACACTATATTTTTATATATTCACTATGTTTAAACTATATTATTATTATAAAGAGGTAAGCGTTTTCACAAATGAGTGAGTTTGTATGTTTAAGGATTTCAAAAATTTCACCATTAGAAAGGTGTATTATCCAAGATTGCTATAGGCTATGTTTTATAAGCCCTGGGCAACATCTAGTTATGAATAAATACAATATGTAAGCGAAATACAACTTATATTGTGTAACCAAGCCTACATTATAAGGCAATCAAATTACCCACAGCCTTATTATATACTTGAACTATACTATTAATTGAAATATGCACTATCAACTACACGACATCGATTTAATGAATGAATGACATACCCTGGGAACCAACTTCCTCGCAGAGCGAAGTATATGAACAAAAGATGTCATTAAAGCAACGCTGTATTGAGATTTGGCGCCATAAAAATATCTGTTCCCGTGGCCAAAATTGGAACTTTTTAAACTTTTTAAAATGGCTCCATCGTCTGGCAAAACGATGATTTTGCCAATATCAAGATTGAGAAACACTTTCTTGAACTTAATGACATTTTTTTGTTTAAATTTGGCGCAAAAATTACTTCAAAAAACGATTTACATTTATGTAATAATGTTAACCAAATAAATAGTTATATGGCGAACAGATATTTTTATGGCATATAAACAAAATTAAGTATTTTAGATTTTTTAAAAATCCTATAAACTCGTGCATTCACTGTCTATATAATGTTAGTGAGCGACAGTGTATATAAATGTGACCTCATATATGAACAAAATTCTATTTTTACTTTTAGATAATTAGAAATCCAACTAAAAACGTAGTCACACGAGCGTCACCGAGTTAGACAACTATTTGAACGACAAACTACGTTGAACGACAAAGTGTAATAATGTTCACTAGTATACAAACATCGATATAAAATTGCACACAATAAATGTTGTCAATGCAGAAAATTGGTATGTATCATATTTTTATAATATTTTATTTATTTATTAGCGAAAAATTAAAAAAAAAACATTTATAAAAAATATGCTACGGGTGAGTTTGAACGCGGCGTGTAGCGGCGTCTCATTAGTGTCGTTTAGTAGTTTTTTGAATAAAGAATCGTTTTTTTTAAATCAAACATTTGTAAAATTATGTACCAGTACTAAAGTACTTATTTATAAAATAGGACTATTAAATTGATTACGGTGTATGGTACAATTTATTAAACACTAATGACAGCCCATGGCGACGTTCAAAACGCTCGTGAAATTCACTCCTACAAGGATTTTCTAAGAAAGTATTAAAGATTTCCATAATAAAATGTAGTCACAATTTATTACGCAGATATTAGCCACCGTTTTCGATTTAGTAAATTGTGACAAGAATAGAAAACTAAAACACTTTCTAATTAAAACCTTTATCTAGCATATCGAATAAATAAAAGAAATTGATAAAAACGCGGTGGCGCTAGTGTGCGTGTGCGCAGGTTCAATGTGATAATGGTCTGAACTCACCTCCGAATTGGTTGAGAAGCGACATGATGACGCCATTGGTCCAGCCGAAGCCAGTCTGCACCACGTACTCCCCCCCACCTCCGAAACCACCGAAGATTGTAGCGTCATACTATAAATAATATATTTTATAGAATACAGTTCTTTTATTCTTCTTCTTCATTGCGTGAAATCGAATCACACCCATTTATTGGCTAACTCATTGCTATTCGACTGGGATTCATTACGATCTGTCAATTTTCTTGAGGCAGGAATCATTTCCAAAATCAAAAATTGACATTACCACAGTACAGATTAATTATTTTAACATGGCAGTCTTCCCCTTCCAGACCTCGAAGTCGAAGCGTTACTCGGTTGCTAGCTTGCTAGTCTTGAAAGGTATTTCAGTATAAGTCATAGGTCAATAACTTATATAAATTATATATATATAAATTACTCACTTTCACAGCTCATTGGTCAGGTTTATAGTGAAAGATATGTCAGTGTTGGCCACCCACCTTCTCCAACATGGCAGTCTTCTCCTTCCAGACCTCGAAGTTGGAGCGCACCCACTTGGTGGCGAGCTCAGTGGCGAGGCGCACGGCGGCGGGCAGCCGCGTGGCCGCGAGCCCGCTGACCACGATGTGCTGCAGCGGCGGCCACGCGTTGGGGTAGTCCCACTGCTCGCCCGAGTGCTCGAACGTCGTGGGGATCCCGCCCTCGAATATGTCCACCTGACGCATTCATTAATACTAGTTGTACGCCGCGAACACAATACAATTTTTACAAAATTGTGAATATCTCAAAAAGCGACTTAAACGATTTTGTTGCCCCGTGAACTTAATTCTATTGACAGATCCTACATACCTTTTAAGTTTCATCAAAATTAGACCAACGGTTTGAAAGTTATCGCGTTACAAACAAACAAACAAACATACATACATACAAAAAAATTATTTTTGCCCCAAGTCGCTTGATCAATAAAAATACATTTATTTCACTCACTATAAAGTGTACAAAGATACGTTGTTATGAATGTCTAGTAAGCAAAATATGCTTGTGTCAGAAAATCCTACTCTTTCTTAACATACATTACTAAAGTTTAGATTAGAACTATACAAAAAATAGGCCCAAAGGATTATTGACTAATTTTCAATTCAATGTTTAAGGAGATAAAATGGCAGTTAAAAGAGTAGAATGGAAGAGATACTCCAACCTCGATTCGTTCTTATATTTACTGATGACATTTCGAAGGTTTTATGTTAATTAAACACCGGTGAATTTACTGTGACGATGATAATGCTTTCAAAGATATGACAAAAATTAAAACACACATTTATGAAAACGAATGAAATTCTCTCTTTACGTCTTACGGGACGTACAATATTTTACCACCTTAGTTACCCCTCCTTCAAATTTCAACAAAGACAAGAATCTTTTTCACTACCCTAATTTATGAATTGTGTCAATATTCGATTTTTAAGAATTCAGGGGGCATACCATAATCTCTTAACGCGATCCACTTTACGACCTAAACTGAACTGCATTGAAAATTCGTACCATCGACTTAATTTAGTTGGTGGTAGGCCCCCAGAAAGGTTCATTATTTTGTTGGATGGTAATAAAGGTCAAAACGCTCGAAAATCCACCGAGATGTTGGTAGCAGACTGACCTTGACTTTATCCAGATAATTGATGACCCTATTAACGTAGTACTCCTTCCTCGACTGGTCGTAACAATTGGTCCACAGTGGGGCAATGTTGCTCGGATAGAAATAGTCTCTGGGTCGACCTGATTCTAGGCTGTAGTCCAACCAAGCGCCAACGTCTTCATGCCATAGTACCTGGGATATAAAAAGTGGCTTGTAGCGTTTGTAGCCCAATAGAAATGCCAACGAGCCATGTTAGAAGACCATAGACAACAAAAGTTGTTTTAAATAATATTTGCATATGGCAACATATTTTTGTATATGGCAACTATTAACACATTCTCTTCCTCCTCTGTACGAACCCCGGAACAAGATTATTCATTTCCATATAAGAAGCGATTTAAATACTAATAAAGTGCTTATTACATATAAAATTTAACGTTTTTCAAGTGTAGTAGTATTTTATATGTAATAAGTAAAGTGCTTATTACATATAAAATTTAACAAGCTATGTTTAAAATTTTATGCTAACTCCACACTGTCGCTGAACTCACGACATTTGGCACTAAAAAGTTTATGTATAGTCTATTATATAAGTATAGATGTTTATTTTACATATATATATTTGTTACCGGAATAAAAATAAGAAACTTTGAATGTCAATTCATTATTGTGTTACGCATGACCTGTTTGTGCACCCACGATCGGTTCCCGACTAGGAAACTCAACGACATATTGCACGGACACAATTTAAAGAATAAGATCTTTCTGACGGTATATATATATTTTTTAAGTTTCATAGCTACATCGTTCGCCAAAACGATGAATTTGCCAACGTCAAGGTTGAGATTGACACGAAATAAAACATTGCACGGACACGGAATTTTGTCACGCATTGAGTCAAAAGCTTGTGTCAAAATTGACATTTTTGTAAAGAACTTTTCTCTGTCTGCACTACTTACCTTGTCGATAGCTTCCATGTATCTCGCGTGAACATCTCTATAATAGGCAGCCTTGTCCGCGTTCTGAAGCCGCGTGTGAAAGTCGTGGAGGAGCTGAGCATTCCAACACATGATAGCGTTCAGGTCTACTGGCACTATAGAGCGGGTCTTCAGATTTGTTAAATTGCCTGGACACAATAAAAAATTCTAACTTTTAGTAATAGAAATATTATCTACAATAAAAAATCATCAGGTTATCGAAACACTAGCTTTTTGCCAGCGGCTTCGCCCGCGTAATTTTCGCATGAGAACATTCCGGGATGAAAGGTACCCTATGTCCTTCTCTATACTTCAAACTACATGTATGCAAAATTTCAAGAAGATCGGTCGAGTAGATAGAGCGTGAAGAGGTAACAAACAAACATGCCTTCGCATTATAATATTAGTTAAGATTATCAAGTTTTTAAAATATCCATAAAACGTGTAAAGAATAAATTCTATCTGCAATAACCATAAGTTCGCCGAACTTTGACGGATTCGGCGTACATTGCTGGTTTTTCATTGTGGTAAATAAAAGCACTCATATAAACTACGCAATGTTCACGCATTCGCGTTCGACGATAGTGTGAGCCGGCATGAGGTCCAGGATTCGCAGAGCCACGTAATACTCTGATCCTAATATACAAATGCGAAAGTAAGTTTGTTACCTCTTCACGTAATTATGTTGAAATTTTGCATAAGACAATAACATAAGATACTTTTTATTCAGAAAACAAAAAACTGTCACTATGAGAAATCACGCGGGCGAAGCCGCGGGCAAAAGCTAGGTCGATTATACGAGAATATTATTAGGGATTAAGAAAAAAGGTTATAGTGACTAAGCGCAAAGGAATAAAATGATTGAACAATTAGGTCTATCTCTATGTAATAGAATCTAAGGTAATAAATTTAACCATCTTCCAGGGATCGTAATGTCATGAGAATCGGCAGCTGTATGTAGTTGTGACGACAATACAATAATATGTTACTGATGAACTGATCTGATGATGGAGCCGGAAGATATAATCTGGAACTTCATGACGGAACATCGTATCATAGCTGTGTTTGGACTTGTTATAAAGGTCTTGTAACTTTGACCACGATTCGGTTTCGAGGTCTGATGACGAATCCGGAAGATATGCAATGGCTTTCCGTGATGGAATATAGTATCATACCCGTGTTTAGACTTATTAGAAACATGTTGTATTGAACTTTGTTTTTGGTTTTTACGTGCACTTATAAAAGCGTGTATTTAGAAAGAAATAAAAAATGTTTATTTGGTACAAAATAACATTACAAAAACAGGAACATTAAATACTATAACAATTTTGTTTAGCAAAATGGTCCCTCCTCAGCATTTGCCGTGGTATATAACACAACGCTGGTCTTCCGTGGACAGCATTCAAAATAAAAAAAAAATAAAAAATTCACTGGCCGTGTGTGTGGTTTTCTAGTGTTTTTTAAACTATGAATTTACTATTATTACCTTTGTTAGTCCCGTTGAGTATGAACCACCTGGAGGAGAAATCCCAGCCGGACTCCGCGGCCGCCTTCAGCTCCGCATATAGCTCCTCCTTTTTGTCCCGAGAGTCGAAATTTCTGCAACAAGCGCGAATATATACGACGACCTAGGTGGCGCAGTGGTAAAAGTTCTTGCCACTGAACCGAGAGGTCCCGGGTTCGATCCCCGGTCGGGTCATGATGGAAAATGATCTTTTTCCGATTGGCCCGGGTCTTGGATGTTTATCTATATATGTATTTGTTATTAAATATAGTATCGTTGAGTTAGGGTCCCATAACACAAGTCTCGAACTTACTTCGGGGCTATCTCAATCTGTGTGATTTGTCCCAATATATTTATTTATATACACTTTCAAAATTGCATTCGTTGACGTGGGATTTAAGTCCGCGACGCTATCAAATGCAGCGTTGGGCCATTTTACCATAGAATGGCGGAGTGCAAGTTTCGTTGGAGTCTCTCTCTCTCTCTCTCTGATAATCTGAGCGTATTCCCGGTTACTTCCTTAGCCGGTTAGCCCAAAGTCTGCTTTCCTACTTGTTCGTCTCCACTTCGCACGGTCGTCGGCATCCCCAGTTGTCAGACCATTGTTAATGTTGACACTTCGTATAAAAAGATCTAGATTTCTCATATATGTATATAGATTGTAACACGCTGTATATTAATACATTTGAACAAAATATAATAATGAATTTAACCTACTTTGCACAATCAATGTCCTCTTTGTAACTTTCTGGCCTGGGCCCTTGTGATTGATCGATGAACCTCGATAATTTGTACCTGAAATAAAATAAATAATCACTTTATAATAAAATATTGCTAATATTGTTGTATCACATAGTTTTAATTGTATATTATTTTTAGTTTGGATAAATATTATATTATTAAAATACCAGCAAAAAAAAATATATATTGTGATAATGAAATGATTTCAAAGATATGACCAAAATAAAATCGCACATAATTTGATCAACAATTTAATCGAAACTTTTCTCAGCTATGTTTAAAATGTTTAAAAAATTATACATAAATTTATATTTAAAAAATGGTAAGCCCTTCTGGCATAATAGGGACCAACACTGTTTGAATGAGTTTGTTCGACATTTCTTCTCAGCAGTGGTCGTTCCGAAATGCTAGTGGTTTGTAGCTTTGGTAAACATACATTTAATTTAGAATATGACGTGAAAAAGTGCCTGTGAAGGCCTAATTTCAGAATAAATGATTTGATTTTGGAGGTTTCTTAAAATTTTGATTAAATTTTTATTCTAAATTAAAATCATTCAGAAATTAGACCTTTACAGGCACTTTTTCACGTCAATTTTTTTTATTAAATAGTTATTTCTCACAAGCTGCAAACTACTGGCGTTTCGGAACGCTATATTTTATAGCAACATCTTGACATAACATGACTACAAAGTTTTAATTACCAATTAAAATCGCTTACAACCTCTGCGATTCCACCATTAATCGCAACAAAGGGTTAACATATAAATCTTCAAACTTACTTATTTCCATTGTGCTCCACTTCCACAGTATGGTTGGTGATCCAGAAGTCGAACTCCCGGTCCAACGTGTGGATGTGACTTCTGAGGAACTCCACATCGTCCATATCATCCATTATCAGCTTCACCATCGGGATCAGGAGGGGGGGTTGAGATCTGAAAGTCAAGTTATATAGTTATAGGATGTTAATGTTTCAAACGCTTGTGACGCCGTGACGCCGGTCAGGTCAACATGAAAAATTATGCTTTTCAGATTGACCTGGGCCTTGGATATTTATCTATATATGTATGTATACATTATAGAATATAGCATCTTTGAGTTAGTATCATGCAAAACAATCTCGAGATCACGAGATTCGACTTTGGGGCTAGCTTAATCTGTGTGATTTGTTCCTATATATTTATTTATTATTTAAACGCAATCAAATCATCCATACATATTCATATTAATTTTATAAATGCGAAAGTTTGTGAGGATGTATGTAGTCTTTCACGCGAAATCTACTGGACGGATTGTTATGAAACTTCGCACAAGCCTAAAATGTTTGAAAGACCAATCAAACAACACTGTAGGAGATATGAAAAATTATTTTCCCAGTTAAGATTTCTTTTTTTACAATTTTGTCGGCGTGATTAATGTGTACTGTATACGTGGGTATACAGTACACATTAATCACGCCGACAAAATTGGTGTGGACCAAATCACATCATTCTAGTACTAGTTGTTGAGCTAGACCACGGACGGACAGACGGCCTGGCGAAATATTCCTATACGACTACAGAACCATAAAAGTAGACAGTTACCTCATAGCATAGTATATTCTTCCTCCGTTTGGTATAAAGCCGATCCTCTCAACAATATCCAGGAAGTTAGATACCATTCCTTTTGCTGTGTGCCTCATTTCGGACAGTAGCAGTCCCTTCAGGATCCAGTAGGAATCCCAGTAGTAGAACTCGCGAAATCTGCCGCCTGGGAGAAATTGGAAACTAATCATTTATTGCTTATTTCTAGGCAAAGTTCATGGAATAACGTAGTAATTTGAAGTAATTTGAATTTGAATAGGTACGGAGTACCTATTCAAATTCAAATTCAAATTCAAATCATTTATTCAGAAATTAGACCTTCACAGGCACTTTTTCTCGTCAATCTTTATATTTATAGTTATTTCTCACAAGCTACAAACTACTGGCATTTCGGAACGACCACTGCTGAGAAGAAATGCCGAAAGAAACTCATTTGAACAGTGTTGGTCCCTATCATGCCAGATCGGCTTACCATTATTGTTTCTTACAATGTTTTTTTTTTCTTTCTAATAATATATAAAAGTACATAATGTACATAGTCAAAAGGTATATCAAAACAGGTTATGATTGTGATCCGAGTGCTGATTATAATATACCTACCTACCTACCTACTAATTACATGGCAAAGTTACATAATTTTCTGTTACCTATAATCTATATAGGTCTTAAAGGATGGAGGTCAATCATCCACTGGTAAACTTTTATTCATCTATTGGTGAAAACGTGTCTTAGTTCTGTCTTATATCTTTGTAGAATAGGCTGCGGTGAAGTTTGTTGCGCCGCTTCCTCACCTGCGCTTTGGAGTCGGTAGACTTAGTTTAAATTTTTTTTTTAAGTCAATCAGTAATGTATATCATAATAAATCGAATAAAGAATTTTGAATTTATATGCCGGCTCCACAATATAAGCGAACAGTTCATCATTGACGGATTCGGTATACATTGGTGGTTTTTCATTGCGGGAAATAAAAGTAGTGATACAAATCACATTCAATGTGACGATTAACATACCCGGCACAATGACAGGGTGGTCCACATATATAATGGAGTACAGATCCTGGTTGTTCTTGACCTCGGCTTTCATCTTCCTGCCGAGCTGCAGCCACAGCGCGTGCAGGTCATTTGCCCACTGATGGAGTAGTGGATCTTTTATTTTGGAGAGGAATGCTGAAAATTTTATCATCGATTTTATTTGATGGAAACAATGTAGCTAGTATGGTAAAATATAACGTGACGGTTATGGCATCTCATATAGTAAGAGAATACGACCATTCTGTCTTGTTATGGGTGTCGTACGAGGCGATTAAAGGACACATAAGCAACTGTTAGGCAATCAATTAAATATCTGATTTATTTGTGAAAATCAGGTACAGTGATTTAGACAAAGCTCTGATTTTGCCTTAAAGGCGTACTAAATTTTATCAATTATGTACACAGTAGTATTCCTAAAGAAGGCTGGGTTGACGTCAAGCATATTGGTCACAGCCGAATCGCCAAAATTTGAAGGAAAATCAAAAGCTTTGAAACTTCAATATTATATTATAAAATCAGTGTCACCTGGATTGTCCCTCCAGTCAGTTGGTGTCCATTCCTCGAACTCTGACCCTTCAGGGTCGAAGTTCTGGTTTACGAACTCCTGGATGTCAGCTTTCGTCGGATGAGAATCTGTCCTGAATGAACATATTTTATTATTATTCTCCATTAGAATCCTGTGGTGGTGTAATGGTTAAGACGCCCGCCTGTGGATCGAAAGGTCTCAGTTTCGTATCCTACTCGTGCCATATGAGTTTGTATACCAATCTGACTCATATATAGTAGTTTTCATAGACCACAACTTGCTACCGGTGAACGAAAACACCGTGGGGAAACCTGCACACTGGTGGACAGTTTAGTTCACAGGTGTGTATGTGACTATCTGCCACTAGATGGCGGTAAGTATTCGTAAAAGGCCTTTAGGAGACTTTAATAAAATCTGACACCAGTGTTAGCAATAACACACTCGATATGATGAAGACAATCCTATAACATTCATAATTCACACGATCTTCATAGTCGTATTCCTCAATTCCTCATGGCTGGTCGTGGTCGTCACGTGGAAAGAAACACGTACGACTTTCCTTGCACTATTAATGAAGTGGTTTGTCAATGGCTTCTTCATTTCACACGAGTTGATAATTAACCAGAGTGTATGTCTTCCTTCACCGGAATCAAGTGGTGGTCGATGAAAACTATAATACATGAGTTAGATTAGTATACAAACTCATGCAGTACGAGAGGATTCGAACTTGGGACCTTTCGGTTCATAGGCGGGCGTCTTAACCATTACACCACCACTTCGTACACACTATACTGGGGTAACTTTTTTACATATTCATTGTAATTTATTGATTTATTACATATGGATCAGCAGATTTTTTCGCAATTACAGGTAGTTACGCACTTTTGGAGGAGAAATTGCCTGAAGTAAGCCTAAAAAAAGATCAGTCATATATATGTACTTGTACACCTATGTATGTATAACTATATGTTATTTACGTTTTAGTTTTATGTTTAACTAGCTGCTTCCCTCCCGTGGGAGTTTCGAGATAAAAAATACCCTACGGGTTATTCCAGGTTATATTCTACCCGTGTACCGAATTTCATAAAAATCCGTCCGGTAGATTTTGCGCGAAAGAGTAACAAACATACCTTGATATTTATATGTGAACGTGTCCCAGTGGACTCCAACTAAAAATTATTCCAAGTAAAAATATACTTATATAAACAAATGGCGAGCTTAATCCTGTAAACATTCTCTCCCGACTATCCATTAGGAGAAACAGAGAAAACTTGTGCGGCGCAAAAAAGCAATTAAAACACAAATACTATCACATACTAAAATACAACAATAACTACATATATAATATATTATATTACCTGTTCATCATTTCGCGGAAGTGCTCCATGGCGATTTTGGGGGACAGCTTGATCTTCATGTCAACGAAGGTCTTAGAGTCATTGTACAGACCTGCCATCTGAACAGTGTCCAGCAACGGTCCGTGGCAGTATATTAAACTGGAAATAATAAAAAAAAAACATAATTTATTTCATCTCTCTCTCTCTCTCTTCCTCTCTTTCTGTCATTTGAGCGTTTTCCCAGTTCAAATCTGTAGGACTAACGTAAGTTCTTTTTATTTATTTTTTTAACTAGATGAAATCTAACTTTCAATTAATTATTTTAAGTAGGTGACATTTAATTTAAACCCTGTAGGACAACTGGAAGTAGAATAGACATCTATGTCAGATTAAGCTAATTAAAATCTTGTAAATATAGGCAGTGACAGCACGAGGTTAAGTAATAATTGAAATTTAAAAAACGCGTTTGTTGAACTAAAGCCTATTTACAAATTTACTAGTTATTCCCGCGGCTTCACTATTACATATAATATTATTTTAAAAGCTGAAATCTGTCTTTCTGTCTGTCGGTTACGCTATTATGGCTAAACCGCTGCCGGACCGTTTTCGATGACATTTCGTATTCATGTATAGTTAAAAACTACTGTTCAAACATAGGCAACTTTATTTTCAAAAGTCAAATGACTATTTGAATAATAAAATAATATTATATTATTTTATTTTTAGTTATAAAATAATATATGGTAATATACATATCTATAGTATATGTATACAGTATGGATAAAAAAAAAGCTAAGTAAAGCATTAAAAAATACATTTGCAATCTGCACTTTACTGAATGCAAGGTCGCCATATACTTCCTGCCAATGTAATGTGTATTGCAAAATGTACTTTATGTATATGATCTTAGGGATTAAATTTTTATCATTTTGTCATGACATTATATGCAAATCAATGTCGCTTTGTATCTATTTATTAAAAGCTTTTATTTAGTTTCAGTATCTGTAACGATGTTTGTCTGTAATCAAATCTTAAGTCTGATTTCTCCTACTTCCAGTTGTCCTACAGAGTATAAATTTCCCTCGTGGCTTCAGTTTCCACGACAATGCATTATTATGATGATCATGATCTGATGGTGCACCCTGGATCGGCTCCCAACGAGGGAACTCCTTAACGGTTTACAGCA
Source organism: Plodia interpunctella (assembly GCF_027563975.2). Lineage (NCBI taxonomy): Eukaryota > Metazoa > Arthropoda > Insecta > Lepidoptera > Pyralidae > Plodia > Plodia interpunctella. Next base: position 5,591,254 of record NC_071316.1, read on the forward strand.
CGCACATAGGCATCATAGGCATTTGTCAGGCGTTAAATGCCACAAGATCTCTGAAGACAATTCTTAAAACTTATGGCAAAAATTAGATCTTAAAACTTGTGTTGTAATAAAAGTTTTATCACATAAAAATTAATAAAATTGTATTAAATTTTAACTCATCACAGTGATACGATGAAGCACTACTTCCACAATAAAAAATTCCATGCTACATGCTTCATGAGATGAGTTAAAATTTAATACATTTTTATTAATTTTTATGTGATAAAACTTTTATTACAACACAAGTTTTAAGATCTATTTTTTGCCATAAGTTTTAAGAATTGTCTTCAGAGATCTTGTACATATATATATATATATATATATATATATATATATGTTGATATTGTCAACTTGTGTGTGAAATAGAGAAGGCAATGGCAAACCACTCCATTAATACTGCCAAGAAATTCGTTGTGTGTGTTTCATTCCACGCAATGACAACGGCCGTGAGAACCAGTTTGTCTATTTATTTTTACTATGGTCTTTCGAGTTTTCATAATAAATCAGTACTTCATTATAATTATGGACGTATGATATGATTAAATGAAATAATTTTTTAATTTAAATTTCCATATTATAGGCAAAAAAACCAATTGAACCATTGTTCAACCACACAATAATTCAATTCGTTTACGGACCATTGGTGCAAATTGGTTCGCACCATTGGTGCAAAGCATATTTTATTTGATCCGAAAAGAAAAAAAGGAATTTTTTCAAAAAAAAAAAAAAGAAATATAAAATCCAAAGTTTGTTCCTCTTTTAAATTTCTTCCCTAGTCATAAGCATGTTCCACTTTAATAACTTAATTTAAAAAAATTAAAACCGTTAGATTTTGTCACTATTCACCCATTTGGCGTGCGAATCAAGGTCTCTGTCATAGTTATTTTTAGATCAATTGTAAAAAAAAACTTGAATGAAATTAAATATGTACTTACCATTGTAATTGCACCATTCATTTACAATTAGCATTTTGTATATTGTGTTTTTGTATCGTATTATCTTCTGTCTAGATGATTGTTGGTTAAAAGGTTATTTATTTAAAACACTTTCTGCGCCCTAGGGCTTCGCTCCCGTGAGAATTTCTGGATAAATAGTGCCCTATGTGTTATTCCAGGTTATATTCTACCCGCGAACCAAATTTCACAACAATCGGTCTGGTAGATTCTGCGTGAAAGGGTAACAAACATACATCTTCACAAACTTTCCATTTATAATATTGGTAGGGTTATTACCTTGACCAAAATTCGCAAAAGCCGATTACATTCCGAGATTAGATTACGTACATATAAAGTTTTATTGTGCACGTATTTTTATAAGGATATACACAACAAGCTACACATATTTTTTACTTTTTGGCAAAATGCTAGACTTATAGTAATAATGCTTTATATACTATTCAATTCTTCTTCTTCATAGTAATTTTTCCCCATGACCAAGGGTCGTTTTCATTACGTGGAGTGAAACACACACAACAACTTTGTATTATGTCGGGGTAGTATGAATAAAATAAATAAATTTACCTATCACAAGCCGGTGGCAAGTTGGACCTATCAGCTCCCACAGCAACCACCAGCACAATTCCAATCAAACCCCACATTTTTGACATTTTTCACTAATTCACAATGGCACTAAACTAATATCACTCAACAATTTAAAAATTAATTAATTTAAATTAAAACTATGTAATTGAAAGTTTTAGTCGAAAATTTGGCTAGTTTTTTTTTTTTTTTTTCACTGTCCTACGTGTTCAGAAATGTGTTTAAGGTCTTCTTATCTTTCCTCCTGAATGGTTGTGTGATCATTTTGGGACGTATGGCTGCGTGGTACGGAACGCAGACGGCACGGTAGGTGCCAGGATGATATCTGAAAAGAAAAAAAAAGTCTGGTGAAAAATAATGACAGATAGCATTATAGTTTGTTGTTTGTTATTTGTAGTCGCAGTCGTTGTATTAGATTTGCCCCGTGACTTCGTTGCGAAGGGAATTTGGGGATAATAAGTACCCTATGTGTCATTCCAGGCTATATATTCCAGTAGATTTTGTGTAAAAGAGTAACAAACATACATACATACATACATATATCCTCACAAACATTCGCTTTTATAATATTAGCGGGAATATTAGGACCAAATAATTAAAATTATATAAGATATTTATATGGTATAAGTTAGTCATGTGCACAAAAATAGATTTAATATATTGGATTCTAATGTGAATAAAAATCTACATTTAAAAAAAAATAAAATTGAACTTATTAAAATTTCCACAGAATATTGAAATGAAAAAACAAATGTTGATAAATGACGGTAATATAACATTTGCCAAAAAATCTATTATGCAGACTCAAGGTCACCCGAAGCCAAAGGCCTTCATGCCTAAACATCTACACGTGACCACGTGACAGCTCACATCATGTAGCTCACTAGGAATTGCCAACCAGTGTCATACGGGAGTCTATTGTTAACACAATGTGTGGTCCAAGCGATAGCTTGAAGAGAATACTCGAAGGATTTCAGAAATTATCAACACACGTAAATCTACCCTAGAATAAAACCACTCCATGTCTTACGAGGCAGAGATGAAAAAAACGGAAACAAAAGCATTATCAAAGAGGGTTGTTTGACGTCACAAATACCCGTCTAATCAAAGGAGAATTTCAAAATTTAAAGGTATATTTTTTCATTGAATTTTAGGGCATCATGATTGCGAATGAAACCGACATTACGCGAAGATACATACAGTATAAAGAAACTGAGCATAGCAGAAGATAGCTTCTTAACTATATTTATGTTTATGATATAAAAAATACGGAACAAAACACTAACAAAAATTAGCACACTGTCAAGGGTGCAAATTACATGTAGATGCGTAGATGTTAATGGTAAACAAACATTGCTTCATTATTTTTATTACTGTATCGTTACATAACAGTGCAAATTTAGATCAGGTCTAGTTAATTGGCAATTATGATATAGGCTGCTGCACTTGTTAAAAAACTGTAGGTCAGATTACAACATTGAATGAACAAGTTGAAAGAGCAACAAATGTAAATGGATAAAAGAAAATTCATGAAATTATCTTCTATCAAGTATTTCAATATACAAAGTTGGTCAAAATTACAGAGGATCGTCCCACATTCACCAAACTATTACAAAGCAGAGACAAATTACGTAGTAACGTAGGAACAAATGTCTGGCTACGTCACTTACATTTGGTTTTGGCAGAAGAGGCATACCCAAAAAGTACTAGCATATAACAGCATCGAAGATACGTTCTACTGACTGAGGATGCCGAAGATTAAGCAAAGTACAGAAAAAAATTGAAAGTGGCGCCTTGGTTCAGCTATCAATTGAATTCTCAGTCAAAAGAGAGAGAAACGAAGCAAGAGCAGATTTTATTCAACTAAACTGCGCAAGGAAGGACTGAAAGTAACCCTTCGCTTATAACTTCAGCCATAAATCCGCACATGTCAACATAGAGGATTGTAATTGCAATGATGGACCATACAACCACCTGCATACAAAGTTATCCTGCACGAACCTTAAAGAGGAAGTAATATCGGCGAATTTGTAATAGCTTTGTGTAGGTTATACGCTGTTGACTGTACGAGGTCTTGTTACATTGTTAGCTCGGAGTACAAAGGTTTTAGGACATAAATTATAGGGTTTATTGCCACGTTGTCAAGTTGATTTAGAACTTTTTAGACGTCAGATCTGTCATCATGATGAGATTTTTGAATAAGTGTTAGTAGCTGCGAGACAATCCGGTTGAAACTGGATACGTACATAATGATGTATGATTATTACCAAAGTCAATGCAAATATGTCTGGGGAATTTCGCAGAAAGGTTATTCTGATACGTGTTAATGAAAACTGTAATATTGCACAAATTATTCGGGCATCAACTGAATTATATGAGCAATTAAGTTGTCTGAAAGAAATAGCTCTTAACGATAAGAATGCCAATTATGCTAATTTACATTTGTTATTTTTAATTTGTCGCTTAATTTATATTGCGTCACTGAAACAGCAAATCCTTTAACCCGTTCTTGGGTGTACAGAATTCTTTGTCTTTGATACTATATAAAAAGAGATCATTCATTCAATTCCATCATTTATCTCAAATTAGAAGTTACACGCAAACGAAAAGAACACGCTCTGTCGCAAGCTAAAAATAAATCACAAATTGGTCTAATAAATCCTGAATACAACACGAATGAGGATGAGGAAGAACGTGACCCAGAGCATGTGTACATACAGTAAACAGCACATCAACCGATGCAAATTCGCTTAAATTCATTCGTATTACCACAGCATTGGGGCGAGGTAACATGACATGCATAATACGAGTAAGTCATCAATGTATTTGCAAACGCAAAATATAATAGGATAATATGCGTCAGAGGGGAAGAAGGGAACCAAATCAGATTGTTTACGCAACCAAATACATAATGTGTCTGAATGTCCACTCCATATCCTCCCGTGGATGTCTAAGGGATAAAAAGCCTTAACCAAAGATAAAACAATAAATCTTCCAAAGGGACGTTGACGACAACAAACCGTAAACCATGACGAATCTTCAAAAAAATATATTTTTAAGCAGACTATGCTTTGAGCTGTCACAGCCGAGAATGTAACACGCATAGATGAAAAATACTTTATTATTGTCTCTGACCAATTTAATGTCTATCAAAACTATAATACAGTCATGTGTATGCAAACTCATGTGAACTTATGAGTTCGAACCTTTTACTTCTAGAAAAGAATAAACCAAAAGGGAACACCTATTCCTGACGCAGATGACCAAAGTGAGAGCATCCGCCGTTTGATTTACAGCTCAATTGAATCAGCTCAGCTGTATCAATTGGAAGATTGGCAGTTACCTTCATATAACCTTGGACTGCTAATTTTGGACTAAGGTAAGATTTGACAGTTCCTCACACTCCTTTCTAAAATCTGATAAAATTTTGATTTGATGCCTCACTGAAAAATCACACAATTATAGATATGTGAAAAAAACATATACAATAATCAAAGTTTTTCAAGATATATCAAAATCAATGCAAAATTTTCGGGCGATATTTGGACTTGTCAAAATGCCCCATACAAATTTTAACTCTTGATGACGTAATAGGCAGGAAATGAACTTTTCTCTGAGCTCTGATATATCATATATCAGAGCTCAAACATTTTGCCTGTATTTATATATACCCAGGTGTATAAATACAGGCGGAAAAGAAGCAATATGGGTTCATGTATATATATTCTATCAAAACATTGCATGGTTTCAACAATTTCGATGCCGTCCGAATTTTGAACCCTGTCCGATTTTCCTGATTTTGTAATAGTCCGATTTTGGATACTTGTAGGGTCGCGGAGATAGAGACAGACCAACTCAAGGAGAAGTTTTTTGAAAAGAATTGAATTTTTGAAAGATTTGCCAGATTTTGCCATGGCCACGCGAGATGAAAATTAAGAAAGAATCTTTTGCCCTGCAGTGGGACACGTCACCTAAAGGTTAAATAATCAAGTTGTTGACTATACGAGTATAAAAATGACTCGCGATACTATTTAACACACCCATTCCGCAATAATAATCAATGCAATCAAAACAATATCATTGGCATCGTAGGAGGAAAACAACTGTTAATAGGTCCATTTACGCACATTGTATATCATGCGACTGATCAAGCATCACGTGACGGCCCCACCTACAGAAACATGGCAAAGGCACGTGGTGTGGATCACATCCAAGGAAAAAGTGATACGGTCACACCCCCGTGTGACGTCACACGATTTTCTGAGCATTCCTTCTGGCAAGCCAAATGGAAGATGGTGTGGCGTGACGGCATGACAGATAGATTATAATAATTACGAACATACATATCTATTATTTATTGAGATTATTAGAAATTAATAAGTTGAAAGAATTAGGTTAGAACCGAGCACATGGCAGGAATTTGAAAAGAATAGTAAAATATTTTGTGAGATTGAATGGGAAGTCAGTAATCTGGATGAGATCGATGAAAAAGAAGCTATGAAACTTGTAAAGCGCAGTGTTAATAGAAATGGTATTGACTACAGTAAAAGAGAGAAAATTGTAAAAACAATGACAGCTTAAATAATTATGGACAAAATGGCTAATAACTATGTTCTTTCGGTTACAAGAAAAAATATATAATAAAACCTCAATATGAATATTTTAATCGGACGTTGAACCCAGACAGATAAATAGTTTGTTACGCTATCTTATTCTTTGTGTATTTTTTAGTATCTATTTTAAAGGATAAGTCTAAAACCTTATAGGTATAATTATTGAGTTTAATCTTCATTTCTACAAACGAAATTATGATATCATAACTTTATCATATAAAGTTCTTTATATTTCCTTTACTGTACCATAATTTTATGCTGAAATCTAATTAATCAGACGTCAATGGCGGTCCAGTTTAGGTTACATAAGCAGCAACAGAAATAAATTGTGAATCACGACCAATCAACTCATGATCTCTTATGCAATTATAATGTCACAAGAAAAATCAAGAGCAGAGTCTAATAATATACCAGGTGGTGCCACCAAGTAAGCACATGTCAATAATGACTAAACAATATTGAATGAAACAATAAACGTGGGCGTGGTTTTGGCTTTAAATTTAATGTAGTAGCGGGTACCCAGAACCCAGGCCCAGAAATAAATTCTTTTGGCAACAATACACTTTGCTTGTGGCTTGTACTTTATGGAATATTCCGCGATGTGTGTTGCGAATCAGTTTTCTACCTATACCTGTAACTCAGCCAATGCTTCTGAGTTTATAACACGATTTTAAGCAACAGTGAAGTTAGTCGTATATTGATAGGTAATATTAACAAAATAACTAGATAAACTATAATATAAACTAAATTCTGAAACACACGAAATTTGGAATAGACCACTATACTACTTGCTACATCTAACTTTACTTATGTACTTTGTGAAATGGAGCAGGCAATGGCAAACCATTAATATTGCCAAGAATGTAGTTGCTAGTTTTACATTCCGTATAAATGCCACTAACCTCAGCCATGAAGAATACGATTATAAAACAAGAATAGATCATAGTTTTCTGAATGAAATCTGGTGTAATATCAAATAGTGAAGGTCGCATACAATTAGACATGGCCTATCAGCGCAATTGCTATACTTTCACTGATCGAGGTTATCAAATTCGCAATAGGTTGGTCAGATCCACATACTATGATGTATATTTGCAAAGTTATGCGTGTGATTATTTTTTGTCACTGCACAAGTTTAAAAAATATATACTCAGCACACGGAATGGAAAAAATTTCAAAATAAATAATTAGTGAAAATAAAAAATTCTACTTCCCAAATTATGTCCGATCACCATCACTCAATTTGTACAGACCAAAATTTTCTTGCAATATTTTGACATCGAAGCGGACCTTGGGCTCCGACGTTCAATGGCTGTGAAGAAACCGGTAAAACGCTCAGATGAGAGAGAGATTTTGACATCGATTCCTTTGGATCACAACTCAGTTTCAACCGTTCCAGCTCATTTTGTGCAGTGTAAAAAAATACCCTGTACCTATTTAGTTAAAGGTTTGATTATTATTACATCAGGGCATGGATTTAGTAAGTACTAATTCCAACCTTGCTAAACCTACAAAATACCTGAGTTCTTTAAGTATGGTTCTTGTATTCTTATTGAGTGTGTTAGTAATAGTTTAGGTTATTACTAACACTGGTGTCAGTTTTTATTCAAATCTTCCACAAGCAATGAACTTTTACGACTAACGCCATTAAACGACAAGATTTAAATGTGATACAACTAATGATATATTAAAATTAAATAATAGATCTTATTAACCCCTTGATATGGCATATAATGAAGATAGTGAAGCTGAAATGGCGGCAACGAATGACATCATTTTTAATTTGACAGCGTTTTTATGTAGTTGCTATTAATTGCGTGGTAATATGACACTCGAAAAGCATATATGACTTTAATCAGAGAGTAAATTCAGTGAACGTTGATGACTTTGTTTTCGTTTCTTGTCAATTTAATTATATATTCAGTTTCATTCATTGCATCCAATTACAATGCATAATAAATCAGTTCAAAGTATTTTAATTAAAGTATGTTCTGACGTCTATCTAGAGGTCTAAATAGACGTCAAAACATACTTTAATTAAAATAGTATATCTATCTGTTTATAATATAATATATAATATAATATAAATATATTAGGACAAATCACACAGATTGAGCTAGCCCCAAAGTAAGTTCGAGACTTGTGTTATGGGATACTAACTCAATGATACTATATTTTACATAGATACATAAACATCCAAGACCCAGGCCAATCAGAAAAAGATCATTTTCCATCATGACCCGACCGGGGATTGAACCCGGGACCTCTCGGTTCAGTGGCAAGAGCTTTACCACTGCGCCACCGAGGACGTCAAACGACCGAGGACGTTTCTCTCTGATATTTTCAGTTATATTCGAGGTTGTTACGCCGAGAAGCTCGAGGTCAGAGTAAAAAATAATCGTTAAAAGGATAGTTCGGCCGTGCCGCTTTTTCCAGATTTATGAAGGAAAGCCATTTCATTTCGGCTGCCATAGCTACGTATCCCTTAGTCGCCACGTAAGGGAGGATATTCAGTGGTCCTATTCCACAAACCACAAATTAATTGATAGATCAAGCAAGAATTTCGCAGTTATTGTTTTAGGTAATGGAATGTATACTAAATGACAGACAAAAATGCTTTGTCAAAAGTCAATGAACCTGAACATAATAACGACATGCTAATAGTACAATACCCTGTTAGCAATGTAGTTGTATTTAAGACTATGGCTAAATTAAAACACAAATAGATACAAGTAAAACCTAAACAGCAATCGCTTATACAAAAAAGTTACGTTGATAGAGATTTTCTTGTCGAATTGGAATGGCTATGCTACGCTGATCGTTCGTCGTTGAATTACGAGTCTTAATTATACATAAGTATAGATAATTTTGAAAATAAAATTGCAACGAGACAACAACATTGAGTTTTTCAAAAAGGCTGTTCTTCAAAAATTTTTATTCAGGGCTGACAACTCGCGATTGGCATCACTGGTGTTGCAGTCGTCCAACGGCTGCGGTGACCACTTTCCATCAGGTGAGCCGTATGCATGTATGCTAGCTCAACAGTATAAAATATGAAGATACCGTACCCTAAGAAACTGATGATGATGTCCGACCGATTTCCGTCGCGACAACTTCAACGATTTTGAATTCGCTGGCATAATGTTGCAAGTTGCAGTTAGAACGGTCGACTCGACGAAGAAGAAGAAGATGTGGCTTATGTAGCCAATCTTGTTGGTGAACGTTCTCAACTCTAAGAATCTAAAACAGTGACAAACATAGCCATACTTCATAACATCCCACAATGTACAAACGTAGGAGTCGGTAACAAGAAAATTAGATCAAATTAGAGTCATTTGCGATTCGTCTGTCACTGAACACTATGGTGAATAAACAGGAGACGATACCGGAAAAGTTACTGCTAAACTATTTTAGCTATATTTGAAAAATAAATAGGTAAGCGATTTATAAAATATCAGCTCAGTTCAGTTTAGGAACCTGAAATGAATCGCGTTAGCATTGAAAATCAACTTGATGGTACGAATTTGCGATGCAGTTTAGTTTAGGTCCTAAACTAGATCGCATTAATAGATATGATAGCTGGATCGTAATTGAATCGCATTGTTTCTGCTATTTCTTTAGCATTCCGTTATCGTGTAAAGAATTTAATATATTTAATGATGTCGTTGTCAAAACAACAAGTTAAAAAAAATCTTACCCAAAAGGAAAAAAATGCGCGATTGGGATCCTGACAACACTATATACAGACAGGACAATACTATAAAGACAAAGAAAAAAACCAGCGGTCGAACAATGATCTAGACTAATCTGATGACGAGGTTTTAACAGATGACTATCACGCTGTCAAGCACAGTCAGATGATAGATAGATAAAATCTTTGTTTGTAGCCACAACACAAAATATACAACACATACAGGTTCTTCATATTAATAACACACACAATGCAAAAAGAGTGTGTTGCAGCAATACATAAAGGACACAACTCAGCGGTACTATTACCCGGGGGCGCAATACACTGATTTTCAGTTGTCACCTTAACCTGTGCGGTGCGATGATAAAGCTTAAAATTTCCTAACAATAGTCACACATTTTTAGATCATTTACCAAGACCTGCTCGTTTTCCAACCTATTTAATAAAAAATCAAGCAGTAAGATCGAAATTACTTCCCCATTCATCGGCCTCCATTTCCCGTGTATGTTTGTTTGGATCTTAAAATTTTCCTCTCTGCAAGTTTGTTGACAATACCAACTGACACATCAAAAAGACTAATATTCCGCGTCCGGTTCCAATCGCGATCTAACTAGATATACAGCTCTACGCGTAACAGGACGCTTAAGATCAAGGCGAAGCCTTCCTTCTGGGCTAAATATAGATTGTTGCTATTAAGTATTCAATTACTTGACTTCTGTTTATTTGTTACATAATAGTTATATTTTCAACTAGAATCATCGTAATGTTCGTAAAATCGTCTGTGGGTTAAAATGCTAATATTTCTTAAAATTATATGGAAGATTTTCAGTAACATGTGCAACAAACACAAAAAAAAAATACAAGAATTTAAAACACACATTCGTGTCCACGGAGTATATACTTACTGTTCGTCTCTCGACATTTTTTTTTAAAGAAAGTATCTGAAAACTGAAACTGTTGATGGAGGCCTACACCAATATGGTAGAGGAAGATAAAGAAGAACCTGAAAACTAATAGAATGGGCATTTAAGGACGAAGCCACATAGCAGAATGACATAATAGTCACATGATATCTTTATATATTATAACACCACAAGCTTGTAGAGACCATAAATATTATTAACTCAACTGACTGTACTACTCGAATATACAATTACTGGCAGAAACAATTTTTATATTAATAAAACAAAATCGATCAAAGACCTAAGAAAATAAGTAATTCAAACAAATATGCAATTTTTACGTGAAACGAAATAAAATCCTATGGTACGATGTAATAATCATAACAAAAATATCGGATATATTAAGCGACGTCGCAAATGGAAGATTTGAAAATGGAAACCGGCTCACGTTCATATTCATTGGAAATTTTAAACTTCGAACTCGTCTGATAACGTAGCCGTCACGTTCAGCGAAGGTCACACGTGCTCGTCACGGTGAGGAAGCATTGTAGTTCGTTCCGTTATACGTAAAAATGCGATTGCAAAAATATTACAATATTCCATGTTATTTTTTAATGTTTGTAGTGATTTTATCCTCATAATAAGTTTTAGTTAGTTTCAACGTGCTTGAATCTTGGGAATTTGGTGGAAGTTAATTTACAAGAGGTGGTTCCAATTTACTATTACCAAATTAGCTAAGAAATGAGAATTGTTATCTAAACTGAAACTTAGCCAAACAATCTCTCATGTGACAATAGTTACATCTAATAAATCGTCTCTTAAATTAAGAAAATAATCACAAGTCAAATCTCTAGATCGACCAAAACAACCTGACGTCATTCAAATTGGATATTTAAATCAGGATTTTTCCAGACAGGAATGAATTTAGAGTTAGCGTTAGACTTCAAATCAGATAGGATATTGGACAAAATATAAATACCTGGTAAATGTACAAAAGATGGGCTTTATGCTAAAACGAATTATCATTGGAACATATGAAGAATGCTGTGTAACTATAAACTGCGAGAATAAATATAAACTCCTTACACAAACACATATATATAAATCCTACACATGCAAAAGTTTATTTATTTATTCCTTGCTCTCATGTACAGATTCACATTGTTTGTCACTATAATGTTTGTTAGTAGATGTTAGTACATGGACCCGGATTGCGTGTTGCAAGTTTATCAACACAGCGGATTAGTTAATATTAGTAAAATCAATCAAAATGTTGGATGTAAATCAATACTAAATGTGGAAGTTGACCATGTGTTGACAGGGCCAGTTTTGATGCTACAGATGAAATTTAAGAAAAAACATCCGAAACTGAATTTCTTTAGCTTACACGAACAGACGAACCAAAAAAAGTTGGATGGTCTGAAAATTAAAACGTTACATGTGTAGGAAGATATTATTTACTAGAAATTGTCCAGGGGTTCGCTCACGTGGGAATTTTGAGATACAATATAGCATTATCTTGGATAATGTACCTTTCTAATGGTGCAAGAATTTTTGAAATCGCTTCGGTAGATTCGGAGATTACCCGCCTCAAACATACAAAATTCACAAACGCTTACCTCTTTGTAATAATAGTATAGATTGGAATGCCATCGCTAGACCAATATTAAGGAAATCAAGATATCGAGCACACAAGGGAGTGGGTTAAAGGTAAAGATGAAGACGAATTTTGTAAAGATCGTAAATACAATAATACAAAAAATACAACATTAAGTAATTAATTAGTACAAAGTAATTTTAACCAAAAAAAAAAAGGTCGTGTTAACAATGCTTTTAACAGTTCACTTATCATTATGCCAGTCAAAACAATAACTGATATTGATAAAGATAAGCCAGTTTCATTATCACTACATGAAGTGAGAAAATTCCGCCGGCAATCTGTCATAGTTACGTCTCATGTTGATAAACATAACATAATTAATTATATAATTATAGCATACGATACGGACGCTTTACATAATTCATTCGCCAAAATATTCCGAATTTGTTTTAATGTTATCTACATCTAGACTTGGTCGATTTAGACAAAGGAACTATAAAAGAACTAGTGGAAAAAAAATGAAATTTCAAGTTCTGTACAAAGCACAGTGTGGATAGTGGAATATTGTCCAATGACTGAGAGAAAGAATTTAATTTTTTTTTTAATTCTTTAAATTCTTTCTCTCAGTCATTGGACAATATTCCACTATCCACACTGTGCTTTGTACAGAACTTGACGACTGAATGGTGGAATGGAAAAAGAATTTATAGTATTAAAGAGAATATGAACGATAAACGTTGAACTTATATAAATATTTTATTGCTTTGTATTATTTTAAATTAATGTATAATTTATTAATAATATTTGCGCGGCTGCGTGAAGGCTGGTTACAATTGACTTAAGATCTATGTAAATCTTGTAAATAAATGATTCTTTCCTATACATTTAAAAGGACTACAATTAATTTCCAGAGTTTAATAATTTTTTGTCGGTGTAGGTACTGTGCTATAATTTTGGGCCCTAGATCACACTATCTGTTAGTTAAAACCACATGAACATCCCGAGCAGTAGTTTTTGAATTTAATGCGAACAAACAGACAGACGCGGCAGAAGCATTTGTTTTATAATATGTAAAGGATGAGTATAGTTTATTTAGACAAGAAGTGAAACTATAAACATATTTGTTCATAACAATTAAATTTCTCTTTAATAGTTTTGACTCCTTGCCAAAAATTGTTCGGCCACGCGGACGAAGTCGCAGGGATCAGCTAGTCTAGAATATGCCAGGAGTCCAAGCATCGAAGTCTGTCCACAATTGGAACATCCTGCTCTGATTGCCATTGTCCAAATGTTTGCGATTTATCTTCACGTCACATTTAGTCTAGAATTTTTCCGTCATTTATATTGTAGGCTTATAATATATAATATAAACAAATAGAGAAGGATGGATTGAAAAGAATTAGCGAATTGGAGTTAACACATGTTGTAATTGCAAAATTAATTATACAGACGAATCTAACAATACCTAATACGTAGGTACAGAAGATGTTTATCAGACTGAAGCAGTATACTTTCTATAGTTTAGCTGAACTAATATGACTCTTCTTCCGGTGTTCCAGATCTTCGATTTTTATACCTCAACAGAAAATGCTCATCAGACTGAACAACTTTTGTTAAGGCGTCATTTCTATAGTTCCTATAGTTTAGCTATACCATTATAGGTCTACATCAGGTGTTCCAGTTTTCAAAATAATATATACCTTATATGTTGCCAAGGCTTAGTAGCTATATAACAAAAAAAGTTTTATTCAAATCCGTCCAGTAGTACCGAAGATTAGCGTGTACAAACAGACAGACATACAAACAGACAGATTTGTTTTTTCGAATTCTTACTCTGTTGCTGTGACTCTATCGCCTACTTTTTTTATTTTTATGTAAATGTATTCAATGTACAGGCATTTTTTTTGCTACTGTTTTATTATGTGCATTGATATCGTTACGTTTGACATTAGAACACTTTTGTATTTTCACTTCTGATGTTATTTTCAACATCTATTCTTCTTCATAGGCGTATGAGGAAAGTTTCTGTATATTTTTCTTTCCTTTTGACGTCCTCGGTGGCGCAGTGGTAAAGCTCTTGCCACTGAACCGAGAGGTCCCGGGTTAAATCCCCGGTCGGGTCATGATGGAAAATGATCTTTTTCTGATTGGCCTGGGTCTTGGATGTTTATGTATCTATGTAAAATATAGTATCATTGAGTTAGTATCCCATAACACAAGTCTCGAACTTAATTTGGGGCTAGCTCAATCTGTGTGATTCGTCCTAATATATTATTTTGTCCTAATATATTATATTATTCTTTCAACGTAATCGTCGAAAGAAACATAGACAGCATTTTTTCTGTCATTATTAATAGAGTGTGCCTTTGCATTTTGCATTCTCCATTTCACACACAAGTTAATATTAAACCATGTTTTCCTTCACCGGAAGTAGGGTACTGAATGAAAAATACTATACATGAGTAGATTCTAGCCACTGATCGTTTCTTTAGTTCTTCTTTATTGGTGATTTGGTAATAGGTGAGACACAAATTCAAAATTCTTTATTCAATTTAGGATGATATACATCATTTATTGACGTCAAAAAATTACTTAAACTAAGCCTACTGCCGGCTTCCAAAGCGCAGGTGAAGAAGAAGCGGCGCAACAAACTTCACCGCAGCCTTTTTCAACAACTTTCTCAAAAATAATAATGTCTATAACGGTAGACGTCAATCAATTATTGATAAAGAATTTATTATTAACTAGATTACTCACGATGTTTTCCTTCACCGGAAAATTTTGCATAATGCAATAACAAAATGTCAATATATTAAAAACATATTTCATTTCCATAAAACATTGTGCTTATCGAAGATTTTTAAGCACGATTTAGTTTTTAACGTCATTTAATATCATTTTTTTTTAAAAGATTGTACCTATTATCTACAATGCGTTGATAATATTTAACATCATAAATTGACGTTAATTATTATCAACGTATTACACCATTAATAATTATCTAACTTGTACATGAAAATATTAAAAAAGTTCAAAAACATTAAGTATATTGCCAAATTTTTGTTGATAAGGAAATAGTTACCTTATTAATAATGCCATAAGAACTTGCCCGAAACCAGTCTTGGAATAACAGTAGTAGACGTTTAAAATTAAAAATCTTCAAATAAAAAAATATATGTAAGCCATTACATATAATAAAACAGGAAAAAAAACGTGTTTCCGTACATTGAAGATATTTAAATAAAAGAAATTGAGATCAGTCATAGAATAAGAATTAAAAAAAAGTCTGTTTGTTTGCACACGCTAATCTCTGGATCTACTGGACGGATTTGAATGAAACTTTTTTGTTGTATACCTATAAAGCCTGGTAACATATAGGGTGTAATTTATTTTGGAAACTGGAATAGTTCTAGCAGAACCTATAAAGACCAGCTAAACTGTGGGAAATATAGAAAAGTCACCTTAACAAAAATTGTTCGCCCTGATGAGCATTTTGATGACTTTTGAAGATATGGAACACCTGATGATGAACTCCAACAGACCCGCTACACTATAATAGATATGACAAAAGCGCCTTAACAAAAGTTGGTCAGCCTAATGAGCATTTTCTGTAGACTTTTAAAAATCGAAGATATGGAACACCTGATGATGAACTCCAACATACTCGCTGCACTATACCTAACAGATATAACAAAAGCATCTCAACAAAAGTTGATCAACCTAATGAGCATTTTTATCATAGATATTTTATAAAAATACGTGGACCAATTTTTATAAATATCTAATTTTACGTGGGACCAATTTTAACCATGATTCACAAACATCTCGAGACTCTCAAAAATCTATTTTATTCCCCATGTCTTCTTTGCCGCGAGCAACAGCTCTTCTATTATATATGAAATTGACGTCTTGGTAAAAGTTAACCAATCTGATAAGCATTTTCTGTTAAGTGAAGTCTTAGCAGAAATTGTTCAACCTGAGGAGCAGTAACGGTTGGCGTATTAAAATAGAAGAATTCTAACATTCCTGAAACAGAAGTTCTGTAATGAAGTTAATCTTATATTTACCCTATACTATTGTAAAATAAGCTGGGAGTACCTCCACGTGGTGAAGGCGGAAACAGTTTGGGCTAAGTTTCGATGACGACGGAAGGTATTCGTACTTGTCTGAACTGAATCGCCTGGCTAAAACTCCCATTTATGTATAGAATATGCCTTCGGGCTTATGTTATTTTCTCTCTAATAATTTACATTGACTTGTAAAACATATACGTGATTTGTGATCTTCAAGTGTCTGAAAGTAACATACTCGATCTCCATAATCTAACATAATAGATACTATGTTAGATTATGGAGATCGAGTATGTCATGCACATTCAAATGGTCAAACCGGTAGCGGCGTCGTGGATCGGGTCGGGAGGTTCCCTCTATTGTTGTTGAGCTTCGCGATGGCTGACTCACGCGTCAACTCGTGAACGGGTGCTGCCGGGGGAACTGGTCAGCTCGATCTTTTATTAAAAGTTTTTTTTTTGTTTGGTTAATTATACATATATATATATATAAGTATATATATTTTCCTTTCATCAGCACTTGATCACAATCAATATGTTTCAGTATACCTTTTGACCATGTACTTTATTATGTACTTACATGTTATATTACTGATAAAAAAATATACATAAATTTATATTTAAAAAATGGTAAGCCCTTCTGGCATAATAGGGACCAACACTGTTTGAATGAGTTTCTTTCGGCATTTCTTCTCAGCAGTGGTCGTTCCGAAATGCTAGTAGTTTGTAGCTTTGGTAAACATCATTTAATTTAGATTATGACGTGAAAAAGTGCCTGTGAAGGCCTAATTTCTGAATAAATGATTTGATTTTGATTTTGATTTTTGATTTTGATTCCTTACCAAAAATGGTTCGGCTACGCGAACGAAGCCGCGGGTATCAGCTAGTCCATAGATATACAATTTAAACATGGAATGTCAGTGATTACAGTCAATCAGCAAACAATTGTGGTCCTGGCTTTTCTTCGTATATTAGTCCACACACTAAAACATGATGTATTGTATTATGGAGATGAGACTGGCGAGATACAAATAAAACAGATTGTGATGTGCGATGACAATTGAGTAAAAGGCCAGCTGTTGCAGAATAATGTTTAAGAAATTTCTATTTAATTAAACAGTTTATGTACATGGTGAAGTACAGAAAGGGCTGGCTGCTGGCTGGCTTACAACAACCTTGTCCTTTGCTCAATCGGCAGTATTTATAGTAAATTAATTAATTAAGCTTATAATACTGTTTGCGCCACTTCTTCACTTGCGATTTTAAAGTAGGCGGTAGACTTTTAAGTAAATTTAAAGTTAATAAGTGAAATATATCATCCCAAGTTTAATAAAGAATTTTGATTTTGAACATACGCGGTGGAAGCAACTGGTGAATTCGATGTAGGCATTTCCTTTGAGATCGGCATGTTACCTATACAAAATGTTGTACAAGTGAAACTATCATTGCTCAACGATTACGCAACTATTCGAATAAAATAAAAATGGAATAAAACATGGAGAATACACGAGATCAAATGAAGTTCAAGGACCAGACGATAGTAAAACTGGCAGTAAAACAATAAAACTAAACTAATTAGAAATAGTAAGAGAAACCTATCAAACGAAAACGAAACTATATTAACGTTCATTTCATTCAATGTCATTCGTTATGAAAACAATAAAATATGTGGCTCTTTCTCTCATCCTCGCGTGTGGTTACATTGGGATCTGTGACGCTCTGAAGCCCAGGTTTCCCGTAATAAATCAACTATAAAATTTTGTAATAAATATATCACTCAGATTGATATAGCCCCAAAGCAAGTTCGAAACTTGTGTTATGGGATACTATTTCAACGATACTATATTTCATAACATATGCACATATGTAGATGAACATCCAAGAACCAGGTCAATCTGAAAAATATCATTTTCCATGTTAACCTGACCTGGGATCGAACCCGGGACCTCCAGTGTAGCAGTCCGGCATGAAGAAGATGAGATTCTTATACAACCGGCTGCCTGCCTGACGTCAACCCTCTGCGGGTAACAAAACATGAGACTAAAGCAATGTTAACATTGCTTTTTAATTGAAAATGCAAAGCAACATACCTTTTAGATGTAGCTACTTATGTGAAAGATGTCAAACGTAAAACAGTTAAGTTCCATGTTTATTTTGTCGAGTTTCTTCGTCTGGGGAATTTCTGAAAATCTTATTGAGCAGAAAATTCAGAAAGGTAATAAAAAATATTTTATATTATGTATTTGTTTCAATCGGACAGTTCAGTAAATACTTTTTTATACCATATAATCAATATCATTATTCCCCGCTGTCTGTTCGTATGTATGCTTATCTTTAAAATCACGCAACGGATTCAGATGCGGGTTTTTTTAAAAGTGTGATTCCTGAGAAAGTTTTAAATGTATAATTTTTATGGTTCTACTCGAGCAAAGCCGGGACGGGCCGCTAGTTACATATATTGCTTTACAACTTGAACAAATTGTTTGAAATTTGCATTATCACCCAGAACTTGTCTTCTTTTGACTTTTGAGTTCACAACATTTGGAATTAGGCAAAACTATCGTATTAATACACGTCAGTTTTTTTTTAAAGTACGTCATTGTATATTGCAGACTCATGTAATAAGGTGCTAAACACTAAAGGATATACAATGGATTTATTGGTGTTAATATTAAAGCTACATAATCATGAGGAAAATATTGTGAGGAAACCTGCACTCTGGTTGATTATCGACTTGTGTGTGAAA
Source organism: Plodia interpunctella (assembly GCF_027563975.2). NCBI lineage: Eukaryota > Metazoa > Arthropoda > Insecta > Lepidoptera > Pyralidae > Plodia > Plodia interpunctella. The sequence goes on from NC_071316.1 coordinate 5,610,452, forward strand.
TGGAGAAGGCAACGGCAAACCACTCCATTAATAGTGTCAAGAAAGTAGTTATGTGTGTTTAATTCCACGTAATGACCACGACCATCAGCCATGGGGAATACGACGTTGAAGAACCGTTGTAATAATAAGTAAAATAAGAACACCTAGGTGTTCTTCTATTATTACAACAGTTGAGAAGAAAGATGCTTGTACATAACTGTATATATATATATATATATATATAGCACATCAAGTTACCCTACATGAATCTCTATGGCGCGGTAATAGCGGCGATAGTTGCAATGAATATGGGTAAGTTGATGATACTAAGAGGCTTGTACTAAAACTATTATGTGAATACTGTATTACCTATTTTAAATACTTTTAGGAAAGATTTTAGTCGAAAGGTTGTGCAGTAACAAGCAACAGGTCACACGACCTCTACGTGTTGCCATGCCAACTCTTCATGCCTTTATAAGATGAGTTATTTGATCAGAGAATAAGTTTGAATGTATGTTGAATATTTATCACAATACATAGTCAACTACATGGCTAGTTACACTGCATGGACCACTATGTATTTGTATCAAAATTAAGAAGAATATAGTGACGAATTTACAATTATTTCGGATCGTTTTGTGTTGCTGTCGACCGTACATTGCACGATGTTAGCTTTTTCAGTGACGCAAGTAAGAGCAACAAGAATTGTTGTTTTAACTATACATCAAAATTGTCCGCGTGATTGGTCTTTTCATGACGGGACAAATTGGTACAGTTGAAGTTGTCGTCGATTACTGAATATATAGTGAATGGTATGACGAACAATGTACAGAAAACATGACGGAATTTAAAAAACGCGAACAATACGTAGCATAACAATTATGAATCGAATAACCTTTGACACACAGCATGGACATTTTGAAACATTTGCTATCATAGAGGTCATATTGAAAATATTAACAGTATTATTTCTTCAAGGGTAACAGAAGGAATGGGTGCCAAACTTTATTTCTGGATGCAGACGGCGAAAAATCATGATCACGACGAAATGTGATACGGAATCCACCACTCGTTAGTAACTTACCGTGAAATCTGATCGACTAATCACAACACAACACAGGCACACACAGGTGCAATTTCCTGACGATAAAAGTCACTAAAGAGGCAACGACGCGTCTGCTCTGGTCGACAGCCGTCTGACAACTGAATGGATGGCGGCCGAGAAGCAACCTCGAAGTGCGCACACTAATGCAGGTGTTTTCAGTGACGTAGACTCACGGCTTATTTTGTTTCTATGCGATATTCTTCATATACGTGATTTGACGTTGATGCGAAAAAAACCGAGTCCATTTTAGAATCTATTACAGCTTCGTTGGGATGTTTACGTGGAGAACTAGGAATTATTTAATTTGATGAGTTATTTTTATGTTGTATGGTATCGGCCGCCAAGAATTTCCGCTATTAATATTTTTAACTGTTTGAACGTGACAATAGTATATTATTTTGATTTTATTGTCTTGACCTTGCTTTTTGTATGATCATACATTCGGAACCCGTATATGAAATAGACATTGCAATGCAAAATATTGAGTTTTTCTAAAATCTAAATAAATGCTGAAACATTTCAATACTGATAAGATTTGATATCAGTTGTTATGAATATTAACAATGATTTTAAAATAAATTGAAATTAGTGAGGCTTTAGAACATACCAGACTTGGCCATAAACAAAATTGAGAAAAAAAAAGCAAATTAATTTAATGATGAAATACTAGACCCATATTCGAAAGAGAAACGTGAGCAATGGCTAGCACATTCTATTATTGGATAACCTTGGTATTCGCTATCGTACGATTTCAAGTGACATACCTACTTTGTGTATGTTATGTCTCTAATACATATAATTATTTTATTTTTATAAAACATTAAAAATTACATATTTTTTTACAAAATTTATAATCATAAATAATAAAGAGATTCCAGCTCGTCGCCGCTTGGAAGGGTTCCAAGAAGGCTGGCAGCGTTAACCCTCTGAACCGCTATGGCAATCATTTGTGCAAAGTAATTGTCCGCCCTTGGATCGCCCGTTACCTCACGGAGACGCGCTGAAATCTCAGTCAAAAAGAATTTTGCCTCAGGACCCCACGGGTCCATCGACTCAACAGCAAAGGGCACAAAAAAGTAACTCGACTTCGTCACCATATTTCCATCGTTTCAAATTCACCTCATGATTTATTTTACTATGTTAGATACTCTAATTGTCTTTGTAATGTTAAAATATATATATATATGTACACCATAATGTTTCCTTTGATAAAAGTCGAACTATGAAAGGTTACACATGATATGGAACTCATGATTTGCTTACATTCATAGTCTGTTCAACCTAGAAGCTCTCAGATTTTGAATACGATAAGGAAGCGAGGTTTCGAGTTCAAGAAAGAATAAAGGACCAAGAAAGAATAAAGGAGGAAAGGATATTAATCGAAAATATTCTAACCATACTAGGCAAATATATTCATAAGAAAAAGTAAGTATATTCTGGATCGGATCCTAAAGAGTCTTGTCAATGTATAGCATTAATTTTAAATTCCAACATTTTTGCATTCATCCATTCAAATCAGCAAATATTTTTCTAGGAATTTTTATAGATGTCAAAAAATTTTGTGCACGAAACGCCAAGCCATATCATTGTCATGTACAAATTAATCAAAGAACGGTCACGTAAGGAGACTTGTATAATCACGGTCTATTTATAAAACATGTTCAGCAATATGTCAACGTTAAGCTGATAAAGTGATGAATAATGAAGCTATTAATAAACATTCAAAGATCAATGTCAAAGTCGAATTAAGTTAGAAGACAATCCGAGTCGAAGAACCAGACGTTAATGGTACTGATGGACTGTTTTAGAATCCTGGTAAACATAAAAATGCTGTAGTTGAAACAAGAGAGGTATTTTTAGCTAAATTGTACCAGAAACTGTCAATGATGTCGTAGATAAAAGAAATGACTAAAGAGATCCTGTTGGAAAAACTAAAGGACTGGCTCTTTCAGGTTACATTACCAAAGACAAAGAAAAAAAAGCGTGAAGAGGTAACAAACTTACTTTTTATAATATTAGTCATGTTGAGGTGCCGTCAAGAAGGATAGGTCGCGCGCCCCGGATTCAGAACTCATTTGTTTATTTATTTTTTAGTGGCATTTGCGTTATTGTTTTTTTTTTCTGTCATTGAGCTGTACATAGATGAGAAGTACTAAACATTTTACTATAACCATCTTCCATTATTTTTATTTAAAATCTCCCTTGCAATCCCCTTCATAATGATACATGAGAAGAACCGTCCCTTACCGTTTTTTATGAGCTTAGCTGGATTGAACAGGGAAGTTGTACGGGAATCTGATAAATCTTAAATGAGATATATATACTTTGGTTACACTCGTCCGACGTCTATAGTCGTCGAGTTCTTTCTTAGTCTTTGTTCTGTGCATGGAAGTGTCACTATGTAACACTGGTGTCAACATTAGACCTGCTATTGTCTATGTTTGCATGTCATTTGTTTATGGACTTATCAATCGGGGTTGACTCTAATCGCGACCAGCATATGGTAAACAGTCTGACATATATTTAAACAAATAATTACGCACCGATTATGTGAATCGATGCTAAAACGATGGAATCTGGAGGAGTAATGGTAGGAAACTAATTAAAAATCAATGGTCTGAAAACTGGGAATGCCGACGACCACGCCAAGTGGAGGCCAAAAAGTAGGAAAGCGAACGCTGATCTCAGGCGGTCATGGCTGAGGCAAAATGAAAGCCAATTTGTCTTTCAGTTTTTCCTCAAGTTTCCCCGATAGATAATGCTTCTAGCATCAAGTCCTTTGTATCATTAACAAATAAATAATTAAATAAATGGACTCTGGGCTCCGAAGCAACCGGGAACAAACTCTTTAGATGACGTCTAGATGATAAAAATTTGGATAAATGAAATGAAGTGTCATCTCACTCTCTCTAAAGCGTATCCATATTGAAGTTAAGATATAATATAGATATTACCTGTCACGTTGCTTTCAGTTGATCTTGGTTGACTGGTAGATAATGCTATATGGCGTTAAACATTTGAAATCAAAATAATAAAAAAAATATAAGATGTATGTTCAGAATATAAAGTAGACGCATAGCTGCGATGAAAATAACAATTAAATAGAAACAGACGGTGAAGATACTCAAAAACTAAATTACCATTCATAAAGATAAATCAACTACTGACACTTCAAACTGCAATAAGCTAGATAAAGGTAATAGTTATCTCATAATCCTACGCTATCAGATCCACTGTTTGAAATCTGTTCTTATCTTTTCCTGGCCACCTTATCAGGACACGTGACTGACACTGATATCATTCTGATCGATGTTGTAATTGTAATTCTTATTACAAATGTAAAAGTTTATATGTTGGTTACTCAAGAACGCTTTGTGGTAACAAGTGATTTGGATGATATTTTCGATGAAAGTGAGATAAAAGCAAATGATGATAGAAATAAATGGACAACACTCAATGGTACACACACAGAAAGAAGCTCAACACACCCAGAATCCATGCTAATATTATAAATGCGAAAGTCTGTCTGTTCTGCTTTCACGGCTTAAACGCTGGATCGAATTTGATAGAATTTTGTATGCATACAGTTAAAGAACCCCGTTCAAACAAAGGCTACTTTTTTATTTCAAAAATCAACCCCCAATTGACCACAATGAGGATAAAATTTATATAAAAATTATGTCTGTTCCGCTTTCGCAGAAAAATTCACGCGGTCAAAGCCCCGGGCATAAGCTGGTTCTTAATAGTTTTGATCATGATAGTAAACAGTTTCCACTACTTGAAATCAAGAAACAAATGTCATATTGGTTTGCAACTGGTTCTGTGTTTAAATATCTTGAAATCTCAACCAGCCTTTTTATTGTCGGTCTGAATGGCTATTCAGATGTTGTTCGACCTGTATGTGGTCATAATTTCTTTAAAAACGAATATTCAATATTCAATTAACTGCGTATTTATATTCAGATGAGACAGAATGTTTGCGACCAAACATTGCAACGAATTGTTCTTTTATTAGGTCATCATATCATATCAAATGGGTATTTCAATTTATACGTCTGTGCCAATTGATCAAACACAACAGTGAATTGATGAAAACTGAATGAATAATTATCATTTTGACAGCATCCAACGCAAGAACACACCGTAACAATGATATTATTTGCGTGTTTTACGAGTATTGTAGCAGTAAACTACTACTAAGACGAGGTTGGTTTTTTATGATGTTTTGCAAAATATTATAAATCCTTAAGCATACAAGTCAAATACCAGTTGAGAGTATACTAAATATGATTTTATAAGATTGCTGGTTATTTATTCACATATACATGATACAGATTTACAAGTAAAGCCAGTTAATGAATTCACTTGCGATTTATCAATCCGTAGCGATCCAAGAACTAAACCAGCGATAATACCGCCGGATGAAATTATTACATAACGCGTCGATATCCAAGTGCCGCAAAACATTAATTATATTTTAACACCTGAAAATATATTACAAGATGGTGAAGACAAATGGAAAGATTTAAATAAACGCAAAAGTATTATAGATTAATGAAAATCTGTTCCAGAAGTGATAGAAGATGAACTTACCATCTTATCAAGATAAAAATAGCTATACTATACTGGTATAATTAAAGATTACGTTACGCAAAGCAATAGAAACAAGAAGAGGTATACGATCGAAGGAAAAATTGAAGCTAGAAAAGGGAAAAGAAAACCAAGAGGGACATTCACAGATGAAAAAAAAGACAAAGTAAATTCGTGTCGTATATGGAGTTAAAATTTATAGCAGGAAACAGAGTAGAATGAAAACTGCATCGACAATAACCTTGTTCTTAAATTTATTGATTGATACTAGTATAATGGTTAGCGAAAAGTTAAAAGTTTGTAGTAAACGTAACGAATTCTTTCAACCCCATTTCACAATGGAACTATTGAATAATTTTCTCACAGTGTTGTAATTCAATGAACTAATTTGATTCTTTGTTATCAAGTGTTACTGAAACTAGATATATCCGGCTAAACAGCTTTAAAAGGGTAATAGTGTAATTCTGCCTGGAGGACAGCAATTATCTTTTCGAAAATCCATCAATCATCATCACTATACATAAAACTAACCGGTCCAGCTTCGCACGATATATGGGTATCTTCCGGAATAAATTGACTAAATAACAGTGAAAACTGCATCAAAATCCGTTGCGTAGTTTGATAGACAGCTAAGAAACAGACAAACGCGGGGGCTCACTTTATGCTTTGTAGTGATTCTTTTGTAGCTGAGTACAAGCATATTACTATTCGGCGTAAAATTTCCAACTTAGTATGAACATTTCGTAGCAAGTTTGAATGAGCACTTAGAAAGAATTTCCCGAGATTCCCACGGGAACGAGATTTTATTCAAGTCAAAACGATATAATGGGCAAAAGCTAATGTTTTTATATAAGCATTGTTACTTGAACTAGAAATGTGATAACACAATTTTATAAACGAGATAATTCGATGACTTAACCCACCAAAATCATATCGATACCAGAATGTAGGTTAAATAAATCAATTTATCAATGTGACCTTTTCGAGTCATTTCAAATACAATCGCATAGCCGCAAACGGCCATGACAAATATGGCGTCGGCCGAGCCTCTGCAATGGCGGCACCTGATTGGCTGATGAAATCGCGCCTCCTGACGTCATTGACGCCAGCGCACGCGATTAAAAGAAAAAACGGATAAGCTGTAGCGGTTTTGTATTAATTTCTCTGCTTGAATATGAATACTCTTTCTTTCTATCCCATAAACTTTGTTGTTATGTAGATATTATAATACATAGTTTTGTTAGTTGTGAATAGCAGAGCAAATGTAGGTTTCAATCTGTAATCTAATCAAAAATTACATAGTTACGAGTATCCTCTCATGTCTATTTCGTAAAAGGTTCAAATATCTCTTCGTAAAAGGTTCAAATTTCTTAATTATTAAGAAATACCTAATGTCACAGAAGCAAGCATCGTTACGAAATGCAAGTAGTTTGTAGCATTTTGAGAAATACTCCTGTGAATTATGTATGTGCCCCTGTGAGCAAGACACTGTAAGCCATATATCAGCTAAAATACTACAAAAAATAAGTTCAATTAAATCAACATTTTGAGAAAATAAAATCTGCCAAGTCATACAAAGATGACTTCATATTGAATAGAACCATAACAGCAAAAGTTGACGACATTGCATATCCGATTACATCAGCTAATAACATTGTACCAAAGGTTTTTTTTTTTGCTGACCGAAGTTTATGAACACATTTCACAATTAACAAACAATCATGCATTATACCGGCTCCACAATGTCGCCGAACAGTTTGCAAAACTTTGGCGTAATCGTTATACATTGCTGGTTTTGCATTGCGGTAAATAAAAGCACTCGAACAACTACGCAATGTTCACGCTTTCGCGTAGGCATGTGTCAGAGTTCGGCGACAACGGAGCCCACATTATGTTGATAGAATCCACGCCAGCTACTGGCGGCAATAATAGGCGTCTTGGCGCAAAATGTACTTTTCTCACAATGTCGTTTCTCATAATGTCCTTGTGTGTTTTTGATGATAATTTAGATAAGCAACAGATTAAAACTGTTTTTGTTTATTAAAAGGACATTTTAAGAAAAGGAAATTTTGAGAAAAGTATATTCTGAGAAAGGACATTATGAGAAACGACATTGTGAGAAAAGTACATTTTGCGCCAAGACGGTAATAGGATAGGATTGTTTTCAGCAACTGCAGTGCTTCTGCAAGATATCATTTGCCGGCTCCACACTGTCGTCGAACAGTTTGCATTTGCAGGCGGATTTGGTATACATTGCGGCTAATTAAAACTCTCATACAATAAGATAGCTATCTCTATCTACGTTTGGCGTAAACAATCAAAAATCTAGACCCGCTGCCGTCTGCCCTTTGGTCCGTCCGTTAGAAAGTCACTGGCCTCGCATAGCTGCAGGCGATGCAACAAATGCAGTTCTAGGAAAACTACACGCAATAGAAAGGCTATTATTAGGCTGTGGTGAAACATATAGGTTATGTTATGAAATACAATCAAACTTTCTTTCTTTGTTGAAAATGGAAGGGTATCATCATGAATAAGTCCATAAATTCACCTAATCGCTGGAATAACTACATCTAAAAACGACCAAGACTGTAAGAAGTCTTTGTCTAAAATTTACAAGTTAGAAAAACGACTGGTTATCTAAATGGATATATCGTTAACCGACCACATTTCAAAATCACTGGACAGGCAAAATTACGAGTACACTCACGATGAAATAAAAAAACAAGCACTTATCAAATTGACAACCTCGGTGGTGCAGTGGTAAGATTCTTGCTACTGAACCGAGAGGTCCCGGGTTCGAACCCCGGTCGGATCACGATGGAAAATGACCTTTTTTGATTAGCCCGGGTCTTGGATGTTTATATATATATATATATGTATTTATTATAAAATATAGTATCGTTGAGTTAGTATCCCATAATACAAGTCTCGAACTTACTTTGGGGCTAGCTCAATCTGTGTGATTTGTCCCAATATATTTATTTATTATTAAATCTATAATTGAAAAATAATCAATTTACCTACTAAACAAACTTAACATTATATTTTATTAAAAAGAAGATGATACAGCTGTTGCCTGCATCTCCGTCCTATATTCACATATATAAACAAAGTCCTTTGCCGCGTCTGTCTGTTCGCGATAAACACAAAAACTCAAACAGGTTTTCACCAATAGATTCCTGAGGAAGGTTTAGGCGTATAATTTATGATGTTTTTACCGTAGCGAAGACGAGACGAGTCGCTGGTTAACTATATAATATTCTAAATTTATGGTTATTTATGGGTATTTATGGACCAAAAAAAAATACGGAAAGTATTACATATGAAGTACATAGAGTAAACAAATTCGCCAATTAGTATTTTTTAACGATAAACATAAGTTATGGGAATCCATTGGGAAGGTAAACATAACACGATATTAATTATGAAATTAAAATATGATGTAATTTTATTTTATCTAGTCATTCGTATGACGAATCATAAGTAGAAGGTGACGTAAGAAAAGAACGCATGCGCACCGACAAAAAATATGACAACAACCGAGGTATTTGTAATATTAGCTATATATGTTTTAATAAATCAAATAAAATAAACATGGACAAAAAAACAGCAAACGTAAACAGTAAATACAGAGATAGTAAAGACAATAACATATCTGAATCTTAATCCTTACATATAACAAAGTCCACTGCCGCGTCTAACTGTCTGTCTGTCCGGCGATAAACTCAAAAATTGATGCATCGATTTTCATGCGGTATTCAACAATAGATAGTGTGATTCCAGAGGAAGGTTTAGGTGTATAATTTATTATGTTTTACACGTGCGAAGCCGGGACGTGGCGCTAGTAAATAAATAAATAATTTAAGACGACGAAGAACAAAAGAATCAGTAGGGTAGACAGTCGCTGAGATGACCCATTGCACACTAGTAGATGATCATCATCAGTCATTTTGATGTCGCCGCTGAAGCCTTGAAGTCAAATTAAAATCTGTTATTCAGAAATTAAACCTTTACAAGCACTTTTTCACGTCAATTTTTACATTAAATAGTTATTTCTCACAAGCTACGTTTGTAGCTTTTGTTGTTACTGGAATTTCGGAACGACCAATGCCGAGAAGAAATGCCGAAAGAAACTCATTTGAACAGTGTTGGTCCCTATCATCAAATTGATATCTAATAGTCTTTCAGACTTTTACGGCTAAATTACTTACGTCGATTATGACGAAATTTAGAATAGATGTGGTTATCTCGAGATCACACATAGGCTACTACGCTGCTGGCAACAGCTAGACTTGAAATTTTGGGAGAGGCCTATTTCCAACAATGGACTTTTGTGGCTGAGACAATGATAAGAAAATATCAGCTAAAGAAATAAACAATTTTAAAATAGGCTCTAGAAACATCAAAGCAATCATTAAAGCTAATACAAACACCAACAGATGTCACATCGATTACGTACACAGCGGCAATTTCCTCGAAGAGACGGCTCAACAAACAACTTGATGTATTAGCTTCATCTAGGGCCGAAATATGAGTGATGTATCACTAAGTTTGGAAGAGAAAATTGTGTTTTTAAATAGCACTTATTTTACTGATAGTGAACCAGATATAATATATGATAATTTGTTATTTGCGACAATAGTCGAAACTACCAAAGTAGCACCGAAAGTTTAACAATCTTGTTCAAATGTGGCGTGTATCTAAATAGAAACTAGAAGAACAATCTTACAAATAATATCTCACCGGAATAATTTAAATTAAATTGTAATTATCTTGGTGGTACTGTCAATAGGATAAGTTATTTCCCGTTTCCAAAAATTCAATGTTGAGTCCCTGATTAAATTGAACTTATACCAGACTATAAATTGAACCAGAAAAATATCATGTTATAAGTAGATTAAGAGCAGATAAAACTAACCCATGGTTAACACAAGGGGTAGCCATAACCATGATCGTATTGTATGCAGTGTCCGGTGAGGTGTCACCTCATACTGAGTACATGACAGGACAGTACAGTATATATCTGTATGTTGCAAATTATATTTGCTGTTCAGAAAAAAATGCTACAAAACAAATAACACTCTAGAAATACAGAGTATTTGATACGAGTCTTATTCATTGTCTCAATCACTTTCGCACAATCTCAACTGCGTAGAACAATAAGTTTTATTATGACTGACACGATGGCTGCAAATGATCGAATGACGTTGGCGGAGGGAGGAAGATGACGCTTATTTGATATCCTCGTAGAGATAGAGTGTACTTCTTGATTACGACAAACATCTGTTTGTCGTCGTGCTATTAATGATTGTGCTAAATATCTTGGATTCAATTCACTGCTAGTTGAAGCTAGCGCGAAACACTGCACTTCGACCTCAATTTCGCACGGTACACCATTTTGTGACAGAAATTTGATACCACGGTAGACCGACAGATTATAAATGAACAAATAATAATTAATGATATATAGTTTTAGTTTATGCCCGCGCTAGTTATTCTCTCTCTTTCTTAACTAAGTCTCTTTCCCATTTTCGCGTATCTGTTGCATTTGAGGCTGTGATGCCGGGAAGTTCGAGGTCAGCGTTTAAAATAAACCTAAAAGTGTTGAAGATTCTAAGCTTTCTTCTTTTGAACCACGCAACTGATTTCGATGCAATTTTCACTGTTATTTCAACAATTGATTCCCGAAACAGATAAAATAATCCATAAATAACTTGACCCGAAGAATCCGGGCCGCTACTTATCTTTAGAAACGGCAAAAAAAAAAAAACGGTTGCTGTATTTAAAATAATATTTATTTCCCCTGAAATATTTATTTTATTCTGTTTGATATGGACAACAAAAATACATCGTGAAAATTTCAACTGTCTAACTGTCACGGCTCATGAAATACAGACGGACAGGGGCAACAGACTCCCCCGTTTTGTTGTGTAACTCTAAAAATAATCGAATAAAAACTCTCAAACAAAAATTGTAGACGGACCTTTTTCTTTACATCAAGAATCCGACCAAACTAGATCGTGATTAGCTAATATGCAAATAAAAAGTTAATGTCTAATAAAGATCAAGGACCATTTGTGACCAGTTTTAGCTTTTTATTAGTTTTACCTGTCCCGGTAACTTGATAAGCTTTGGAAGTTGAAGATAAACTTATTGATTACTGATAATTGATTGATTCCTAGTAGTTTGTAGCTTTGATAAATGTTATTTAATTTAACAAGTGCCTAATTATACAAGGCCTAATTTCTGAATAAATATTTTTAATTCAAATCTTGTAAGTTAGATTTCTTCTACTTCAGGTTGTCCTACAGAGTTGAAATTTCCCACATCGCTTCAGTATCCATGACAATGCATTATTATGATAAGCATGACCTGATGGTGCATTCAGGATCGGCTTCCAACGTGGGAATTCAACGGTTTACGGACATGGGTTTTTTGTCAGGCGTTAAATGCCACAAGATCTCTCTGACGCCAATAAAAACTTGTGGCAAAAATGTGACTTTTGCAAAAAACTTGTATTAAATTATATTCAAAAGTGTCTTCAAGCGAATAAATACCAATATCCTTATCAATATATCACAAGTTATGTAAAAGACATCATACTATATTTTTAGATATGACTCAATATTCAATAGTGACACACCCTTTAACAATATCCGTATATTTTAGCGAATATAATCAAGTACCTAATGCCTTTTTAAGTGTCATCAAAACCTTTGGACGGCTATGTGAAGATAAGGGGAATCCCGCTGAGGCGTTTAGATATATCCCAATCCCAACTAATATTACCTAGGTATAAATGCGAAAGTAAGTTTGTAACTCTTCACGCATTATGTACTGGATCGATTGTTATGAAATTTAGTACACGGCTAGGAAATAACCTGGAATAACACATAGGGTACTTTATATTTCAAAATTCCCACGGAGCGAAGCCCCGGGGCGCAGCTAGTATAGTATAATCAATATGGTATTATACAATTTACACCCAATCATACAACATCAAATGGGATGTGTGCGTCAGATTTTAATTGCTCTGAAAAACAGGCCGGGATTATTAATAACTGAAGTTTGGACAGTAAACAGCTAATCTATAATAAAGAAATTATAAAGAGGTAAGCGTTTGTGAGTTTGTGGTATGTTTGAGGCGGGTAATCTCCGAAACTACCGAACTGATTTCAAAAATTCTTCCGCCATTAGAAAGGTACATTATCCAAGATTGCTATTGCATATTGTATCTGAAATTTCCCACGGGGCAACAGCTTGTCTATAATAAAGAAATAATGTACAAATATTTGGCCGCGCTGGGAATCGACTACAGGACTTCACAATGGAGGACGAGCGTGGTGAGGTGACCACTACGCCACGTAGGTCTTAAATAGAGTAATAAATACTTTATTTTTTGTTAAGCAATTTTTATTAAAAAAATTGAGGAAATTTTTTGGTTTCATCTAGTAAGTATGTTGTATTTTCAACTACCTAAAATAGTTTTAGATACTATATTATATTATTTTGTATTGGGGTTGGCTGAATAATAATATATTTAGCACCTAATAGAGCGATGTTTGCCATCGACACGCAAAGAAGAAGCAGGGTTGGCAGCCGAACGGCCGTAAATCTAATACGGTAGATTAGCCAAATCACCATAAACTAGTGCAAGATTGCAAGCGAGCCCCAGAGTCTCAAAGTCACCTTTCGAAGCGAGTCACTGCACACATGCATGAGGTCACGTGCGCCGACCAATCAGAGCGCGCCGCGAGGAGGCGCGGCGATGACGCAGCTCTTACGCAAGAATGTGCGGACTTGTGCAGTTTTCCTTGTCAAATATGGTGAAGAAAATCTTTTTCTGACCGTATATAGTGTTATTGGATTTAATAAACATAAAAATATACCCGGTACCTATATCAAATGCAACATTTTAATACATAGAAATTTGCCCTAATGCGGCTTTTCATAAAAAAATTAAACTAATGTACTTTAAGCTAAAGAATGTTTTGTCACTGTGTTGTCGCACTTTGTACCTAATATTTGAAATGGAGAGTTTTTTTTGTCCACACCATCAGCGAAAGCTTACAGCGAGTGGCGAATTTGAAATGCGATTTTAGAATTTTGACTCGAAAATTTTAAAGGGTCAAATTTATTTTCGATAACAAGCTATAAAATTACATAATTTAATTTCGGATTTTTCCCTTTAAATAAATTGTTCATGATAACTTCATGCTAAATTTCATGATTTGACTAGGTCAACGGGAAGTAATTGTAGGCATTGAATTTTAACGTAAATGGTCATAATTATTTGCAAGCTTTAATTTTTCACAAACTTTTGTGAATCAAATAATATCTCACACCAGAGCAATTAACACACTCGAAAAAAAGAAAGTACCTTGTACATGAATCTCATTAACTTTTCTGTGACAAAGTATGACAAAGATTAACGTTATCTGAAGGACTTCAATCAAAACAGATATCATATGGCAATGTCGGAAATTATCACTTTTGTTTGGACTATGATAACTGTTAGTGCCCTGTTAGTATAAAAACATAGACTAGAACAAACATCATCAAAAATATATTTTAACTGACATCTCTAAAAAATAAAATTTTTTGACAAATATTTCTATTAAGTATACCATAGATACTTATTTAGTATCAGTACATTGGCCAAACATATTACATTAAAATCAAATCATTTATTCAGAAATTAGACCTTCACAGGACTTTTTTCATGTTTATATAAGTACTGTAAATTAATGATTATTTACAAAAGATACAAACTCCCGGCATTTATTAATTAGATGTTTGATCAACTCGACCACTAACAGTTTTAAAAAAGTGGCTACAATACAAGGGTGCTTACAATCGCCAACCTGCCCACCACAATTTTTAGGGCATGTCCAACTTGGCCAGTAGTCCAAGATTGAAACCTTTAAAGATACATAAACACAAGAAAACAAAGTGTTATAAAAATATAATTACGATTTACTATTTCTATGTAAAATGTCTCCTCCTGCCATTTGTATGTAACCTATGTAAAAAAATTATTAAAATATCTTTTTGTTCATATTATTTAGTGAGAAAGTGGCCACATCAGACAGAACCATGCACAATGTTAAATGTTTTCATTGTGACTTAAACAATGTGAAAATATGGCGGGAAATAATGACTGCACAGATGCCAGCTGATGGCAAATGATCACAAGGCAAGCCAAAGATGAGATATACTGATGAATAAAGCCTTTAATAAGGTAGGCAACAACTGGGAGGCATAGAAATTGGTGCAAACAGTCGGGGGAGCAAAATAATAAAACTCAAAAGAAATAGGATATGTACATCTTCGATATTCATTTTCCCACTTCCATTATTTAAAAGAGTCAGATTGCAGTCTGAACCCTGGACGATCAGAATAATCAAATCCCAGAATGAAGCTCAAACTTTTAAAAATATTTGATGAGAATTTTGGTTCTTATGAAATAGTTTTTTTTTTTTACTTGACATTTCAATTGTGCAAAATAAAACACTCACAGGGTCATCCATCACCTGGACGATTCAGTATAATATTTCACAAAGCAGTACGCTTGGGTATTGGTTGACAAGGTATTAAAAAATAGCGATTCACCAGATGATGAACAAAAAATTACTCCTTGCTTGATCAATCAAAGACATACATCCAAATACCCCTATTTTACAAAACTTTTTCTCCTTATGTCAACAATAAAAAAATATATTTAAATATGTACTTACCAAATAAATGCTGGCCGAAAATAAATGTACAATAACAATTTCGAACAAATCAATTTGAATTCTGACTACGCCACTGACTGGCACACGTGTTAAACAGTAAAGTATAGTTAAATGTATTTTTTCCTACACAGATTTGAACCAAATCTTAATACTTTGTGATAAAAATACTGCAGAATACAATAGAAACCCAAATCGAATCGAAATTCGCAATGCTCAAAATTTGGTTGGACTTCTTCAACCATGACTTGTAGATGACAAGACAGCTGGCATAATGACAGTGACAGCTTAATAATTTTTGTGTTGCCAGTAAGGTAAAGAATTACATTTTTAGTTCAACTCGTACGTATAATAATTCACTATTTCTCATAATTTTACTGGGTAAGGTAAATAGGTACTTAGTACAAATAAATAACTGTTTATTATTTCAATCAGTAGATATATTTTTTTATTATTTTTTTCTCTGCTCATTATAAATAACTATTCTACATTTATAATAATACTTATACTGTATATATAAGAAATGAAAAATAATACATACACATATTTACACAAATAGTTATGAATTTCAATTACATATAATAATAAAATATACTGCCAAAAGTTTTAAAATACATACATAAATATTGACAGATACAAATAATTACAATCATTTTACCATTGTTTTGAGCCGTTTGTTTGGATAAAATTTAAGCTACGCAGGAGGTTGGTACTCTGTAGTGTTTAATCTGAGTTTCACCATCAACCTTCGGGTTTCCTCCTTGGCGGATCATGTCCCTATAGGAGATGTATAGCTGGTCGATCTTAGGTCGGCAAATAACCTGCACATACTGGACTTTATATTCAGTACCACGGCAGTGAGACTGGCAAGCGGGTACAGGGGCATTACTTATGCAAATTTCACCATGATTCTCATAATACTGCACTTGCTGCTGTACCTGGCATTCGTTGTCCTCCTTTAAGTAACTCCTTGATCTATATACATTCTTGAAATGGGTACTGTCCTTAGACGATGACGAAGAAGAGTGACTGTGCATCATGTCACTCCATTCATCGTCTGTTCGGAGAATGACTGTATATTTATTTTTTAATTGGTAAGCCTGTTTCTGGGCCTCTACTTTGAATTGCTCCGTCTTTGGGTCACTTTGATCTTTAAGAGTGTAAGAAGCAGCGTACTGCTGGGGTTCATCAACTACTCCGTAAGGAGTGAGATAATCGTATCTTGGGGAACCAGACATGTATCCGCAAATGCCCCTATTGTTATTGCGTTCTTCACTGGAGAGCAGAACCAGGCGTTGGCCATCAAACATAGCACGGAGACGATCTTCCTTCATAAATACCTGGAGTACTCCATCCGCGCCAGTGTAGTATTGAACCAGAGGAATCTGTTCCAACTCATCGTAGTAGATAGTGAGCGCGCCCTCGGATATTTTCTTGGCGTTGGTGTTTACGTTCACTCTATATTTCTGACTTCCTTCGGGAACTGCTTGAACTTCCATCTCCAAATGCATACCATTATTGGCCCTGTAATTAAATATTACCACATTATTATTATCCACACTTCAATATCCGTAAACCATCCATAACCGTATTATAAAATAAGAAATCATCAATTTAACGTACTTGTATGCAATATATAACTCTTGCTGCATTACGCTGGGCCTTCTGGTGAGTACCGTCAGTTTGTCGTTGACTCTGCTGCCATCGTGATGCATCGCCACGTGCCATGATGGGCTCAGAGTGTACTGGTATTTACGGTTACTGAATGTCCTCACTGCGTTGTAGTCAATCGTGCAGAATGCTAAAGTGGACATAGTAAACGTGAGTAGAGGTACTTATTTCGTGAAGACATTTAATTAAAAAAATATTTAATCATTCATTAAAATAAACGCACGTACAATTTGGAATGACACTATTGTATAACTTTTGCTTTAAAATGCATAATATAAAGTAATACAAACTTACGTTGATATTGCTGCCTAGTATAATAATTTTTGACAATTTCGTTTGTTCTAAAAGGTGTGTAAATAGCCAAAGCTCCAGCAGACATCCTTGGAATAGGCACATTCTTGGCGCGAACTTCACCTAATCTGGTATTCAGAGCCAAATTAAGTTTATTCTCAAAGTATGAGATCTTAGTTTCCAGTTCAAGTTTTCCATCAGCAGTCACCTTCATGGGGTTAACGTCAGTATACCAGTAACCAAAGTGTTCAAGTATTTTGTATGCCTGGTAGAACATGCTCCTCACGGCAGGGCTGAGGTCATTATAAGAAACTGATGTTTTGATGTAATTAGGAGCATGAGCTATAACTACAGCTCTCATACAAGAATCTAGGTACAAGTTGTTATGGGTCATCTCCTCCTCGCACATTTTGGTTAGTGGATGCTTCCTTATTTGTTCTACGTATTCCTTTGTACGTTCGGTGTGACCCTGGACGTTGATATGTCCATTGCCATTTTGACCATAGTTGATATTAGCCTCGAACATAGTTTTCATTTCCTTGTTAAGAGCTTCCAATAAGTTCATGGTCCATATTTCAGGCTTAACAACTTTTCCGAACCCATTGATCTGGTTGTTGGCTGGTTCCTGTGGTGAGTTTCTAACAGCATAAAAAGCGTATTGTATTTTAGTGTCCACCAAGCTGCTAGCCATAGCGTAAGTAAAAACGTAGTTTGACGGCTGAAGACCTTCAAAAGATGCACTGACGTCAAGAACTTGAGCTTTAGCAGTATTGATGCCAGATGATACGCGTTTCACAAGTTGTTGGCGACGAGCCTCGCTATTGGGGGTAGCATCCTCGATCTTAGCTGGGGTGGAATCTTCTTGCGCCTTTTCTTTCAAGTTGTAATAACCATCTGAAAGAAATATTACACAAATTTTAGGCTACATTCTCAATCTCTTAAAACCATAAATCAGAAGTAATACAAAATATACTAACCATAAACAGCAGTTAGAGAAATTCGTTTGTTTTGACTCTGTTTAGCAAGATATCTCAAGTTGTAATGAGTTAGGGCTATGTCCTTCTGTTTTGATGCAAAGGCAATATTCGAAAGCCAATCAGCAGAGTTGAACAAGTTTCCGACATTTTTGTAATCTGACGAGTAAGAGTAACCTTGGAATTGGAAAACGATGCCTAAAGTCTTGCCAAACTTGGTGTCAATCACCGACTCTTTGTGAGGACGAGTGATAAGTTTCGTATTAGGGTCTTGTGAAATGGTTACTAGAGAGTCTTTCATCTGAACTGCAGTGTAAGGCCACACGCTGTAATGCAAGATAGTTTGGTCTTGTTCGGGATGCAGAGGGTCCAAAGTTATCTTAAGTTGACCAGATTTCATTTGCAATTCCAGTTTTACAGGAACATTAACTTGTAGTTTGTTGACGACCCCAGCACTGATGTACTGGTTCACAAGAGTGTCCATGTATCCGAGGCTTCCATCAAGATTTCTAGCATAAGTGAAGGAGATTTCTTTGGATAATGTAGCTGACGCATCCAGCTTCTTCTCATTTTGAACTTGTCCTTGAACTTTACCTTGCATATGAATAACTGTAGGCTCTTTGTACTTGTAAATGAAAGGCATACCAGTAGCTACAGGGAACATAATAGAAACCTGAGCTTGATTAAGAACCTTCGTGTAGTGCTTATCGATACCAGCACCGAGTTTGGAAAAGTATTGGGCAATGGTTCTAGGAAGTTCCTGAAGATCGTAATCATTGAAGCTGAAATATCTTTGCTGGTTTAGAATATCGACGTAGAAAGATGCTGCGAAAGGCTGTTGATCGTCGCGCTTGATGTTTAGTTCTTCAGCGATCTTTTCTGGTGAGAAACGCTGGTTTGGTTCTGATTTTAAGCTAGGCTTGTATATCTTTCTAATTTGCTCTTCAATATAATTACTGAACTGGCGTACGTTCGAGAAAGACGCTGAGATCTGGAATATAATAAAAATTATGTAATTATTTTTTTATATAAAATAATCCATTATATATTATATAATGGATTATTTTATATATTATAATATATTATTTTAAAAATAAGGTATAAAATTTTTTCAATAATGAATATTAATAAACGTATTTAATAAATTTACATACGGTGTTGGCGTTGTTCCATGCTTTGCTCCTTAGGGAATACTTCAAGAAGTTAGGGAATAGGCTGTCCCGACTGCCAGTGTAGGTTAAAGCACTCATGATGCCCAGTTCGTATTCATCACTGAAGGAGTCTTGGAGGATCTTGCCGGAATATTGCACTCCTAAATCTTCTTTAGACAGCATCCATTTAACAGCAAGTGCCGTCCTTGCTCTGAAATTATTATGTGCACGATTAAAAATATGCTTAGAAATCAGAATTAAATATAACTTATTTTAAATTCTGTAAGGATATTATTATCAATTATTTAAATTAATGCTTTAAAATATTATTAGTAACTTTCAATTCAATAAACTGGCAACCTACTGTCAACTATCATACGGAAAGGAAAACTGGCGCTCAAATTAAGCTTGTTAAATTCGATCGATCATCCCAAGAAAACAATGGCGAGACGAGACATTACTAGACGAGACTTAAGTTGTTTATGAAGTTTTATTTATATTTTCGAATTGAGCATTATATCACACTTGGAAAGATAGACAAGCAGCCAAAAAGTAAATAAAAGTGCCGGTGAGAAAAACATAAAATTTCAACTTACAGGTCCATGTAGCGAGGGTTCTTCAGTTGAGCTGCATATACGATGCTAGACCTCAGAGCCGCGCGCACGTGGATGGCGGGGTCAGTGTGAGTCATCTGAGCCATGACCATCATCATAGCCGGAGTCGGGCGCGCCATCAGGATGTTATGGATAGCTGCAACCCTCACTTCGTACGGCTCAGCCGTGTTCTTCAAGATCTTGAAAAGCACAGTACGAACCAACTTGTCATGTTGATGAGCTAGGACGTCCAAACAGTTGATCATTTCACGGCGCAGATATGTGGTCACTGGCACTTGACCTTCCAAGTAAGGAGTGAACTCCTGCAGGATTTGACGGTGTCCCAAGTTCCCAATGGCTCTGATGAACACTTGAGCCTTCACGCTGTCGCCTTGTTGGACAGCTTGCCTCAACTCCTGAGACAGACGAGGCAGAATTTCCCGGTACACGAACGGATCATGCTTGCGGGCGAGACGGCCATACATATGCGTGGGGTAGAAATGGTGCGCTGTTTCGTTGTTGACTTGGCCCTGGTTGATGAATCTGGTGGCGGTAAGCAGAGCAGTGCTGTTTAGGTACGGTTGCTGTCTCACATTGTCGCTCATTGCCAGGTTGAAGAACTGAACCATAATCTCTTTCGTGGGGTAGCGTAGAGAACCACCAAGGCTAGCGATGACCTGAGCTGCTTCCTCGTCTTGGATCTTATTGGTTTGGACCCAGTTCCTGATTTCTTGGAAAGCGGGGAGAGTACCAGTTTGGGCAATAGCGTCGCGGTAAACCATCCACATGTCTGACTTGACGATGTTGTTTGCAGTCTTGGCAATTTCCATACCGCGGCTGGTTTGGCTCAATTGCTCGAAGCTCATGGATGCAAGGATGCGGACCAAGATGCTGAATTTGGCGAGGAAATCGTTCTTCGGCATGTTGCTAGGGTTTTGCAGTTGTTGAGCGATATCTTGAACAAGTTTCTGAACATTCATTGGGTTCTGTTTTTTATCAGCGCGCGGCTGTGGGCTCATGTAAAGAGCAGCATATGCTGGCTCGTTGTTAGTGGGCAGGTCGTCGTTGACATATCGGTCCGAGGATTCGCTGGAAGAGCTGGACGAACTGGAGTCTTCATCACTTCGTTTTACATCCACGATTTTTTGGAGTGAACGACGTACCCTAGGGTTAACGGCATTTATTTCAGCATACTCGTGTTCATCGGACTCTGATGACGAAGACGATGAAGAGCTATCGTGAATGGCAATGGGTTTACTGCCCACGGAGTACAACAGGTTACGCACAGCGCGACGACCTGTCTTTGGCCAGTTCAAATTTACAGATTCATTGTCTTTTTCGAATGCAACCAGGTTCATTTGTATGTAGCTGAGTACTTCACCCTTTTGTTTGCCGAATAAAAGCGGGTTTACCTGGACAGTGCTGGTGGTTTCCGCTTTGTAAATGGGTCCCTGCTTGGCAGCCAAAATACGTGATACAGTCGAGCGTCTCACAAGCTGTTCCTCGTTCGATTTATGGGCTGTGCCGGTCCATTCGGAACCTTTGGGCACTCCGAAGTGATACGCAACTCTGTGGTGGCAGTGACCATAGTTCTTGCTCTTGGTAATCTCAATGGGATCGCTGGTAGGCTGTAAATGTGTCAGTTCACGTCGCCATTCCGAAGAAACTGGTGAAATTGTGTACAGAGTCTTGCAGTCACCTGTGACGTCAGTTTCCATCTTGCTAAATTGGCCTTGGTACGTGTCCTTGTCATATTGGTCGTGTACATTGTGCATGACGCGGTAAGTAGATAAATCTACTTGCAGAGTACCAATTAGACCTTTGAGCAAGTTCTCTTGAGGGACAGTGAAGGCTGAAGGCAGAGTTAGGGAGAGAATGCGTCCTCCTTGAACGGTGATCTCAAAAAGTTCGTCCAGTTTGGGAACTGGTTTGTATTTGAGATCTTGAGGGAGTTCTCGGATGTTGAGGATGTCTTGGTGGAGTATTGCATGTTGTGGGTCTTCCAGTTTGGCCTGGAGGATGCCGGGAGCCACGGTGCGGATGAGGAAGCGAGCTCGAAAGACGCTCCCGGAGCTCTGGCCCTCCTGGAGTCGGGCCAGGTTAGTGGAGACGACCTCGTATCGGTATAGCTTGCCGACCTGCCATGGCCATTGGCTCTGGTTGACGTCTGCCTTGGGGTCGCCTAGTGCGATGGCGGCTAAGAAAAAGAAGAGAAATTTTATTTAAACAGACAGGAAAACCTAAATAGTAACGTCCTTATATTGTCTAAAAGGGTTGAACGTTTTGACTGCCGCGACCGCGCTGTCATTATATTTTTTCATGGCGGTGGTGGTGGTGTAATGGTTAAGCCTGCCTGTGAATCGAAAGGTCCTAGGTTCGGTACTGCACGGATTTTCATGTGGTTTTAAAATAGATAGTGTGATTCTTGAGGTAGGTTTAGGTGTATAAGTTATTTCGTATTTACCCGAGCGAAGCCGGGACGGGCCACTAGTTAGATAAATTATACTTATATCAAAATATATTTCAAAAGGTTTAAATCAGTTAAAGTCGCAGGAAATTTATTAAAATAAATTTAAAATGCTTATCATAATAATGCATGAAACTGAAGCGACCACGTGGGAAATTTTAAATCTGTAGGTCAACTGGAAGTAGGAGAAATCTAACTTGCGGGATTTGATTACAGACAGACGAAGCGAATATCGGGACACGGGAAACTAAATTAAAGATTCAGCTTTTCATAGCTCATAAAATAAAACAACCCTGGGTTGTAAATGTATTCCTACTTTAAATATAGTCATACCAATAATGAAAAGAATCCGTTATATTAAGACAATAATAGTACAGTAGTGATCGTGGAATTTCATGAAGTTGCAAAATTTGTTGCGAATTAGGATCGATAACTTAGTTTGCCAGAAAACGTAAATGGCCGAGTCAATTTATTTATATAAAACATTTAATATATTGAAATGATCACTATAGGATATTGTTAGGTTCGCTCATTACGTAACAACTTAAAACAACACAAGGTCCCTTAAGTAGAGAACTGAATAAATTAATAACCGACTTTGTATTAGGTACATGGTTCTTACAACTTTTTACGGTTGAAGAAGTGCGTTGTGAGACTTTATTCAAAGTATTGTTTTTTTTAAATGTTTTTTAGTGTTTGTTGATTATAGGTTTCTAGCACCAGCAGTCTCTAAACCGAAGACGGACGGACAAACATGACAAAATAGGATAAACCCTTAGTAGTACATAAAATATAAAATTTAAAAATCAATTGTTTATTCCAGTTATTGTTAGTCAAAATCAAATCATTTATTCAGAAATTAGACCTTCACAGGCACTTTTTCACGTCATATTCTAAATTAAATTATGTTTACCAATGCTACAAACTACTAGTATTTGGACAAGTCATTTCGCTGCACATTAAATAAAATTTACTGCACCAAAATATATTATAATGTTGCTGACACCTAGCTATTTATCTACGCAATACAAAATCATAATTAATAACGAGTTAAAATTTCCCACGTAGCTTCGGATTCCATGAAAAAGCATTATATGATAAACATGACCTGGTGGTGCACCCAGGATCGGCTCCCGACGAGGGAACTCCTCAACGGTTTTCTTCCGAAACGTTAATAACAAGTTTATTACAAAAATATCGTTTTGGCCACATTCATTCTCGTCACAGAGATCTTGTGGCATCACCTGACAAAAACCTACGTCCGTGCTGTAGTCCGTTCCTGGATGCACCGTCAGGTCATGCATAGCATAATAATGCATTGTCGTGGACACTGAAGCTGTTTTAACTCTATAAGACAACAAGAAGGGAGGAGAACTCCATTGTCATGAATACGACCTATACGATCATGAACCGACGTGGTAAATTTTAACTCGAAACAATTGGACATGGAATGGAATCGGGACAGGTGAAACTACTAAACGAAAACTTGTAAAGACTTACCGATAAACGCCGTTAGAACCAAAATCTTCATGTTTCACCTTCAGTGGAACTTAGGTGTTTCTGGTTCTAGGAGAAGATCACTTCTGTCTCTCCGGGAATCGAACCTAGCTTATATTATGTGAGTACACGTGTGTCTAACAGAACCCCTGACCCGTATGTTTGCGTACGATAGATAATTACAATGTATTTTGCCAAGGCATAGCTTTTATAGACGATAAAGATTTTAGATTATTAGTTGCTAGATGTTGTCCGAGGCTTCGCTCCCGTGGGAATTTGGAGATAAAATATGGCCTATAGCCAATCTTGGATAATGTAACTTTCAAATGGTGAAAGCATTTGAAAGTTACATTATCCAAGATTGCATTTTTGAAATCGGTTCAGTAGTTTTGGAGATTACCCGCCTCAAACATACAAACTCACAAAGTTACAGACGCTTACTTCTTTATAATAATATGAGGTATAGATTAGGTACACGATATATTTCTTTTATCTATGGGTATATGTTTAAGTTAAAAAAAATAAAAATATTTTTCGTAGGCCCCGGGCTTCGCGGCTTCATAACTCCGAACGCACCCTGGAATATGCAGAGATTAGAGAGAGTCATGTTCACGTTTAAGTGGAGAAATGAAAGATGTAGGCCATTAATTGTGCATGTTTTTTTTTAAATTAATTTAAATTATTTATTTAGTCTATACATATATAGTAGGCTATATCTGTACATATTAGGGTTTTTATGGGACTAATAGAAGCCAAAACATTTTTTTGAAATAAAAATTGTTTTGTTTAGCGTTCTGTGTGTTTATTCGCGCAAAATCTACTGCAGGGAATATGGTGGTATTTACAGTTGCATAGCGAAAAATGTGCGTGTATAAAAAATGTGCGTGTTGAAAATTCAAAGTTTTTTTTTCGGTTCTTTCAAATGATTCGTACCAAAGATTCAAGATAGATAAATATTTAAAAAATAATCAATTAATTTTTTAAAACGTTTAAAAAGATAATAAAATGTAAGAAACAGATAATATAATACAATTTGGTTGGACAATGTCCAACCAAAGTGCAGTGGTCGATTGACCACATTGAGTGCTGTTTTCAGACGCAGGAGGGAAATAAATAAAGACACTTGTCGTTAACAACAATTTTGTATATTGTCCATTTTTCATGAGGTTTTCGAATCTTCGATGCTTGCTATTAATATATTTCTACAAATATTTTCAATTTTAAAATTATTTTAAGTACTTACAATGATTTTGCCTGTGGCTTCATTCTCTGAATATTATAGAAAGAATTAAAAAAAATTATATTAAATTGTAAAAAAATATTTTCAGACAAATATCTTGATTTATCACTTATATTACTAAATATTATTTAAAATTATTTTATAGAGATCTTAAAATGGAAAATCTTATAAGTAAAAACAAAAATTTTAATAACCTACCTATATTAATAGGAGATTCTTTGGAAAGCATGCAATTTGTACATTTTTCAAAAGTATATCTAAGTAAGAAAGGACTTTCTTACTTAATATATATTTATAGATAGTTATTCTATTTTTCTTAACTTTAAAATACGTAGACACTTAAGTATGCGTATACACATTATAATTATAATTTATACATTATAATTTCATATATTTTTATCTAGGTTCATAAAAATTGAGCAAAAGTAGGTGTCTTTTAGGAAAACTAAAATTTTAATTATTAACCTTTTTTAGCATAAGAGATCTGTGTCACACACAACCAAATACATAAACTAACACAATTTTATCGAGAAATACTTGGTCACTGACTTCAGTAAACTGTGAGAAAAATCAATTTAATTTTATATTTAATTGTAATAAACGTATTAAAAAATATTTACCTATAAAACAAGAGTCTCACGTCACGTGTAAAATTTTACAATTATTATTATTTTTTAATTTTTCATAAAATATATCTATATTTAAACTTTTCATATTTTTATTAGTATAATATATTGTACAAGCAAGACTAGAAAAATCTCGCCTGATATATCAAAATATTGGAAGACATTATATTGTCAATTAAAATCCATTGAACTATTAAACTTAAAAATAAATGCATCAAACTGTGTTTCAAACACACAAATTATAATATATTTCAATACAAGTTAAACAATTGAGCCAATAATTCAGTCTTAATTACTAAATTGAGCATCAATTTTCTTAAAATTAATTTGTGTTTGGAAGCACTTTGGTCCCGATGTTTCTAGGAATATATACATACACATAGTTAAAAAAATTAAATAAAATAATTAAGATAAAGTGGCTGGTCTCACATCCGCTAGAAAAAAAATGATAGCTTCCAAGCGGCTGATCATACATTTTCTAAACATACATAAGAAAATACTCGATTAAATTATCTTTCAAATGAAAAAAACTAGATCAAAATCGGTTCAGCCGTTTGGCTGTTACGACGCCACGGACATTGTCTTATCATTCTATAGTCGGGGGTAAAAAATTTGGCTATTAGTTAAATACTCAAATCAGACACGATTTTCTAATGTCAAAAACAAAATTTTATATGGAGCTTGTATGACAGATAATATATTGTGACGTCACAGATTTTGGAGTCGGGAAGTATTTCTTATAATACTTTAACGAGACCGAAAAAGTAGTAAATCACGTAATTAATAAAACTAATTAACTAAAGTGACGATCTCAGTGGCGCAGTGGTAAAGTTCTTGCTACTGAACCGAGAGGTCTCGGGTTCGATCCCCGGTCGGGTCATGATGGAAAATGATCTTTTTCTGATTGGCCCGGGTCTTGGATGTTTATCTATATATGTATTTGTTATAAAATATAGTATCGTTGAGTTAGTATCCCATAACACAAGTCTCGAAATTAATTTGGGGCCAGCTCAATCTGTGTGATTTGTCCTGATATATTTATTTATTATTTATTTATTAAAGTGACATATTTATCGACTTTGAATATATGATTACATACATACTTTTCTTTCTCGTCGAATACCAATCAATAGGTGAACTATTCTTCCGTCATACTGTTCCACTCCTCCTCAACGGTCCACAACGTTTTACTCAAAATCCTAAAATACTCATTATGGGACTACAATATAGGAGACAGTTATAGCATATTTTATTACAATCTTTGCATTCTAGGCACTGTCAGTTTATCCCTAATGCATCTTAACGTGGCTAATTTAGCCGGAGAACTTGGGACTAGTTGTTCCTGCTCTGGTCTTCTGATTGGTCGAGCTGGTGCTATGCACGTGCGGGGCACGTTGATGTGGGGATGTGACTTGGCGTGTTTCCTCAAGGATGATGGGTCAGTGTATCGCTTTCCGCAACCTATGGCTCCGCAGGCGTACGGCCTCTAGAAATAAAATTGGGGATAGGAGACTTTTCGATTGGTTAAGAATTGACACTGCAAGGCTGCCTAAATCCAATCAGTATATCATATCCGCTCAGGTAAATTTCCCACGGGACATTTATTTTCTCGTGACGAAAATCCTATGTCCTTTTCTGTACTTCAAACTACACGTATGCAAAATTTGAGGAAGAATGGTTAATTAGATGAAATCGTGAAGAGGTAACAAACATACTTTCACATTAATTATTAGCTAGGATATAGCATTCCCATGGAGGTTTAATATCAGGCCGGCATCATCAGTTGTAAAATTACAGCCGAATCAAAGTTTTAAGGTCATTTCTTACGCTGACTTCGCGCCGTCAGTCCCCCGAAAGCAACAGAGATGCGGAGATGAGAGAGAGAGAGAGAGACAGGGTATAATAACTTACAGCATTAAAATGTGTCCTTTGGTGTTTCGCCCGGTCTGAGGAGTTGGAGAAAGCCTTCTTACAATGAGGAGCTGGACAGGCGTATGGCCTCTCCCCCGTGTGGGATCTCATGTGGATCTTCAGGTTTTCTAGTCGTGAGAACGCCTTCCCACATCCGGGGTGCTGTGGGAAAAAACTTCATTATAATACTCCATAATAATATGTAACAAAAATTAAGTACAATATATCGCTTAATTTATTTGTCGTCTCTAATGATAATACATAAACTAAAATTTATATTAACAATTTTATATGGCAAATCATAATATATGTTTGCTTGGGTTTTATAACCACACTAGCCACCCGGCCTGGCTTCGCTCGTGTAAAACCATAATTAGTAGCCTATGTGAAGTTTTTGTCTATCTCTGTGCCAAGTTTTATCAAAAGCGGCCCAATAGTTTTTGAGTTTGTTCATTACAAAATCTTTTCTCTTAATAATATTAGTATAGAAGTTTACATATAGATGGCACACTTACATGACACCTATTGGGTTTGTGGCCAGAGTGAACTCTCATGTGTATTAGGAGCTTGTACCGCGCGTTGAAGGGCCGTCGTGCGCGTGCGCAGTCCCTCCATAGACAGCTGAATTCGTCACCTAAGATTGATACGAAATTTAAAGCTTCTAAATTGTTTAAAATGTAATCATTAAATATTGTGTTATAAATTGTAAGACAATATATAATTATTACATTTTAAACAATTTAGAAGCTTTAAATTGCCAAAGTCTGTCTGTCACGCTTTCACGGCTAAAACACTGGGCCGATTTTGGTGAAATTTATAAAAGAATATTATATATTTTTTATAGAATATTATATATTTTTTATAAATTTCACCAAAATCGGCCCAGTGTTTTAGCCGTGAAAGCGTGACTTACTTTGGCATTTATTATATTATAGGTAAGATTAGTTGGATTTAAGAGGACGAATCACCATTCGGTGATTAGGATTCGGATTATATTTTCTAAAATAAAATAAAAAGCATTTTTATCTAATCATAAATAAGAACTGGCCGAAAATTTATTTTTAAAAATTTATGAAAGGAGTTTTGGTTTACCTTTATAAGTGTTCACGTGGACCCTTTCAATATGTTCCACAAGAGTGTTTTGATTTGGATATCTTTCGTAGCAATGCTCCCATGAACAAACCCTATCTCCTGTAAAACAAAACACAATTAACATACACATCGATATTTATTTTATCTTACATTTGATTTTTTTTTAAATTAGTTATAATATTTACGCACCCTGAGTTCTATTTTTTTCTGTCTTTCTTTCATGTTCATAATAACCACGATCTTCAACTGTACCTATAGCTTCCTCTGTTTCTAATGTTAGACCAAAATCATCTAAATTTACAAACAAATCTTCTTCGTCGAAAGTTTCCGAGTTTCCATCATAATAACTCATACTTTGAACATCACTCTCGATCGATTCCGATATTGATACCTTTCTCTCATTCTTCTCAAAACTGAATTCCGTACAACTTGTTGGTGTATCAGGCAAAATATAGTTTTTATCTGTCTCAAGATTGTAAAGTACATTATTAGGATAACTATAATGTTCTAAACTATTCATTACGGGTATAGTATTGATTTGTGTTTCAAAATTTTGCTGCACAACTATGTCTGTATTGTTATAAGTACCATATCTCTTTGAAAATGCAGCCTCTATAGATGGCAGGTTGATTTTGTCATCTGCTGATTTTTCATTAAATTCCTCATTGAAAGCGTTAGGACTTAATCTACAGTTTTCATTGTCTTCCCTACAAAGTTCATCTATTAATGACTCGTCATCGATATATTCGTTGTTAATTTCATAGCTCTGTTTTTCTTGAGGTTTGCCATGATTCGATTCTGTATTAAAACTTTCATCAAAGTCTATGCTATCTAAATCAAGTAAAACTTCTTTCATGTTTTGTTCGTTGACATTACCATCGATGACTTGTCCAATAATTTCGAAATCTGTCACGTTACTCTGATGTTGATTCCAATCGTCTAAAACTTCGAAATCAAAACTTTCTTCTACACCATATTTAAAATTATCGTTTTTCTTATTTCCATTTTCTAGTTCTAAATTGAATTGCGTCATATAATAAGTGTGTAGATCAGTAACATTATTATCTTTATCTTGAAATAGTTCATCTTCATCGTAAGTAGGTATCAGCTCGTAGTCGGCCATGTTGCCAAGTTCATTTACCTACAAAAGTTCAGTAGACTTAGGTGCTTATTGACATGTGGTGTGCTGGTGTTTTGCATGTGGTTTTGCTATTATTATAAAAATAAACTTTCTCTGCGTCTCATCACGCGTGGCTTCAGCATCTGCGAATTATAAATTTAATCGCTTTTTAGTTTTATTATTACGACACGTGTTTCTGTTGTTGCTATCTTACAGTTGAGAAGGAAGTTTTTTTTTTTATATAATTTTGCGGATGTAATGTGCTGTTTTGCTAATAACGATTTTATTTTTAACATGAACCAAATTGAAATGATATTTTTAGATGAATATAAATAATGTTGCGTTGAATTCTAGTCTTTACATTGTTTTTGTTTCAGTACATTATATTGATTTGGATTTAATAGCGATCTTGATAGGTATGGAAGACTAGAGGGTAGGGTTAGTCTAAGGACATCAACTTCTCGAGAATATCCACGATTAATTTTCTTTTAAATAAAGGAATATCTGCTTTAGAAGGTTTATTATGTTTTACCGTAGAAAATGTGGAAATAGTTCTCAGTAACGAAATATTTATGAAACAACATCTACGCTACAATTATATTATGTGTCTATTACCTATTATAGATTTATAGGTAATATACTACACATAATATAATTCATATATGATTATATATTTTGAACAAAATAACCAATTTTATAACAAAGTTACTATTTATATTATTATATACAGACAAATTATATTATGTAGTAGATTTATTAGCAGTACTTAGTTTATTTTTATCACTTGACATCTAAAAATATGTAAAAAAATCATTTATATAAAAATATCAAATTGGAAGAAAATACATCAATAAAAATATTATATAAAAATATCAAATTGAAAGAAAATACATATAAGAAGGTATGAGTATAATGATTTTTTAAGTATAATTTAAATTCAGGTTTAGGAATTAACTTATTTAATTTGATTAATATTTGTTTGTCCAATAAAGGGATCATAAGTTAAGTTAATGTTCATTATAAAAATACTATTCCTTTCCCCCCATTATAGTAATTTGGGGGTAGATTTTTGAAAATATTAGTAGCCTATGTTTGAACGTCTTTAACGTCCAGCGGTTATGAACCGCAAAAGCGGAACAGACAGACTTTTGCATTTATGGACTATAAATATTTCAAAATATATATCAGCAACCAAGGCATACGTACTTAGTTTTAAGAAAATGGGACTTTTTTATAGTTGCACATTAAAAAACAATAATTCAAATTTGGCTGAAAGTAACATTCCTAAGATATTTTGTACTCTTATAAAGCACACACACTACACAAAAAAAAGAAATATAAAAAAAACTCACCAAAAAATCCAATTGGAATCTGATAAAATTTCACTCAAAAAAACAACGTCACAAAAATGGCGCGAACTGTCAAAATGACACGGAAAATAGGGATGCGTACAACCGCCTTCATTAGTAGTCGATTCAGGAATACCACGGGAGCCCACACTTATCCAAGGATAGAAAAAAAAAACTGTACACATGTGTTCCAGCCAGTATCCATGTACACACCGAAAATAAGAAGTCTTTCTTATTTCTTTAGCAGTAGAGTTCTAAATGCTTTGTCATTTAAAGTTTTAGCGTTGTTCTTAAATTTGTAAGGTTTTTAAGTCTTTTGGCGCCATACATTATCCATTTAAATGGATTTTTATGAAATCATGGCGTCATTAATTTTAATTTTTCTATGTGAAGTAAAGATAGATTTTTCAAATGGCCCTACTGATTGATTTTCATTGCTATATTTTTTTCTAGATCCTTGGCTGTATGGGAGATAATATCTTGACGATGTACCTAGGTTACGATTGGAGGTATTATAGTTAATAAGCTTTAAATTCGACTAATCAGATTATATTTTAATTTTGTTATGGTCAGAGAAATAAAATCGAATATTTTAGGTTATAAAATACAAATAGACATAGGACTTTATGTCTTCAGAAAAAGGTTTAATTTTTCTTCACTTTTTCTTTTCGGTTTCGCAAAGTCGGAATGCGGTTTCTGGGTCACACAAAACAGCCGACGAAGAAACCAGGAAAAGGCTCTCTTTTCTTTCTTGCTCGGTTTCTTCCTTAGCCGTTAAGTGTGGGACCCTGAATTCCGAGATTTAACCGCTAAGGAAGAAACCGAAAAAAGGTTCAAATGAGTGATGCCATCCGCACAATAGTTTTGGCACATTCCATCTAAGTACTTGCCACGTGACACGTGACGTTTGGCTTAAAATAAAATCTTTTTCATTCCAACGCATGACTCATCTCATTTCGGTTTAAAACTAGCAAGATACCACGATTTTTTTTATTTAAACATTATTGCAAAAAAAATAAGGCTTTTAAAGTATACGAACACTTTATTTCTTTCTTATCGAGTGTGTTATTGCTAACACTGTATATAACAATATTTTATTCAAGTCGCCTAAAGGCATATGACATGACTCTTAAGATTACCTATAAATATCTAGCGGCATATAGTAGGCGGACGCTAAAACCGCGAGAAATTTTCTGTGATGTTATTACTTGTCGCAAATGGACAATAAAATGAAACAAGAGACTTCGTTTCATAGTTTTCTGGATAGTTGTTTTAGCCTTTAGAATTCTCTTATCCAGATAACAGTATCACTATCATCATCCCTGACGGGGTAGACAGAGCCAGGGGTTTTGAAATACGAAGGCCAATCGGTGTGGACGGTGGAGTTAGATTAAACTGTGACATGTTGCTAACTGAAAAGAATATCTACTTTATAAACCTTTCCCTTGATTAACTTTTATGATCTTCGCGGACGGAGAACTTACTCGTAGTATGAAACATATTTTAACGCAGTAAATTCCATTCATAAATATGGAAAATCGATTTTATTTTGCAATTATTATATCAAGTGAAAAATTAGTTTATTTTTATTGATTTAATTTATAACCTAATGAGGTTAAACTGGATCCTTCCCTCTTTCAAGTTGGTTAAAAACCCCAATTTCTCAATGTCCAAAAGAAACTTGTATCTTTTCAAGCACATTATAATGTTTTATTGATTGTAATAAAAATAAAATCTTCAGCACTTTTTCAACAAATGAGTCGTCACGAAAGGGTCATAGAGTTAGCATAAACGTAGAGGGTGCGAATTTAAATAAAAAAAGTACAAATTTTATTATTACTATATTTAGAGAAATAAGCAATCGTTCCGGAGGTAAAATATATATTTTTGATTTTACGCTTATTGTATTTCAACAACAAGCTGCATTAAAAAAAAATCAACTCAAAAATTAATTGAAATTGAAACGAAAACGTAGAAAACAAACAATTAAAGACAAAAATAAATCACGCATTAATTAAATTAACAATTCGTTTGTAGGTAAATTTTACACACAAGAAATAATAGGACTCGGAACTTTGGAATTTAGCCTACACAAAGGGAGACAAATTTGCATAAATCAATCTTTATTCTAGCTTTGTTTTAAACTAGCTTTGCCCCGGGGCTTACCCTACGTGTAATTCTAGGTTATAATCTATCCGTACCGTGTACCAAATTTCCATTCCTAAATCCATCCCAAAAAGAAATTTACTTGGTTAATAATAAATTGGTAATGACATTGATAATAATATTATGAAATACGCTCTCAGCACACTCTATATATTTATACTTGCTCAATCGCAGACTCCTCCACAACGTCTCATAATAGCGAGATGCACCCGTTAAAGATTAAGAAAAGAAAAAAAATTAACTCTGCAAGTGCTTTCCACAACTTTTTGTAATGTTTTTTGTGTATTCTGTGTTAGGTGTATTTTAATTGGCCGTAAAAACGTAGTTGGCTAGGAGAACGGATTTATATTATTGTTTGTTAGTTTTTTGGATAGTCTAGAGAGAGGTTCTCGGAGCTCGGAATTTGGGAAACAATGTATCAAACGAATGAACATTATACTAAAACCATGATAGCTCCTGTCAAAACCTATTACGTAGTATAGATTTGAGCTATGTGGCCCGAAAAGTAAAAGTTAATTAGCACTCGGATCACAATCATATCCTGTTTTGATATACCTTTTGACTATGTACATTATGTACTTTTATATATATTTGTAAGAAACAATAATGGTAAGCCCTTCTGGCATGATAGGGACCGACACTGCTTAAATGAGTTTCTTTCGGCATTTCTTCTCAGCAGTGGTCGTTCCGGAGTTTAGGTAAATATTATTTTAGAACATGACGTGAAAAAGTGCCTGTGTGAAGGCCTAATTTCTGAATAAAGGATTTGATTTTGGTTTTTTAGATTTCCGATATTCACATAAAGTATCTCGTCTATATCCTTACAGGGTTGATAGTGTCAAGAGCTTCGAAACACGAAGATCACATTTAGCGACATAATATGGTTTCTCTAACTAGTCGAATCAGATACGTTTTTCTAATGTCCAAAAATAAATTGTATATGAAGCTTGATATGACATGACAGTAATGTATCATGACGTCACGGATTTTGAAGTCAAAAATCATTCTTAATACTTTATAGAGACCTCAAAATGGTGAATCTCGAATTAATAAAAGTGATTAATTGAAATGGCATTTAATTTTGGTATTTGATTGTTATTTAAATACGTCCATACACTTTTTACCCAGTTGAACAGCTAATTGCGAGTCCTTAAACAAAAAAAATATGTGAGTGAAAAATATGTGATTACAAAAATAATAATATATGAGTAAACGAGTTTTTTTAGGTCACTTTTAAACTTGTTTGCGAGGTCCTGTCAGGCGTGACGCCTAGCACTGACACTGACCATTCATTTTAGTATAAAATAATAATTAAAAAAAAAAACATTTTATTTAAACTTAACATAGTTTAACATATAATATTTATTTTTAGTTTAAGAGATACATTTTGTAATAACTAGTTGTTCCCCGCGAACGACCGAAGACCTCGCGAGCACAATATTTTTTTAACAAAATTGTGAATATTTATCAGAAACTACTGAACCGATTTTGATGCCCCACGAACTTAAAAATTTTATTAATAGATTCTAGATACCTTTTAAATTTCATCACTATCAGACCAACGGTTCGAAAGTTATCGCGTTACAAACATACAAAAAATGTAAGTATTTTTGCCCTAAGTCACAGCCTAACTAGAATGTTAGACGTCGCTCGCTTCGCTCGCTTCGCTTCGTCGGTCAATAAGGTGACAAAGGAATGTGTTTCCTTTTATTATGCGAACAACATTTTTTTGGGGATAGCGCTGATTTTCAGACAAGCATTTACCACTCGAAATAATTATGTTGGTAGTTAATTACTTATTTCTTTGTTTAATCTATTGGCGGTTTAAAGATAAAACTAACCAAGGCCCTGTCAACCTCGTAAGGGGTGAGTGTAGAGGTGGTTTTAATATAATCAACCTATTTACTTTGCAAAGCAACACGTGTCAAGAACGGTCAATGGTCGATCCTTGTCCCTCTTACATTGTATGTACTGATAGGGAGGTGATGGTCGTGTTAAATGATAACGTAGGATTATTCCAAAACGGCTGTTAAAAGGAATAACTAAACTAGCGACCCAGCCCGGCTTCCAACGAGGCCTGTAAACCTTCGGGAATGAAATTGTCAAAAGGCATTTAACTAAAAAAACCCGGTCAAGTTCCACTCGCGCATCCAGAGTTCTGTAATACAAAATTTTTAAGATTGTGTGATTTTGACATTTTGTACGAAACTAATTACAAATAAAACTTTTTATCTTTGAAATCTTTACAAATATTATTTCGTCTATATAATAGAGAAAACCGCATCAAAATACGTTGCGTGGTGGAAAAGTTGAAAGCTTAGAAACAGATAGACGCAGAGATCGATTTTGTTTTATACTTTAGTATAAACTCACGAAGCAATGAAGTACCTATCTCAAATTTTCAATTACAAATTTAGATCTGTGCAAATTCATCATCATCATCAGCCTGCCCTGCAAATTCTGAATCAGAAAAAAATAGTTTTCTAAAATTAAGTACCAGTATTAACATTTATGTAGGTTTATGATATTTATTTTAAGTATATTTATTATAATAAATCTATTTTTACAATTGTCAGTTTAATCCGACCCGTATTACTGTATTTCCTCGTCTAGCAATTTCCCAAAAGGTTGTCTGGAAGAAATTGCTTACAGCGCTAAGGCCGCCTTACGCACAATGTATCTATACCATAATGTCATGCTATGTGTGATTATACATGCAATAAAGATTTTTTGTATTGTATTGTACCTATGTACTTATATTAAAAAAATTTGTAAAAAATGTTAAATGCATCTTTTTCTATATGACGTCAGATAAGAATTCGCCTGCGGTAAACATTTTTGGTTGCGTAAAATATTGTTAAACTATGATACTTAGTTAGGTGATTGTTCTAACATTGTGTTATATATTTAGAAGCTTTTATGGGCCACTAGATTTTGCCCGCGACTTCGCCCGGGTAAATTTCCCTCGTTATCCCAGACGAAAGATAACCTATGTCATTCTCCATAGTTCATGTACCTACTCAAGTGCAAAATTTAAATGCAAAATCTATGCAAAATTTCAAGAATATTGTATGAGTAGATAGAGCGTAATACCTCTTCAGTTCTTCATGCTCTATCTACTTAATCAATCTCTTATAAACAAACTTACTTTCTCGTTTACAATATTAGTTAGGATTACGACGCATTTGCATGTAATGCATGTGGCTTGCAGAACATAAGTGCATGAAATATACATACAATTTTGGTCACCCAACCATTGCGCCATCGAAGTACTCCTACACGTTTAACAGATTAAATTAAGTATAAGTATTAATTAATATTATCTATTATCACTGTAATTATCTGGGGGTAACAACCGATTAGTTTACCACGTGTAGAATACATTGATAGGCTTCGAGCAAGTGTAGGTTTCCTCACGATATTTTGATCTTTCACCATCATGGTACGGCGACATCACAGCAGGCAAACACCAGGGAGTGAGTGCCGCCTGGTACGGCCTTCTGCCGAGACCAGAAAATTACGTAGGCAACAAAGTCTGGATATGCCGTTTTTGCTTGGCCCCGGCCGAGTGGGCAAACCCAAAAAGTTTTGGGTTGTTGTCGTCAAAGACGGCAGCGACTAAGAGTGGGTTGCACCGACAACACTGACGTTAACGTTAACCTGTAATACTGCACGGATTTTCATGCGGTTTATATAACAGCCAGCGGCTTCGCCCGCGTAAATTTTCCACTGGAACAGTTATTTTTCCGGGATGAAAGGTACCCTATGTCCTTCTCCATACTTCAAACTACATGTATGCTAAATTTCAAGAAGATTGGTTGAGTAGATAGAGCGTGAAGAGGTAACAAACAAAGTTACTTTCGCATTTATAATATTAGTTACGATAGTTGTATCCCATAACACAAGTGTCGAACTTGCTTTGGGGCTCAATCTGTGTGATTTGTCCTAATATATTTATTTTATTTATTTATATATATATATATGTTTAAATACCCTTTTAGTTAGAAATATTAATCTATTAATCTGCCATTGAATACATTTAAAACTTATGTTAAGAAAAATTTAATGAATAAAGCGTATTACACAATTAACGCCTATTTGACTGATAAAAACGCATGGATCCTCCCGACAACTTTGCCACTCCACACATGATCTCCTAATTCTTATTTTACTGTTTTTTATTATTTTATTTAACATTTTTATTTTTATTATAATAATTCATATATTGTGACATTTAAATTTTATTTGTAAAACATGTAAGTACGTGATTTGTGATCTTCAAGTGTCTGAATTATACTTCTATTTCGACGAATAAGAATTGTAACATGGGAATTGAGTGTGTCATGCTCACTCAAATGGTCAATCTGGTGGTGGCGTCGTGGGCCGGTCGTGAGGTTCCCTCTATTATGGTTGAGCTACGCGATGGCTGACCCATGCGTCAACTCGTGAACGGGTGCTGCCAGAGGGAACTGGTCATCTCATTTATCATATATTTTTATGTAAGTTAATTATGTTTCACGTCGATATATATCATAACAATATCAACCAATACAATCATACCCTGTTTTGATATACCTTTTGACTATGTACATTATGTACTTTTATATATTATTAGAAAAAAACTTTGTAAGAAACAATAATGGTAAGCCGATCTGGCATGATAGGGACCAACACTGTTCAAATGATTTTCTTTCAGCATTTCTGCTCAGCAGTGGTCGTTCCGAAATGCCAGTAATTTGTAGCTTGTGAGAAATAACTATAAATATAAAAATTGACGAGAAAAAGTGCCTGTAAAGGTCTAATTTCTGAATAAATGATTTGAATTTGAATTTAAATATCTCACTTGCCACATGTCAATTGCCTATCTACAGTACTATGCACGTGTCGTACAAGTGTTGAACAAGTGTGCAACACAAAAGGAAAGCGTCGCACGCGCATCCAACAAACTTAATGCACTTTTTATGCATTTTGCTTAATAACGGTCGTTATGTTAGCATAAACAGACCAACGGAAAGTTTTGCATGTAGATTTGATTAAAACGATGTAAATAAACAAATTATTCAGAGAAGCTCATTTTGCGATTAGTAATGGTCGGACGCGGGATGGGTGGCCAAAATTTTATCGAGCTCCTCTGTGCTTCAGAAGTTAATAAAGAGTATTCGCATTCGAGAGAGAGAAAGAGAGAAATCTCTCTCTTTATCGCGTGTTCGCGGTTGCATTTGGTTGGCTGCGACCCCGCGACACCGGTCAGCGTAAAAGAAACTTCAAAATTTTGATAATTCGGCTATGATTTCACAACCGCCTGTCTGCTTGTTTGGGAATGCTATTGTTGTTTATCAGCTGCCAAATGTGTCCCTTAGTCGCCTCGTACGACATCCACAGAACTACAAAAGGATATGGAGTGGTCCTGCTGTTGATCCTGAGGATACGATATATATTTTCACTTGATACTGCTATGCGTTCCTCGAAGCGTCTTGACATACGGACAGACGGATGGACAAGGAAGTTGTGTCTAATGGTTGACTTGCAGAGAATGTCATCATTCATCATTTTGTAACTTATGCAAAAAATATATTAAAAAAATTAAGCATTTTAGTCGTAACTAAAACGTAAGACAAATATTAAGCGATTTTTTTTTTAATGATTGTCAACGCAAATGAATTATACTGCGAAAGTAATTAACTTTTTTTTAACCCCGTGACCTAGATAGTGCAAGAGCATCATTAAACAGTGCCAAAGTTTTTGCGGTGTGAATTAATAGACGCACATGTTGATAATGTCAGTATTGTTTTACATATCTGGGACTAGATATGGACGCGAGAAATGCTTACACTTGTCCGTGGGGCTGTGGTTCTCAAACTTTTGTTGATGTTATCACGGAAATGTTTTAGAATTAAAACTAAAGTGTTTTTACAGTTTTTAGCCTCGGTCAGAGAGAGATTGATGGAACTACATCTACAAGAAACCTAGAACGCCTTAAATTTGAATTAGAAAAAATCGATGAAAAAGTAATCTATAGAACTATTGTAATACCTGTCTCGTGCAATGTATGTCACAGATATATATTACTCATGTAATTTTCTGTATATAAATTATTAATAAATCGTTTCGTTTATGACATCATTACGTGTATCATTACTACGTCACTTAACACGCATACGTAACTAACCATATCGGTACTCTTAGTTACATAGCCTGTCGTGATAGTGAAGTCTATCTCTTGAAACTGTTTAAATAAAGAAATAAATAAATATATTAGGACAAATCACACAGATTGAGCTTGCCCCATAGTAAGTTCGAGACTTGTGTTATGGGATACTAACTCAACGATACTATATTTTATAACATATACATATATAGATAAACATCCAAGACCCGGGCCAATCAGAAAAAGATCATTTTCCATCGTGACCCGACCGGGGATCGAACCCGGGACCTCTCGGTTCAGTGGCAAGAACTTTACCACTGCGCCACCGAGGTCGTGTTTCATTCTAGACCATGAATGATGTCGACGAAATGTAGATCTATCCGCTTAAAAATGGCTGAATTTAAAAGCGGTATATTTTCTAGATAAAATAGGAGCTATAAATCATATTCAACGTTTTTTTTTTTTCATATCATGTTCACACTTTCATACAATTTGTAAATTTTCGACGATATTTATCATCGCTTGATGAGATACTCGCGCCTTTCGGTTACATTATTGGCTGTGATATACCGAGAACACCGTTATAATAAAAGGCCTCAAATCGAGATTTTCTTCCTCAGCCCATTTTCATTCAATCCTGAATGAAGGACTCTAGCAATGAACGTCATTCTCCTCGGTTTTATTCTTTGTTCATCCATCTCCTTCCAGCGATCTTGATGACGTCCGTAATCGAGGTATCAGGTGGTAAATAAGTTTGAGAAGCACTGAACACCGCGGTGGTAACTATACAAAATTAACACACTCGTGCGCATCAGTGCTGTTCAAATGAGGGCCGGAGATTTTCTATTTTTCGTTTTTGAAATATAGTGAGCCACAAGTAGGTCAAGTACCTACTTGTGCCTAAAGTACCTACTTGTTGTAAATTAGTTTATATCTACAGAACAAAATATTAGGGGTATGGTGATTGATGTAGATAGATAATTCATAATAATAATTATATGAACTACCTATCTATTTGTACATAGATTTCTGACGACCTCGGTGGCGCAGTGGCAAAGTGCTTGCCACTGAACCGAGAGGTCCCGGGTTCGATCCCCGGTCGGGTCATGATGGAAAATTATATTTTTCTGATTGGTCCGGGTCTTGGATGTTTATCTATATATGTATTTGTTATAAAATATAGTATCGTTGAGTTAGTATCCCATAACACAAGTCTCGAACTTACTTTGGGGCTAGCTCAATCTGTGTGATTTGTCCCAATATATTTATTTATTTATTTATAGATTTGCTTACTTCTAGGTAAATAAATATCTTCCAACAGACTTGAAAGAAGAAAGAAGATATGTTGATATTTTTGTTCCCCTTTTAATTGCGCAAAATATTTAGAGATACGTTTTTTTATGAAATTTGTAATGCGGTACTGTTTACGTTTAAAATCTATTTTAAAAAACAAACAAAACGTTTCGTCCATTTTCCTTTTTATTAAAAACTATACTATACTCCAGAAGGTTTCGCCTATCTCTGTGTTATATCCTTGTTAATTCCATCTAAATCGGCCTAGTATTTTTCGAGTTTATTCATTACAAACAATAATACAAATCTTTCCTCTTTATAATACTATATAGGTATTGACGACCTCGGTGGCGCAGTGGTAAAGTTCTTGCCACTGAACCGAGAGGTCCCGGGTTCGATCCCCGGTCGGGTCATGATGGAAAATGATCTTTTTCTGATTGGCCCGGGTCTTGGATGTCTATTTATATATGTATCTATTTATAAAATATAGTATCGTTGAGTTAGTATCCCATAACACAAGTCTCGAACTTACTTTGGGGCTAGCTCAATCTGTGTGATTTGTCCTAATATATTTATTTATTTATTTATTTATTTATTTAGTACGGAAGAAAAGAGCGGGCCGCGACTTGAAATTGGAATAGAACTCAAAACGTAAGAACACGCGCACATGTTCCAAAACAGAAATAATACAATATCAGCAATTGTGCCACACGCTCGAACACACATGGATATGTATATAAATAAACTTTCTTTGAACTGTTTACAAAAAATAAGATTATATTGGGCCCTAGAATAATCGATGGTTGGCTGTTGTTTGCTTCAAATTAAGAAAGGATATATGAAAAAATATATATCGATTTTTTTATATATAACTATGAGGTCCCAATGCTGGGCAAAAGCCTGCGCTCTGTTTGTCAATTTTCCACTTCTATCGCTCGCCAGTTGTCTCGCTTTATCGAACACAGATAGTAGATCGCATCTTCGGCATTATTTCGATAATCGAATTAATATTTAAAGAATATTATATTTGTTAAAACGTATATATATGTACGTTAATACTTATTATAAAACAAAGACCTCTGTCGCGTCTGTCTATCCGCGATAAACTCATACGGTATTCACCAATAGATAATAGATAATTCCTGTGGAAGGTTTATATGTATAATTTATTATATTTTTCCCTGAGAGAAGCCGGGTCGTGCTGCTAGTTAATAATAATAAATATGTACATGAAAGTAACCTATCGTTTGTCGATTCTCGCTAAGTATGATTCATTAGTCATTGGAATATTCTTTAAAGTTAGGTAAATGAGATAAAAATACAAACGTAATAAAACATTATCTGTATTTGAGCCATTGATATGTCTCAGCATATTATTTCATCGGCTATGCATTCCCCAAATCACGAAACTTTCGATTCGGCATACAATGCTAGTTTTTCATTGTGGCAATTAAAAGCTCTCATACAAACTATGCAATGTTCAAGCGTCGGCATTCTGTCTTAGGTTTGGCGAGAGTGTGTGGCTAATTAATCGTACGTCAGGTCTTAACTTTTGTAACTGAAATGTCGGTGGATTTATAAAATGCACAAGCTTCTAAAACCAAAACATATTTGCCTAAATTCCAAAAATAAAGGTTTCATCACACGCCATTCTAGGACATCTAAAAACGCACGTCTGACGCAACAAAAAAAACCTTTCTCACGTATGACAACATAACCATTGCCATGTGCAACGATTACTCATCAAATTTCTATAAAAAAAAAACGTCTCCAATATTATAAAAACACACTAAATAATCCCCAAAACTTCCATTACGAATTGAAATGACACTTTCGCTAGAAAAAAAACTTAACCCATTCTTAGACATGTGCGTGAAAAAAAAAACGGCTTTTTCGTGAGTTCAGTAACCAGATCTGGATTAAAAATACAGTTATTTTAGATTTTTTTGTCGGTTCAGTGGTTTCTTAGTTGCGTACAGTTGAGTTATAATTAAGAACCACATGTCAGTAAGTGATTAGGGACGAGTTGTTTTATCTATCGTATCGATATTTAGCACCAATTGATTTTAATGCTACTTATAATTGCGAAAGTTTGTTACTCTTTCACGCAAAATCTAGTGGGCCGATTGTAATGAAATTTGGTACACGAGTAGAATATAACCTGGAATAACACATAGGGTACTTACTACATTGTGATTGAAGGGTTACAGGTTCGTATCCTACTCGTGCTACATGGGTTTGTATACCAATCTGACTCATGTGAGTAGTTTTTATAGACCACTTGCCTCCGGTGAAGGAAAATTGCGGGTAAACCTGGTTGACAGTTCAGTTCACTAGTGTGTATGCGACTACTTTCCACTTATCGATAGGCAGTCGTAAAAGTTATGTCAGATGTCATTGGGCGACTTGATTCACAAATAAATAAATGTTTGAGAGCGTTTGTTGTTGTATTATCCTTATTATTTTCGATAACACACTCGAAAAGGAGAAGAATATAACATATATATCGAATAACTTTTGTTCGATAAATCGTTACATCCCTAGCGCACTTGGCACGCCTCGTAAATCAAGCTAGCGCGCGCGTCGTATCGATAGAGCAGCATGCTTTTGTAATAACCTTTTTTGTCGACATTATTATTATTATTTCGAAGAAAAACTTCAATTGTTGTATTTTAAGTACTTGATAAACAACACACAATAAACGTACGAGAGGCAGATCTAGGTAAAAGTCGTGTATATGAGCACCTCGCTGTCAACTAATTCAGTCAAAAAGCAGTGCTTGCATCCTTGCGTCCCGGTTTGAAGGGTGTGAGAGGCGGTGTGATTACAGGGTACCGTGTCAAAAGATAGGACACGAAGTAGGCATCGCGCGTGCGACAACCCTGTTGTTATAGGCGTTGATACAGGCTGTGGTGACCACTTACCATCAGGTGGGCCGCATGCCTGTTTGCCTGTTTGGTAGTAAACAAAAACGTAATTCTACATTGGGAATGAATTAAAAAGCAACGTTTTCATCTTGGTCTTCCTGGAGCCGTTCGTTCTACCTTTCCTTCTATTATCAACAGTGATTTAGTGAAAAATCTAAATAGAAAAAAAGATAAACAAATTGAGGTATAACTAGGGAAATAAAACCATACGTTATTTAAAGCTACAATATTATTATAAAGAGGCGTTTGTTAGTTTGTATGTTTGAGGCGGG
The DNA here is from genome assembly GCF_027563975.2 of Plodia interpunctella. Classification (NCBI taxonomy): domain Eukaryota; kingdom Metazoa; phylum Arthropoda; class Insecta; order Lepidoptera; family Pyralidae; genus Plodia; species Plodia interpunctella. The sequence continues at coordinate 5,654,648 of NC_071316.1, forward strand.
TAATCTCCGAAACTACCGAACCGATTGCAAAAATTCTTTCACCAATAGAAAGTTAAGCATTCTCACGGGAGCGAAGTCCCGGGCGACACCTAGTCTGTTACATAATTGGTTATATTTAATTAGCTAATCTGGTAGTATTTTTAAATTGTTTTTTACAGACATTTTACAGTCTGGAAAAAGTTGATATTAAACTAGTTGCGTTCCGGGGCTTCGATCCCGTGGGAATTTCGGGATAAAAGTAACCTGTGTGTTATGCCAGGTTATATTCTACTCGCGTACCAAATTTCATTACAATCGGCCAAGTAGATTTATAATTATTATAAATTAGTAGGATGAAGATACAATGACACATATAATTTCAGCGGATGTGAGTTTTATAACTGCATTTTTTATGAACGAATTAATTATTTCCACTTAAGGGACTGCACTCCAAATGCTGCATCTGTAGTGTGACTAAATATGTGTATAATTAGGCACTAACTAATAGTCCCTACTCTTCGTGGTATTATGATCCAACTAGCGACCCGTGCCGACTTCGCTCGGGTAAATATATACATAAAATTATAAACTTAAACACTCTATGACGCTATCTATTGGTGGTAACCGCGTGAAAATTCGTGCAATAGTTTTTGCGCTTATCGCGAACAGACAGACAAACGCGGCAGAGGACTTTGTTTTATAATATGTATTAGCTGCGCCCAGGGCCTTCGCTCCCGTGGTCATTACGGGATATAAGTACTCAATGTGTCATTCCAGGTTATCTATGCTTGTTATAAATATTCGTAACAATCTATCTTGATTTAGCGCGAAACATACATCCTCACATATACATGTCTTAAGTTACATAAGGAATTTTTAAACACTGTTAAAAAAATGCCAAATTACTTAATATGCAATATCTGCCGCCGATTCACACTAACTTTACTATAGGATAGGTAATATAAAATTTATGTACAGTTATCACGATTTTAGGTAGATTTCTGAGTCCAATCTGTTGGGAAATCACAAGTTAATAAAGTTATGTGCAAAATAAATACCTAATGAAAGAATTCAAATATCTAAAAGAAATATTCTGCATTTATCTATGTACTAGAATTCGGCTGGTTTCTGCTTCGCATGGGTGCAATGTTATGAATGTTATATGTTACGGCTAGGTATATCGTGCTTATCTTGGTCTAGACCCAGGTGCAGTCTGACGCAGAACCTAGATATTTATTTCGTGTACATCTTTCTATAGATCTGACATGAATACTACTGCTAAAATGATATGATTTTCGTCTATTTTCATATTCCGGTTCCGTCCGGATAGCCGGACATCTGAACTATACCACGGACAAAAAGAGACAAAATTATAAAAATGAAACAAATGTTAATTGTAATGATTTTGTTTAATACAACACTAATTAAGTATAATTTACAATGATCAATAAATGTATTCTCGCACCACGTTGGGCGCCAAAACAGCCGCGAGTCGGGGGACATACCTTTCTCTCTCTCCCACTTAACGATGTAGCATATAACATAGCGTATAACTATCTCTTTCACGCATTCCCCTCAGAGCCATCTACCACGACACAGCAAAACTCCGCTAATCGGCAAAATAAATTTATAACAATCAATTCCGCAAAAAATATGACAAATTTTTCGTGCATATACTTAATAAAAAAATATGTAAAATCGTTGGTACGTTGTACTTCAACTTATGGTAAACGCAGTTTTCATTGTCAATAAATATTTGAATATTAATGATGTGAATATTTAACATCGAATTTAAATGTCCTCTTTTATGTGAAGAGAAAGAAGCACGGGTATTACAACTATTACAATAAACTGCTTGACTATTGTATCCTATGATATATATATTTTATTACTTAATTAAAAGAGCAGGCGGACAATAAAATTGGTATTTGTGGTTCTTAATATGCATAGGCAATATTTATACGACGGGAAAACAAATAAGTTCAAAATATGAAGTATTTTATAAATTATAAAGAAAAAACACATACATTAAGGCGCTTCAAACATTCTACAGTTTTACACAATGTGTTTAAATATTACAAATTCGATATACATATAAATTACCAATCGAATTGATGTCTACATTGTTACAATAGGTATACATATATAGCAGTGATATGATTATTTTCACCCTTCTTATTTAGGTATGTTATCGTATTATAAAGATTATCGAATTCCACAATAAACCAAAATTTATCACAACATAACTTTCTTTACATTATATTATTATTTATATTATAATAATTGTATAAATGCAGTACTTATTGGAAATGCACGAAAAAAAAACAGTAGAAATTTACGGTAGGTAGTTTACGGCGAAAATTTTTACTAGTCACTAAGTATTGATTTTTTTTTCTAAATTTTCTACAACATGAACGATGTAATAGTTATAATAAGTAAACGTTACACTCTTCTAAATATAACCTTTTAAAGAATTTACAGCTCATGACGTCCATGATAAATATTTACATTAAAGTCTTAGAGTCTAATAAAACAATTCCTTGAAATTAAAAAAAAAAAATTCAAACGTACAGTGCCTTTCTTATGACACACCGTTTTGCAAACGCAAAAAAAAAGAAAAAATAAAAAAAAATATATTTTTCAGATCATTGTCAAATTGCAATCACAAAAACAACATTTTAAGAAAATAAGAAATTGTAACAAACTCACATTTTTATTCTCGATTCAACGTATAAATTTTTCTTCATTGAGATCTTTCGGGTGTTGAAAAATAAGTAGAATAATTTGCGCTCAAATATTTTAAATGCAAATCACAAACTGAACGCTATGCGTAAAATTTTGAAAAAAAAAAAAAGAATTTTCGTCTACACAATTTATATTTAGGCCAATACAACTACTTATTGTTCTTACTATTATATTACAAGATGATTAAATATTTTAAATATTGATATGGACCTTTAAAGGTTATAAATCGTTGACTGTTTATCTGCTCAATTCGTTTCTAGAATTTACTAACACTTATACTATAAATATATCACTAACAAATATCTGAATTACAGCTACCGAAACTAAACTCGAAAGAAAATAAAACCTATAATACTTCAAAGAATCCCGTTAAAACCGGGTTAATAAAAAAGAACAAAAATATATATTTGGTTACACACACAATTCCTTGCGGAGATCGTCCTTTTACATAAAAAAGTCCAACAGTGAACACATTACACTTTCTAAAACACCATTCTATATAACTTGAAATATATCTAGACCCGTAAATATTAAACTGTATTACATACTGTGATATTAATATAGCTAACACTGTGGACTAAATGTCCGAGGTCATCGCATTGCTAAACGAACACTTCACTTTTTTCAATCGATATCACTTTCAAACTAGATGCATCTAGAATAAAGCAGTTTTTACTGGATATTTCCGGCTTCAGATAAGTCTAGTTATTGCGTTGATCCGGATAGAGCTATAGGGCGTACTAGATTTTACTTGTCAGATCTCTGTTCATTGAGTGACAAATTTTCAGCTTCGTCTTTGATGTGTGATATAGAGGGTCGATATCTGTCTTCAGACCGTGGGTAGTCGTCGTATGGGCTGGTCTCGCCTGATCGGTTACTGGAAGACTCCTTGTTGGAGTTTGAATAGTCACCTGTGTGATAATTGTCGTTATAATACATTTTTATTGCTTAATCGGACACTATTTAGACAGTTATAAATTTCGGTATGGTACTTGTGGAAATTATAGGAAGATAATGTGTTTTTTTTTTAAATCTCAATGGGCAAAATAAACGAAATCCTATTTAATTAATTATATCAAGTTGACTCATGACAAAGTAATTTTTCATGATAGTAATCGTGAAGTTATTTTTTCGTATCTATTCATCTACTTATAGGTGAAAACTAAAAATACTTTACGATTTCTATTTCAATCCAATAGATCCATTTACCTTTGTTTGAATAATCAGATGCCTGCATCTCAGTTTTCAGTGCGTATATATTAGGCTTGATATCTTGAGCCTCTGAGGCACTCAAATCTTCGGCTTTGACCTCGTGAGATGAACTGCTGTTGCCGTAGCCATTCATCAAGGGTCTGTTGAGAAATATCATTTTTTATATGAGAAAAGTTCGTGGGTTTATTCCACAAGGCGTTGGTTCCGGTTTAAAATAGTACCACTTCATATCTTCATGTGTATGTTGTACGAGACTAGTAATGGATACAGCCTAGACAGCAGATAGTCGATAATAGTATTTCCAAGGAGAGTTGAGGTCAGGCAAGCGGCTGGTTGTCGCAATCACAGCTAAATCTTCAAATTTTATAAGTTACTTATTTTTTACGCTCACCCCAAGTTTCGCGGTGTCACAGCCCAGAATGTAACCGGAAATATGTGAAGATAAGAAAGGAATTAGAAACAATATCAGGAATATATTTCTACGCCTGAGCGTTGAATATAAATTGTAACACCTGTATGTAACCTGTGTCACAAATAAAGATATTTTGATTGGAAGAATATCTGTTATCACATTCGTGGATAAATGCGGAAATATGATTAGATCTTAATTTTTTACGCATATTTCTTTATGCTTTAATAGTATGGAAGTTATAACTTCGGTAATTGATTAATAACATTGCATTATATCCAACTAATGAAACTTGAAATAAATACTTTAAATAACTACCTATAGTCATCATGAGACGAGGGATATTCATCTGTCTGCATCATGTGGTCCTCCCCAGACATGTACGAAAGGTTGCAGTCTTCCATCATGCCCTAAAATAATAAACAGATATAGCAGTTATCATGTAATGTCCGGTAGTACTCGAAACAATAATTTTGAGAACTATTTATATGTGTACCTGAATATTTCGCTTAATAGCTTCGCTGTAACCGTGAGGGCTTGTCATCATTGGTGGACTTTGAGCTCCCAAGAATCTGTTAATTAATTAAAAACATAAAATAATTTGTCACATAGCGTAATACAAAATTGTTCAAACGATTTTATCTACAATTTTTTTTTTAATATTACACAATAATATTTCTATGGAAATATTTTCTCTAAAAATGTACTTAAAAAAAATTAAAAATGAAAATATAATAAAAATCATACCCGGCCAATTCAGACCTCTTCTAATAAATTGCCATCATATTATAATTATTTTGTGATTTTTGTGAAAGTGTAAATTGTGAAGTGTCTAATTTTGAATTAAAAAGACCAATCATCTGTAAAGTGATTACGTGTGCGTATGAGATGTCCGTGTGTGTGTTATAGAGAAAGATAAATAGAATAAAATAGTTTAAAAACGGCAAGCATAATATTATTAAAAACAATTTATTAATCTATCTACCATGCGACGAAAATGCACTTGCAAAGCGGAATAAGCGAACACTTACCGAAAACTAGAAATAGGGAATAAAACATGCTAAAGTTATAGACGGGATTAAAAAGATAATAGTTATCGTTAGTCTTACTTGGTATCCAACGACGATCCTTTTTTACAATTATGTATACATGCATATATACAAACATTTTATATTCATATCGATATATCTCATAGCTTTCATCAAATACAAATTAAAAAAGGGAACGTGGAAAAATTACCAAATTACATGAGCAAATGAATTAAGCTAGGTCATTGATCAAGTTATTTGTATTGTGATGTTAAAAACTATAGCAAAACAATCAGTTACAGCTTTGCACTATTCGGCTTAGAATTAAAATGTGTTTGGTTTACATTGACGACATTGTAGTCTTTTCAATTAATACATAAAATCGAAACACAAATTAATCCGAAGCCTAATATTAAATTGAAACAATCACATTATCTAGTTACATTCTAACATGACAGATTGAATTAATCTAAGCTTACACAGTGATACACTTTACATAATGGTCAGAAACATCAATCTAATGTAAATACCTATAATTATCATTGTAATTAGGGATAATTTTAGGCGGGTTTCACATACAAAACTCCATTTGGACGCGATCGCCCAACGACTCTTTGATTGTAAAAATATACAAAATTATTATACAATTAAAAAAAAATACATTTTCACATTTAAAATAAAGTAGTGATGTAACAATAAAATCATAAATATTACTTTCTTTTGACTGTTTCCCAATAGTACAAGTAGGCTTAAATCAGCATACTCATATGACGAGATTATACCCGGAATACCTTTTAATATTAAAAATTAAGCTCATGGCAGACTTTCATTGATCTAAATATCATCATCATAATCTCTTCTTTTTCAGTACATAGCCGAGCATAGATGTGTCTTCTTTAAATATTTTTAACGCATCGGCTTCTTAAGTTTTGTTACGATAAAGAATGCTGAATCAAGTGTAGGAAAAAGTCAAAGCCTAGATTCGTTGGACGTTCGCCGGTACAGGTTGCAGTCGCCCTTACTGTGGTGGCGGAGCGTTGGCGGGCGGCGCGGGCTCGTACTTGCGCGGGCGGCCGCGGCTCAGGTGCCGGCGCTTCACGAACTCCGCGTCGTCGACCATCCAGAACGATCCGAAGTCGTCCTCGTAGCGCACGAAACATTTGTGCAGAGACAGGTTCGTCCGGATCGCATTCTATAATTCAGCGCCGTTTAGAAATTTACACAACATATGCAAACCGAGAATGTACTTCCACCGTCTTACATATAAGACGTTGAAAGCACAGTAAGATCGTCGTGGAAAACATTGTAGACATGCAGGATCGCCCAAGAAGAACCCCAAGGAAGGGGATAGACAGGAGGGAGGTTAATAGGCAAGCGAAAAAACGTTATTCACCGTCGCTTAAATCCACGAACACACACAAAAAACGAAACCTAAATACCAAAAAATACATGACCTTACATATTGTAGCGCTATAATCAATGCAATATTTCTCATTATAACGCTACTTACAAACTTCAAAATCACTACACAAATAATTTCAAATTCTGTAATAAAATTTATTTACACAATTAGAGTTAGATATACATTGCTAGGTTAGATAGAAAATATTTAAAAGAAGATAAAATGTTTGATTTTGTAAAATATGTATAGTGTACGACAGTTCTGTGTATTTATGATTTGTTTATTGTGTGTCAGACATTCAAATAATTGTATTTAGTTGTCAAATTATTCCAACTTCACAATTTACACTTTTAAATTAAATTCAGAAAGAAATAATATTGTGTCATTGTAAATGCATCATTTTATTTGGATATTGTTTTGTACATTTGACAATCAAGAATATCACAGTTGAAAATAGCAATTAAATGTGATACATAAATATTTTCCGTTTCAAATAGTAATGTAATAAATGTTGTTACATTGTATTCGGCACTTTTTTTGATAATAGGTATATATGCATATTATTTGTAAATGTAAATTGTTGTGTATTTTGATTTGTGTAGTTTGGTAAGAAAAGTTGAGTTTGTGTAAAATGTATATTTGTGTAAAATGACTGTAATTGAATAAGGACATTGTGTTTAATGTCTGTATATTTTGTTAAAATCGTTATATATTCTGATATATGCAATAATTAGTTTGAGAAGAGTATAGTGTAAACCTTTTTCTCAAATGAGAAAAGAAGCAGTCTGAAAATGTGTGTTGTGATTGTGAGTGTGTACACCGCTCGTTAAATGGGTTTATGCTATTTGTGTCCCACTGTTGGACAAAAGCCTCCCCTAATGTGGTCCTTTCTCTAAATTTATTGTGTGGCCATCATCCATTCTTTTTCGGAGTTAGATTTTTATCTTGTGTAAATTATGTTTGTGTGTATTGAAGTAGTAAATGTGTGTATTTTGTGTGTATATGTGAAAAAAGTGTTATTGTGTTGTGAAACGAAAAGTGAAAATAAATATTATCAGAATTGTGTAATGAAATGTAAGTTTCGAAAAAATGTGTTGTTATCATTGTGCATTGAAAAAATATAATTAGTATATCAAGTTCGTATATTAAGAATTGTGTTATTTTGTTGCGAGTGCAATGAAATGTTCCCCCATCTCCCATCCCATCTCCAAAAGTGTTACGTGAAATGATAATTAAAGGAAAATTTAAATGAACAGAATCGTGCATTAAGAATTTTGTCATCGTGTGAAAAAGTGTTACGTGAAATGAGAATTGGAAAATGTATATATCAGTATAAATCAGAATCGTGTAGTGTTAATAATTGTGTAAAAAATTGTCAAAAAACTATGTAAACACATAAGAATCGTGTCATCGTGTTGCGAGTGTAATGAATATTCCCAAATCCCAAAATAGTGTAAGGTGAAATCGTAAAAAAAATGCAACATCAGAATCGGTCTGGTTGGCGGGCGCACCGTACCCCGCGTGTAGAGCGGGCGCGGGCGCGTGTGCGGCGCGCTGCGGCCGCCGCTTGTAGAACTCCACCTCGTCCACCGTCCACACCGCGCCCTTCACGTTCTCCACGCGCATGAAGCACTTGTGGAGCGACAGGTTGTGACGCACCGCGTTCTGTTTTGTACTATTCTATATTTATTTGTTCACACACGCCACGGTAAGGCAAAGCGGCATTAAATAAAATTTTTATATGAGACGTGTTTGCTAACGGATGAATATTTTTTTATCGATTAGCGAATTACATAGGCGAGTGTCTTTAATGAACTATTTAGAAGATTATCAAAAAAGGTCTATTATAATAGTAATAATAAAGCAAGCATATGACTATTTAATAACACAAATAATATATTAATGACACACATTTAATACTGCTTTGCCACGTACTTGTAAATATAAAAAAAAACATTAAAATCTTAAGTTAACAGATATCGTACATATATGGGATTACTTTAAATATATAAATATTATATTATACTATTATAGAAATTCCGCTTTCTAATAATGAACTTGAATTTATTATTAGAAAGTAGATATTTTTCTCAATTGACTTGTAATCTAAAAATTATACAACTAAAATCTAAAGATCTACTTTTACCTTGAATCTGCTGTACTATAAATAAATTGTTAATTACAAAAATGACATTGTTAAAAGCATAATATTTACTGTTTACTTTAATATAAACAAAATTTTGTGTATAATTCTTAACTTTCTTACTCCTGAACATTCAATAATTCAAATTTAATGTACAATTTTCATTGCTTAATTTTATATATGATTTTATCAAAATCTTAAAAGAGAAAACCAATAATATTGTGAATATTTCATCACATAATATCTGTATATGCAAATAATGTTATAAATTTTTTTTAATAGGTGAAAAAATGAAGTAAATTAATTTAGAAATAACATACCTTCCAAGTGGCCGCGTTACGCCTAAAGTAACAGAAAGTTGTCTGGAACCAGTTGTAGATCTCGTTTAAAGTCAACTGCTTGTCTGGAGACTCTATTATGGCCTGAAAATACATATTATAATAAATAAACAATAAGATTTTTTAAATTTACTATTAGATTTTGTTGGAATAAAATAAATGTGTTTTATAACAAAAAAAAATTGACGAAGGTCTGAGAACACTGCCTTGAGGACCTCCACTTTTTTAAGAATGTAACATTTACATATATATGTGTAATTAAAAGTATATAAATTCTGATGTTTGTTATTGCACACTCTTGAAGAAAAAGTGAACTACTTCTTTCTTTTGCAACTCAAAGGTCGGATAGAGGAAAATTGATTTTTGAATACTTTTACTGTCTGCCTTTGCGCTCATTTTTCTTTGAATGTCTAACTATAGCTTATATTCCTTCGGTAAATGGTGAAAAGTAAAGATATTATGTATCTATCTAGCTGATCACGTCTTAGTTGTTATAAAAAGTTCACTTACTTGTCGAATCAACGACGCGTATGTGAATGGAGGTCTAACATCAGCCGTCTTGTAAAACTCACGGTTACGTTGAATCTCTGAAAACATTGACAAATAAATTGAAAACTATATAAACAAAAATGACAATATCTAAAGAATTAATTTTACCTTGTTGGACGTCTAATCCAGCTCTTTCGAGCATATATGGAAGACCTTAGACAAAAATATTCTTTATAATACTGATATAGGGGGTGATAAAATTATACAGATCTATGTTTTATTTTTTTTTTAATAGAAAATACAGCAATTAATCGATGCAAACTGTGCACTTTTTCTTCTTGAATGATCGGTTTTTGATAACATACATTTTTATTTTGAAATCGTCACAAATAGATACTTATCAGCTACATGCCTTGTCATTACAGAAATTCATCCACATGTTTCGTCGAAACTAATCATATTATAAAATTAACAAATAAAATTAATCGAAGACCCTGAAACAGATAAACCCAGCTCAAAGGCCTTCATAAAGCTGCATTACCGCGAATAGTTCGAACTGAGCCAGTAATACATATAATACACATAGTATCATATAGCTCGGATATCCGACGAACCAACAAAATAACAATTAAAATGAAGTAAATAATTACTTAGTATGAATTAGTAATACACCAACCTCCAGCTATAGCGACGCCAGATTTATCAGAGACGCGTCGTCGAACTGGCCCTGGTGAAGCGCCTTCACTTGCTGCTCCTGTAATTTGAAACTCTAAATTATTATAAGACTATGACAATAATAATTGCTCTATAAAAAAAAACTTAATGCTAACGATACTGATGATAAATACCTGACCACAGTACAACCCTCTTGTTTTGCAGGCCACGATCAATTTTGGGGTTACTTAGCCAGCGGAGTAAGTTGATTTGAGTGATGAATTAACCATGAGGTTTGACGGCGGTGTGGTGCGAGAAGTCCCTGGCATTGTGCTGGTGTCTCATCATGGCCGGCAGTTAGTCCAGCTCCTTTCGCAGTGAGCTGAATAAATAGTGAGTTATTGATTAAATTCTAATGTTACCATGAGGTTTGACGGCGTGGTGCGAGGAGTCCCTGGCGGCGTGCAGGTGTCTCATCATGGCGGCCAGTCGGTCGCGCTCCCGCCGCAGCTGCAGCTCGAGTTGGGCCACCACCTGCATCTGGACTCGCGCCTGCGCTGCCGATCTATCGTCCAAGGTGTGGGCTGCTTCCAGATGTCTACGGGAAGAAACAATTGATCAATTGGTTCTTCTATTCCTAACGAATATTTATTATAATCGTAACGTTATAATATGGGAAAGTTTGTTTTTTGTTAGCTCTTCATGCTGTATTCTACTTAATCTTCTTGGTTTACATGTACATGTAGTGAAGAGTGCGGTGAAGGACATAGGGTTCCATGCATCCCGGAAAAAAGAACTACCCACGTTTACTACCACTAGATGCCTATAAGTCGTCGTAAAATTCATGTCAAATACCTTTTAGGTTACTTTAATAACATTTGACACAGTAGGCTCTCTATCCATATGGAAAGTACCTATGAGGAAAATTAAAAAAAAAAAAAACTTAAGTACTTGAGGAATGCTTGGTAGTCTTCGGCGAGAGCATCACAACCGGGCCACTTGCAGACCCCTCGTCCGAACAGAGGGTGTTCTTCCATCTCACTTCCCCATAGCATCAGACCTAGTGAAATAAATGTATGCTATTTAAAACAAACATCCAGAAATTTGAAGTGTCATAATGTCAATGCTATGAAAGATATGACGAACATAAAATCTATTCGAAGATAAAACCTCACATTTTTGGACTTGTTCAAGCGCTCCTTACTAAATTACACGAAAAATTAACATCACAATTAAATACGCATTATTGCGATTATGATGACGACTTCTCGATAAGAGATGTTACAAAGTTACAGTTTTTTATGATGGTTGAGTTTTTTTAATAATTCTACTTTTATAAGTACCTATTTATAAATAAATTTTGAACTATTTATAAATAATCTTCCTGTAATTCTCCGCTCCATTGTAACAACATATTCATAAGTATCTTAAATAGTTATATCTATTTTAAGTACTGCCAGGAATAAAAACAATGCATAAATAATTGTCAGTATTTTTAATATTCTCTGACCTTATCGTCACCCTTATTTTCCCCATACAATTTCTGTACACCATCAATATGAATTTTATTCCCCCATGTTCCAATACAACTCACCAGGCGGAGCGTTCGGCGGGACTGGCAGTGAGCCGTGCATCAGGTACTGGCGCTGGACAGCTTGCAGCTGCTGGACCAGCTGCTGTTGCTGTGCCCCCAGTTGTTGCTGGAGAGAACCTGGGTGCAAAAGGGGTGAATTACAAATTGCAACAATTCAACTCCCTCATCATCGCGAATCCACAGCTATGGCGCCTGAAGCCGTCCGTGTTAAAAGATAGAGAGAGAGATTTGGCTCTAATTTTTTGTCTGTTTTCTTGTGTGTCCTCAACCCTCTTTGGGACTGCGGTTGTAGCCTATTATCTGTTTATTGATATTAATGATTAATGTACAAACTCATGTGGTACGAGGAGGATTCGAATCTGAGACCCATTAATCACAAATCTTAACCACCATAGTTTTTCTTGTATGTTAGTTATGCTAAACTCGTTTCACTATAGAAACGAAATCATCCTTACCAGGAGAAGTGTCAGGAGGCGGGAGGTGTGACTGCGAGAGCAGATTTAGATTGATCTGGTCTTGAAGACGAGACTGCTCCAACTGCCTTTTGGCTGCCTCCGATGACATGTGCTGTAGAAGAAAGTCAAATCATTTATTCAGAAATTAGAACTTCACAGGCACTTTTTTCATGTCAAAACGAAGGCAACAAATGATAATCTGGTTTACCTGTTTCTGCATATGGTGCTGATGAAACAGCCTCTGCTTCATCAGGGCTTGGAGCTGGGAGTGCTGGTCCAACAGCTGCATCGCGAGCAGGTCCGGGGGGACCAGGGGCAGGGGGGACCTTGCCCCCGCCCCGCTCCCCCCGGGGGACCCGGGCGCCGGACTCGAGTGCGCTGATACCGCTGGGGAGGTTGGCGCTGACGCCTGGGTAGAAAACACAACATTATGACACATTTATTCAAGAAATGGACGATACTCAACAGCCGATCCGTCGAACCGAGTCCGATGGACACAAAAACAGGCCAGACTCCAGCCAGATAGCGGACGGGCGTGGTGACCACTACGCCACGGAGGGGTTCAAACAGTCGTCAAAATGATATATATTATAACAGAAATTTTGAACGTATAATCATTCCTCGGCTGTGCCACCTCAAATACCAAAGTCTAATTAAAGATTTAGCTGTGATTTTCGACAAATTGTATCGCAATATAATGGGTATTTGAATTTTAAAGGAAATAAAGGTATTACCCTGGCAAGAGCGAGCGGCTCATGGTCTCGCGGGGGTGAGGCGCGGCGCGGGGGCGAGCTGCGCCGGCGACGGCGCGCCGCGTCGCCCCACCTGCCGGAATCCTCTCTGCAAACAGAAGCGACGTTGTAACAACACCTTATAGCTGGGCTGGCGCGACTAACCAGCAAAAAATCAAAGCATATTTATTCAGAAATTTTACCTTAAAAGGCATATTAGCCTCTCTCAAAGAAAAGAGAGTGGGGAGACTTTTGTTTGGGGACATGATACCTAAAAAAAATCTCTCAAAAAGCTACAAACTACTAGCATTTCGGAACGACCACTGCTGAGAAGAAATGCCGAAAGAAACTAATTTAAACAGCGTTGGTCCCTATCGTGCCAGAAGGGCTTGCCATTATGATAGCATACACACAGTTTAGCATTTGTTTTTGTTGAATGTTTTCCAAAAACTTTATCAGGACAGCGCGTCTGAATGGTCGGTCTGAATATCTGTGGGACATATCGTAATGATTAAGTTAGCCCCAAAGTAAATTCGAGACTTGTGTTATGGCATGGGATATTAACTCAACGATACTATATTCTATAACATATATAGATAAACATCCAAGACCCAGGTCCGTCTGAAAAAGATTATTTTCCATCTTGACCTGACCAGGGATTGAACCCGAGTCCTCCAGTGTAGCATGATGACCGTTAGGCCACGGAGGTAGACAAACTAAATAGACCAAACGGACATACCGGTCCAGACAGCGGTCCAGCTCGAATGAGTTGAGTAGCGGTGGCTTTGCTGCGCCACCAGGGTTTGAGTTCAGTGCCGGCTCCGGACCCTGAAACAAGCGGAGAACAGTAATTAATATATGTATTTATGTGGTAAATAGTAATAGTGAAGCAGTGGTAGTGTAATGGTTAAGACGCCCGCCTGTGGATCGAAAGGTCCCAGGTTCGAATTCTACTCGTGCCACATTGAGTTGGTATACCATTCTGACTCATGTATACTAGTTTTCATCGACCACCACTTGCTTCCGGCGAAGGAAAACACCGTGTGGAAACCTGCACACTGGTTGGTTCTTATTAACTTGTGTGTGAAATGGAGAAGGCAATGGCAAACCACTCCATTAATAATACCAAGAAAGTGTTTGTGTGTGTTTCATTCCACGTAATAACCACGACCCTCAGCCATGAGGAATACGACTATGAATAAGAATTATTAGTCCAATTACTGATATGGTGTGTGGATCTCTAAATAGGGCCATTATATTATATCCCATGGATGTTGTACGAGGCGATTAAGGGACACACAGCCTAGGCAGCTGATAGGCAACAAAAGCATTCCCAAGGACGGTTGACGTCAGGCAGGCGGCCGGTTGTAAAACCACATAATATTTTTTTACGCTAACTTTGGTCTTCGCGGCTTCATAACCCCGAAAACAATCGGAAGCATGTATAGATTATAACGATAAAATAATAAAATCTTTATTACTCTCTACAAAATTATTCTACACTTATGGGTAGGTATTTTACAAGTAATCTTATCAGTAAACAAAACAAGGGAATAACGCTTGAATTATGGGAGTTAGAAAAATTTTGTGGGAGCTGGAGCTTTAACTAGATGAGATTAGAGAGAGACTTCCCGTGGATGATGTATAAGATGACTAAGGTATAAAAAGCCTTAACAGCTGAGAGGCTCCAACAGCATTCCCAAAGAGGGATGACGTCAAAAAGACCGACGACAATTAGGTAAACCCCGAGAATACTTGAAGAAGCTAATGAATGCATGACTCACAAGTGATATCACGCAGATCAAATTAGTGAGGAACTCCCGCGGCAGCCTTCACGACGTGATATAGCAGACAAATTCCTGGTATGCAGCTGACATCCAAATCACTTGCGTAAACAAGCAAATTCTTTGGCTTCGTGGTGTTACAGCCTCGAATGCTCAAAAGAATCAGGTTATTTAAGGTCGTAGTTTAAATTGTTATTCTTTAAATTTTGCAGTTTGCATAAACTTACGTAGGCTTGTGTATTATGATCGTAGGTAAGCTCACATTACTCCCTCAATGTCACAAGCATTTGTATACAGAACACCATGATGTAATAGTTTTGTTTATAATTCATTTGCATTAACACGTGCTTGCTTATGCTCAGGTTACATTAGTCATACCTACCACCTATGTACTTGTACAGTCAACAACACACGTAAATATACAAATTCAGTGCTTATTTCTCCATTTATTTCTACACAGTGGTTGTTTTACCTAGACCACTATCGTCCCGGCTTCGCTCGTGTATAAACATAAATGATATACCTAAATCTAATCAAGAAATCACACTAGGTTGATAACCTCATGGAAATCGGTGCGTGTTTTTGAGTTTATCGCGAACAGACAGACAGACGCGGCAAAGGGCTTTCTTTTATAATAAGTAATGTAAGAATAAAGATACTGCAAAGACTTGTATCATATTATATTTAAGTCGCTTAGATGGTGATTATTCCTAATGAGTGTTGACATAAGGCTGATTGCAAAATCACAGTCAAGTTTTGTACACTATCCCTGGGGTTCGCGACGTCATAGCCCCGAACGCAACGCGAACATTCGGAGATGACAGAGCGTTAAAGATGGTTCATATTTTTGCGGCTGACGGTATTTAGACATCTAGGCACATAGTAACCGAAAACTTACTTTATCTATAGTATAAATTCTGATGACATTTCAGTTCTAAAATAAATTTACAAGGTCGAAATAAATACAAATAGCGAAATACATTTAAAAGTACGACAATGTACCTAAGTAAAACATAAAACATTGAAAACAACGTAAGTGAACTATGACATTAATAAAATCAAATACACTATGTAAAAGTACATTTTACACTATGTAAAACAAACGTTTAGTCGACATCCGCGTGTGTGTCGAAAATTTCTCCCTTTTAACCCACCGACGCGAAAAGCGGGATGTTATAAGTTTGATTCAAATTGGTAAAAAACCTTCACAGGCACTTTTCACGTCAATTTTTACATTAATATATATTTCTCACACGCTACAAACTAACCGATTCGCTAATTGTATCTGTCTGTGTACGTGTCAGCCACCATAGCTCATCAATGGGTTCACCGATTTGGATGTGGTTTTTTTATTTGATAGCTATTTCTTATGCGGTGGTTCTTAGATATGTTTAATCAAAATCGGTTCAGGCGTTCAAAAGTTGTAGCGAAATGAACATTGAAAGTCGGGGATTTATAAACCACGCAATGGATTTTGAAGGTTCGAAGGTCTAATGGACCTCATACGAAGCCGAGCCGTGTCGGTATAGTTCATAAAGAAAATAAAAATATACTTAATTCCAAAACTTGTTTCTTTTTATAAAAGTACCCATACCTCGCTTCGTTTGCTTTTCTGTCTTGAATCTGACAATAGGTGTAGAAAAAGTTAATCGTGTTTTGGCGGGAGACCTACACAACATCGAAACTCTCCAAAGGGCCTCTACGTGTGAGATCCATATCCCCACGCAAGCCTCTCAAAGGATTTTAAAAAGAGAAACATAATAATAATCAAACTTTATTTCAAGACCAAATCTCATAAATTGTTATTTTCTTTATAGTCGTATTCCTCATAACTGATGGTCGTGGTCATTACATGGAATGAAACACACGTAACAACTTTCTTGGCATTATTAAATGGAATTTGCCATTGCCTTCTCCATTTCACACACAAGTTAATATAATTAACAAGTGTGCAGGTTTCCTCACGATGTTTTTCCTTCACCGGAAGCAAGTACCTAAGTGATGGTCGATGAAAACTACTATACATGAGTCAGATTGGTATACAAACTCATGTGGCACGAGTAGGATTCGAACCTGGGACCTTTCGATCCACAGGCGGGGGTCTTAACGGCGGCGGTGGTGGTGTAATGCCACCACCGCTTCGCATAAATTGTTAATAACTATTACTTTCTATCGTTTGCAAAGATATGATAAGTTTTAACGTATTTATGTTTTAGGATATTAACAGACAGTTATTTTTGTCGTCAATGACGCCGACAACCATGCAAAGTGGAGACAAAAATGTAGGAAAGTGGACCGTGGGCTCCGACGCTCAACAACAGAGGAAGTAACTGGGAAAATTTCGATCTCAGTTAGGCTTATAAATCGCTACTATTTTTTGCAACGTGCACAAAATTTTCAATTTAAACTCGCAAGTAATATTAATAGGTTATTATGTATGTTTTAACATTATAATTATACTCTGAAGATAGCATTGGTTTGTAAATATATTAGGTAACCGAATCTATTGTAAGACAGCGCTAGGATGTTTATAAAAATAGTACAATAGTTTATACTAGAGGGCTTACTGTTTCATGTTTATAATAGGGCTATTTATGAAACACATCTTGAGGTGACCTCATAATGTAAATATGTTTGGTTATAGGTCTGTTAGTTACAATAACAATGTGTACCCTCTGACTTCAAGACTAGTACATTATAACAGTATTATTCGTAAAAAGTTAATTGCATTTGAAGCCTAGTTAATTTTAATCATTATTTAAAAGATTTTTTTGTCACGCCGTTTTCTAGCGCGCAGGTCTGTTTCTGCGACGATCCAATGGCCTACGACCAACTGGAGGGGCCAGACCACGGCGTTCTGTAACAAGGTCCGAAACGTCTTGGAACTAAAAAAGTATGTGCGTTGTATGTTATATGTTTAATATATAATTACGCAATGTGAAAGTTTGAATGTAATTACTTTCGTTGTTATAATACATGTTTTACTTTATAATGCAAAGATTTTGAAATAATATTTATTTTATTTACACAACAAGTACAGTGAATATTGTTTACATGTTAGAACGTAGGAAAAAACGGAGTGTAAGCAAGCATAATTTTCCTCGCTTCTATCGTAACCAGCAAAATCTTATAACGGCCCAATAAAAGCAACACGATTTCCACTCTTATCAGCCGATTGTGAATATGTGAATGTAAACATTACGCACACACAGTTTAATCAGTGTTGTATCACGTATGGTTGGACGTGATAAACAATATGTTTGTTGTTCGACACGTTTTGTTTTTATTGGTTAGGTACATTCTTTCTTTTCGTGTGTATTAATTGCTATCACTGGTGTGACGTTTATTCTATACTAGCTACGCCCCGGGCCTTCGTTCCCGTGGGAATTTCTGGGATAAAAAGTACCCTGTGTTATTCCAGATTATATTCTACCCGTGTACCAAATTAAAATTAAATTAAATATTAGTAGAATAGAATAGAAAATATTAGGACACTTGATATGACCCGATACCTTCTTTATGTAGCTATATTAGAGAAGGGAGGAAGGTAGGAGGAAGGTGTATAAGTATATTTTTTTTTTCATCAGCACTCGATAACAATCATTATGTGTTTTCATTAATTTAAAAAAAATCTAATAAAGATTGTATTTGTACGGAACACAAACGTAGCCATGTTTTCAAGTTTTTTTTTTTTTAATTCTAATATTAATATAATTCAAATTCTATTATGCACGACTGACAATAGAGAATGTCATACGATTATCTAAATATAAACTTGATAATAAAATGGAATTCCAAAAAACCTTTGCAATAGCGGTTAAGTAAATTTTCCTTTTTTTTTTCCTCTTATTATTGTAATCTGTCCGATTATGACATTAAACAATATTTTTATGGTATCTAAGTAGTTATTGGTCCAAATCCATTATTGACTTGTCCTCTCCATAAATCAGTATTTTTAATGTACTTGTTTGTATAAGCTTCGAATCCATTGCATTATGAACACATGTCACATGGGCGATTTTCTCTTTAGTCTGGAAAAAACCACTCTCGGCTTCATGAGACCAGCTGCAAGCTCATTGGTATGGTTTAATAGACGGTCCTTGTACTTTGTCATTCTGTTTTTAATTTCCTCCATGACTGTGGGGATATTTAGGTCCCGATGTAATTGTGCATTTGTTTAAAGTGAATAGTCGATCACAATCACGATGTCCTTGTTTTAAATAGCTACATGTATGGGTATATATATATATTTTCCTTTCATCAGCACTTGATCACAATTATAATATGTTTCAGTATACCTTTTGACCATGTACTTTATTGTGTACTTACATGTTATATTACTGATAAAAAATTATATATAAATTTATATTTAAAAAATGGTAAGCCCTTCTGGCATAATAGGGACCAACACTGTTTGAATGAGTTTCTTTCGGCATTTCTTCTCAGCAGTGGTCGTTCCGAAATGCTAGTAGTTTGTAGCTTTGGTAAACATCATTTAATTTAGAATATGACGTGAAAAAGTGCCTGTGAAGGCCTAATTTCTGAATAAATGATTTGATTTTGATTTTGATTTTGACATGTCCCACTGCTGGGCAAAAACCTTCCTCTCTCTTGTCATGCATCCCGGTCTGTGGTCTATTCCTTCATCTCTTGTCTCTCATGCCTAGGACTAGAGACTCCTAGGCATGCCTATGAAAGTTTCGGATGTTATCCTACTAGACAAATTTCGATAATAATTTAATGCTATCTGATTTTTATACCAAAATTTCAATGAGTGCCAAATCGAAGCTCACGAACTTAAAAACTCTATTGTCAGATCCTACATGCCTTTTAAATTTCATCAAAATCAGACCAACGGTTCGAAGTTATCATGTTACAAACATGTATACAAAAAATGTATTTTTTGCCCCAAGTTGATTTGTACACCTCGCTCACTTCGCTCGCTCGGTCAAATACTTACGTATATCTTAAGAAATTGTTATTCAAAGAATCTATAAGTAAATATAATCACGAAGAAAAATACATTAATACTAAGTATATAATACTTTTGGACAATACTTTATCAATATGAATGAATTTTTTTTACAGGGCCTTGAAATAGACTTTAGAAATAAACAATACGCATAATTTGGCAAATACAAATTAATATTTCGGCGACGACGCCGCCAGTTTTCTAGTTAAGTAACGAACGTAAAGCGACGAGTCACCATTACAAATAGAGAACACGATTAACTACCCCTAAATATTATGTCTCAATTGTTTTTTAGTATCTATGTTATTGACACAATAAACAGCTAAGTCAATAGTTTCATTTCTTTAAGTTTGCAACAGATTCCAGTTTATTGGCGCTTGTACATTATTCTTTTTGAGATTTTGGACTTTCTCGAAGCTGTTTGTATCATAAAAACTAAATATATAAAATTTATTGAATGTATCTAAATATAAAACGAAAACCTACATACCTAGCATATAGTACCTATGCTGAAACTATTGACACCGATATCAAATAGATTCGCGATTATTTAATTGCTGAAAAACGATTTCTTCCGAAATGCAAATATCAATAGCGGCTAAAGTTAACGACAAAGTTGACTGGTGCAACCCACTCTTTTAAGGTAAGTGTAGTGTGTATCAATTATTAATATCGCATTTCTGTCTGTCATTTATAACTTTCTTGTTGTCGGATCGAGACGTGATATTATTGAAATCAGTGGTCACAACTAGTTGAAGAAAGCACGACCTGAGTCAGTGTTTACTTATCGCGTTACAATGTTATGCTTTACGAAAAACACGGCTCATTCAATGCGAGTCGTACGGAAAACAATAACAAAATGGCGGTTTATTATGGCCGGAAGAAACGGCTAATTTTTTTAATTGTTTATAACTCAGGTGTTGAGAAATCCGAGATTAAGTTTTGCTTTTCTCTTGTTAGAAATGTTAAAAGTTTGTATATGTATATACTTATATATATACCATATGTTAAGGCCCGAAGGGCGGCTACATCTGGGTTAAGCCGGCTAGACCAAGGTGCAGCCGGTGTCACTTGGTAATCACCCAAGTGTAATAGTATTTATTTATTCGTTAACCAAAATATCGTGTTCGAATCGAATATTATAAAACTGCAACTGCTATTGTAACAAGTTTATATTCGGCTAGTTTATACCTCCGTAGAGCCATTCTTAGATTTAGCCAGCCAGATCCAGGTGCAGCTGGTCTCAGTTACACCCAGGTGTTATCTTCGACTAGACCCAGATTTGGCCTTACATTATCAAAAAGGGCCTGAAAACTGCCAATATAGATTTCGTCTTCGCAAGTGTGTTATAGGCATAAAATTTTTATGAAAATTATTGAGGTTATAATTAACTATAATAGCTAACTAACTCACCTGTCTCACTGCGTACAACATTTCGATGATAGTCCTCTTCTAAGTCCTTATTTTCACACGAAACTTCACTTCTTAGATCACTTTAATTAATAACTATCATTAGCTATGAGCCATCATAATTTACTATTTTACTAGATTTCACTGATCACTTTTCTAACTCCGATTTATTGTTTCTGTTATAAACACTCCATTTCCTGAAATTTGTGATTCGTTATTGTTTTTTTTTTGCCGCAATTTTTTTTTTTTTTAGAAATTTGTCACAGAACTGACAGGAGTCAGAGATGAGGTTTAAGATGTTACACGCGAGATCAAATAAAGATCAAACTGAAAATTTCATTTCAAAATTAACTTGTTCTAATCCTTTTTTTAATTGTAATTTTTCCAATTTATGTATACTTTCCTTACATCCTTATCTTAACATATTATAAAACAAAATTTGTCGCGTCTGTCTGTCTGTCTTCGTATAAAATGCGAAAACTTATGTTTGCCATTAAACTTTTCAAATATATAGAATATTTGCATAGCATTAATAAATAGAAGGACAATGTAATATTTTATACTTATTACGTAATTTTTTGTATGCACAGACATCAGAAAAGAGTTAAAAATGCTACGCCCCGGGGCTTCGCTCCCGTGGGAATTTCGGGATAAAAAGTACCCTATGTGTTATTCCAGGTTATATTGGTGTACCAAATAGTAGTATAATAGTAGTGTGAACGAGTAAAAAATATACATACATACATTCTCACAAACTTTCGCATTTATAATATTAGTGGGAAAATCTCATCTCAATCTAATACCAGGCAAGTAAAAACCTGTAAGATTTGATTACAAACACCGAGACAGGTGATTTTTATATTTGCAAAAAAGATTTTCCAAAAATTATTAGGAAAATTCACATAATTTATGGAAACTAGTACCAATGGCATAGTTTTTTAGTTTTTAGATAGTTACGTAGCTTGAACAGTGTTAGATTTTAATATCTCATACGAAATAATAAATAAAAGGTCACACTACAAACTAAAAGTAAAAAAAAAATGTACTGATAATTTCAAAGCCTTCGAAGACTAAAAAAAAACTGGCGATACAAGTCGTTTATTGTCAATTTAAAAACAGGAATCAAAAACATCGTCTGACGATCTTTGTTTGAATGTTTAACTTTAATATTACGCAATATGGGTAAAGATTTTCTTTGTTCGCATATTTGGACAAAAGCTCAAAAAATGAACATTAATAACAAAACCATACCAAAGAGCTTTAAGTTTAAAAAATACATTACTGAATTCATTATAATGTGTGTTATCCCATATATTAGTTGTCTGAAACAGTTGCCCGGAAAAGCCTCTGAAAAGCTCTGTACCGCCCCACTTTTAAGCGACGTCGGCGAGATCAAACGTCCCGCCGACCAATAGGAAGCGGTCGCTGAAAAGGGACACGCCTACTCGCTTAAAAGAGACGCACGCCCATCTAACTCGATTTTAATATAACCAAGGATTTCTACAACACTGTGTAACTTTACTTAGAATGTTGCTTTTAATTCTACACGGCCAGTATTTTCGAAAATATTAGTGTTGTCAATTTAACTGTTTTCTTGCTACCGAATTATACGAAGAATATACCGAATTATATGAACGATATGTTTCTCACATCTTCACATGTTGCGTTGCGTTCGGGGCTGTGAAGCCGCGAAGCGGGGTCTACGTAAATAGACATTTTGTAGTAAAATAAACATTTTGTAGATTCAACTGTGATTTTACAAACGCTTGCCTAACGTAAACCCTTCTTGGAAATTTATTGTTGCCTATTGCAAAAACAAACGAAAGGGAGGCAGAGATGTAGACACATATGTTTGGTAATAAACATGCTATGTGAGTAGAAATTATAACGAATCAATATTATACAACACAGACCGTTATTCTAGATCGAGAATCGAAACCTGCTGGCCTACCATCAACTTTTTACTGAACGATTCAGATGCAACTCAGTTCAATTTGGGAATCTAAAATGAATCGCATTCATTAAAACTTACAAAAACTTAAGTCTGGTACGTATTTGTAATGCAAATCAGTTTAGATCGTAAAGTTGATCGTGTGAAGATATGATTAACCCCCTGCACCTCTTGGCTCAGTCGCTGTGCCATTTAAAAGCCTTTTAAGACTTTAATATAAATAAATATATTATGACAAATTACACAGATTGAGCTAGCCCCAAAGTAAGTTCGAGACTTGTGTTATGGGATACTAACTCAACGATACTATATTTTATAACAAATACATATATAGATAAACATCCAAGACCCGGGCCAATCAGAAAAAGATCATTTTCCATCATGACCCGACAGGGGATCGAACCCGGGACCTCTCGGTTCAGAGGCAAGCACTTTACCACTGCGCCACCGAGGTCGTCAATATCTAATGATCTCAACTAAATTCATCTTTTCCATTATCCATTCAAATTTTACGGTTCCACCAATAAGGTTAAAGTTCTCCTTTTCCACTGCGTTAACATGAATGTTTACAATAAACATTTTTTATTGTCATGTTAACAAAAAAGGCGAGACTTTCCAACAATAAAAACTAAATACAAATATTAAAAACCATCTCCGATATTTCTGGTATTCTTTTTCTTATTTATTTGTATGTTGTATATGATATTTTTTTACAAATTTGTATATATATATATTTACATATTATATGTATATGTGTGTATATTATGTGTTATTTTATTTTATTTACTGCGCCAACGCCTCTCTCCATTATCGTTTCCTCCCACCCCAAGGTTGACTGGAAGAGATCGCTTTAGCGATAAGTCCGCCTTTGTGCCTTTTATTTCATTTTTGTATGGTTCTTTTTTGTAAATTTATCTTTCGGTGCAATAAAGAGTATTGTATAGTGTTCTTTTATTTGCTAGATAAGAGCTGACGGTTTCCAATCGGCTGAATGCACATTCTTCAAACATGGCTTTGAACACTCTCGATTAAATTCTCTATCAAACGAAAAAAACTAGATCGAAATCGGTTCAGCCGTTTGGCTGCTACGATGCCACGGACAAACATACAGTTACACAGACACGTTAAACTTATAACTCTAGGGGGTCTAATTAGTCGGGGGTTAAAAATCTTTTTAAATAATAATAAATTCAAGTCATTTATTCAGAAATTAGACCTTCACAGGCACTTTTTCTCGTCAATCTTTATATTTATAGTTATTTCTCACAAGGTACAAACTACTGGCAACTAATATGTAAATACAGTTCAAAAACCAAATACAAATGCCAGTGACCCATATTATAAATACCTCACAGACTAAAACTAGCCACAACTAACAAATTCTGAATCTCTGTTAGGTACTTAAATAAAGAAATTCATTCATTCATAACCCTCCGGAATGATCGGTCAGCTTTCTCGTTTGGTTCTATTTTGAATATTAGTTATGTTTCACGAAATTTAATTCTTTTCCCCTATCAGTATATTTTTATTTCTGTAACGATCAGTCTAGTAAAATGTCAATTTTATTTAGTTTTTATTATCGTGAGAAAGCTCTCAACTAGATCTATCATTCAACGCGTGACAATATGAGCATGTACGTCCGTACAGTCAACCGTTGAGGAGTTAGGAGTTAATTCTGGTGCACCATCAAGGTCCAGTCAACCGTTGAGGATTTAATTCTGGTGCACCATCAAGGTCATGATTATCATATGAATGCTGCGTCATAGAAACTAATATGACTTGCCAAAATATGGCATGTCGTCGAGAATGCTACGCGTTAGGCGACAGTAACAATCCTATGGCGGTGCCTGTGGATCGAAAGGTCCCAGGTTCGAATCCTACTCATGCCACATGAGTTTGTATACAAATCTAACTCATATATAGCAGTTTTCATCGACCACCACCTTGCTTCCGGTGACAGAAAGCATCATGAGGAAAATGGCTTGATGTCGTCAAGGATGATATGCGTGCCAATGGTCTGACAACTAGAGATGCCGACGACCGTGCGAAGTGGACACGAAAAAGTAGGAAAGCACCTGAGCTCCGTAGCTCAACGGCTGCGGAAGGAACCGGAAGTATGCTCAGATGAGAGAGAGAAGTTTGCTCGCGTGAATTTCTCACGGGAGCAGTAATTGTTCTCGGGTTTACATACACATATGTCCTTATCCGTACTTCAAACTACATGTGTGCAAAATTTCGAGATTGGCTTAGTAGATAAAGCGTGAAGGGATAGGACAAACAAACAAAATTACTTTCGCATTTTAGGACTATTGAAAACTAGCTTTTGCCAGTGACCATTATTTTTTCCCGGGTTGAAAGGTACCTATATGCTGTGTCCATCTCTGTACTTCAAATTACATGTAAAATTTTAAGAAGATTTTTTAAGTAGATAAAGCGTGAAGGGGGTAACAAACAAACAAACTTACTTTCACATTTGTCTGGTGTCACATCACTAATGTCATCCTTTGTAACAACTATACGTATGTGCATTTGCATTTAATAAACTGATTTAATAATAAATTAGACCTTTTAATATATAACAACATTTATAATATTAGTTAATACATATATAATGTTTGGGATCCCCAAAAATTTCTACAAAAAATTTAACTCAATTGGTTCAGTAGTTTCGTAGAAAATTAGCTGTGTCGGACATACAGATGTACGGTCAACAGCACGTGAACCTACCCAAATTCAATGCAAACTCGCCGCTATCACCGCGCCATAGAGGTTCATGCAGGGTAACATGATGTGTTGTTGACTGTACGAGCGATTTTAAAAGTGTTTCGTTTTTACCCATTGAGTTATCGATCCCTAAAATTAGTGGCCTATTTTTTATGTAGGTCAGTTGATTTTTTCCTAATAATTATCGTCCTTTATCTAGGCTTACAACGATTTGTATTTTTTGGTTGGAAATTACTAAACTCCAAAACTGTCGGGTCGATTTTGATAAAATTTGGCACAGAGACAGACGAAACCTTCACGTGTAAAATATACTTTTTATTATGGTTTAACTTGAGCAGAGTTAGGACGGGCAGCTTGTCAATTATATATCTAACTATCCAGCTAAACGTGGCCTCTGAGTTTCGCGATTCTTATCTTTGTCACCCCATCCATATTATATTTATAAATGCTACAGTCTGTCTATCTGTCTGTCTATCATCAAAATCGATTTTGATGAAATTTGGTACCTACGCATCTAGTATACGACCCCTGTTCAAAGATAGGCTACTTTTTTTGAATGATTATAATAGGGGGATGAAAGTTTGTGTGAAGATCGTGTCTGTTCCGCTTTCGCAGAGAAATTCACGCGGGCGAAGCCGCGGGCAAAAGCTAGAATGATATAATAACATGAATACTACATAAAAAATGTGTTTATATGCGTACGGCGTACTTATATATTATATGCGTTGTTTTTATGTAGTACTTATTATGTACATAATAGTTTTGTACCTCATAACTATGTCAATCAACAAAAAAATCAATACTATAAATAATGTTTCGATGTCATTTACCTATTATAAGTCACGACACTCGTACTACACATACTATACACGTGATTTTTGTATAATACCTACTTCAAAATTTACATGAATAACTCGATATTATATTTTTGCAACATTATCTTTATATTACCTTCCTTAGTTCACCTTTAATACATATATGTATTTTGATAAAATTTACTGATAAATTAAATGGTTAAAAATATAAATTTTCAAATTCAAATTCATTTAAACTTTCAACTAGATAAAATCTCACTGGCCAAGCAGAAGAATAATTAGAATATGAAAAGTAAAAAATATATATATTTCAATTTCGAATAATATTTACAAGGCGGAGTTCGGAAATAAGATTAAAGAAAAGCGGGAAAACTTCAATGCCAGTATCTCTCATGAGCTGCCAAAAATTGCACTCTAAAGCGGTCGATCGCGATTGGCCGTGCCGCTTATAAGCGACGCTCTCATTGGTCAACGATCGGCGCACATCAGCGACAGGCCACGTGCTCATAAGTTCTACGAAAATTCAAACTTTTCACGCGAACTTGCATTCCGTAAATTGTAAATAGAACACAGCTTTTTCCAATATAACGTTCACTTAAATTTGATAAATTGAAATATTTCTTCATCTATGTAAGTATTTGTATTTTTTTATGTAAAATTTATTCTGATTAACCAGTTTTGGTTTTTATATTTTTAAATTATTTAATAAGGTAAGGTCAATTATACATTTTTGCTATTGAAAATTTAAATTTAATTTAAAAATAAATAATCAAATTATAATGATGCACAAACAAAAAGCAGAGGTAAATATTTTATTAAAATTAGGAAAATATTTTACTTACAAGTAACTGGATTAATTTCATCACAGAATAAGCACCTTTATAGATACTCAAGAATAAAAATTTCCTAAAATGTCGATTCAAAAATAAATGTTAAATAAATCCAAATGAGATATTAAAGAAAACTCGTTTCGTTTAACCGTTGAGTGTTCCGTTGAAAGTCCGCAGCATATTTCCGTAATCCCAAAATGATTTTTTTTTTACTAACAAAACAATAATAAAACTTCACAAACAACAATTAATAAACAATAAAAACTAATAAAAAAATCTAACACTGTTCAGCGACCGAAAGTACCACTCATAAGTTCCCGACGACTGCAGTTCGGATGCAAATTATTTACACGAATGCAACCGTTGCATCCCGCGGCAATAGCTCTCAAACTGGCTGACAAGACTACTAAATATTATAAAAAAGTTGTTTATTTTATTTGTAATTTTAAAAATAGAACAATATTTGCTTAGAAATCGCGCGTCAAAACAAAACACAACAGCCTTCGGCGCGGCGGCAACAACAATGCTTCGGCGAAATAAGCAAGAAATATTTAACTACCAAGGCGGGGAGGGGCGCCACTCGCCCTCAGTATTGGCGCTACGGCTGTGGTAGTTATAGTTTACGTGATACACAGCTCAAATACAAATAATATAAACATTACAGCCGAGCATGCGCCGTACCAATAGAATGGGACGAAGCGAGACCCAGACATGCATACAGCTCGAGAAAAAAATAATAAAAATGCCCCATTAAAAGGTTGTTAGATGAATTCGAATTACGAACTAGCAAAATTTTTGTAGTGGCGTCGATAAATCAGTTTTTTTATAGATTAATTTGCATAAAGTTGACAGGAATAGAGACAGGACGGAAGCGTCGCGCGCAGGCGCGCTGTGCCGCAGAAAATGTTATTGACAATGCAAAATGTTTATTTTTTGACGCAACACCGTTGCGAAATGACCTGTGTAGAATGGAACGACGAATTATTAGAAATTCAAAATTTAAATTTTGCTTGTTGTTTGTTTTTTTTTTGTTTTCTTTTTTTTTTTTTTAGTGAAGGATCTATTACTATAGGAACAAAAACAAATTATGTCACAGTTACTCAAGGGTAGATATTACATCATAAGTAAGTGGGGAACAAGATAATCAGTTTTCAGTAAAGTCTGTGGGAAGTTTGAGTAGGATTTATTTCAATTATAATCCAATATGAGATCAACGCGCATGCGTGAGGCATTATTCACACCGCATCGAACATAAATTTATAACAATGTCGAATCAAAGTATTTCCGACTTTGTAAATTTATTATAAAAAAATATATTATTATTTATGTCCACATTACATACATGCACATGTCCACAAAACATGTTATTATTTTTCCCACGAGCAACGCTCCGTCCGTACAAAAACAAAATACAGACATAGAATTACAAGATCTTTTTCTCGAGTTCTCATCATATAAATTTTCACTTATGGATGTGTACGTGTTTAATACTTTTTAAGTATTAGCCGAACTGCCTTTAAATGATAAAGACAGTCGTCAAACTTAGATTAATAAAGTCTCCAAATTTTTTAACTTAGATTAATAAAGTCTTTGCCATCAGATGCCTTGAATAATGTAATAATTATGTCTTTTTGAGTGTGTTTTTGCTGAAACTAGTGTTAGGTGGTAGGGTAATCTCAGGGTAGGTTGGAGTAGAAATAGGCAAAGGCAGACAGTTGTATAATTGATAAGTAAAATACAGACCTGTGAACAATAAAAAAATACATAAACTATAGCACTAAATCATTGTAAAATTTAGAACACTTTTCCGAAACACTTACCCTTCAAGGGTCTATAAATAATTTAAGATATTTTATTATATATCTATATACATTTTATTATTATTACACCGTACTGTGGTACGTGCCGATATCGTTATGGTAATGAATGAGTCAAAATGTGATTTCAAAATATCAAGTGGAACAATAATTTAAAATTTTGAATTTAGACTGAAAGAAATAAAAATGTGTTTTATATAAATGTAGATCTCGCAAAAATCGACATCACCGCTGCATCATAGCACGGCACGTAC
This sequence comes from Plodia interpunctella, assembly GCF_027563975.2. Taxonomy (NCBI): domain Eukaryota; kingdom Metazoa; phylum Arthropoda; class Insecta; order Lepidoptera; family Pyralidae; genus Plodia; species Plodia interpunctella. The sequence goes on from NC_071316.1 coordinate 5,684,384, forward strand.
GATGTTACTTCACGCAACGCTAGAGCGAATTACGGTGTAAATGCAGTCCTCTACCAGTATCAGGCCATTGACATTTTTATTGGGCTATGATTTAGCACCCATCGATTTCTCGTTTGCTAGTCGTCTGGCAAAAAATTAGAATTTAGCACCTTGATCCACTGAGACAGACACGAATGAAACCACACACCATTAGAGGGTTGTGTTTATTTTTTTGAAACCTTATCACGCATTGATTTATTCTGATGAATCAGTTTTTTTTTGTATAAAATTGCTGGTTGGTTAAAATTAAATTGGGTTAAATGTTACTTTTTTCAGAATCTGAGCAATTTTTAATTTTGACCCAATTTTGTATTTTGTTCTTTTATTGATAAAAAAAATTATATATTTTTGTGAACTAAACGTAGTACATACATACAAGTTGTTAAAACCTTAACGTGTCGGAACGAAACGATAAATTTGAATATTACAATTAAGAATTTCAAATATCGTCATCGGCCATATTTTAATCACATCACATCTGCAAATATTGATTGCTAGTGCTGTAAAAAACAAAATGGCGCGTGAAAAAGAAAATTAATTAAGAGGAACTATAAGGTTTAATAAAAGGAGGAGGGAGGTCGCCACGCCCTCTGAAAAGCGACGCCCAGTGCCGCTTTATAGCGACCGCCTACTGCATATTACAAGGGCTATGGTGCTAAGTATTTTAGTAGAAAATTATTTGGTTTAACTTTTTTAATAATCGAATTCAGAACGTTTACCATAAACTCATGGCTGTGACATTCGATTTATGTGGCATTTCCGATTTAAAAATTGAGATTTTTTAATTTGTGAATATGAGGAAAATTTCAGAACGAAATTGTCGAAAATCCATAGACTTAATTATAAATAAAAATAAATAAACTTTTAAAATAATCGATATGAGAACATTTATAAAACTTTTCGCTGTGGTGTTCGTTATATTAATAAATTGTTTGATAAATTGATATTTTTTTTTTACTTTTTGGAAAATTTCAGGAGGAAAATATCAGAAGACTTTCCATAGATTTAATTTAAAAAATAATAATACTTTTCAAAGATTTATTTAAGCAAAATGCCAAAGGAGTTGCAACATATGAGTTTTTCCTTTGTAACTACGTAATACTAAACACTTCGATTTTTAAAATACTTGATAAAGCATCCTAAAAACTGCAATTAATAAAAAACAATCCGATATGATAACTGTCCAAATTTATACCCCCGTGGTAGTTCAAATATTTTTTTTATCTAGCTTGTGGATGTTGTGTCCCACTGCTGGGCAAAGGCCCGTCCCCCTCTTCTTTTACACCAAACAGAAAGTCAAAATAATATAAAACAAAATGTTAACGGGCTCCTAGACTATATCCTTAATGGCGGAGAAACAGCAATATAGTCTAGGAGAACAATAAAAGGCGTCCACTATAGTATAGTATGGCGCCAACGGTAGACATAGTATACCTATAGCTTGTCTGGTAGAGTCAGCACTTTCTATAGAGAGATAACTTTTTTCTATGGAGTGTTGTATGTGAGTTTAAATTCTATGGAGTGAGTTTTAAAGTCAATCTGCCTTTACACCCTGGTGCTAGAATTTCGAAGTTATATAAGGCCCCTTGTTTTTTATTTGATGTAGGTGACGACAATTACTTTCATGTCGTTTAAGATGGCTAAGCAAAAGGATTTACTAAATATTCGAACCATAAAATTAATTGTGTACTTAAAATTTGTACATCTTTTATTTATTTCCTAACACGATTGTATATATATACTCACACCGGTAGTAAAATAACAGCTGAATCTTCAACATTTTACGCTTACCCCGGGCTTCGCGGCTTCACAACCCCGAAAGATTCTGGCAAAGTGCAGAGATGAAAGAGAGTTTTCCGACACATGAACTGAGAGCAATTAAACTTAAAATATTCTATTAAACAGCTAAAATCTTTACAAATACAACCTACTGTATGTATAAAATTATTTGAGATTTAAATGCTCCGATCTGTGTTTAAACAAATGTAACCTTATATGTAACGGCAGTAGATGAGTAGGAATTAAGGGATTATTAGAAAAAATTATAGGCGTCAACAGCATTTCAATTATTGATAGGCTGGTCCAAAAATTAAAGCTGAATTTTTAGGTTCATTTTTAAACAGACCCATACCTTTCAGGCTCCATCGCTGGTTCTGGGAACTCGCTCTATTGAGAGAGAGAAAGAGAGAGATAGAGTGAGAGATAGTGTGTGCGCTCTATAAACAATAGTTGTTCTAAGCCACTACTATTTAGCTGAAGTCTGAGACTGGCGTGAAAAGAATTTTAACTTCAATTTCTTGAATGGATTTTATTTTCAGATGATTCTCGAAAGTAGCTGTATTACTTTATGCTTTTTCCTCATCTTTTTCCGGTTTCTTCATCCTTCACTTCGCACGTCACATTCTTAGTTCACAGACCATTGGCGATAATAACATTCCAAAGGCTCTTATATCAAAGTTTAAAAGGAAATGAACAAAATAATACACAAAGAATAGAAGTATAAATATTTCTTCATTTCTACTGACGGACCTTGGGCTCCAACGCTTAACGTTTGAGGAAGAAACTGGGAAAACTCTCAAATAAGAGAGAGAGAGAGAGAGATTTCATTCATTCTCTTCTCAGCCTATCTATTGTCCAGATTCATAATAGATCTGGTGAGGCGTTCGCTTCCGTCCTAAAATAGGACCACTCCATATCCTTCGGCATGTCGTACGAGGCGACTAAGGGACACATAGCCGAGACAGCTGATAGGCAACAAACCAAAAAGTATTTAAGTAAGTTTTCACATGTTCTTCTCGGAGACATTTAAAGAAGGAACTTCTTAAAATACTTGGCATAATCCCATCTAAGTATGTACAGATAGATAACCTTTTCATAAATAAAAGTTTACACATTTTGTTATGGGAATTGTCAATAAAAAGTGTTTTTCGCCGATTGGCGAGCTCGTAAAAATGGCTGATTGGACTTCTAATAGTTTTGCTGGGTAATAATGTTTTACTATAGCCATAGACTTCAGTCCATGTATTTTTACAAGCTTTTATTTAAATTGCAATGTAACTATCCTTATTGTGGAATCTTGCAACTCAATTTTGAAGCAGATATCTTCAACCGATTGAGCTGAAATTTTGTACACATGGTTAGTTTGTATGATAATGCATTATTATGGAAAGCATATGGTACCTGATGGTGCAAGAACGTCTCCAGATATGGGAACTCCTCAACGATTTACTGCAACAGACTTGATTTTTTTGTCACATATTGAATAAGATTTCTGACAACAATAACTTATATATATTCTTTACTACTTATAATATTTAAAATTCAACATAGTAATGTCTTTCCATGCTGTGTTTTAGAACCTATGTTAAATATAAATGATTTTAAACAAGATATACGTTTATGAAGTTGAATGTGGTAACAATCAATAAATTATTAAAGCTTTTGCACATCCAAATTTTCTGATCAGCTGATCTGGATCGCACTTAACATGAAAAGTCGAATTTTATCTCTAAATTATAAGTTTCTATTAGAAGTTATTGTAATCTATGAACAAAGTATATCGCAAATATTTGTACATTAAGTAATTAGTTGTAAATCATTGTAGATTTGTGGAAATCAAAAATTATAGTCTACATATTTACATAATCGTGGAAAATTAAAAACTGTTACAGATACAATATTTATTAGCAAAACACAAAACGAACTAACGCCTCAACCAGTAGGTACCAGATCTGATCCTGTTGTACTCTGGCAAGTTCTCAGTGGGTCCCACCCCTGCCACTGCAGGGCACCGGTCATAAATATACTTATCGCAGACCTCCCTCAACACGAGATGATTCACCGAAGACAAACAATCGTAAGAGTCCTGCAAAGACTGCCTTCCGCAACGATACATTATCTGCATACCCACATCATGGCAGGAATCAATCGAGCCTTGCACGCTCCGCGCTATTTTCAACTTGGCCGCATTTATCCCCCTCTGCACATCAGTAAACTGAGCCATCGTACAAAGAGCCATCGTAACTCTTTGTATATTGTACAACATATCCTCCAAATGCATCTTATCCGCTACAAAATAGACGCCCCAAAGTCCCACGTCCCTATAGGCGAAGTAAAATGGTTCATACCGTTCACACATCCCAGTTGCGCCCGCTTGTGCTAAAAGATTCGCATGTATATACCCCGGCTTCGCTTGGCTTCTATCCCAGGAGCCCAACATACAAGATGCTACCAACATAGTCCAGTATTCCACTGTTGTATATCCAGGCGCTTCAAAAGCTATAGCTACATGAGCTAAAGGTAACGAATCATCTCGGAAAATAACCTCAGAGCCAGTGAAACGAGCCGGCCCTTCCTCGGACTGCATCGCTGGATTGCCTTCCAAGCAACCAAAGGATTTATTCACAAGTTGTAACATCTCTTCGTGTTGCATACATCCAGAACTAATAATCGCCAGTTTGTAAGGCTGGTAATGATCCTTCATAATCGAGGTGCAATATGGCGGGTCAAACGCGTTCAGATTTTTCGTGGGACCGATCACACGCTGAGCTAAAGGGGTCCCCTGAAATGCGGTCTGGTGTAAATAGTCAAATAGAACCTGTTTAGGGTCGTTGTCAGCATCGATCAATTCATGCATGATTTGTTTCCTCTCCAATTCGATTTCGTTTTCAAAGAAAGCCGGTTCAGTTATCATTTTGCTGAAGATATCGATTACTGTGGATCTGCTTTCATAGAGACATCTTGCGTTGAATATTTGGAGTTCCCTTCCAGTCGAGGCACCGAGTTTGATTCCAGACGCTAGACACAGATCTTGCAGTTCATTCTTCTTCATGCTTCTAAAGCCTTTGTAGATAAGATGTTCTATGAAATGGAAAATACCATTGTTACATGCTTTTTCGTATCTGGAACCAGCTTCAACGAAAAGTGAAATACAACATAAGCAAGACCTGGTTTCTTCGGTGGCGATACGCACGCCATTTGGGAGTATGGTGAGTTTCGTGTTAGAGGGTACTTCGGAGGGTTTACACTCCCCCCCGCAACTACGGTACCTCAATGAAGACCTTGCTAACTTCGCAAATATTGAACATTTTGATTTGATCATTTCAGAACTGAATACAACAGAGAATAGCCGTTTTGATGTTATTGCGTTTTCGAAATTGACATTGTTGATGTACAAATGATATACGATAATACGATGGCCGTCATGATTTTGACATTATTTTTTACTTATAAACCAAGAGGATATTTTTCACGTTATTGATTTTCCGGCCATACCTTACCGATGGATAAGGTTGTTTATGAAAATAAAATCACCCACTCATCTTCGCGTGTTCCCGTTTGCATTCGGGGCTATGAAGCCATGAGGCCCAGGGTCAACGTAAAAATAAACCATAATATTTTGAAGATTTGGCCATGATTTTACAACCGGCCACCTGTCTGTAGTTAATCCTCCTTGGGAAAGAAGTGTATTCAAATAAAATAATAAACATTTATTTCAGGCTTCAAAAGAAGTATTTATTTCAGACCAGACAGACAGACAGGAAATATATAAAGGTACCCTTGTAAAGGTAAGTACCTAATTAGCAAAAAGAAAAAAGTGATTACTAAAGTAAGTACTGTTTCTATGTTTCAGGCTTGCGCATATTTATTATGGTAGTCAATAAAAAGTGTCTTCACCGCTGTGTGGAAGTCTCTATTGTGCAATAAATGTTGACAAATAAATTATATTTCCAATTCAATAAATAGCAATATTGGACTTCTGATGAAAAAATAAAAAAGTAAAGAATTAATAAGCTACTTAAAAATATATCTGTTTTGTACACAAGTAGGTACTCGACCCACGTCCCTATTTAGTACCCCAGGCCCCAGACAATGCACCAGAGCCACAGATTTATATTATTAGACCGAAGCCCTGAGCCCTGTTTAACACGAGCGCATTTTCGAAGCGCATTACAGCGTGCAAACGCGCTCCTTGGCATCACTATTGTTGCCTATCATCAAGGCTTGTCCCTTAATCGCCTGGTATCCACGCGAGGTAAAAGATAAAAGATACTTTAATTGCAAAAACACTTGTAAATTGATACATAAAATATGAAAACACTTAAACTCAACATGCCTTACAATAGAAAGATATGCAAATATAGACTTAAGTAAAGGAAAATGCTATTTTAACTTGTAAGATTTGTACTTAACATACATACTTACATACAAGTCAAGTTAAATAAAAGCTTTTACTAATTAGACCACCCAGAAGCATATTAAATATACTCCTCTAACGCGTTTGTGTCCTGTGTGCTGTGTGAGGTGAGCGGGGTATGGTGTGCTGAGGCAAGGGGTTTTGTGCGGTAGCTGGGAAGGCGCCTTAGAATTAATGGTGCTGACCCCCGCGCAGAGTCGTACCTGGTGCAACGAATTTCTCTCGCAATACAGCGAGGGAATGCCGTCAGCGTGCTGTCCACTTTTGCACCAGGTGCGTCACGGGGCGGTCTTTTTGACTAAGTTTCCAATAAGAAACGATTTGTATATAAATTTTAACAATTAAAATAAGATAAACACGAATGCTTATGAATTTAAATGATTAGGATATGAAGTTGTACTAATTGTTTTTATTTATTTAACTTCATTAATAAATAGTCCTATAAAAGAATTCCCTTTTTACAAGGCGAACTATTCTAGTGCGGGAACCAAACGCCACGTTTCTTTTATTACGCCCGTGCGAACGAGACGTAAAGGTCGTGTTATTAACTTTTTTGTACTTAAACTTTTTTTAAGAACACTCGGACGAGATATCCTTTGAACCAACAGGGGGCAGTAGATTAGGTACACCAAGATATCGTGTCAATATTACTTTGTCTCTGGAAAAAGGCGACGAACAAAGAAAGGGACTCGTAGACAGGAATGTCCTGTGGAGAAATCTATATCTTCCATTTCATTTAGGATAAACTGGGTGAAGTACGAAAAAATAAACAGGTCATCATACCACTTTTTCTGAATGCCCTTGAATTAGACTATAGAATGTGTAACACGTCGTTTGACTCTAACTATGAAGACAACTGATGGATCTATCAACAAAAGTCAGTAGCTTTGAACTTTTTCAAAGTAAATTCTGGCTGAATGTATTTCTTTGTTTATTTTTTAAATATCTAGTCCAGTGTTTAGATGAAAAAAAAATCGGGAAACGAGCTGGGAGCACTCTCAATTACATTCTACTCGATTCCAGATTATTTTCATCTCATTAATATTTTCAAAATTAATTAAAAAGCTTGTGTGACATGTATAACAAAACTGTAATAGTTCATTGTTGTATCTCGTAAGTACTTTTATCAGGTTGATTTTAGACGTTTGCTCAAAAATTTTCTCACGATGATTCCCTTCACCGGAAACAAGTGGTGATCGATGAAGACTATTAGGAATCAGATTGATATACAAACTCATGCGGCACAAGTAGGATTCGAACCTGGGACCTTTCGGTCCACAGACGACCCTCTTAAACATTACACCACCACCGCTCCAGCTACGTCACTATAAATTATTTTTGCTTGATTCTTGTTTAAATATAGAACGCACCCTATGTTGTCAATGTCAATTGAGAACTGTCAAATGTCAAGTTTTGCTTTTCCCGCGGACTGCGTTCTCTTCCGCTGCGAATTTTTCACTAGATTTTCACTAATAAACGAAACTAATAAATTACCTGTTTTTCATTAATCCTAACCTTTATGCAAACTAATTGAAGGTTACTCACCAGTATTGGTAGCTGCACCATTGGTCTCTGAAAAAAAGAAAAAAAAATTTCAATTATCAAGATAAGTCATGTACCTACATAGATAAAAAAAAATATTTGTAATGTACATAGTTCTCTACTATTACTACTATACATACATGCTTTTTGTAAATAGGTATGCTGTTATTAAAAAAAACAATATTTTCCCAAATAAATCTCACAATGTCATAGTCTAGAGCCCTGCTCAAACTGTATAAACAGACGCTAAATGCTTTTCAATTAATAACTATAATTTTGAATCGAAATAACAATAATATACGTTATTACTATTAATGTATTGTCATTGTTTTTTTTATGAATGAAACTCGTGTAAAAATACTTGTTTTCCAAATTAAATAACTCTCCACAAATTCAAGGCTCATTAATCTTCGACCTTTTTAGAATACTATAAGTACCTTCTCGCGCGTGATTTAATTTTTCAATTATTTACGAAACTCAAAAGGATTCGCAATATGCATGGGATAGAATAATAAAAATATTTCGAGGGACTAGAACAAATAGTTTTAGTGGCCCGTCCTGACTTTTCTGGGGGAAAACATTGTACACCTAAACCTATTGGTGAAAACCGCATGAAAATCCGAGCAGTAGTTTTTAGAGTTTATCGCGAACAGAAAAACAGAGCGGCAGAGTACTTTGTTTTATGTAATATATAATTAAAGGATTTAATCTTTTTTCAACACAAGCTTTTAGTCACTTGATTGATACCTTGTTGTATTACTTGTTAAAAAAAAAACAAAATGGCGACTCAAATATGCAATTATTTTTTTCTACTTACTACAAAATGGTCATCAAATTAAAGGTTATAATGGTCATAATGATTTAGAATATACAAATTTACCTACTTTGAAAATTAACCAAAATCTCCTTTCAGTTGAGACGCGGGCAGATATTTGATTATTTTAAATAATTCCGTGTTACAATTTGAGTATAACAAAAAGTTTGATTGCCACAATAAATAAAGTAAAAAAGGGGGTTTAGATCTGTGGGCGAAGGGCGGGTTAGCATTTAACTTCTCACCATCGAATCGATTCGAATTGAGACATAGCGAACCAATCACATTACGCCATTGTGACGCAACGGCAACGACACTGCAATGTGATTGGTTCGCTGCGTCTCACTTCGAATCGATTCGATGGTCAGAAGTGAAATGCTAACGCGCACGAACCCCTCTGATTTCGCATTAACAAAATAGAAAAAAAAAAGGTTTTGTCATTATCCATAAAAAAATTAAAACATACTTTATATTAAGGTTCGTTTTCTGTCAATAGCAAACATTACAATGCGCTATAGTAACAAAGCATATGACTTTTTTATGATTAACAACGGGGTATGTACAAAATTAGAAAACAAAATGTTTACTTCGTCGTTTTTTTTTTTTGGAATTTACATAGAAGATCAAGGCTGGGCGACACATATGAGCCAAAATCTTGTTGTATGTTAATATTTTTTGCTATAAAACAATCGTCTATTGACGTACATATATGTACACGAGTCTGGGGCTATAAATAAATACCAATTTATTAACTGTCAAAATCTCCTTTTTTCATATGTCTACGTTACAGCTAAACCACGAAGTGTGGCTACACCTAGATATAGCTGGTCTCAAATAATGACACCGAACTTTTTTTAGAATGTTTGTTTGTCTGTCTGTCTGTCTATTTATTTATATATTTTCAGTAAAAAGTTGAAAAAGTTACGGAGCACAACATATGGTAGTTTTTATATCGGAAATATACCCCTAGGTAGGGGAAATAGGGGGAGCAGGTTTGTATGAAACTTCGTCACTTTAAAGTGAGACACATGAAGTTTTAGATTTAAATATGTTATTAGTAATAAAGAATAATGCATTAATTGGATTTTGATAATTGCATCCCTATGAGCATAATAATTGATAACGGGACGGAACACGTCCCGGGAAACGGGAAGAGTAGCGGGAAACGAGATGTGAAAAACGGGCCGATAAACATTGCAGGTAACGAAACAGGACACGTTGTGGAAAACGGGACAGGATGGGACATATTCCGGAATACTTAAAGGGACACGTAACGGAAAATGAAGCGAAAATCGTAGCGGGAAACGGGAAATTGACGATATTAATTTAAATCAAACAAATGTTACCAGTCCAACAGAATACGCATTAACTGGGACTATCATTCGATTGTTTCCTTGGAAGGGAAATAGAAGAACTGAATGTCGGCGAAGCCGCATACAAAAGCTGTTATTAAACAAATAGGTAACAATAATTGTGCGTGCGCAGCCCTGAACCCTTGTAGTCTTTCGACAAAAAACCGTGCAAAATAAATCACGATACGAACGCTGGTGGATTTAATTTGAAAAGAAAAACATGAAAATCAAAACAAACTCGTGTTTTCAAACACCAACTTATACATAACGTAAACTCACCACGTACGATATGGTGAAAATCTAAACAATAAATCGTATTAAACCGAAATAAGTATTAACAAGAAAATTGATTCGCAACAAATAGCGATATGTTTTTTTTTTTTACACATACGAGTAAGGGCGTGTTCCCATTGCTCAGTCGCGCACCACGTTGTAGCTCCGTCCTACCTTTTTGTTTTCTATAGGGTTTGAAACTGACATGAGTTGACGTACGTCGAAACTTCATACAATTTCTACGTTCGTCTGCGTTGATCCGTCGACGGGTGTCAGTCATGACGTATATATATTTCTATTATAATAGGCTATTTTCAGAAACTTTTTTCTAATGGCAAAAACATAATTTTATACCGAGCTTGCATGACGGCATTAGTAAGTACTCAGTACCTACTAATTCCATGGTTGTCACGGATTTTGCAGTCAAAAAGCATTTCTAATGCCGGCGCCACACTGTCACCGAACTCAGACACATGGCGACGCGAATGCGCGAACATTGCGTAATTTGTATGAGAGCTTTTATTTACCGCAACGAAACCCCGGCAATGTATTCGGAATTCGCCAAAGTTTGGTAAACCGTTTGACGACGTTTGTTTGTGGAGCCGGCATAATACACTAAATAATTATAGATCTCGTAATTAATAAAACTGCTCGATAAAATTACATTTAACGAAATCATACGCTAAACCTAAATATAATATTATACTTACTTATGGAAAAAAAGTATGATGCATATACATAATATGGTTATATTTATCCCAAGTTCATCCCCTAATCACGCAAACGGACCAAGCGGACCTAAGTAGGTATACCGATCTTTCACTACACAAATAACATAAATGTATGAATGATATTATTACGTGCTCGTTATCAACGATATATTTATCAGCATATTTATATTGAGGTCTATCTTTTAGATATGAACAAATAAAAACAACTTGACAGATGAACGCGAAGAAAAATAAATAATAAAATACACACATAGTATATGTATGTAGCTATTGTTTTATTATTAACTATATTATATTTTTATTTTATTTTGTGTCTCGTTTTATGGCATTCGCCGAAGACCATGACGTCATGCTCAATTGAACTCATGAAGACCATTTTAGTACAATATTTTTATACTAATACATCATCTGTATAAAAATATTGCCGATCTGGCATGATAGGGACCAATACTGTTCAAATGAGTTTCTTTCGGCATTTCTTCTCAGCAGTGGTCGTTCCGAAATGCCAGTAATTTGTGGCTTGTGAGAAATAACTATAAATATAAAAATTGACGAGAAAAAGTGCCTGTGAAGGTCTAATTTCTGAATAAATGATTTGAATTTGAATTTGAATCTCATAATCATCATCAGCCTACTGTGACCCAATGCTGGGCATAGGCCTCCTTCCGTCTCCGCGCCAACCATCTCTATCCTGGGCCATACTATTACATTTTTATTTTTCTTGTGCTAAATAAACGTTGTTTTTTTTTTTTCATTTGATATAGCAATAGATCCTTTCATCCCTTTTTCGCCACTACTGACTATAGGTCACACTTCGCGTACGCCGCTCGTCTGTCCTCAAATCTCTCGTTCATATGACTTTCGCTAAGTCGTCCCGCCCATCGCAGGTTGTCAGACACGTCTTCCACCCGTCCTAGGCCACTTTGCCAGTGCTTTAGTCCAGCTACCATCGCAACGACGTGCCAGGTGACCTGCCCAGTTCCATTTCAGATTTATGACCGTGTTTCCAACGTCCTGCACTTTGGTGTAGCCGGTCTGACTTGGCTAAGCAGCTGCCCGCGTAAAACTTGTTTTTTTTTTCCGTTCTTGTAGAAATTTCTTGAAATGAATCTAGGCTAGCAAGATTTCCTGTTATTACCTATTATTAGTAATTCATACAAACTTCACCCGCCATTGCAGACCAATTAGGGTCAATATTTCGTTCGTTCTATGGGGTCAATACATACCGCATTAATAAACTATTATTTATCTATCTATATATATATATATATATATATATATATATATATATATATATATATATATATAGATAAATAATAGTTTATTATAATTAAAATAATTATAATAAAGTTCACTTTGTGGCGAGTAGTCAACCGACCCGATTAATTATGCCAGCTCCACACATGCCGATGAGAAGGCGTGAACATTGCGTAATTAGTATAAGTGCTTTTGTTTACCGCAATGAAAGACCTGCAATGTATAACAAATCGTCGAATATCGTCGAATAGTTTGCCAAACTTGGCCGAAGTTTGGCAAACTATTCGACGACAGCGTGGAGCCGGCATCACGTAATCTACCACATTCTCCATCTTAGAAGACCAGTGCAATCGAGACAGAAATGCATCAACTTTCCGGACACGACGGGGCTTCGCTCAAAAAATTTTGTTGAGCGAATTTTGAAGGTAACTAGTTAGGGTGCTTTGTCCATGCACCATCAACTTTGACGTTGACTTTAACCTGCACGCCGCTGACGTTTAGACAAAATGGCGTACTTTTTTTCTGTGCAAGTTAAAGTTTAACGTCAAAGTTTACGGTGCGACCCACTCTTAGATATAAGTTCGTAGTTATCAACTAATCGGGCTAAACAATAAACTGCATTATCAGTTTCTGATAATGACCAGTGGTGTTGCTATATTGTTTATATTCTGATAACGGCTATCAGTTCGGATGGTGACAGTACGACCTGGAAAACACTAATTTTAAAGTCCCCCTTGTCTTTTGAGGAATTTTTAAATAGATTTCGATATTGTTTTATTTCACTAGCCGTGTAATATGTATTCGGAATGCTCGCTCGCTTCGTTCGTTCGCTTTTGTACGGGTCATAAATAAACTAACAAACCTAACCTACCAATTAGAAAACAAATAGAATAAGTTCGAATAACTGTGAACATTATAATAATATTTGTTAATTCAATCTGTTCATGTAATAAAAATGTACGTTACATCTGTTATGTCTGTTAAATATCTATACATTTTTATAGTGCGAAAATAGCCTGTGGCATATGTAAACTAAAAAATATTCTTCAAAAAAAAAAGGCGTAGACGCTCTACGCAGTGCTTCGTAGAGGCGTCTACGAGCGGCGCTGTGCGCTACGAGATTTTCGTAGACATATCGTATAAAAATAAAAAGATTGAATTGAACGTTCTCTTATTTTTAAACTTTTTTTTTTTTTTAATTTATTGTTGTTTTTATATTGGAATACACAATAAAGCCATAATATTATTATATTATAATAGTTGCGGTGGTGGTGTAATGGTTAAGACGCCCGCCTGTGGATCGAAAGGTCGCAGGTTCGAATCCTACTCGTGCCACATGAGTTTGTATACCAATTTGACTCATGTATAGTAGTTTTCATCGTCCACCACTTGCTTCCGATGAAGTAAAACATCGTGAGGAAACCTGGACACTGGTTGATTATTAACTTTTGTGTGAAATGGATTTGGTGAAGGCAAACCACTCCATTAATAATGCCAAGAAAGTTGTTGTGTGTGTTTCATTCCACGTAATGACCACGACCCTCAGCCATGAGGAATACGACTACGAAGATAATAGAACTATCGAGAAATCATAGTTACTGGTCATCATAATCACGCGATATTTTTCTCATACTTAGGTACATATATTAATATTTCTTATCGAATATATAATATGATTAAGTCTGACGTCGACCTCTGTGACCACGCGATGTGTCATAATGCCGGACTGCTACACTGGAGGTCCCGGGTTCGATTCGATCCCCAGTCTGGTCAAGATGGCAAATTATATTAAAGATATTAGCCCTCTGTCACGTTCCTCCTCGTTTATATCTAATACGAATCTCTTGTATGAGCGAAACGAAAGACATGACAAATGTCTATAGTTGTCTTTGTCTACGTGTCCCTTAAAAGCGATATCATGCAGTGACTGAGCATTTTTCTGATCAAAACATATTTTCCAACAGGGTTCCAAATAGGGTTACCAAATTATTTTCTATTAATATTTACAAAACATTTTTCTACCCCTAAATATTATCCGATCTCAATGATTTTTACAAGACATTTTATTTTTAATTAGTTTTGATTTAATGTACAGAATATTGTAACATATTAGGTAAAAGTGGAATAAATTTATATTTTAATTAATTAGCCTAAAAGTAACTTGAGGGATGTACATTAGATAGTTAATATAATAAAATTTTATAGCAAATATCAAATGACTATAATGGGGGATGAAAGTTTGTACGAAAATCATGTCTGTTCCGCTTTCGCAGAGAATATCACGCGGGCGAAGCCGCGGCCAATAGCTAGCTTTATAAATTAATCTTAATAAAATTTAAAATATAATCTAAATTAAAAAAAGAAAAAGAAAATATATTTATTTTCGTCAATTTTTGATTCCATTGCTAACCCTAGTTCTTAAATTTAGCTGAAAAGGAAGATCCAAAATAATTCTTACCGATCGCTTTCTCAATAGATACAAAAATGGCGGCTTTCGCGCTTCGGCGGGTGGACATAAGATTTTTTTTTTTAAATAAATAAATAAATAAATTCTACGATACATTATAGGTTTCTTGTAATAAATGTTTATTTATTCTCGTCCACAACTGTAACAATTACTGCGAAGCAAATCCTTACTATCCTTATCCTTACGAATATTGCAAATGCGAAACTAAGTTTGTTACCACTTCACGGTATATCAACTCAACAAATCTTCATGAAATGTAGCATACATTTGAAGTATGGAGAAGGACATAGAAATAAAAAAGAAAAAGCGCTCAATGAGTAGATGACTACACTCCGCGAATCAAAATGATTCTGTCCCTCTTTCACAATATTTTTGTTATACTATTTTGGTTTATATTGACATGGTTTGTTTTCTAAATTATTTTTGACAAGTGACCTGGCCCGGCTTCGCACTGTCATGTTTATGTAAGAAGGTTCACCTCCGTAGAATAAATTGTGTAAATAACAGTGAAAACTGTATCAAAATCCGTTGCGTGGTGTGGAAGAAGAAGCCTTAGATACAGACAGACTGCGCCGAGCGACTTTGTTTTATACTACGTAGCGATTTATGATTGTTTGTTTGTAATAACTAGATTTTACGAAAATAAGTATAGACATTTGGACTTTAAATATTGGTATACAACGGCAGATTTATCCAATGTAGGGATCTCTTACAGTCAATTGGCGATAGGTTGAGAGGACATATAGCATGCCAATTAGAAGTAGGTACTTTTTCTAAACTTTGCACACACTAAGTTAATATCTAAATGCGAAAGTCAAGTGCTAAAATGTCTGTCACGCTTTCACGGCTAAAACACTGGGCCGAATTTGATGAAATTTGGAATAGACATACAATGATCCGAGATCAAACAAGTTTTCGAAGCTGTTGGTAACATCTAATTTGTATAACCTAACCTACAAATTGTCGAAATAATTAATGATAATCTACTCACCGATTCTATGTGGCCAACATTCTCTTCGTCTCTCTGGAGACACATCCAGAAACACAGTCTTAATCAAACCACTTCACTCGAACATTTAGGTGGGCCTAGAACGCTGCCCTGCGGCACACCTCTATCGCAGTCCTCGAATGACTGAAGCAATTTAACTCCAATGTTATGAATACAATCTGTAACAGAGAAAAAAACAATAATAAACCCAATGCTTGCTACGGGTTGCATGTTTGTGTACATTTCCATCGGGTTCCGACGTGCTTGATGTAATCTATTGCTTGTCAAAACTCCGTACGTTTTTAGATGCTGTTACTAAACATGATAATATTTTACGATTTTATTTCGAGTATGTTGTTTTCATGTTAATAAATTGTCCTGAACAACACTCTCTCTCTCTCTCTCTCTCTCTCTGATAGATAGATATGATGGTACCGCGTGAGAAGTAGATCTTATGTTTTTTTTAAGATTTGGCTATTGTTGTGTGACCGGCCGCCTGTCAGACGTCAATAGATAGTCGTCAACTACGACTAATTGATAATTAATAGGTAAAAATGTACGTAAAAGTAGGTAGTTGGACACGATATCAATCGGAGAGGAGAAAGTGTACAGAATGATTGCAACTTTGAAGCTAAAATATTGTTCGAAAACCTTAGTCAATATATTTTTTTAAGCTTTGCAAATAACTTAATGACAATTTTGATTAGATAACTTACTTTATTTGACGACCTCGGTGGCGCAGTGGTAAAGTTCTTGCCACTGAACCGAGAGGTCCCGGGTTCGATCCCGGTCGGGTCATGATGGAAAATGATCTTTTTCTGATTGGCCCGGGTCTTGGATGTTTATCTATATATATGTTTATGTTATAAAAATATAGTATCGTTGAGTTAGTATCCCATAACACAAGTCTCGAACTTACTTTGGGGCTAGCTCAATCTGTGTGATTTGTCCTAATATATTTATTTATTTATTTATTAACCATATTGACCGAGGAAGAGTTATGCACGTTAACTGAAAGAGAAGGCAGGCGTCATGTCGTGTCGAGACCTTAAAAGCAAAGACGAGGATAGAGAGACGTGGCGTATACTCCACCGACAAGAGCATAGCTCATATATAAGAAGAAAAAGACCTTATTTATATGTAATTTAAAAAAAAAACTATATATACATTCAGATGCATGCAAAGTATACAAACTGTCGAAAAATCCATTCAACATATATGTCTAAATCATTCACAAATGAAGACAATTTCCTCATTGACTGGTATGCTAAAGCTGGCGGGTTACCCGATTGATACTCCAAGTAAACCCATTAAAAATAGTGCTTGGGAGACTGCGTCCGCGGCCCCAATGTCTTGTAATCCCAATTGCCATATATATATAATAAAATTATATCTTCTTTAAATTTTTATCTATCTAGTACTATTACTTTGGTTTCATCTCAACAGTTTATTATGTTGGTACTAATTCCAAAATTCATTCATTAATTCACAAATTCATTCTTATAGTGCTTGGCCAACTAGGACCGCGGTCCCAATTTCTTGCGGTCCCAATCGTCCAATGACCCAAGCTGGCATGTTGAATTTCGTCTATATAAACAATAGATTTTATTTGTAAAACACAATGGCAAGCAATTTTTTCCTATGACTAATATAGTGCATTACAAATCTAATAGTGTTAATTGCGAATATATGTTTTGTGCTAATTAAAATTAGGTTATCTTTCGCTTGGAAGTTTTGATGTTTTAAATTTTATTTTGATTTGTAACACTTGCAGTATTAGAAAGCACTGAGCCGAAATAGTTGTTAATGTTTATTTAACTGAATATCCTGCTAAATCGTCTTTGGAGATATTATTAGCCCCCATAACCGGAGAACATGCCTGAAGAGGGTGATAAATATAGAGTTTTTTAACCATGATCAAATGAATTGTACTTATTTCTTTTATCTATGGTTTTAACGTAGAACGTCACTTCGCAAAATGTCATCACGAAAAAATGGTCACTTTCGCAGAAAGTCATTTTAGCAAAAACGCCATTTTCGTATAATGTCACTTGCGCAAAACGTCACTTTCGCAAAACGTCACTTTCGCAAAACGTCACTTTCGCAAAACGTCACTTTCGCAAAACGTAACTTTCGCAAAACGTCACTTTCGCAAAACGTCACTTTTGCAAAACGTCACTTTCGCAAAACGTAACTTTCCCAAAACGTCACTTTCGCAAAACGTCACTTTCGCAAAACGTCACTTTCGCAAAACGTCACTTTCGCAAAACGTCTCTTTCGCAAAACGTCACTTTCGCAAAACGTCACTTTCGCAAAACGTCACTTTCGCAAAACGTCACTTTCGCAAAACGTCACTTTCGCAGAATTTGTCATATTTGTCAGAATATTGTAAATACGTGACAATGTTTGTAACTATTTTTTATCTAGTCTGTTGAAGTGTCCCAGTGTTGGGCAAAAGCCTTCCGCAAATCTCTATCGAGGGCAGCCTGTTGCAACCCAAGCAAAAATTACAAGACGAATTTCAATGAATATTGGTACACGAAAAAATTGTATACTAAATAAATGCTACGGTATCCACTTCCCATCCATTCGGCCACATGCTAGTTTGGTAGCAGAAAAGAAAATTCTGTTTAGCGCACCTCTTCGAATAAGCTGCTAGCTGCTCCATTTAGAGCACCTTTCCATTTATTTTCATAGCACAAACAATTGTTTACAATTTCACATGCGATGTTTATTACAACACAGCTGTCGGGTCATGTGAATACACACATGTTGCGGTATCAATTTGCTGAGCTACATAATTATTAACGTGATTGAACGTGCCTAATAATAATTTACTAATCTTTACATATTAAATTATGTGGGTAAATTTTACATAAAAGAGAAACATACCTGACTTACGTCGTCGGAAACTTTCGCATTTACAATACTAATACTAGCTACCTCCCAGGGCTTCGTTATTCCAGGTTATATTCTACTCGTATACCAATTGTATAATAATCCGTTTTTTTTTTTGAGCGAGAGATGATACTGTTATCATTAAACAAAAATACCTAAATGCAGGTTTCTAGGCGAAACAAACAAATCACAAAGCAATCATTGTTTACTTAACACCGTTCCTTTCTTATCAAACGTGTTGATGGAAATGATTACATTTATTTATGCATTACAATCAGGCCTGTTTGTTTTGCAAAACGATAAAACATTTTGCACTTGCACATGTTTTGTTTACGATTAACGCCATCTCTTGTTTCGCACTCGAACTAAATCACTGTCGAATTAAAAAGCGCTACAACATCACCATCTGTGAAGCATAACCTGTACTATATATTTTTTTTTCGAGACACGTCACGCCTGTTGCATACGGCCAGCCAATTGTTTACACAATACAAAAGACCCTTGTTTGTTTTTCGCTAGACGTTTCCTGGTTTGTTTTGTGTGTGTGTATGTATGTGTGCGTGTCTGATGTTTTCACAGCCGGCTTTGTAGAGGACGGTACACAAAATATTGTTGTTTGCACGACTCGAGTCGGTAATAAATTCTGTCTGTTCAATTGAAATATTTTGGCCTGATCATGAAAAAGTGTACAGCAATATTTTTTTTATTTTCACAATACTGTAAATTCGTGGTCGTGATAGACGTGAACCTAAGATAGTTTATATCGATTAAATCACAAAAGTCAATCAAGAGCTAGCTTTATATTAAGTACCTACTCTGATCAGTGATTGAGATGTCAAAACTGACAACACTTCGTCACAACACAGCACTTCTATCCCGTAATTGAATGTCAAGAGAAAGAGTGGAAGTTTTTAAAGAGCGACATAGGAATTTTTAGTTGTTTATTAGATAAAAAAATATTAGTTATGGAAAACGGATCACGATGCGGGAAACGGGACAGAACACGTGACGGGAAACGGAACGGGAGTCTGCTCGTATTTGAGGAAAAGAAAAGTGGTGAAACGAATATAACAAAGTCTCTGCACGTCCGGCAGAATAAAGGATGAAAGAATGGGTAACAATTTATTTTGATTATAATTTATTTGGAGAAATTCACGCGGGCTGTACCACGTGCAAAACTGATATTCACTGCCATCAGCACATTGATCAACCTACCAATTTCAAAAAAATAATGCAAATTCGTCTCTATTACCGCCTAATTTCGTTATTTAAAAAAAATGCAATGTAATGCAATTTGTATAAAAAATTTCTGAAATGATTTGAATTTGATTTAGTTTATATTTTAGTAAATAAATTAGTATTATGTCGTGGAAGATGTAGACAGTAACTGGAAGATATGGAACTTAAACGACAATTGAACGCCAGCTCCACACTGTCACCGAACTCTGACACACGCCGACGCGAATGCGTGAACATTGCGTAGTTAGTATCAGTGCTTTTATTTATCGCAATGAATAACCAACGGTGTACACCGAATCCCTCAAAGTTTAATAAATAAATAAAATAAATAAATATATTAGGACAAATCACACAGATTGAGCTAGCCCCAAAGTAAGTTCGAGACTTGTGTTATGGGATACTAACTCAACGATACTATATTTTATAACAAATACATATATAGATAAACATCCAAGACCCGGGCCAATCAGTAAAAGATCATTTTCCATCATGACCCGACCGGGGATCGAACCCGGGACCTCTCGGTTCAGTGGCAAGAATCTTACCACTGCGCCACCGAGGTCGTCAGTTTGGAGGAGTCACCGAGGAGTTTGGTTCTGTTGGACGACATTGCGGTGCCGGCATATCAGAAAAAAGCTAATAAATACTGCAAACATTTGCACACCATTTGAACTAAGCATATATCGAGCCTTTATGGATACTATGAGTCTATTATTTGACGACCTTAGTGGCGCAGTGGTAAGGTTCTTGCCACTGAACCGAGAGGTCCCGGGTTCGATCCCCGGTCGGGTCATGATGGAAAATGATCTTTTTCTGATTGGCCCGGGTCTTGTATGTTTATCTATATATGTATTTGTTATAAAATATAGTATCGTTGAGTTAGTATCCCATAACACTTACCCAAATTACTTTGGAGCTAGCTCAATCAGTGTGATTTGTCCTAATATATTTATTATTTATTTATTTATTTATTCACAGTTAAAATTCTTTACTAACTTTAGGATAATATACATCAATGCTGGTGATATATATTATTAACATTCATACTATTTCATTTATTTAAGTACACATTACAAAGTGCAGTAAAGACGGTATAGTATGAACTAAACCACCGTACCTTATATAATATTATAAATGCGAAAGTTTGTATCTCTAGCTTTCTGTCTGGTCTTTAACTACATGCATACCAAATTTCATCAAAATCGGACAAGTGGTTTAGATAAACGCACGCTCATGGATACTTACCGTAATATGGACAAAGGTCGAATTCAAAATCATATTTTTTTATTATCTGACTCATGTATAGTAGTTTTCATCGACCACTACTTGCTTCCGGTGAAGGAAAACGTCGTGAGGAAACCTGCACACTGGTTGATTATTATTAACTTGTGTGTGAAATGGAGAAGGCAATGGCAAAAACCACTCCATTAATTATGCCAAGAAGGTTGTTGTGTGTGTTTCATTCCACGTAATGACCACGACCCTCAGCCATGAGGAATACGGCTATGAAGATATTGAAGTAAAAAAAAAAAGGTGATGTCGACTGAAGTTAACTGTCCATACTTTTCATACTAATCTTAGAAAGATGTACAGTTTTCACCGATAGATAGAGTGATTAAAAAGGAACGTTTAGTTAGGTATACAATTTATTATGGTTTTACGCGAGCGAAGCCGGGACGGGCCGCTAATAATGTATATAGAATGTATTTTGTAACACCCTACATAGTTTAATTTGAGTTTGATCCCGCCCTAGAATAGGACGATACTTAACAGCTAATAGCATCCCCTAAGTGGGTTGACGTCAGGCAAGCAACTGTTTGTAAAAGCATAGCCAAATATTCATATAATACATGATTGTTTACGCGAAATACGTCACAGCTCCCAATATAACCTGAGGATTAAGGAAACTTGAGTAGACAAAATCGTCATTTCCAATGAGATTTAAGAAAGAAAAAACCAGTTTTCTTTAGTTTCAACCAGTGAGATTACAGATAAACAACATTTCCATATTACCTAACCTTTATTCACATGCCTTTTGTTGTTAGAAAAGTGTTATACGGCCATAAGTAAATACTCATTAAAATCGTCTACTTTGCTCGGTCGCGCTTTTACACCTTTAGTACAGTGTACATTGATTAACCAAGCTAAGTAAACTAGAAATTGGTATCAAACTCTTGTGGCAGGAAATAATTCCCATCATTGTTCTAGTAACAAACAAAATTACGCAATCCGATTGCAAGTAAGTGTACATACTTTGTGCGTGTTTTAACTCGATCAGTTTAATTTGCTATTAGTTATTTGTTACTAGCTAATGGTTGCGGTTTCGCACGCGTGAATTTCCCACGGGAACGTTTATTTTTCCGGTATGAAAGGTAACCTATGTCTTTCACCGAGCTTTAAACTACATTTATGCAAAAATTTAAGAAGATAATATAAGTAATTGACGACCTCGGTGGCGCAGTGGTAAAGTGCTTGCCTCTGAACCGAGAGGTCCCGGGTTCGATCCCCGGTCGGGTCATGATGGAAAATGATCTTTTTCTGATTGGTCCGGGTCTTGGATGTTTATCTATATATGTATTTGTTATAAAATATAGTATCGTTGAGTTAGTATCCCATAACACAAGTCTCGAACTTACTTTGGGGCTAGCTCAATCTGTGTGGTTTGTCCTAATACATTTAATACATTTTAATTAACAAACCTAATTTCCCATTTTAACTATATCCTTATGCGAAAATAAGTTTTTTTACGTTTAAGTTACCTCTTCTCGCTTTGTGTACTCAACCAATCTTGAAATTTTGCATACATGTGTATATTTACTCCCCCATACAATAAAACTATTACGAGTATTTCAAAGATTATATTTTTAGCCGAGCGAAGCCGGGACGAGGCGCTGGTTGATGAAGGAAGACAGAGAAAGAGGTATGTATTAAGAAGAGAGTGAGTATTGCCAGGATCGTGACAAGTGAAAGTCCCAAGTTTTTGCCTACCCCAATGGGAAACAGACGTGATAAAATGTATGTAAATTAATTATGTATTAATTTTTGTCGAAAGTAGATGGCGCTTATCAAATCCTTATCAATATGTTATATACATATATGGCTACGTATGAAAAAAAAACAATATTGTTTACATAATGTTTATATGATAAGAGCAAGCGTGACAACGTAAAACAAACAATATACTGATAAACACCTATTTGCGGAAAAGTGACGTGGTAACCACTTTTTTAACCCCCAACTAAAATAGAGGGGTCTTACAAGTTTGATGTAAGCATTCTGTGTGTCTGTCTGTAACGTAGCTCCACACTATCGCCGAACTCGGACAGATGGCGTATCCATTTATTTGTGAAATTAATTTCATTGAACAAGATAAGTTACTAGTTGCGCCCCGAGGCTACGCCCCCGCGGGAATTTCGGGATAAAAAGTACCCTATGTGTTTTTCCAGGTAAGATTCTACCCGTGTACCAAATTTCATAACAATCCGTTCAGTAGATTTTGCGTGAAGGAGTAACAAACATACACCACAAATTTTTCTAAATATTTAGTAGAATTATTATAGACGTGTACCCCCTTATTAATAAAAACCTTATTCTCTGATTAGCCACGGAATAGTTATTCTTTGTATTGTCTCGTTCTTTCAATGTCAAATGCTGAAAAGAGAGAGAGGGACAAAACAAAGATATACTACTCCAAGCCTAATCAGATAATTAAATGTTTATTAATAAGGCGGGTAAAATATATGTATTGCACACTATATGTAGTCACTTCGTTCTTTTGCGGTTTGGAGAAAACTTTCAGTTTTACGTCTTGATCTGAGTAATCCTACCCTCTATCCCTTGAATCTAATGGGTCTTGGCTCTGTCTACCCCGTAAGGGATTAAGACAAGATATTTTAACTGTACCTGAGTAGGTAATCCACTTTTTTCTGTAAGGTTCATTTTCATGTTCATTTTTTAATCTGTGAATTGACCGTTGCACGGAACCCTTCAACACTCAAAGCCGACTCGCACTTGCCTTTTTTATAGAAAGCTGGCGCCATAGTTCCCTTATCGTGTACATTTTATGTAAACACAGTATTGTTTTTCTTACCTATCAAGATTGACGTAAATATTCTCACGTGGTCACACCGCCACTTTTGATTTTGTCTACCCCGTAATGTATCGTATCTGTATCATTTAATAAGTTTTATACAGGATGATTTCCTATACATTGTCATTATTTTATCTACATGCTCACTCTACGGTACTGAACAACTCTTCGTATGGAAGCAATCGAAAAACATCAACAGATATGGATCAGCTGATTGTGGAAAATGTATGGATATTTTCCACAACAAGAACAGCTGATTTTTTTTCCGCGATTTCCGAGTTATTCCCATACTAAAAGTTGTTCAGAATCGTGGACATGACGAATCACATCTATAGGTCAGTCACAAGACATTGGTCTGACAACTGAAGATGCAGCAGTTAAAGCGAATAAAAAAAGAAAAAGTATCTACTAAAGGGCGATAAAAAAATAGTTTTATTTGCAAAAACACGTGTAAATTGACAAATAAAATCTTAAAACACTTCACTCAACATGACATACCATAGAATGGAGTGCAAATTATAGTTACAATGACAGCTATACATAGTAACAAAAAAAAACAATTTAAATACGATAAACACGAATGCTTCTGAATTGAAATGTCTATAAAATTAAACTTTATCCGTCAAACAATTATTAAATTTTATAATATAACACTTGCCAATTATAAAACAATTTAATTTTTTCATAAACAAATTCAAGTTTAGTTCTTTATATTCTATAGGAATTTTATTATAAACTAGCTTTTGCCCGCGGCTTCGCCCGCGTGATTTTACTCGTAAGACAAATTAGCATTTTTTCTCATCTTTAGTTCAATTTCCTCATTCCCGCTAACACAATATTATCATCCTAAACACGTTGATTCACATTCGTCAATCTCACATAACTGCAAACAATTCCTGACAAGCGTCTTCCATCCATCCACGAACACATAACACTCAGGTTCCTGGTTCAGGAACGCGTTGAGATCCGCGGGCATGCGGCACAGCGGAGACTGTGCATGGGATACAGTACGTGTATGAAGTGTTGCGAACAGTTTTCGTGGTTGACAATTGCGTTGTAAAAGGCTACTATTAGGTACATACAACAGACATAACTCATTATGAAGTTCAGTGGCATTGATATTAACTCGGAGTACTTTTAAATTATATAAAGCGACGGAAGTGTGAATACTACACAAAATACTACACAAAAACAAACTTTACAACTATTGATACTCTTTAGATTAAACTATTAATTATTGCTCGAATACAGCGCATCTTGAACAGTAATCTTTATCAATCACCCCAAATTGACGACCTCGGTGGCGGAGTGGTAAAGTGCTTGCCCCTGACCCGAGAGGTCCCGGGTTCGATCCCCCGGTCGGGTCATGATGGAAAATGATCTTTTTCCGATTGGCCCGGGTCTTGGATGTTTATCTATATATGTATTTGTTATAAAATATAGTATCGTTGAGTTAGTATCCCATAACACAAGTCTCGAACTTACTTTGGGGCTAGCTCTATCTGTGTGATTTGTCCTAATATATTTATTTAAATTACCCCAGACTACATTTTTAGAAGCTTATATTTAGTTTCACCTGTCCCGATGTTTGTCTGTCTGTTATCAAACCTTGCAAGTTACATTTCTCCTGCTTCCTACAGAGTTTAAATTTCCCACGTCGCTTCAGTTTCCATAACAATGCATATCCATTCTATGCAATTCCATATTATGATGAGCATGACCTGACGGTGCACTCAGGATCGGCTCCCGACGAGGGAACTCCTCAACGGTTTACAGCACGGATGTTTTAACTAGGCGTTAAATACCACAAGATCTCACTGACGACAATAAAACTTGTGGAAAAAATTAATAGTAGAGACATAATTCCCGAAATTTATTTCACCGAACAGCCGAACAATTATATCTTGCTTGTCAAAAAATCAAAATCAAATCGTTTACTCAGAAATTTAGGCCTTCGCAGGTACTTTTTCACGTCATATTTTAAATTAAATTATGTTTACCAAAGCTACAGACTACTAACATTTCGGAACGACCACTGCTGAGAAGAAATGCCGTCAGAAACTCATTCAAACAGTGTTGGTCCCTATCATGCCAGAAGGGCTTACCATTTTTTTAATACATTTAGTATGTATAATTTTTTATTGTTTGTATTCCAAATAGGATATAATTGCTAATGGTTTTATTACTAAGGATGCCAACGTAAGGAAGCGGATCCTGGGCTCCGACGCTTAGCGGCAAAGAAACAACCAGGAGAAAACTAAGACGAGAAATGAGTATATCTATTAAACTTTTTTAACGCACAACGATTTTCGGTATTAGGTAGAATTTTCTTTCACGCGTTCGAAGTCCCGGGCAAAGTTCAAATCTACACATGGCAAAGCAGATAGTGTGAAAAATTATAATGTGCTAGATTCGTTTAGGCGTAAGCAGGTCGGAAACAGATAGTCATTTATTAGATTTCGAGGTCGTATATTATTTAGGTTGTTTTGTTTTATCAGTAGGAAGGCGCAATTTCGTACTCGCTAGCTAGTATGCGCTAGGTTTGCAGATAAAGCAGAATTAAATATTTATTTAAACTTTTTAGAATATATATAAATATGCTTTATGGTTATACACACACCCAACAAATATTTTACTGAGCAAAAATAAAACTTGACTGTGCTTTCAATAGGTATCTTATACGCTGAAAAAATTACCAGCGCTGATTCTCAGCCCTCACATTCTGTGACGCCTCAGAGTCATCAACATTTTCATTGTCACAACAAAAATTCGAAACACATTAACAAAACAAAAAAAATACATAATTTTTTAATGGACATCAACAGGCATCATAAGGGCGTTTCTTGCCAGCCTGTTAAAAACCTCTTTCATTTGAGCGTTTTCTCGGTTACTTCCCCAGCAGTTAAGCGTCGGAGCAAAGGGTCCACTTTCCCAGTTTTGCGTCTCCACTTCGCACGGTCGTTGGCATCATGTTAAATACCGTTGCCGGCGGCAATCTAGATTTCTGGTGAAATTAGTTTATCCTAGGCCAAATTGTTTCATCCTATTTTAGTAAGAGCGTTCTAAGCCCAGGCAAAACTTGTTTGATCTAAGTATTTTAGGATGTATTAATTAGGTTTACGCAAAATTCATTTTGAGATTTTTACCTAGTTGGTTAAAAATATAGTTTCACCGCACGGTTACATACATATTTTTATTTTTTAATACATTTTTTTTTTCTCATTTCAAATCAAAACATTTTAATGAAATAATTACAATCGGTAACCTTTAAGTAAACAGGTTTTGTGTATATATCTGCTTTATTAAAATCATAAAATTCTATTCACATGCATTTATTTACATAACTAAATATTGTAATCTATAAATATTTTTTGCTTATACTTACCAGTCTTTAGGCAAGGTTTCTTAAGTGGGAAAAGACAAAAAATCCATTATATAAACATTTTGCTATATTTTTAACGCCCGACGCTAAAAGGGGTGTTATAAGTTTGACCGCTAAGTGTGTCTGTCTTTTTGTCTGTGTACGTGGCACCGTAGCTTATCAACAGGTGAACCGATTCGGATGCTGTTTTTTATATGATAGCTAATTTTTATGCGGTGGTTCTTAGATATGTTTGATCAAAATCGGTTCAAAGTTGTAGCGAAATTTATATTAAAAGCCGGGGATTTTTAATTTGTCTAACAAATAAACTTGTTAGTCTAAATATTGCGCGCGGCATCGCTGGCAGCAAAAGGTAGTGTATAACAATGCGCAGCTCTCCAACTCAAAGATCACGTCAATCCAATGCTCCGACGTGAAAGATGAACAAACAAACACACATTCACATTTTAGATTTGTGGTGCAGATTCACATAGATTTTGTATTAGTCTCAAATGGGTGTATGGAAGAAATTGATCTCAGAGATAAGGCTGCCACGACCTCGGTGTCGCAGTGGTAAAGTTCTTGCCACTGAACCGAGAGGTCCCGGGTTCGATCCCCGGTCGGGTCATGATGCAAAAATGATCTTTTTCTGATTGGCCCGGGTCTTGGATGTTTGTCTATATATGTATTTGTTATAAAATATAGTATCGTTGAGTTAGTATCCCATAACACAAGTCTCGAACTTACTTTGGGGTTAGCTCAATCTGTGTGATTTGTCCCAATATATTTATTTTTGCACAATGTATCTGTTACATCCGTACTAATATTATAAAGAGAAAAGGTTTGTTTTTTGTTTGTAATGACTAAACTCAAAAACTACTGGACCGATGTTGATGAAATTTGGCATAGAGATAGACGAAACTTTCAGGAGTAACACAGGCTACTTTTACTATGGTTTTACCCGAGCGAAGCCGGGGCAGACGACCTCCAGTTATGTTATATTTTGTGGTATACTTTGTCCATATGTACACTATGTACTTAATTAATTTGTGCAAAAAGCACTATTGTACTTATTTGAAAATCTATTATTATTTTTTTATTGGATACACCTGTAATAATCTGACATTTTTGCGCATACTGCAATCGTGTTTATTGTGTATTTTTGCAAGGCCCGACCCGATAGTGGTTATCGCATACGCCTACGTAACGCACACAAACATATATATGTGTGTGGAGGTAGAAAATTGTATATTTGTTGCTAAGTTGTCTAAAAGAGTTTTGTTTGGACAATGTATATGGTCCTCGAACTGGATGGTCCGTGTTTGTTTTAGGGTTCTGTAAGTACAACGAACCTTAGACATTACATTATCATTAGATTACTCATAGTCGAGTTATATTTTCTCTTTCTTCTCAGCATATTCATCAAGCTTCAATAGCTTGAAGGATATGCGTCGAAGTCCAGAATCCGCTTTCCTACTTTTTCGTCTCCACATCGCACGGTCGTCGGCATCCCCAGTTGTTAGACCATATCATCCTTGACGACATCAAGCCAGCAATTTTTCAGTTGGCAGGAGGGGCCTGCCAGGCGAGAGCGGCATAGCCAGACGTTACACATGCATATGTGATAAATTTTGTTAATTGTAAATTTCATCAATATTGAACTAGGAACTAATTACCATTTTTTAAAATCTATTTAAAGATTTATTATAAAGATTATTAATATTCACTCATGTGTGAAATGATTCTCGAATATAATTTCAAATGTAATAATTCTACTACATGTTAGACTGAAACTATGGTCAAGTTTTATGTCGATAATGACGACACCTGAGTGACCCGTATTTTCAATTACAAAGATTACTTTTCCTTCTCTTTGGTTGTGTTAATTACTAACACACAGATTTTATTCAACTAATTTAAAAGCATCTGACATGACTTAGAAGTAGAATAGAAATATATTTTTTTTAATTTATTTATAGCATACAAATATACATTATAGAAAATGATAAAACAAAATTTTAATATTACAAAGGTGGTACATTAAAATATGCTACAAAATGGCTCAGCTTGTGCCATCTCGAAGTGCCACGATGCTGATTTTCAGTGATACCATTACATACCACGTCTAGACGCAAGTAATCGCATATACATCGTAAGTATCATCATCATCAGCCATTTAAACGTCCCCACTGCTGGGGCACTGGCCTTCCTTATGGATGGATAAGGAGTATGGGCCATGACCCACCACGCGGCCCATTGCGGAATGGCGGATTTTAACGACTGCATATACAAACAGGGACCAACAATAAATAGATTATTAATTAATCTACGGAACCACAGAGCCAGTTCTACATTAATGTTAGCATCTTGACCGGTTATTGTGTGCTCGTCTGTTTGCTCGGGCGGTTTTGTTTATAGAACAGCGGTTGTGAAATAGCATCCAATTACACTAGTGTTCCTCGGAAAATTGATGACTTTTTCAAAAGATGAGTTGAAAGAGAAGATCAAGGGTCTTTTTTTGACAAGGCTACCTTCTTTTCTAGGTTCATATAGCGGTATTACTCGAGACTGAGGGATAAAAAGCCTTAAATTACTTAAATTTACTATTTAAATTTAGTTAGTCCTATTAATTTACCGAGCGCGCGAAACGAGCGAGATCTACAATTAAAGTGTGTTTGTAACGCGATAACTTTCGAACCGTTGGTCTGATTTTCATAAAATTTGAAAGGTATGTAGGATCTGTCAATAGAATTGTATTAAGATTAGAATTTTATTAAGAATAGAATTTTATTATCATAATTTTATTAAGTTCGTTGGGTCGTTTTATTAAGTTGGTTATGTAGTTTTTGAAATATTCAAAATTTTGTAAAAAAATATTGTGTACGCAAGGTTCTAAGTTCTAACTTCCAAGTTCGCCGCGAACAACTAGTATTATAAATGCGAAAGTCTGTGAGGATGTATGTGTATTTTCGTTACTCTTTCACGCAAAATCTACTGGACGGATTGGCATGAAATTTGGTACACGTGTAGAATATATTCTACCCGTCCAGGTTATAACCTGGAATAACACATAGGGTAATTTTTATCCCGAAATGCCCACGGGAGCGAAGCCCCGGGGCGAAGCTAGGTATTATAAGTATGATTAGTGAATTTATGAATTCGATGAATCATAACTTTACTTACTAAATAATATTCAGCGAGTGACTTCATTAAAGATTAAAATCAATAATTTCGACTTGTCATACTTTTGTTGCATAAATGGAGGGAGTTGTAATATAAATATCGAATAAAATAATACTTACATACTTTGATCACAGATTATATAATACTTCCAGTACATTGATCAATAAATGTCGCGATTATATTATCAGATCGATTATGGCTGGCAGTGATATAAAAAAAAATCTTGTCATTGTTCAAAGGTAAAACATGTCCTGCCCTCGAAGTTGCTGGCATCATCTCATCCCTCAAAAAGGAGCTGACGGTTTATAAACGGATGAACAAACATTATGACAACATAACTAGGAACATTCTCCATTAAATACTCTTTCAAATAAACAAAACTAGATCAAAATCGGTTCAGCCGTTTGGCTGTTACGATGCCACAAAGAGACACGTTAAATGTATAACTCTCCTTATTCTGTAGTCGCGGGTTCAAAGTGTCACACAGAAATTATATTATATGTACTAGCTTTTGCCCATAACTTCGTATGTGAGTAAAAATCCGTTTCCCGTGGGACCTAGTGGGTCTTCTTTTAAACCACGCAACGGATTTTGATGCAGTTTCTACTGATATTTAGACAATTTATTCCCGAAGGTTTATATACTTCGGGCTAATGTGCGTATTTAACCCCCCACGCAAAAAGAGGGGTGTTATAAGTTTGAGTTCGCTAAGTGTGTATGTTAGTGGTTCTTAGATATGTTTGATCAAAATCGGTTAAGCCGTTCAAAAGTTGTAGCGAAATGAATATTAGAAGTCGGGGGTTTTTTAATTTGTCAAATAAATGAACTTGTTTAAAAATATAAATTCAAAACAACGACCGATGATGTTTGCATACGAAACAATTTTTCGGTGATAACGGTCAATTTAATTAATTTATTTTATCCTGTTATTCTGTAAGTAGGTTTTAGATACAATAATTATAACCTAGCCCTGTTTTTAATAGGAATTAAATCTATTATTTATTATCTATAATATTATTATAAAGAGGTAAGCGTTTGTGAGTTTTGTATGTTTGAGGGGGGTAATCTCGGAAACTACCGAACCAATTTTCAAAAATTCTTTCACCATTAGAAAGGTACATTATCCAAAATTGCTATAGGCTTTATTTTATCTCAAAATTCCCACAGGAGCGAAGCCCCGGGCAACATCTAGGTAGTTGTTAATATTTATTTCTATACTTAAAAAAAAAACTAGTATTCTATTGATTGTATTTTTGATATGATGTCAAATAGGCGAGATGATATGATTAGTGTGTAAGTATTTTTAATTTTGACAAATTTTAATTTTGTATGTTGCCATGCATTTCCATAAAGTATCACCCATCGAGCAGGTAGTAAAATCACAGCCAATAATATTCGACATTGATACTGATTATTTTAAAGCGAATCGTGGGATTTATGGCATCACAACCGCGAATGCAAACGAGAGCTATTATAATGACAGAGTTACAGTATAAAAACAAAACTTTGATAGTTACAAGAAAGTTAAAAGACTTTTTTTTGAGAATCTCGTAGATAAAAATAATTATTTACATATCCCAGTCTTATCATACTTAAATACCAAAATAGCGTTGAGAGGATGTGCGGGGAAAAAAGAAAGGGTCCACATACCCTTGTTTTTACACCCACCCCTATTTACATTTCCCAGTCTCCAATTGGGGTAGTTTTAAAAAACTTTAATTTACAACGGACTTCAAGAGATACGCTACCCGCATCGCACTGGCATCCGATACGGTTTGTACAGCATATGGTTTAACTTAAAACCTGGTATAGGTTTCATCGCGATACGTTACTTAGAACCAAAGACATTGCCAATAATATGTTTGAGCGAATGCACGAAATGAGCGGGCGAAGCCGCGGAAAAAAGTTACGTGACGATATTTTTCGGGAAAAAAATGTACCTTTTAAATAGATTTTTCTTACTTAAGAATAATTACCTAGTAATAGAGCATTCAATATGCAGTACTTTTTAAATGAAACAGATTAATAAATCTTAGGTTTTCAATTTGAAACACTTTTTGCACTTCACACACACAAAATTTGACGACCTCGGTGGCGCAGTGGTAAGGTTCTAGCCACTGAACCGAGAGGTCCCGGGTTCGGGTCATGATGGAAAATGATCTTTTTCTGATTGGCCCGGGTCTTGGATGTTTATCTATATATGTATTTGTTATAAAATATAGTATCGTTGAGTTAGTATCCCATAACACAAGTCTCGTACTTACTTTGGGGCTAGCTCAATCTGTGTGATTTGTTCTAATATATTTATTTATTTTATTTTAAAATGTGTTAAAATGTTAGAAGAAATTAAAATGAGGCGATAGGGGTATAAAAGTAAAATAGACGTGTCGTGCGCGCACGCATAAAGGTGCCACGCTCGACCGGAAACCGGAAACGGGAAGAAGTATTAAGTGCAGATTTTACTCATGCTCAAATAATTAAATTATATTATATGGTAATGTGATGAGATAATTATTAATAATGATAATTGTAAGTATACATATTGCTCTATGTTGTGTAATGTGGATTTGTATTTTTTAAACCTATCTGAAATTTTTGTAAATTATATTTTCTTATATTTTACTGATACTTTTTAAGCACTGGAATAAGAAAAAAATTCGGTAAATATAATTTTAGTTTCAAACGTAAATTTTCCATAAAAATCAGTTTTTATTTTATTTACCAAACATTGATTTCAATAAAATTCATAATTTCATAGATTTTATTAACGTCATAAAATGTCGTGGTTCCTGCTAAGTTGATATTATAATTCCAATAGAGAAACATATCATAGTTTACATAAAACATTCGATAGCGTGACGTGTAAAATCAATACGGCATAAATACGTGGACAAATGTACAAAGTACCGACCATCTTGTAAATGCCTTAAAAGGACCATATAAATTAAAAAGTCAACTCATCAAAGTTTCTTCGCCTAAATACATGACAAGTAACTTCCCCCCTCCAGTTTCCCCCATACACAAAGTGACAATAAGTCGCGTATGCACACAGACACATTGTTTGAACACCCACACCAGCATAGAACCGGCTAGGTATTCGGTTTCCCGCCACCGGCGCGAACACGCACACAAAACACGAAGAGCAAACAATACAAACACCAACACACAAGTAAATTTAAACTCACCTCAAAATAAATCCATTAGAAAACACACTTGTTCAAACAACTAGCGCTTAGCCTCGAAAACGCGTTGAAAAAACACTCTCCAACATCCAATGTGTACTCAACACTTTTCCAAACTTTCTGTGCAGCCTACTTCTTCGTTAACACCTCCGGCAATCGTTCCCGCCAAAACGCGAATTCCAATTTCGAAAAAGTCCAGATAAGAATCACGTGGTAATCACCCTTTTAAAATTAGAACTGTCATTTTTTTACTTTACAATCGGACGTCGCGCCTAGGAATTTTGCCAATTGTTAACTTTTTACGCCAACTTATTGTCTCATTTTCAAATATCGAACTTGTACTCATTTATTTTTAAATCTAACTACTTCCGCATTCGCGAATTTTATCAAACACGATAGCGAAATAAAAACCGGCGACAAGTGGCCCCAGCACAATTATTAACACACGTTGCGCGGTAAAAATAAACTATGATTAACTGCTATTAAGATTCGCGGAGACAACTCGCGCCGGCTCACGGACATGCGGACGGCTTGTAAAAAAACAAATAAATAAAATCAATTTATAATCAACAAAGAGGATTGGCAATAAAATGCGAATTTGTTTACCGCGTTGCTATTTCGGTCGCTAGAAGCGGTTCCGATATGAATAATTATTATCGCCGGCGAGCGGTCCTCGACGCATAGTTGTCGTTTCATAAAACGTGCGCGTTAAAACTGAGTCGAAAGGCTCGCCCCGTGCCGGAGCATAGCGCCGAATAAAATAAACAACAATATACCTAAATAAGCGGCTCGACGGGCGTGGCCTGGTGTGCGTGCGCGCCTGTGTGTGCGTGTGTAAACAAGGGGCAACTCGGCTTGCATGGCACCAGTTTACAATCACCATGCAATGGCTCAGACTCATGTGTGACAGAATACATTTTTTTCTCTTTTGAGACAAAAGAAAATCCGAATGTACAAGTCATATAGAGATAGATGGGAGCTAATAAAGGCCACTAAATTGCTTGAAATAAACATTACTAAACTATTTTGTTTATGTATTTATGTAAAACAATATGTTTATATATAGAAACATATGGTAACTTTACCCTATATTACGCTGTAAGCACCCCGAAAATAAAATAAATGAATATAATATAAAATGTAGGTATACATAATATAATAATATTTTTAATGTATACTTAAAACGTATTTCGGTGTTCTTCAAACACCTAATAAAGTTACTAACACTTGAAATTAAAAGTTACCTTTTCCCAAGTAGACAATAATCATTTAAATTAAGACATTAATTTACCTACGTGGCTTTTCAGGAATATATTAATTCGTTCAAAATTTTTATTAAGTATTAAATCAGGGGTTTGATTGTAATACACCAATATAATATAATTAAATTCTTCTTTCATTAAAAAAATACCAATCCATAGCAAGTTCACGTCACCCCTATCTCCCCGCGAGAATAAACATATGACGTCACCGGCTGGTAAACAAACAAACAAACACATGCGCCGCGCTCATGTTTCCTTAATACAATTATTATTTCGAATGTGGAACGCGAACTGGTTGGACGTTCGTTTTGCCATCGGTTTCTGCGATTTATTTTTAATTTCGCGAGGTTATGCCATGTGCCGGCTAGCCAGCCAGCGTCATGCTCATTGTCTATGCGAATTAATTAGAATCGAGTTGTTTACCACAACCGCACCATTTAAAAATAAAATGTTGATCGCTCTTTATAAACAGCAAGTTGCATTTTGAACAGTTTTTTTCCATATATTTTTATGTATAGATGATTACATAGTATTGTTCTGTATTCTGCATTAATTTTTTTTTTAATTCTATTAATTGTGTATTCTAATTTTAATTTAATATCTATATTCTACTTATATATACGAGTGCGCTATTATACATACTAGCGAAAAAACAGACAATATAAAAACTATATGTAAACTAGCTACTCCCGGAGGCTTCGCTCCCGTGGGAATTTCGGGATAAAAAGTATGTGTTATTCCAGGTTATATTCTACTCGTGTACCAAATTTCATAACAAACCGGTCATTATATTACGCGTGAAAGAGTAACAAATTTGGGCATATATAAATAAGTAGGAAAGTAGAATTGGATGTGCCTAGGTATCCCTGGTTACACATAAACTTTTTTTTTTGTATAATACAATTTTCGGCGTCATCCAGTATAAGTGTTTTGCCTACTTAAAAATGTAACTTTTAAAAAAGTGCCGCAACAATGGTTGTCTTCGTTTTTAGGGTTCCGTGATGATCTGAATCTGAGACAATTTTCTATATTCTCAGTTGAAGATCTAGTTATTGTACTACTAAGTAAGTTAACCCTTTGCTTACGTCTACATACGTTATAACAATTAAACTTAGTTTCTGTCACGTTTAGTGTCCGTGAAAAGGTCAGTTAAGCGGTCCACATGAAGTGATTTTATTTTTGAAATAACAAAAATTAAGTGGAGTTACGCTGGCGTGTAAACAGGGCCATACTATAGTCTCTACACGACATCGTAAGTTTACTTAATCTTTTGTCATTTTAACCTTGTATGAAGTTTTCGAACAATATTCATTGTTATTGGTATTAGTAACTCTACAATGTAGAGTTACATAATATTCGTACGAATAACTCGAAACCAGAGTTGGCTGTAATTATTGTCACCTTTTTGGTCTTTTTAAAAGATTTTAACAGCTGAAGATTTAACATTTTAAGGTTTATTCTTAACTAGCGGCCCGTCCCGGTTTCGCTCACATAATAAATATACCTAAACCATCTTCAGGAATCGCAATATTTATTGGTGAAACACGCATGAAAATCCGTGCAGTAGTTTTTGTGTTTATCGCGAACAGACAGACAGACGCGGCAGAGGATTTTGTTCTATAATATTGTAAGGAAGCTGGCCCCGTGCTTCACGTAGACACAGCACAATCCCGGATGGAACCAACATGGTAAGCCCTTTTGGAATGACAGTGACAAACACTGTTTGTATGAGTTTCTTAAAGCATTTCTTCTCAGCAGTGGTCGTTCCGAAATGCTAGTAGTTTGTAGCTTGAATGGATGGCTAGAAAAATGTGAAAAAAATATACTTATATCATTTCAATTCATACATTTGTTGAAGAAAGAAAAATACGTATGTACTCAGTATGTTTGTATCGCGAAAAAAAAGCCCCTTAAACGTCACTTGCTCATTTCACGGTTCCGTTGCTCGAGTCCAATTCTAACTTGACTAGCTTTTTTTTTAGTTCATATAAATTTATTTAATAAACAATCAATGAAGTCCTGTGTTACAATGGTATCATTCGAGTTGAGATAGTACAGCCACATGAAGTTCACATGATGTTCACATGAAGCTGCCCCGCCTACACCTTACGTGGCTGTAATAGAGATCATTCTACAATGAACCTATTAAGAATGCTGTTGACTGTATTTCTGAAGTGTTTGAGTATAGTATAATCAGCGCAGGCGCAGTGATAAACAACACTGGTCATAAAATATCTTGTCATATTGACGTCATATAGAAATAGTTGTTATTAGTTACATTAAAATAATATAGTACTTCTTATCGGGTTGCGAGGACAGTCGATTCGTACGCCGTGGTACAACGTTTTTTTTTTTTTTACAAAAATGACATTTTAGACACAAGTCAGAGAGCTCTTGTGCCATTTAACGTGTGACAATAAAATCATATCCGACATGGTTATATGGTCCGACATTTTAGACTTAAAGCACCTGGGTGACTTAGCCAGGTGTTTTAAGTGAAATAATTTAAAAGATTGAGAACCGCTGCATTTTAGGACTATAAAAAAAGGAAAGAAGACAAACAACAAGACTACAGACAGCTTTTTTGTTGTGGAAATTCCTGTCATACATAATCTGGTTTAAGAACCTTATTTCTCAAAAGAAGAATTCACTTATTATTGAGAAATTTACGAACGTGCGGTAGACAAATAATAAAAGACAAAAGGATTGAAGTAAACAAATTAACTGTCGCTCGCGGATATACACATACCCCCTTATTAATAAAATCCTTATTCTCTGATTAGCCACGGAATAGTTATTCTTTGTATTGTCTCGTTCTTTCAATGTCAAATGCTGAAGAGAGAGAGAGGGACAAAACAAAGATATACTACTCCAAGCCTAATCAGAGAATTAAATGTTTATTAATAAGGCGGATAATGAATTTGGGAAAAGTTAGTTTGACATTGCAAATTAACTATATGCATAGATTACGATTATTGTGCACTTTAACGACCACGATGGTGCAGTGGTAAAATGCATGCATTTGAGCCGAGAAGTCCCGGTTTCGATCCCCGGCCGGGTCATGACGGAATATGATCTTTTTCTGATTGGCCCGGGTCTTGGGTGTTTATCTATATATGTATTTGTACCGTTGAGTTCGTATCCCATAACACAAGTCTCGAACTTACTTTGGGGCTAGCTCAATCTGTGTGATTTTTCCTAATATATATTTATTACATAGATTATAAAAATAAAAACAAAAACAAAAACATAACACGATACTTGTACCTATTACTAAATCCGCAGTTGTTATTTGTTTCTTTTTTTTAATATGATAATAAAGTCTGACACAAGTTGCCTGACGATACGCGGGGCGGAAGGCAGACGCGTGGTATACGCGATCCAGCATATATATATTTTTAAAGATGGCAAATTACACTTCTATTCGCCTATTCCACGTTAAACAAGACAATATTGATGAAGTAATAATTATAAATATAAATTACTTAATTTGACGTAAAAAATATTCGAATGTTATAAGTACAAATGTGCGTCCTTGACTTTCCACAGACTAAAATTAAAGTCAGTGGCATTTTTATTATAATATGTAGATGATAAATTAATTAATAAGTAGGTCCTCGGAGCTCTGACAAGATGGCGAATATTTGCCAAAACCTATCGCCGAAATTTTGAGAAAAATTGCATATTTGTAATACGGCAGATATAAAAACAAAGGTTAATTTGATTTTTCAATAAATATTTAAGTAGTACTAAATTTCTGCGCCACGCGGCGTTACCCACGTAACAATTTAAAAAAATTTTCATGCACAGTAGCGCCATCTACATTGTAAAGCGCCATGATTGACTATCAGACTGACCAAATCCTACGGGATGACGTACTTTCGGGATAAAAAGTACTGTGTTAATCCAAGGTATCCTCACCTCCCTGGGTTTTGGGGCGTCATAGCTCCGAATGAAACCAGGAACACGTAAGGATGAGTGAGAAATTTAACAAAAGAAGAATATTCGAAAGTATATTACGGCTATATTACGAGACCGATTTTGATGATAAAACGTTTTTTATATAAAAACAATTAATATACATTTAGCCACGGGCGAAACCACAGGCATCTACCTACTGTTAAAATAAATTCAATTCTAGATATAAATCTATTAAAATTCATAGGTAAATTCATTCGCAAATCGTCAGTGCCATGGCCAAATTGTTGTGTTTACGGCATACTAATTTAAACAAACGAGAATCGAATCTGGGACCGCGCGTTGACTACCAATGAACTAAAATTTATTAACCGCTTATTTAATATGACGTAAGCTTTACGCATATAGTGGGGTAGTCGACCATCCGAGATATGGAATACTTGTATAAAATAATAAGTTGGTCGATAAGACCAATTATTATCTAAAAAAATGCGACAGACAATGTTGAAAGGTGAAAATTATGTTTAGTCAATTCATCAATTCAATTTACAAAGTCACTCGATTTGATACTGATGTTGACAGTTAACATTTTGAGAAGTTTTTTAAGATGAAAAGAAGAAAACCTACGCAAATCTTCAAGAAGATTGGTTGAGTAGATAGAACGTGAAGAGATAACAAACATATTTTCACATTTATAATATTAGTTGGGACTTACCGTTAGGAACGTAACGTACGGAACCCTAAGACACCAGCCATTTTTCTTAGTAACAGCAAAGGTGTCGTTATGCACATTTTTTTATTTCGATTTGTTTGCAATCGGCCATCGCTAATTCCTATTTGTGTAAACATTTTCATTTGACACGTATAATATTATGTAGGTATATTATATTGTTTGTCGTCTGTTTGTATGTTTGCTGCGAACCATTTTGTGGGAGAGAAAACGGTTGTTTATTTAACTTTTGTTGTTTTGGGTTCGTTTTGATTTTGTTTAAAAATCTCAGTCGGCGAAAAACTTGTGTAGTAATTTTAAATGCTGGCTATAAATAAGCACGATCAATTGTCCGCGAAACAATTCGTCGAAC
The DNA here is from genome assembly GCF_027563975.2 of Plodia interpunctella. Lineage (NCBI taxonomy): Eukaryota > Metazoa > Arthropoda > Insecta > Lepidoptera > Pyralidae > Plodia > Plodia interpunctella. Next base: position 5,724,258 of record NC_071316.1, read on the forward strand.
TTTGACGTATAGACATACATTGCCTGTTTTATCATTGCGGCAAATAAAAGCACTCTACACTAATTACGCGATTATCAGGCATTCGCGTCACTTACGACAGTATTACCTACCCAAATTCATTGCAAACTCTAACCGCTTCTACTAAGGCATAGAGGTTCATGCAGAGTAACTTGATGTGCTGTTGAATCTACATAGAATAGTTACTTCTAAATCAAAATCAAATCATTTATTCAGAAATTAGGCCTTCACAGGCACTTTTTCACGTCATATTCTAAATTAAATGATGTTTACCAAAGCTACAAACTACTAGCATTTCGGAACGACCACTGCTGAGAAGAAATGCCGAAAGAAACTCATTCAAACAGTATTGGTCCCTATTATATAAATTTATGTATAATGAAGGAACCTCCCGACCCTATCCACGACGCCGCTACCGGTTTAACCATTTGAGTGTGCATGACATACTCGATCTCCATAATCTAACATAATAGATACATATGTTACTTTCAGACACAAAATATATGTAATAAACATGTCAAGAAAATATATAAATAATAATAAAAAAGTAAGATCAAGTGTGAGAGGTGGAAGTTTTAGGAAGGGTCCAAGGTTTTTTATCATTTAAATAGTCGCTAATTGTGTAATAAGCATTAGCCATTAAAGCATTTTTAATATATGATTTAAATTTTGGCATTGCCAAGGTAATAGCCTCTACAGGGAGTTTATTGAACAATTTTACACTTTGACCCACGAAAGCCCGCCTAACCTTTTTAAGTCGGAATCTGTTCTATTGCACAGGAGTATGCAGTGTGTGCCTCAGCAAACGTTGCGTTTGCAGTTACAATATTCTTTTTGTTTTTTCTAATAAAAAAAAAATCAAAATGAGTTGGTAACGCTTGTGTGCAGACATGGATCATATTAAAATTAATTATACACAAACATGCAATATAAAATGACAACACGACTTTTGATTTTTTAGACATAAACACCAGCACAGAGTTGAACTCAATTATTATCGTAATTTTAGTTTATATTATATTTTTTAAACATGTGCTTGCTTGTCCCACTGCTGGGCAAAAGCTTTACAATTTATGAAATTACAATTTAGCTACGAGTAAACTGTTTACAAGCGTTTATTTTTAGTTTCACCTGTCCTGTCCCGATGTTTGCTTGTGTGTCTGTAATCAAATCTTGCAAGATAGGTTTCTCCTACTTCCAGTTGTCCTACAGAGTTGAAATTACCCACGTCGCTTCAGTTTCCATGACAATGCATTATTACGATAAGCACGGCCTGATTATGCACCCAGTATCGGCACCCAACGAGGGAACTCCTCAATGGTTTATAGCATGGACGTGCGATTTTTTGTCAGGCGTTAAATGCCACAAGATCTCTCTGACGACTGACGACAAATGTGGCAAAAATGATATTTTTCCATTGCGTAGTTTGATAACGCGTGGTTTTTTTAACGCAAAGAAAAGCCAGCAATGTAAGTCGAAACTTCTAAGTTTAACTTTTAGTCGATAGAGTAGTAGAGAATAAAATGGCGTGGAAAAAATTAATTCACGTACCTAGGTGTCGAGAGCCGTTAGCTATTTAGGTATATCTTTTAAACAAAACTTACATGAGTTATTTTATCGAATAACATATCATAATTCATACCTACCTATTGAGAATATGTAGGAAATGCTAAAAAGAAAACTATTTTGATGGCTCTCCAAACTTTAATGGCTGCACAATAACGTGTGTGGAGTGTAAACAATGTGGATTCCTACTGGATTACAGCTATTTTTAAGGTGAGCTGAATATTATTATTGATATTAGCTAGTGTTCGCGATACCTGTTTAAAAAAATATTTAATGCCGGCTCCATTCGGTGGCGCATTGGTAAGATTCTAGCCACTGAACCGAGGTCCCGGGTTCGATCCCCGGTCGAGTCATGATGGAAACTTTTTTTAATTGGCCCGGGTCTTGGATGTCCATTTATATATGTATTTATTATAAAATATAGTATCGTTGAGTTAGTATCCCATAACACAAGTCTCGAACTTACTTTGGGCTAGCTCAATTTGTGTGATTTGTCCTAATATATTTATTTATTTATTTATTCTGTTGTGGAACAGTTTGCCAAATTTAAGCGGATTCGATATACCTACATTGGTGGTTTTTCATTGCGGTACATAAAAGCACTCATACTAACTACGCAATGTTCACGCATTCGCGTCGTCGTGTCTTCTGCCGTCAATAGGATAATTGCAGTAAGTCGGTTTTTTGCCAAAACCGAGTTATATAGAGTTATAGCCATGATCACGATAACGAGATCTACATACGTAACTTACCCATTTGATTGAATGTATAACAATTAAAATTTTGCAGTAAGTCAAGCATTTTTTTTACATTACAAAACATGATTACAGTGGCTACACTTACGGCAAAAGTTGTTATTCAGAGTCTCTCGGCATAAATACAGTATGACATCTAAGTATAACACTTACTATGTTAAGTAATTTACATACATAAATTGGGCATGCACCGAGCAAATAAACACTAAGAAGATATACTGTTTCATCCCTAATCAGAGTGCCAATATTTACTAAATGGGTGGTCTGGTCTGGAAAACAGTATGGTGCGGTACTGCATGTATGCTCATAAAAAAATAAACTTTAAATAATCAAAAACATGTATGGAAACTTAGCATATATACAGTAAAGAACCCACTTCCTGTGTAGATGCTTCTAGGAGATACCTAGTATAACAAAACTAATGTATTTTTTTGCTTCTTATTACCTACAATTGTTTTCCAATGTAAATAATAGATAGGTGATGAGGATTTCTTTAATTTAAGGTATCAACCATCATGATGTGATAACAAACATAGGAGTTATTGAAGATTTTCTTACCAAAACTTTAACCGCGTTTTCTCGAAGTCATCTAGAGCCTCCTTACTGCAATTATTCTATTGACGGCAGTCTTAGTTCGGCGACAATGTGGAGCTGGCATTAGACAGTCGATGAAGTCTCCGCCAGTCTTATAGCCGGCATAAGACATTATCGTGATACAGTTCCGCCGAACTTCAGTGGCATAATTACATTGCTGGTTTTTCTGTCACTGAGGTAATTAAAAGATATCATACAAACTACGCAATGTGCATTCATTCGCGTCAGCATCTGTCTGAGTTTGGCGACAGTGTGCAGCCGGCATCAGGTCATGCTTATTATAAAACAAATTAACTCCACCATCAGTATATGTCTCTAGACCTTGTAGATTTTTCTTTGGATTGAGATTGAGGGCTCGTCTTTAAAAAGCGCCATCTTGTATTTAATCGAGATAATGGGAATGACGTCATACTTATGGAAACGATCAGCGACATCTGTTTTAATGATGAAAAAACTCAAAAAAGGCTTATTTCGTTTCATTAGTGTTCACGATTTTGTTACAGATGTCACTACTGTAAAATATTATTCGATTTTATTCCATAATTTTAATTTATATTAATGAATTAATTTCGTTTTGTATAAGTAATTTAAAAAGTAGCAAGTATTTTTAGTTCGTTATCTTTTCACAGGTTGATTTAGTATTTTTTTGATATAACCCACAGGAATAATGTCTTTGCCTCGTAGTAATGACCGATTTCTAAAAAACAATTTGCATTAAAAAAGTAAGGTATCAAGAAATGGCGTCGCAAGTTGTTTTTTATTCTGAATCAATGTGTTTCTAATCATTTTAAGTGATAAAAGAAGTTTATCGCGTTGTGAACATAAAATTTGCTAGTGCCGTCGATGTTTCATTGAAGAAATACCGTTATCTACTTAACCGTGATTTCCTTGTTCGCTTTGTAACAATGGCGTCAAGTGAATCTCTACAATCAAATGTAAAAGTAGGGGAAAATCGGGATTTTGTAGACGATTACTGCAGCCCCATCGGCGAAGCTGATGCCGGCGAGGCCACCAAACGTCGCAGAGTGACTCATGACTACAAAAGACTTTCGAAATTGGGATACGATCCAAGTGTGTCATCCAATGCGAAACTTTTACAATCATCGGAATCAAAAGGTAATCATCTTCCTATACCTATATATACAGGTATTACAACATGGGTCTTACGCGTAATGAGGATAAATAAAGTGTATAATACACTAGACTTTTGGTGGGAAAACTGTTAACCTATCAAATTGTTAGTTACATCATGAATATGGAGGTCATAGCTGTTTATAAACATATCCCACACAGGAGACTTTTGTTCCTGATCTTTTGAAGCTGAAATGTTGTTATGGGATGTTAATAACATACTATTACACATATATATTCTATACTAATTCAGTTCTAATTGCATCACATAATGACCTTGCATGAGTTATACTTTCTATTATTTGCAAGCGCTATAACAACATTCAAATTAAAAAAATCACATTCTTCACTAATGCTGGTGTCTACTATGGTGTTCCTAATAACTTCGGAGCAGATTCATCTTTATTAGTTTGGACTTGTAATTTTGTCACTATTTTTTGCATTATTTAACTTAGTAGAAATGTGACAAAACTTTAAACAGAGATAACAATATATAATACAATTGTAGTAAAATTAATCATTTAGTCTTGTGTCTGTATCAGTCTGCGTTGAACATTCTAAAGACAATTCTAATAATATGTATAAATAAAAAACAAAACACTTCTGACTTTATAACAAGTAAGCTATAGGTATATTATTTCTGGATATCTGTAAATCATGCAGATGATCTATCAACTTAGGTAATTAATTAATTCATTGTATATTCTAATTATTCTGGGGGTGCAATGAAACACTTTTAGGGTTCCCTAGCTAAATGGCAAAAAAAGATATGGGATAGATTTGTCATGTTTTTATTTATCAAAAATGTAAAATTCATTCAATGTAGTTAGGTACTTGAATTATTTATTTTTATTCAGCTGAAATCCTTCTGTTCTCAGGTAAAAAGCGCAAATGCAGTGAAGATTCCACTTCGTCAAGAGACCTTTGTCTGTGGGGAGAAAGTGGAAAGCCAGCTAAACTAAGTAAAATATGGCCAGTATTCGACTCTGGAGGGTATGGTGATGCTACCATGCTGAACCTTCATGTCATGAAGAAGAATCCTCCACGTCAAAACCCCCTGCTCTTCAACCTGTCTGATGTATTTCAAGACCCTGTGAGTCAAGACTTGTTCGGAAGCATCAATGCATCATGGAGACAGACACAGTTGAACAAAAAAGTACCTCACGATGACATCACTAAACGGATCTTCTCATCAGTTTCAAGGCAACTCCGTATCATCAACACACATCTGCAACAATCAATGTTCCGATACAAATATCCAAGAGTGACACGGTCCAATGTTTTGCTTGATAACTCTAATATGAGGAAACCTGGAACTCATTTCAGTATGACGATGCGGGCTATTCGATTCCAGTCTACTCCGAGAAGGGAGTTGCCGTGTTACGGTAATTTGGAATTGCCGTTTAAGATAAAACAAGAGAATATGTTGCATGTGCCGGCTATAATGACGAATGTTAAATCTGAGAAATTGGAGCCAGAAAAGGTTAAGGAGGAGAAAGTGAAAATTGAGAGAGAAAGAGACAGGGAGAAGGATAAAGACCGTGAAAGGGACAGGTGAGTTTATTATTAAATTTTGTTCATGCACCTTACATCTTTTACTGATTTTGAAATCTAAAAGTAAATGGGTTTATGTTCAAGTTTGTAAGTGCCAAAATTAATAGTGGATGATTACTAATGTGACCCAAAATGGAAGAAGGATGTATAACTATAATACATTTCTTTGGAATCATTGGTCCAGTCATTGTCTTCAGTTTCTCAGACCAAAGTCTATCACGAAACATACAAACACGTGTCCACATGCTGTCTCTTTTCCCCAAGGACATGCTACATATTTTATATTTAAGAAAATAGCCTACTGTAAGACTTCATCAGTAATTTTGAATCCTCAGATCATCGCACTCGTCTCGGCACTCGTCGTCGTCCTCCTGCCACCACTGCCGCCGCCGCGCGCGCATCAAGCGGTGCTCCATCGGCGTGCAGTGCCGTCGCGACCGACCCGCGTCCGCGTCCGCGCCGTCCAACGCCTGGGGTCCCTCCCTGGTTGAGAACCCTGCGATTAAAGGGCTCAAATATCACCGGTGAGTGTTATAGTGCCAAAGTATCAATTATTAAATAAAATACATATGGACCAACACCATTGGTTGGCGTTTCTGCGCGATGTCTGCGAAAGTTAGCGAGTCTGCGCTCGCGCCTGACAGATTATTTATTTCACTTTATTCTGAAGAGTAAACCGATTTACAGTCGAATTATCATTGATATCCTTAGTTATGGCCTAAACAACTGTTTAATTTAATTTCTTTCGACATTTCTTCACATCGGTGTTCGTTCTAAAATACTAGTAGTTTGTAGCTTTGAGGAATACTACTTATATGGGCCCCCAATGAGGAGAGAAACTTCTCAATAATTTTCTGCATGGACATTCTTTTTTTTGTCGCTCGTTGAATTAAACCTAGCGTCAATTGAGTTTTTGAAAAAAAAAATCCAATATTCCCACTGGAAAGAAGCCTAGCCTAGTCTGTAATTAATATATTTTTACATTTGTCCATAGTCTAATGCGCGTGGATACCCATCCCAACGGTGGAGCGAGCGTAGTGTACCTTAACCAGAGAGATGTTGACATGCTCAGCGTACACCAACAAGAGTCTCTGGCCAAAGAGTTTTTGAAGGTAAACATATTCTATACATTTTATATACTTCATTTATAATATTGATATATATCTGATTTTATGTTTAGAGCCAATTAGAATATTCAAAATATTCAACATCTTATGATGATTTTAAGAAAATAGATAATTATTTGTGTAGTAGTACTACCAGTAGTTATACACAGTAAACCTTAAATATGAAACTAAAAATATAGACATGCATTTAAGCATTTAATTCTTTTAGTTCTAACCCTGAGTGTCTATTTTGCTAACGTTCATAAAATCACGTTCCAATAGCAGACACTAGAAACAAGAATTGTGGTAAAGAATACTGCTATTATACTAGTTAAAACTTTGAGAAGCCTGATGGTTCCCAAGAAATATTGACGTGGGCGAAAGCTGGATAATAAATAACTATAGCATCGACATAATGATGACCTTGGTGGCGCAGTGGTAAATTGCTTGCCTCTGAACCGAGAGGTCCCGGGTTCTATCCCCGGTCGGGTCATGATGGAATATGATCTTTTTCTGATTGGCCCGGGTCTTGGATGTTTATCTATATATGTATTTGTATTGTTGAGTTAGTATCCCATAACACAAGTCTCGAACTTACTTTGGGGCTAGCTCAATTTGTCCTAATATATTTATTTATTTATAATATTTTCACTCTCAGCTGGTGTTCTCGGAAGACGCTGATGGCTGGGCACACTTCGTATGCGGCGTAGTGCGAGGGGCAGCGGCACGATTACCGTGCTTACTGCAGTACCTGTCCACGCAGCACCCCAACCTGCCCGTGAAGGCGGGGGTGCTGGCCAGGGCTTCCGACATCGAGACCACCACCGTCAGCAGATACTACCAGCAGGTCAGTGTATTATAGCACCTGCAGCTCATAGTGTATTATAGCACCTGCAGGTCATTGTATATTATAGCACCTGCAGGTCATAATGTATTATAGCACCTGCAGGTCATAGTATATTATAGCACCTGCAGGTCATAGTGTATTATAGCACCTGCAGGTCATAGTATATTATAGCACCTGCAGGTCACAGTGTATTATAGCACCTGCAGGTCACAGTGTATTATAGCACCTGCAGGTCACAGTGTATTATAGCACCTGCAGGTCATAGTGTATTATAGCACCTGCAGGTCATAGTATATTATAGCACCTGCAGGTCACAGTGTATTATAGCACCTGCAGGTCACAGTGTATTATAGCACCTGCAGGTCACAGTGTATTATAGCACCTGCAGGTCATAGTATATTATAGCACCTGCAGGTCATAGTATATTATAGCACCTGCAGGTCATAGTGTATTATAGCACCTGCAGGTCATAGTATATTAAAGCACCTGCAGGTCACAGTGTATTATAGCACCTGCAGGTCATAGTGTATTATAGCATAGTGGGTCAAGTGTATAGCACCTGCAGGTCATAGTGTATTATAGCACCTGCAGGTCATAGTGTATTATAGCACCTGCAGGTCATAGTGTATTATAGCATAGTGGGTCAAGTGTATAGCACCTGCAGGTCAAGTGTATTATAGTACCAGCAGGTCAAGTTTATAATAGCACCAGTACCAAGTATAGCAGTACAGTTACGTATCATATCCCATTCACATGTTCGTTTCCCATCCCTCTCTTACGTGTTCCATCCCGTTTACCGCTACGCATCGTGACCCGACCGGGGATCGAACTCGGGACCTCTGGGTTCAGAGGCAAGCACTTTACCACTGCGCCACCGAACACATAATTAGAAAAGCGTGGTCTCGTGCAGGTCCAGCAGTCGTACTCCGCAGGCACGTTCCGCTGCGGGCCGCTGCACCAGATATCGCTGGTGGGCACCGTGCACGAGGAGGTCGGCGGCTACTTCCCCGACATGCTGCAGATGCTGCATCAGTGCCCTTTCCTCAACATGGTGAGTGGAAGTGGTGGACCTTTCTCTCTCCTCTCTCTCTCTCTGTCATTTTTACTTGTGCCCGCACTCGTTAACGGCCGTGATGGTGCATCAAGCGATGATTGATTATTATTTTCGCTGGGTGTTTCGTTCGCAAACTCAAATCAAAATCAAATCATTTATTAAGAAATTAGGCCTTCACAGGCAACTCTTTCAAGTCATATTCTAAATTAAATTATATTAACAAAAGCTACAAACTACTTGCATCTCGTCGTCACACATTCAAAACTCTTCTTGTTCTCAGCTCGCCCCATTTATATAGTTGCGAAAAAAAAAAAATTGAGAATAGGACGAGTTGAGAATGGGACAAATTGCGATTTGGACGAGTCGAAAATGAGACGATTTGCGAAAGGGACGAGTTGCGAATGGGACAAATTTTGCGAACCCTACTCATGCCACATGAGTTTGTATAGCAATGTAACCATTTACAGTGGACGGCTATATACATATATTACCACGCCCGTTTCATAATATGTTATTTCCACAGACGATGCCATGGGGCCCTATGTCCGCGGTGGAGATGGAGCCGCAGGAGTCAAACGACGGCCCCATACTGTGGATCAGGCCCGGGGAGCAACTGGTCCCCACGGCTGAGTTGGGCAAGAGTCCCATCAAAAAGAGAAGGTAATGTTTTTCAAAAGATTGACCATAAAAAGTGTTTTCCGGGTCCATGTTTGTATATTAAATCATTACGCTAATATTATAGCTATACAGGATAGTAATCCTGTATATACCAGTAGGTATCTAACGCAAAAACTTTCAAAGGAGCATAAGGTATTAAGCATAAGAGACTAATATCTTTTGTTCTACGACTTTTGTCTAAACGTAATAAATACAAAAAAAATATCTTTTTTTAGTTTTAATGTCGTTTCTATAAAATGTTAACTCTATGTTCGATTCCGCTACATAACGCTACTGTACTGTCTCGTATTGCTTGGCTATTACATAGAGTTAAGATGTGTAGAATCGCAAATTAGATTTTTTTTTTAAAATATGAAATACGAGATTCGGACAACGGCAATAAAGACCCTAAGTGCGGGCCCCACTAGTTCTCTTATGATTTGGACGGGCAAATATTGTTAGTTTTGTGTGTGTCTCCCAGAACGGGTATAAACGAGCTCCGCAACCTGCAATACCTGCCGCGCTACAGCGAGGCGCGGGAGTTCCTGTTCGAGGACCGCACGCGGGCGCACGCGGACCACGTGGGCCACGGGCTCGACCGCATCACCACCGCCGCCGTCGGTAGGTTCTCATCTTTCAGGAACCAAGTAAACTCTCTTGTTCTATAACAACAACACTTACGCTTGTCTGTATGTTTATATATTTCTTCTATATCTTTTTATTTTAATTTTTTTTTCGTCTAATTTATTTAGTACTGTTAAGTTTACTGCACCCTCTTAGTTTACTTGTGTCTCTTTCCATCCAAAGGTTGGCTGGAAGAAATTGCATTAGCGATAAGTCCGCCTTTGCACTCATTATGTTTGAATATCTTGTTGTAACTGTACTCCTTTGTGAATGGTGCAATAAAAAGTTTATCTATCTATATCTATATATACTATTCAATGACCAATATATGTATAAATATAATACAAATAATATATAACTATAATAAAAATACCAATATAGAAGTACTCCATGCTTATTATAAAATGCGAAAGTCTGTCTTTTCCGCTTTCACGGCTAAACCGCGTGCTTGCAGTTACTATAATTTTCAACTTTTTATATCTAAAACTAAAGCGTTTAGAAAGATTCTGTTAATGAGACAACGTCCGTTACAGGCAAATGGCAATGGCAAAAAATGTAAAAACATTGCTTTTTGAAAAAAGTGTCAGTTGCTTTTTCCGAATTGATGAACTTTGGCATATAGTTAAAGACCCCCTTTCAAAACATAGGCTACTCTTTTATTTTAAAAAAGACAATATTAGGGGATGAAAGTTTGTATGAAAATCTTGTTGTAAAAACGAGCGAAGACTACATGAATTGGCTAGAATACAGTTATCACAAAAATATATTGGTCTTAGAAATTAGTAATCTGGCATGGGTGGGATTTAACACGTAAATCACAAAAAATATATACTGTCAGAACTATTCTACGATGACCAAGTCGCGGGTTAATTCAGTTTTTAAAAATTAGTGCTTACATTGGCTAAATAAATCTATATAGCTAGGTCCCACCGTTTACCAGAAAATCTGATTTTTCCATTATACAAAATTGTATACTTTTTGACCATGTACTACTTTTATACTACTAAAAAAAAACAATAATTGTCCAACACCTTTCAAAAAAGTTTATTTCAGCATTTCTTCTCAGCAGTGGTCGTTTCGAAATGCAAGTAATTCTTAGCTTTTTGTGAATACTTTTTTTAGTTTTTTGTGTCCCACTGCTGGGCAAAGGCTTTTAGTCTTCCAAAGATCTCTAACCTGGGCCATTTGTTGCCAACTACATTAAAACTTGTCTAAATAGTATTTTCAAATACTATTTATTTTGAAATTTCACGTGAATAAGTGCCTAATGGAGGTCTTAATTTTGACCAATTGTTATTGCCCCCCTAGGTGTCCTAAAAGCTATTCACTGCGGCGACGAATCTGATCGCGGTCGCATCACGAAGGACGTGGTTGCTTTCCACGCGGGGGACTTCAACAAGCTGGTGCAACTGCTGCAGCTGGACCTCTACGAGCCGCCCATCTCGCAGTGCGTCACGTGGTGAGTGCTTGACTTGTGGGCGTGAAGTTTTAAAATATAGGGTGTTTTCGTAATGTTACGTACATTACAAAAAAAAAAGTGTAAATATAAAACTTACAAATGGGAAAGAAAACTAACTAGGTACAGTCAACAGCACATCAAGTTACCCTGCATGAAGCTCTATTGCGCGCTTATAGCGGCGAGTTTGCAATGAATTTGAGTAAGTTGATTTGCTATTGACTGTACAATGGTACAGTGGTGGACTTGTACAATGGTACTAACTATATTTTAAGAAATTTCTAGTAAACCCACGAGAGAAAATTGAGTAAAAAATTAATTATCACCTTTATTAATTATGCGATATAATTATTTTTGTTATGATTTCTGTTTTGATTTTTGTTTTGTTCGAAATGCTTTTTGATACACATTTTTGTTTTTAACATTAGAAAAAAAGGCTCTGTTTTTACTATATGAAAAATAGCCTATTATTAATCAAAAAATGTTACAGAAGTAAATAAAATAGTAATTCGTTTTATCTCCACCCATTTGTTTACGTTTTATTTGTGTTGTGTTTGGTCTTTTTATATTATTACTTAGTGTAATAAAGAGTATATATTGCATTGTATTTATTTCAGGTTGGAAGAAGCTAAGCTTAACCAACTGCGTCGCGAAGGGGTGCGGTATTCACGGTTACCGCTCTGCTCGGACGACATCTACTTTCTGCCGAGAAATATTATACACCAGTTTAGGACAGTGTCTGCTGTCACTTCAGTCGGTAAGTAACAGATGCCTTTAGGCGACTTGAACGAAATCTGACAACAGTGATCGCATACTATATTTTTTTCTAAATTTTTGACAAGGCTTCAGTGTACTTTGCCAGCCATACTATTTCTACTGTACACTATTCCCTGTAATATTTATATAAATAATATATAAATAAATATATTAGGACAAATCACACAGATTGAGCTAGCCCCAAAGTAAGTTCGAGACTTGTGTTCCGTAACACACACAATGATACTATATTTTATAACAAATACATATATAGATAAACATTCAAGATCCGGACTAATCGGAAAAAGATCATTTTCCATCATGACCCGACCGGGGATCGAACCCAGGACCTCTCGGTTCAGTTGCAAGCACTTTACCACTGCGCCACCGAGGTCGTCAATACTAATATTTTAAATGCGAAAGTTTGTGAGGATCTTTTTGTGTATGTTTGTTTCTCTTTCACGCAAAGTCTACTAGACGGATTGTTATGAAATTTGGTACACGGGTACACATTACATAGGGTACTTTTTATACCGAAATTCCCACGGAGAGCCCCGAGGCGCAACTAGTATGTACATAAACATATGAATAAATAAATTCTTCCTCATTCCCCAGCGTGGCATCTGCGCTTGAAGCAGTATTACCCGTCGTCGGAGGCTTCCTCACCCGCGGACGAGAGGCCCGCCGACCCACAACCGGTCATCGTGGATCATGAGACAGGTAGATAACTCATATCTGTACATAACATAAATCTATACTTATATTATTAATGCGACAGTCTCTCGTATCTATCAGATAGAATTAAATTGATATATAATTTGATTAATTTACTACTTATTTCCCTTCTATACTTATATTATTAATGCGACAGTCTCTCGTATCTATCAGATAGAATTAAATTGATATATAATTTGATTAATTTACTACTTATTTCCCTTCTATACTTATATTATTAATGCGACAGTCTCTCGTATCTATCAGATAGAATTAAATTGATATATAATTTGATTAATTTACTACTTATTTCCCTGTCGATGGCAAATATACATGCTCTATTATTTATTAAATATTTTCTTGCCAGAACTGAGCCACTTATTGCTTCATCGCAAACTGCCATCAAGTGATTTACAATGAAATGTAAAAAGTTTTCATCAAGAAACTAATATTTTTCTCAAGAAATTAATTTGTAATATATAAACTCTTTCGCAGAAACAAAAAAATCGTCTACAAAACTCAAAACCGGAGTGATAGAGATGAGGGCACTCAGTGCTAAGTTCAAAGAGAAAACGCCACTCAAAATACAAAACTCTCGAAAAAGCATAGAGGTCCAGAAAGTGGAAGAAAAAAAGGAGAGGAAGCCTGAATTCAAACTGGATAAAGACAAAACTGACGCAAAAGAACAGAAGAACGATGTAAAAGAAGTCAAAATCGAAAAGGAGATTAAATCAGAGAAGGAAATCAAAACCGAACGATCAGAGCATAAAGATAAACATGAAAATAGAAGTGAGAAAGACAGAATTAAAGAAAAGACAGATTCAAAATCAGAGAAAGTCGATAAGAACCATCATAGGCATAAAGATGAGAAACACAGGACAGAACGGTCGGATAAACATGACCATCATAGAAGACATTCTTCGTCCCACTCCCACAAGTCACACAAATCGGACAGACCGAGAGAACACAGGAAAGAACACAGAAGCTCGGATAAATATGAGAAACTTAAGGACAGTACTAAAACTGAGAAGCCCGTTGACAGTGTTAAGTTACCGCAGGAAGTGATCCAACGGCCCCCGGACTAAGTGTGAGTGAATGTGTGAAGTGAAATGTTGCTGTCGGAGACTGGATCCTGGACTATATGGTAAAGATTTTTGATTGGTCTTGCTTTACAATCATTGTTGTGTGATTTAAATGGAATTTTTCTGTTGTAGATGAAGTGTAAAAATGTCTACTCAAATTGATTTATTTGTTACATCTATATTCTGTTTGATGAAAAGTAACATTTTAATGCCTGTTAAAAGCCGATTGAAAACATACTTTTTCGTCTATCGTTCAAAAATTTTCAGATTCTTCCTCCTTATTTTCATGTAAATCACACGCCAGTGTTCTCCTTCGTTCGCACGAGCGATTTTTCGACGTGAGTTAAAAAGCGTTGAAATATATCACATACAAAATATGGAACGATATTTCATAAGATCACACTTCTACCGCAACGCTACGACGAGAGCTGTCAGCGAGCATTCTGCTAATTTTTGTCAATGTAAAATATGTCTACAGAAGACATTTTAAAGCTCAGTTTTCAATGAACATTATCATCACTGGTGAAACGGTACGGTTGAAGTTCGCTATGACCTTTATTGTGAATATTTTTCATCACATTTTGAGCACTGTGCGGTATTTTGAATAACTAATTTTGCAAAACCAATATAATGTTACAATTTCGGTACGTTATAATGTTCCGTCTAAGTTGAGAGTATTTTTGACGCCCATGCGAACGAGGGGTTAGAATCGAAGATCGTCTTCGTTGTCTTATGAATCGCAATTAGGGATCCCACGTACCTGATTCCAGTGACCTTCTCCTCAGCATCCCTTCATTTTGACCCCCCCCAAGTTAGTACCTTAGGGTAATTTTGTAAATATTGTAGTCGGTCTCACAGAGGCTAGTGTCGATGGTAAAAAGCGCAGTTTTGGACCGCCAGTGTTTTTTTTTTATTGAATAAAATCTTAATCATATTTTTTTCAGTGATCTCTGTATATTGTGTTTTTCGCTGGATTTAGTGGCAAAAAATAATGGTTAGTAAATACTTAAAAATCAAGCTAAATTAATTCTAATTAAACTGTCCAAGGATAATATGTTTATCTGTAATTTACAAAACATATGGAATCCACAATTATATGAGATTAATAAGATTTAATGTCGTATAATTTAGAATTCCATATTTTTTGAAAATAACTGAATGAAAACAGTGTTTCCGAAGGTACTATGGAGTACCAACTTGTTTGTATTTAAAAAATAATAAAGATAAATCACTTGATTATAGAAAAGTTTTAAATAAAATCGTTTTTAATTTAATCTTTTCTTTTCATTTAAAAACTTGAAAGTAAATGTTTCCAAGTCAAGAAGTTAATAAATGTTTTTTATGAAAATTTTTCATGAAAAAAACAATTCAAAGAATTGTATTACTTTCATTGTGAAATATGTATTTGGTGAGATAACTACTGAATCATTTTCCATACTAAAAAAAATACTTCTATTTTTCTTAAGATGTCTAAAACTGCGTCGCGAATGTGATTGGAAAGAGTTTAACGAAGACGAAGAATATTATAATAAAATAAATTTTAATAAGAAGAATAAATTAATATTCACACATATTTCTAAAAATTGCACTAAGGTTTAAAAAAAAACTATATATTCTGATAGGACTAGTTAAGGATATTCTTAACATTTTGTGATTTTTTATTTTAATTTATTGAATTTGTGGTCATGATCAAAGGATGTATTCTTTACATTATGCGGCATTGTTTTTTTTAAATTGTCTACGTAAAGAATAAAATTGATTTGTATGGTCTTTCGTTTGTGCCGAATATTACGATTTAATAAAATTAACTGTTACTAAACAATTTCATAAGTTATTCTTTTGTTGAAATCATTCATTGGAAATAGAACTTAAAAAAAACAGGTCAGAGTCCTTTATTCTATCTTGTCTATAGTAGCTATCATAAATCACAGATGGAATAAATAAGTTTGTATTAAAAAAAATGCAAATCTCTCAAACTTCATCTGAACAACTACTATGGATTTGTAAAAAACCTATCACATACAAATTATGCAGTAGACTATGTAGGTAACACTAATTAGGCCCATGAATATCTCTTAAATTACTTAAAAACTATAAGTACAGCGAACGTTGTTTACATGTTAGGACTTGTAAGAAAAACGTACCTTAATTGGTTAGTGAAGTTTTGTCAGTAAGGCTAACATTAAAAAATGACAACGCAAACTTTGTTTATGTTGGACGCCAGCGCCCCTATCGGCGAATTTGTTAAATCGTTTAGTGTCAGTTAACCTTGTTAAATCACACCACATGTAAATGGATCACGAACCGTATTATTAAGACTCTTATTGGTATCATTGAGATTTAAAATAACAACGCTTTTTTGTAATTAGAGTTTTTATAAAACGCATGAAACATTGACGTCAATGTTTCATTCGTCTTCATTATTACTAATGTAGAGTGATGCTTACATAGTTCATGCAGCCGTTGCTCACAAAGACAAATAAAACTAGCATACCTAATTGAAATAGAACATTGTCCGGCCCATCTCATACTAAGCGACAAATTGGGGCTTGTAAAAGCGCACACGGTGAGGGACGTAAGATACTGACACTCGGTCCCGTTTCTTCTCGCGTATTTCCCATAAGCAATTATCTTGGGTGAGCGAGAAAAAAATTTACTAAGTCTACTTTTCTCTGTCTATGGTCGAACAAATGGCAGCAATCGTGAGACTGAGGGCGATCGCTATTATAAAAACACTAATGACAAAAAGAGTTCATAAAAGTTTAATAAATGTTGTTTTAAATGTGGAAATGAAGTCGTGTTTCTTGTGAGACTTAGAACTGAGATTTTGTTATTAACTTGGAAATTTTATTATATCCCAGTAGTACACATGTTTAGCTGAAAACCTTTATGATAAGATTTCGTATGATGTTGAAAAAATTCGTATATGAAAAATGAGTTATTATGGAAAAATCTTTTAACAAAACAATGTGAAGAGAATTTTAAAGTTGTTTTATCATCGAAACATATCCACAACTTGCATCATATAAATATATACCTGTTATAATTTTCGTCTAGTGAATGCAATAGCTCTCAAACTAATAGTTACAGTATTATTGTTTTTAAAAAATAGCATAACCTCTTGCCAAAATTTTATTTAGCCCACTTGCATGTTTAAGGGTTAAATGTAACCCAAGGATTGTCAATGTCAAACAATAGACTATTGTGCGGTGGATACGCGATTTAAGGAATTAATAATCTGTACTTGATGGTGTTGAAAATTTTCAAGGTCAAATTTGTTCAACAGTAGCGACGACTTCACCAAACCTAATTATTTAGTTTCTCTGTAGGTTTTTTAAACCCCGCCAGACATGCAAGTTGGCTTTATATTGCATTATTATCGAAAAATAATGGTCTTTTGCCTTTCCTGTAATAAATATACAGTTTATGAACAAGAAATAAACTTTTAATTTTTTTTTTTCAGTAATAATGCAATGCAAAATACTCTATGAGAAACTGTGTATCATGTTCGTTATTTTCTCACCAAAGCGGTACTTTCTTATCATAAAAACTGATGAAATAATGTAATTTTATTTACTTATGCAGAAGTAGGATAACTTCTGTGAAAGTAAATGAAAATTCTGTACTATCAGCAACGAAAATCTATCATTTTCGATCCACTTTGACATCAATCATTTCGCAGTGAAACGCAGTCAACCAATGACAGTGCGGCATTGTGATTGTGACAAGACGACAGTTAATTTGATTGCTGCCTCTCACTGCGAAAACTTTCTTTAGTGTGTGAAATTCAAACCCACACTTGTTTCAAGTCTCATACAAACTGACTTATATATTGAGAACATTAAATAAGAGCAAGTTTTATAATAATATTGCGTGTTGTTAGATTTTCAAAAGTATCGCGATATAAATCTATCGCGAATGAGCATGGAAAAAGATTGACCTCCCATACAAAATCTACAAAATTTGCGTAGATATTCGAAAAAAAGTGCAAAAAGTGCAAGAAATCTATGTTTTCAGTCCGTATATAAATTTTCGTATCATATTTTTAACGTTAGATAAGTTTATAAAAGATTAAAAAGAATCCCTGGGAACAATATTAACTGAAAATATGGCGGCTATATTTTGCGGCCGACGAGTTCCCAAATGAAAATTTTGTAATGTGTATTTTAGTGTAAGCATTAAAACCGAAACTCCACCTAAATATTTGTATGAAAATAATCCTAAAGTATGTCTTTATTTGTATGAAAGTATACAAATATTACATATGGCATGTTCGCTGCATGAATATTACATATGGCTAAAAAAAATCAGTATATTCGTTGCTGATTGTACTTTAGATTAAAAAGTTAAGTCAAAAAGAAGAGAGAAAATGTTAATAACCGATGACTGAAGTCAACATAATGTAAAACTACCTTCATTTATTGAAATTAGTACCATGTATACATTTCTAGACTAGATCCATTGAATTAGCATAATACCAATTACCCGAAAATTAAATGTTTAGATGACCTTATGCACGAAGTGGAAAAGAAAATGTATCCTTGCATCCATGCTAAACGGCTGAAGGAACTCAGATGAGCGATACTAACATTGCGAGAAAACTGAAAGACGAGCGTTAACGTTTTTTTGTATGAATGAAACGAAGGTCTATAGTTTTCTCTGTCTAAATATAAATAAACCAGATTTTTTTTTTTAAAGGGTAGTTGTCAAATTTAGCGTAATTGCTCGGTCTCAAGCCGGGGCCTCCCCGGTCACTGTTGTGATTGATATATTTATCGTATTTATGTTTAGGTGGTTAATTTATTGTTCGTTTCCTATATTTTTTTTTGAAAATATTAATTAGATTACATATAAATAGAAAATGATGGCTTTCTTTTATTTTTCCATTATCCTTTCACATCCCACGATAACTAACAAACACTTTGTTATATATTTTTTTTCATTAATTTATTGCGTTTTCACATTCAATGCACCGTTTCAATGTTATTTTATTCATTTTATTGAAAGAAATATTTTCATCCGTGTGAATATGTAGTAGTTAATGAATAAAACAAAAAAATAATTTTTTAAACTTTAATTAATATCTTATACCGCAGGTATACAAAATATTGACAAAACGGTTTTAAGTACAAACAATAAATAGTTGATATTCAGTCGGATAATAAAAATCACAATTAATGAACATGTGTATAAACCAAAGCAAGTTTTATACAAATGAACATTTCTTTCGCGAATAATCCAAAATAACAAAAGTCATGGCATGCTGTAATTTAAAACATTTAAGTATGTATTTTAAATTACATTTTGTTATGTGCAATAACATATTTAGTATATATCCTATAATATTATGCAAGGCAAGAGTTTTAAAATGGCTAAAATTTGACTGAAATACAATCAATACAGGTATATATTGTTACATATTACAATTAATTTAGATGTGAATATATAAATAAAATATTGTCTAAAATAATGCAGTGATAATGGCACAAACATATTAGGGTTATGAAAAATTGACAAGACTATTGACTTGACTTGATCACTTGCCACTTAACTAACGCTAAAGTGTAATCGAACCATGAATAAGCAAGATTTGGCATCAATAGTTATCGTTGTAATTAGCGTTGCCGAACTGTCGATAGTTTTAATTGAAAAAGGCCACACAATCGCTATTATGGTGCAATCACCAAAACTGGCTATCGATCGCTGTGGATACTATTGATTTTTTCTCAAACTATCGATAGTCTATCGAAACGCTATCGATAGTTGACACACTAGTTGTAATGAATTCGTAAAGGTATAAATTATATCTCGATGAATATTAAGATCTTAGCACCTTTATTATCTTTTGTAAACTTCCTTATTTAATGTAAACATATTTTTTGACATCGATTACATCATACTCTTATTACGAAAAATTTAAAGAAATTCTGACAATATCTAAGTATTAATAGGGTACAATTTTTGATAGAAATATTTTTTTTAGATTTCTCGAGTATTATTTGTTATATAATAAAATAGCTCAATTGCACTTACTAAGGCACATTAAAATGCATCACTTATCAGTCCTACACAAATTAGAAATAAATATTTTCCTATATATTTACGAGTTTTCGTCAAAAATAGGGATACAACCATAGACTAACTACAAATTAATTATAAAGGCAGGTTACGTTGATTTCTAAACCTGTATAGGGTTACTTTGGCAATAGAGGGTCACTCGATGGTTACCACGCGACGGTCACTGGAAAAAAAAATAAAAAATTAACAAATTGTACTTATTTTGTATGGAAATGTTTACAGCGCTGTTGCGATGAGATGAATAACGATTATCAAAAGTTGAAATGTTCACAGGGCTATTGAGATGAGTTGAATAAAGATTATATTGTTACCAAAAGTTTAATTATAGGTTATTTTTTAATTAGCTCAAACGTTTTTAATTTATGGTGAGACAGTTTCAATGTTGGCAACATTTGTGAAATGTCATAATTGCGTGCAATTAAAAATCGGAGTAGATCGCGCCCTTTAAAATAATATTTAAACATTTTAAAATAAATTTGTTATAATAATTTGTAATACTTTTTTTACAAGCTTTTATTTAACTTTCAATGTAACTAAGATGTTCCTATTCTTCGGGTGTAATCTTGCAACTCAAGTTTGAAGCAGATATCTTCAATTGATTGAGCTGAATTTTTGTACACACGTTTAGTTTGGATGACAATGCATAATAATGATAAGCATGACCTGATGGTGCACCCAGTAATGGCTCCAGATGTGGGAACTCCTCAAAGGTTTACTGCACGGACATTATATTTTTGTCACACATTGAATCTCTCTCTAAACAATAAAAGCTTGTGTCAAAAACGATATTTCTGTAAAAAAAACTTATTGTTTATGGAATAACAATGATATCTCTATACTTGTGAAACGTATGAAAACTCACCACAAATCTATTAACTTTGGGCGCGAAAGTCTTTGTGACAGAGTTTGACTGCACCTTCATGTTCTCGAACTTCTCGCGGAGGCTGCAAACAAAGTTGATGATTGTTGACGAGATTAAAATGTTTTTTGACGTCACTTGTGCCCACTGTCACACAAGCCCCAGGCACCAATACTCGTGACGTCACACAAGCCCCAGGCACCAACACTCGTGACGTCACTTGCGCCTACTGTCACACAAGCCCCAGGCACCAACACTCGTGACGTCACTTGTGCCCACTGTCACATAAGCCCCAGGCACCAACACTGGTGACGTCACTTGTGCCCACTGTCACACAAGACCCAGGCACCAACACTGGTGACGTCACACAAGCCCCAGGCACCAACACTGGTGACGTCACACAAGCCCCAGGCACCAACACTGGTGACGTCACACAAGCCCCAGGCACCAACACTCGTGACGTCACTTGTGCCCACTGTCACACAAGCCCCAGGCACCAACACTCGTGACGTCACTTGTGCCCACTGTCACAGAAGCCCCAGGCACCAACACTGGTGACGTCACTTGTGCCCACTGTCACACAAGCCCCAGGCACCAACATTCGTGACGTCACTTGTGCCCACTGTCACACAAGCCCCAGGCACCAACATTCGTGACGTCACTTATGCCCACTGTTACAAAAGCCCTATATATTTTTTTGTCTTTGACACATGAGAAAAAGTATAATTTGACTCGAAGTCTTTATAAAACAGAGGCGTCACCTCTTGGCAGTCTCGAGCTGCGAGTCCCCGTCCCCCCCGAGGTCCCAGTCCGCGAGGTCGCGCGCGTCGCGGGCGCGCGGCTCACTCTCCGACCAGTTCTCGAAGCGCGAGCGGAAACTCTTCGTGCGCGCCAGCTGCTGCGCCTGCGCACGGTTTACATTACATCGCATGCTATCGATAGTAGATCCTCCTCGTTTTGCAATGGTTCGTATTGTACAAAACTATGAACAGTGTGGCTAGTGCTAAGATAACTGATTGCAATATTAATGCCAATAAACATTTTGGAATCGATAGTATTGCCTTTTCTTAAACTGGGGTGTCCACAATTCACGGAATCACTCTACATCGAAAACACGTTTCGTCGAAAAATCTAGATTGGCTTGAATTAAAATAATCGATAAATTCAGTTCTGCTTGACATAATTAAGTTAAGTTATGAAGTTACGGTAAGTAACTTGAGATACAATATTTTTTTCTGCGAAACTTGATTTCGATGTAGATTAATTCTGTCAACTGCAGACACGGTCTCGATAGTCGATTGTCGAGCGGCAACAGTAATATGCATTTCACTTCTCACTATCAAATATAAATAAATAAATATATTAGGACAAACCACACCGAGGTCGCTGGCGCAGTGGTAAAGTGCTTGCCTCTGAACCAAGAGGTCCCGGGTTCTATTTTTAGCATTAAATCTGTCCTTTGTACCATTTTGGTAAATAAAGTTTAAATAAATAAATAAATAAGACAGGCTGTACAATCAATAGTACATCAACCCACCCAAATTCATTGCAAACTCGTCGCTATTACTGTTCTATAGAGGTTCATGCAGGATAACTTGGTGTGCTGTTGACTGTACCTAGGTCTATCCGAACGCCATTAAGTGGGCTACACTTTGGCGTAACCAGGTTTAACCAGCTAAACCTAAGAGTAACCGCACTTCGGTGTTTACCCGTGACACACAGGAATCATAAAATATGCACTGTATGTTTTAAAAAGTCGCGCAAAACAAATATACGAATAATAGTGTCGGTATATGGATTTTGTTTTTCATTTCTGGTTGAGTTGACGTCTCGGTGGCGCAGTGGTAAAGTGAGGTCCCGGGTTCGATCCCCGGTCGGGTCATGATGGAAAATGATCTTTTTCTGATTGGCCCGGGTCTTGGATGTTTATCTATATGTATATGTTATAAAATATAGTATTGTTGAGTTAGTATCCCATAATACAAGTCTCGAACTTACTTTGGGGCTAGCTCAATCTGTGTGATTTGTCCTAATATATTTATTATTATATCTGTTTATTTATTTATTATTTGGTCACAAAGTCTGACAGTCAATGGAGCTTTATAAAGTAGATGGCGCTACTGTACATAATAACGTATCTACAAAATGTATCTATGTTTAAATGTCACTTTAATTGATCAGTTTAATTAACTACGAGATTTACTTATTTTATCGGTCTCATCAAAGTATATTATAAATGTAAAAAATCCGTGAGTTCACAATACATTACTATCACACAAGCTCCATATAAAGTTTTGTTTTTGACATTAGAACAATTATCTGATTTGAATGTTTGGAAAGTAGCCAATTAATAATAGTAAGTAAATAATAAAATTTACCTGTTTTAAAGCTTCATCCCTCTGTCGCGCCTCGAGATACACTCTCCTGCGTTCTTCCTCGCTATCTTCCTCGTAGTCAGATTCTTCGCTGTAATCTTCTTCAGATGACGAGTGTCCCTGGTGGTTGTGTTCCCCTGGGGGAGGGGGGGTGAAGCGCTTCAGGGGCTTCGGGCCTGGGGGGGGGGGGGACATGTCTATATTAAACTAACGCCCCGTCCCGGCTTCGCTCGGATAAAAACAATAAATTTGAGATGACAAAGGTATTTACTACAATTTTACATTGACATATAGATGCAATATTATACTATTATTATAAAGAGGTAAGCGTTTGTGAGTTTTTATGTTTGAAGTGGGTAATCGCTGAAACTACCGAACCGATTTCAAAAATTCTTTCACTATTAGAAAGGTTACATTAAACAAGATTGCTATAGGCTATATTTTATCTCCAAATTCCCACGGGAGCAAAGCCCTAGGCAACATCTAGTGTTAATTTAATTGATTTCACGTGTCTACTGGAACAGATTTCATTTGAAATAAGTAGCACCTTTGTACGTATTTTTATAATAATCTATATTTTAAGTTTCTTATGTGTAATGTTAATTTTATCCTATTAAATTATATAAAAGGTGAAAATGTTACCTTGATTCTCATCTTGTCTGTTGAGTTGTGTCTCCATCTGTCGGAACACGGAGATCATGCGGGACGCCGTGTGTCTGTAACATTTTATTTACATTACATCCACGGGAAGACATGAAGTGGTCCTATTCTAGGGCGGAACCACACGCCACATTTTATTATATTCAGATAAAGGTGTTATAGTCACCTATCGGCAGCCAATTCGGTGTCGCAATGTCTCTCGTCGCTGCGCACGACGCTCGGCTCGTGGTACAGTTCGGGCGATGGAGATTTGGCGCGCTGTAAACATTTTATTTGGATATTATAACTCAGTCATGTAGCACGATACAAAGACAAACGATGGACAGCCCCAACGACTATTTGGAAAGGGCCTAGTGGAAGAAGTAACTCAGGGAAGCTTAAACTCGTTGGTCAGACGATATATTAGCCCTAGCAGGAAAAGATTGGTTGCGTAAGGCCCAAGATAGAGAGGAATAGTGTAGACTGGAGGAGGTCTATACCCAAATGGTAAGAAAAACTGTAAATGTAAAAAATAACAAGAAACGAATATAAAAATAAATAAGGTGACGATCTCGGTGGCGCAGTGGTAAAGTGCTTGCCCCTGAACCGAGAGGTCCCGGGTTCGATCCACGGTCGGGTCATGATGGAAACAGCCGAAACTATTGTAGGAAGCTGAAATTGGGCATATAAGTTCCCTGGGAAGTGTAGATGAGCACTAAGAGAGGATTCTTGGAAATTCCACGCCGAAGGGGGTGAAAGGGGTGAAATTCTTTTATATGAAAGTTCTACACCGTTGAAGTTAGTGACTTGAAAATTTGGATTTTAGTTGTTTACAATAAATGAATAAATACGTGTTTCAGATTGTTTTGAATATTAACCCTCAACCCCATCAAAAGATTGTATGGGACTTAATACAATTTTCGAGATAAAAAGCTGAAAATTTTCATTTTCAGCTTTTTATCTCGAAATTTTCGAGAATTTGAAGCAATTTTCGAGATAAAAAGCGGTAAACATACTCTTCATCATTGTTCAGGTTTAGGTTTAAAGACATTTATTATTATTAAGACAATTTGTCACTTACATGAAAACTTAAATTAATTTTACAATATTATATATTCGTTCGTTGGCTAAAAGTTACACAATAAAGTATTTTTTAGCTTGTATAAAAAACATAACATAATTATTCATTACTAGGTAGCAGATATCAAGTCAAGTACAATAATTCACTCACACCTTATCAGGTAACATTTAGATAGGTATATTTAAGATTATGTGTTTGGCCAGCATTTTTTTAAATATGGCGAGCAATTCAACATTTTTATCATGTGAAGGTAGTTTATTAAAATGACGCGCTCCTTCAACTGTTATCGCTGTCGATCCGTATTTTGTTCGCGACTTAGGAAGAACTATGAAGCTCGCGCGTCGAGTGCAGATGCACGTAACCTTTTACTGTTTAATAAATTGTAGATCGGAACGGACAATGTTATGCATAGTTTTGTGGATAAATATTCAGATGTTATAAATGTATAATTGTTTGATGCTCATTAATAACTAAATTAATGAGCATCGTTATAGATTTTTGCGGTTGCTGTTCGAAAATTATAGTTGAATAGTACTTTAATGATTTTATTTTGTAAAATGTGTAATTCATGTTGTTGAAATATAGAACGCACCCTATTCTGACAATAGACAATCAAACGTCAAGTCGTGTTTTTTTTCCCGCCTTCTGCGTCTCTTCTTCCCGCGCTGCTCTGTCTGTAACGTGCTATTTTTATTATCACTAATAAACTAAACTTAATTAATTATCAGTTTTTCTTTACATGTATTCTAGTTTTAACAGCACTTGCCCAGATTTCGATTAGGTATTATAGTTGCGGTTTTACTAAGGCATTATATATTTTTAAACGCAAGTTGCGTGAAATACAGCGAACACTAGTCCTGTGGCAGGCTAGAAGTGATATTAATTTAGTTTTGATTTGTTTTATGTGGATTGGTGTCCATGTACAGGCCGAGATATTTTTCGTTGGTTTTCTTTTGCACGGGTTTATTATTTATTGTTAAAGGTAAGTAATCAGGTACAGGTTTATTTTTAGTTTTAAAAAGTATATAACTAGTTTTTGAGATATTAATTGTTAGCAAATTATATTGAAACCTAAGTTAGTTTAAGCCTAAGTCGTGCATGTTATTGATATATACCAAGAAGAGCAGCGGTCCTAAAATTGATCCTTGCGGGATTCCATAGGACTCACTCTCGGAACTGTGGCTCACTCTCGAATCTACCATCAATTTTTACTATTTGAATTCTATTTGTTAGGTAGGATTCGAACACTTTCAGTGCTTTATCGGAAATTCCAGCGACTTTTAGCTTTTTTAAAAGTAATTTGTGACTGACAGTGTCGAAAGCCTTTTTTATATCAATGAATACTCCAAGTCCTACATTTCTTCTATCGATATTGTTTTAAATTTTAGTTATAAGGTCAATGGCTGCTGTTGTTGTATTGCTTTTAGATCTGAACCCGTATTGACGATCAAAAAAGAAATTTATTGACTATAAATAATTTTGTAGACGTTTATGTAGAACTTTTTCCATGATTTTTGATAACACTGGCAAAACTGAAATTGGCCGATAATTACCCGGTTCTGTTTTTGATCCCGATTTATATATAGGTGTAATTTTGGCTATTTTTAGAGAGTCTGGAAATAATCCATCCTCTAAAAGTTTATTAATGCATTCTGTTAATTTGACCTATTATTAAATGTTTTATACATTTGATTGTCTTAGTGTTATGATCAAGATTGTTAATAATATCAAGGATTTCCTCCTCGGTACAAGGTCCGAGATTATTCATCTGTAGATAAGAACTGGTTGACTTTGGCAATGCATGAATGTAATTATCATGGAATTCTTTAGGAATTAGAAATTGTTTATCATGGAATTTTGATTGTTCTTAAAGAATGACCGACTACTATGAAATTCACACGGGCGAAGCTGCGGGCAAAGGCTAGTACATTATAATAGAACAAGCGACTCGTAACGATTTCGCCCGTGTAAAACCATTATAAATTATACACCTGAACCTTCCTCAGGAATCACACTATCTATTGGTGAAAACTGCATGAAAATCCGTGCATTGTTTTTTTTTAGTTTATCGCGAATAGACAGACAGACGTGTATACCTGCGGCTGGCGCGGCGGCGTCATGCGGAACTCGCGGCGGGCGCTGTCGGGCCGGAAGGTCTCGAAGAACCGGAACCGGTCGGAGAGGTCGGCCGGCGCTACGCGCGCGTCCTCCACGCGGTCGCCGGACCGGACCACGTCCTTTGCCACGAAAGGCTGGAAATTTTTGATACTATACATTATGCTTCCTACTAATATTATAAATGCGAAAGTTTATGAGTTTCGAATGAAATTGTGGCGAGTAGGCCACTGTCATGCATGTAAATTCCATCGCTACAACGAGGCATCGTATCACGCCACCACTACGTCATCGATCATACGATACCCCCGTCGCCTGCGCCTACGCGTCTACGAGAAGCTCCGCGCACACATCGATGCAAGCTCCGCCCTCTCTGTGATAGCCGGCCAATGACCCGCGGGCCGTGCTACGAGCTACGATATGGTGGAGGCATCGTCTATTGTCTACGCGAGGCAACCATCTTTAACTTCGACCCCACTGCTGGCAGAAAAAGGTGTCAAGCGGGAGTCGGCATAGTGTATATAATAAGAAATTTTGTATTGTTTTTACACTGTCGAAGAAATACACCACTGGTCGCATACAAGTTTTTATTTATATACTTCCCTTGTCCAGTCTCGAGATTAGTAAGTGTTAGGATACCTAGGACACACACAGCACTTCAAAATTATTGAAATATATTCACAAAGTTTATAAGTAAAGCAGAATATTTATATTAAAATGTCAGTTAATAATACTAACAGCCACGAAATAAATACGTTTATAGTATGGAAACACAAGCGTGTCTTTTACATTATTTAAATACTCGAATTAATCATTGTGATAACTACAAAACGAATTATAGAAATAACTCTTAAACTTGTATATGAATAACACATAGGGTACTTTTTATCCCGAAATTCCCACGGGAGAGATGCCTCAGAGTGCAGCTAATCCTAACTATCCTAATGCGAAAGTATGTTTGTTTATTACCTCTTAACGATCTATCTACTCAACCAATCTTCATGAAATTTTGCATACATATTGTTTGAAGTATGGAGGAGAAGGACATAGGGACATTTTCATCCCGGAAAAACTATTGTTCCCGTAAGATTTTTCGAAAAACCTGTATTCTATTATAGATGGCGCTAGATGCTAATAAAATAAACTCTGCAACAAAAACACTAGATGGCGCTGTTTGTCTTTTAAAAGCGCAATAGATATTTTTCTTCAACTGTCCCAATCCCATTTTAATACTAAAAAAAACTGTTCCCGAGGCCATTTAAGCAGGCGAAGCCGCGGATAAAATGCTAGTCGTTTGAATAACTCACGATTTCCTTCCTCTTGGGCGGGTCCTGCGGCGGCGGCGGCAACAGCGGCGCCATGTTCTTAGCGTTCGCGTCCAATTCTAGAAAGATCGAACGAGACTTCTTGCCGATACCTGGGAAATTATAATGGAATAATAATATATTAGGACAAATGGCACAGATTGAGCTGTAACTGCCCCAAAGTAAGTTCGAGACTTGTGTTATGGGATACTAACTCAACGATGCTATATTCTATAACATATACATATGTAGATAAACATCCAAGACCCAGGTAAATCTGAAAAATATATTTTATCATGTTGACCTGACCGAGATTCGAACCCGAGACCTCCAGTGTAGCATGTAGCAGTCCGGCGTGATGACCATTAGGCCACGGCGGTCGTCATCGTATAACATTATTCGTCGATTTGGAATAATCACAGCAGTGGCACTCGAGTTTAAGTTAATTTTAGTAAATTTTTAGTTGTGTAAGTAAATTTCACGCTGTATACGTATAAAGAGAACAAATCGCGAATGAAAAAGCTACAATATCGTGAAAATTTTATAAACTTTAAGGTTTTTTAATGTGATAATTAACGTGACACGAGATAAAATTGACAGTCATGAAAATATAGGTAGTATCGTGAGTGTTGATTTCGTGTAAATTTCACGTGTAAACGTCAAAGAGAAAATAAAACAAATCAAGAGGAAAAGCAACAATATATTGAATATTTAATAAACTAATAGGCTTTTAATGTGAAAATTAACGTCTGTAAATGTAAAAATCTAAATCCTTTTAGGCGGTTTGAATATAATCCTAGGTTAGCAACTAATACACTCGCAAAGAAAAAAATGTAAATAAATATCTTCGCGTCAAAAATTCAATATCCCTTAGGATACAATGATAATATGAGACAGAGAGAGGGTTGATTCCACCCTAGTATTGGACCACTCCATATCCTCCCGTGATTGTCGTACGAGGCGACTAAGAGACAAACTTAACAGCTAGGCAACAATAGCATTCCCAAAGAGGGTTGACTTCAGGCGGGCGGTTGTAAAATATAACCTTCCTTAAAATTGATGGCAATTATTTACGCTAATTAATAGGCTTTGCTGCAGCTCCGAATGTAACCTGGCGCAGATTAGACATAGATAGATAAGGGTGTGGGAGAAAGAGAGAGAAAATTACCTTCATTAAAGAGCGTTCGGTCATCGATCTCCCTGTTCCTGGGCGGCTGGTTCTCGTCATTAAAAACTTCGCCATTCTCGAATCGTTGTTTGATCGCGCGCGCTTTTTCCGCGTCCAATTCTAGCTCGCGAGAGATTTTGTCCGCTGACACTACGCCTAGAACGTGAATAAGTTATAAGAAAAACTCCTCTAGATAAATTAAATGTCTGTGAAAAAAAAAAACACGGGTTGCACTCCGGATTTCAAATATTGAGAAACTATTTAATGTTTAATAATGTTTAATTGAAAAATTAATTGACTAACCTTGTTCGCTCTGCAGTACTGATTGCTCGTACATCTCCTTGATTTTGGCTTGCTTGCCCTGAAACAATTAATTAGATAACAATATGTAACGAAATCATAAAATGATTTAGGACCTAATAAAGATCCTTGGGTGATACTAGATTCTTTCTAGCTTTAACAAAAGTTTTGTTGTGATACGCGGGGCTGAAGCAAACAGGTGGGGTGCGCGACTCCGCCATGATCTCCCATTGTAGATACTACCAGAGCCATCTATGTTGAGAGACCTAACAGAACTCACCATGAACAACCTGCTCCTTATGTTCTGAATCTCCTGCTTCCTCTCGCGGTGTCTCTCAGAAGAAGAGTGCTGTCCGCTCTCAAACTTGCCAACTATCTCGCTCATGTTGCAGAAAGACACCGGCTGTTCCTTATTGGCTGTGTGTTTGTACGACTTCTTGAGCACTGAGTCTTCGTCTAGAAAAAAATATGCCATATTTAATAAAATCCATACATACATAGGTAACTTTTTTATCGTGGCTTTACGAAGCCGAGTCGAGCGAAGCAGGGACAGCAACTTTTTAAAATAAAACTAACTTGGCCAAGTGCGAGTCGGGCTCGCGCACAAAGGGTTCCATACCGTTATATGTATATCAAAACAGCAAAAAAAAATAAAATTAGTTATATATGGGATTCTGTTGTTATGGCGGCAACAGAAATACATCTGTGAAATTTTAACTGTCTATCAACACTGATGAGAGACAGACAGATGGACGGAGGTTACGTTTTACCATTTGGGTGGTGAAAACTGGTGCCGTCGTCACATTCATCATCATTCATCATCTGTATAACATATTATACAGATTCCAATTTTGGTCTAACAGGCGGCCTACCATCAACTATTACCAAAACGATTCAATTGTAGGGCAGTTCAGTTTAGGAACTTAAAATGAATCGCGTTATTTGGCACCACCAACTAATCTTCACAAAGTCGCATTTGAATCGTAAGGAGTGAATGAAATCAATAAAAAAAAAATTGTCTCTGAATCGTAAACCCCAGTGACAGTAGCCAAATGTAAGAAAGAGATAAGGCTATACGTGGTCTCATCTTGATGGTACGAATTAGCGATGCAGATCAGTTTAGGTCCTGAACTGAATCGCATTAAGAGAATAAGCCCCCAGGTAATATTCTCTGGCGTGTGTTTTTGGGTTAGAATGGAACCACTCCCATATCTTCCCGTGAATGTAGTACCTACTAGTCTCCTAGGTTTGTTTATAAGCTACCGAGGCAGCTTCAAAAATAGACAAAAGCTGTTTTTTTTTTGGTGTGGAGATAGTTTGAGAGTTGTAGAGTTATTACAGACTACTTTATCCACTACTAGCTGCTCGCCCAGGCTTCGCTCTGGTAAAGCCATAATATAAAGTAGCCTATGTAATTCCTGAAGGTTTCGCCTATCTCTGTGCCAAATTTCATCAAAATCGGCACAGTAGTTTTTCCGTTATTACAAACAAAAATACAAATATTTTCTCTTTATAATATAAGTATGGATTCTACGGGCGGAGACGCTGGTAAAAGCAAAAGGTATAAAAATTTCATCACCCTGTCCTTGGCAGGTCATCACCAGGTGATCGACAGACTCATTTGGCTCGCCTCCAAGCAAAAGTGAGTATTATTGGACGTAATCGTCAAATTTAGGTGCTAACTCTTCTTCATAGTGTTATTCCTCATGGCTGAGGGTCGTGGTCATTAGATGGAATGAAACACACACAACTTCTTGGCACTGTTACTGGAGTGGTTTGCCATTACCTTCTCCATTTCACACACAAGTTAATAATCAACCAGTGTGCAGGTTTCCTCACGATGTTTTCATTCCCGAGCAACAGCTAGTATCCCAACTAATATTATAAATGCGAAAGTAAGTTTGTTTGGTTGTTACCTCTTCACGCATTATCTACTGGACCAATTGTTATTAAGTTTGGTACACGAGTAGAAAATAACCTGGAATAACACATAGGGTACTTTTTATCCCGAAATTCCAGCTCGAAGCGAGCGAGCCCTGGGGCGCAGCTATTGTATAAATAAAAAGCTACTGATATAAAAAAAATGTAATTTACCATCTTCTTCTTCCTCTGGCTCGCTGGAGCTCTGCTCGATGGGAACTCCATTCAGGTATTCGTCAGACACACCGACGTCCATTCCCTTCGCCTTGAACCTGAAAATTATTTTTTTAATACAAATTGGAGTGCTATTGGCCCCTATAGCTTGAAGATGAAGCAGACAGATTAA
Source organism: Plodia interpunctella (assembly GCF_027563975.2). NCBI lineage: Eukaryota > Metazoa > Arthropoda > Insecta > Lepidoptera > Pyralidae > Plodia > Plodia interpunctella. The sequence continues at coordinate 5,756,357 of NC_071316.1, forward strand.
AGGTCTCGAACTAAGGAGGGAAGAGTAGTGACACAAATATCTATACTATTATTATAAAGAGGTAAGCGTTTTTATGTTTGAGGCGGGTAATCTCCTATACTAGCGAACCGATTTCAAAAATTCTTTCGCCATTAGAATCCAAAATTGCTATAGGCTATATTTTATCTCAAAATTCCCACGGGAGCGAGGCCCCGGGAAACATCTAGTCCTTCATATTATAAGACGGATCTATATCTTCAAGAAGTGCTGTGATATAAGACAACGCCTATTCACTCTTGCCTTATTATAGACAAAGAAACATTAAATAAAAACCAAATTACTGGTAAATTAAAATGTTGAAAATATTAACTAAAAATTAAAAACAATAACATAGCACTATATGTCATCAAGAGTGTTACCCTGTGGTAACGTGCCCAAAAGGCTGCTAGATTTTGTATTTTATTAATTTATTTCTGGCAACAAGATACAATAACAGAGGCCCATATAATATATACCTTACAGACAGACTAACATTAATATAATAAAATATAACTTAATACTAGGTCCCACGTTGTGTTAGACACCGGACTTTGATCAATATAGATTTGTTTAGTAGTTACTTAAACTTAATAAAAAAAACCCTAAAAAGTTAAAATATCATTTTACACATCCATACATAAAATGATACATACATATTTTATAGTTCGACCGATAAAACATTAAATACACACAAAATACACAAATAAAACACGGCACAGTCACAAAAATAACAAAAACTAATTGAGAATCTTTCAACTTTTAATTAAAAAAACACGACCGACCAACAGGAAACAACACGTATTAATGACATGAAAGCTACATTACGACCGAACAAACTTGTATTTCCGGCCTATTTATTAAAAATCGGCCTAAAAGCTTCGTAATAAGGGTTATGTCGAATGAATAGTCTTTAAACAAATACATTTTCAAGCGCAAAACACTTAAATCTATAACAATAAGGTTGAAAATCGAGATTTTTTTAATGTCAGCTTTTTGTTGTAGTGGCTTATGAACTTCTTTATGTGAAGTATCGGATATGGATGGATATTGAATGCTGAAAATACATATGGTATGCTCTGTTACACGTATATTAATCTTGATAACTTGTAATCCAAGTCTTAAAGTAGGAATACACTGAACTAAAAAATTGTGGAAGGGCGTTGCCCTATTTTATTTTGTAGTGAAGTATGTTTTATATGGAACTAGCGACACGGCGTGGCTTTGCCCGGTCTTTTGTATAAACCGTTGGAAACTGTCTAAATAACAGTGAAAACTGAATAAAAAATTTGACTAATTATATAGGTTAGTAGGAAAATAAATTATAAAATGCTGTATCCTATTTTAGTAATATTATAAATGCGAAAGTTTGTGAGGATATATGTATGTGTGTATGTGTATATTTGTTACTCTTTCACGCAAAATCTACTGGGGCGATTCATATGAAATTTGGTACACGGGTAGAATATAACCTGGAATAACACATAAGGTACTTTTTCTCTCGAAAACAAGGCTAGTTTTTATATATTTTAAGTTGATTTTTCTCGAATTTGAGATTGTGCAATAGCCACATCGTGATAGAAGGCGCGGATCTTCTCATGGAAACAAAAATAGACTGTTTCGAATTAACATAGTGAGATGACGCAAATGGCTGGAGAATGGACTGAAAGATTTTCATACTTGACTTTCTTACAATATTACTAATTTATTTATTTCAGACGTTGAAATCAATCAAATGTTATTAACAATTTAGTATTATAAATAGTATTATTAATAATTAAAACTATCACTTTGCCACAATTTTAGTTTAATCCGTCCCACCGCACCAGCGGTCAGCAGATCCTTTCGAACCGTTCTATCTTGATGCCAAATCTAACCATTACCTCCTAAAGCTTGACATTTATAATTTATTTTTCTGTGTAGATTTTTTCAATACACAGTTTTTGTCACACTTTGTAATTATTTATCTTCGTAGAAATAGAAAAAAAAAACTTGGTGAACATTGATAATTTAAAAAAAAACAGTTCTGTAATTTTTTTTTGACTAAGGGAAGGGAAACATACTCTTAAATTTTTTTCGGAGGTTATTATCATATTAACAATGAAAAAGTTTAATCGATCGATGAGTTCGAATGTGAATTTTTGATAATGCAGAAACTATGATAAACATTTTTTTGAGTTTTTTTCAATTACTTCATCAGTCAAAAGAAATAGTCATTGCCCTCAATTTTGTGACTACTTTTAGTGAAAAGACTAGATCCCAAATATCTGAGGTTTGAAAAATATTAAACCGATGCAAGTATCAAGATTATAGGTTAACAGTACAACACTGGGATTCAATTCCAACACATTATTCACACGGTAAACTATCGATCTCAACCTGTCTTTCTCCGAATTTTTTTAAAGGTATACAAATTCACAATCGTAAAATTCAATATATATAGGTACTGCGTAATTCAATATATATATATAGGTGCGTGCGTGGTGATTGTACTCATTCGATTGTAATGTTCTGACATGTTGAAACGGAGAACTACAAAAATAGAATGAACTTCGATTGCGTGAGAATCGGGCCTCCGAACGCGGCGATACAGTCGCTGACTACAACGTGGCCGATATTCCTCCTAATTATATTATATTTAGTTTAGTTAATTGTGTTTTATATTATCACTCTCAATCATAATATGTATTAGTTTTACTTTTTGGCCAAAACTGCTCTTCTATTGATACTTCCCACATATAAATCGCGGGAGTTATTAGGTCTTAGAGTGGCCGAAGACGAATATATACAACACATTTTGTGAATTTGGTAGTCAAAAATCAATGCTTTCCTCGTGATGTTTTCTTTACCAGAAAACTATTGATCTATTGATATAAGAAAATACTAAAGACACGATTGGGATTTGAACCTGGGACCTTTCGATCTCAAGGCGGCCGCACTAACCGCTAGTCCACGACCGCTTCGCAGGACTAGTCGAAAATAAGACTCACTTGGCGAGCTTGGATAGTAGTGCTGTGCTCTTCTCCCGCGGAGCTCTGTGTTCGTGCAGCTGCGGCTCGAGCTGCGGCTGTGTGGCGCGCTCGAACACCTCGAAGCGGGACTTCACGTCCAGCTGCGATAACTCCTCCAGACCAAGGTCTGGCTTGTCTGATGCTGTGGGGGAAGACGCGAAAAATAGTACGATGTATACGAAGAAGTGCAGTTAGATTCATAATAATGTTGACGTGCTTATCCAACTATACATACTAAAGATGAGTTGCACCAGTAAATTTTGACATTTTGACGTTAACTGTAACCTAGCCAGCCAACTAGCCAGCACTGGCGTCACCGTTGCACAAAATGGCGTTTGTCTACGCAGGTTAAAAGTTTATGTCAAAGTTGACCATTGCAACACACACAAGATTCTATGTGCGAAAACAACGGAGCCGCAATATAGTAATGGAGCATGGATATAGATCCATACGATACGATAGAATCTCCATACGATTTCTGCGTTGTCAGTCGACGAACATCATAACAACGGATAAGCAATCGAGCATTCCCCTAAATTAATTGTTACCACCATTAAAATTTTTTATTTTTAATTATTATGCAATATCTAGCGTAATACTGAGACGTCTATTTGTAAGACCCTCATATTTTGGTATTTTACATTTTTGTATGTGTGTGTTTTTGCAAATAAATAAAGTATTCTATTCCATTCTAAATTATCCATTCAAATACCTACCTCTAACGACATCTGGCGGCAGTTCGACGGGATTACTCTCGCAGATGATCATTTGGTGCTTTTTAGTTGCTGCGGCTGAAACAAAAATAAACGTAAATTATTTAGGAAAACAAAAATTTTTTTTTTATGTACATGAAGTTATGTATTATACATTTTATAAAACGTAAAATGATATAGAAATCGCCAATTTCTGTTTACCATTTGGCGAAAAGGATTTTTTTGCGAAAGGGACATTTTCGGCAAAGCGATTGGGAAAGAAAGAAAAATTCGTTTATTTGCTCAAACGTATCAATATTAAAACAACACCGTACAAATGGGAACGGTTAATGCTTGATGCAAAATGGTCTTAAATACCAGTATAATTGTACAGTAAAGGTAATTAATATTACGATAGATTAGCCGCTCTTTAGATGTGGTGCTGGAGAAGGATGGAAATAATAAGATGGACAGAGAGAAAAAGCAATGAGGAAGTGCTGGAAATAGTAAACGAAAAAAGAAGACTGCTGACAGAAATAGAAAACAGGAGAGGAAGAATGATTGGTCAATTGATACGACACGACGCCTTATTTAAAAACTATTTTTGAAAGAAAGGTGAAAGGAAGAAGAGGTCCAGGGAGACCGAGGAAGAGTTATGCGAGCAACTGAAAGAGAAGGCAGGCGTCGTGTCGTGTCGAGACCTTAAAAGCAAAGACGAGGATAGAGATCCGTGGCGTATACTCCACCGACAAGAGCATAGCTTTTAAATAACAAGAAATTATAACATCATTGGTGACAACTCTGCTTACACACATTCACTTGTATGATATGATTTTTATCTTTTCGTATTCGTATTTTCCTTATTAATATTATAAGAGGTCCTCCTTCAGCACCATAAGGGTGCAGTAATAATGCATACAGCATCCTTATGAAGCTTCCTCGCTACTGCAGCGCGTCGGGCATGTTCGCTGAGGGGAGAATGCCCGATTTCTTTGCTATTATAATGTCACGTATATCTTCCTTCTGGGACAGATTGCGTGACGCTAGTAATGGCATTCTTAAAGTCATTTGTAAAGACTTGACAAGCCTGATGATGCTGTATTGGATCACAGCACATCGGGAACCTAACAAAAAATTATCATTGTAAAACTGGAAGACTTATGGCTGAGGGTCGTGGTTATTACGTGGAATGAAACAAACACAACAACTTTCTTGGCATTATTAATGGTGTGGGTTGCCATTGCCTTCTGCATTTCACACACAAGTTAATAAGAATCAACCAGTGTGCAGGATGTTCTCCTACACAGGAAGAAAGTGGTGGACGATGAAAACTACTATACATGAGTCAGATTGGTATAAAAAATCATGTGGCATGAGTAGGATTCGAACCTGATACCTTTCGATCCACAGGCGGGCGTCTTAACCATTCCACCACCACCGCTTCGATTTTTATCTACTTGCTCGTTATTATTTTGTGTTGTGGTGTTTAATTTTTAGCAATAAATGTTCATTCATTAGTTGATTCAAAATTAAGATTCGTACCGTCAACATCGTCATCGCCATCAACAGGTTTCGGTTCGAACAACTGTTTGAAGTGGGGCTTGCAGTACAGCGTCGTGTGGTCACTCTGGTATGTCTCCACGCTGCAACAACCACATGACCTCAATCATTACCTTATATACTAAATACTAAAAGGATATACGTGTAGCATTGTATTTAAATAACAATAAATAAATGACTTGATTAACGTGTGACGTGTGCTCCCGCCTTATAATAGAACCACCACTTCATGCCCACCTGTATAGAGGCTTGAGCTGTTTGCATATACCTTAAGCCACACAGTGGGCGATGTGCGGGTTAGCATTTCACATCTCACCATCGAATTGATTCGAAATGAGACACAGCGAACCAATCACATTGCGCCATTGTGACGCAACGACAACCACACTGCAATGTCATTGGTTTGCTGCGTCACAAGTCGAAACAATTCAATGGTGAGAAGTGAAAATGCTAACCCACACTGCCAGTGACATTTTTTAGTACTTACTAGCTGCGCCCCGGGGCTTCGCTCCCGTGGGAAATTCTACATAAAAAGTACCCTATGTGTTATTCCAGGTAATTTTCTACCCGTATACCAAATTTCATAACTATCGATCCAGTAGATAATGCGTGAAAGAGTAACAAAAAATATTAGTTGGTATGCTTATGATTCTTTTTAACTGTAAATCTACTGGACTGATTTCGATGAAATTTGTCACACTAATAGATGAAAGCTTTAAGTAGCACCTAGGTCAGTTAATACACCGAAATTCATAGGTAACTCACGTGAGTTGTTTGTTGCACTGCACACATCGGAAGCACTCCTTATGCCAGATTCTCTTCTCGGCCTTGATCCGCTCCATGGCGTAGACAGGGCGGGAGCACTTCTCGCATTGTGGGTTCGAGTCCGCCTCGGCCGCCTTCATCTTCTTGTACAACTTGTCTGTGCTTTTCGACTGTGGAGAAATAAATAAGTTTTTAGCAAAAGTTTATCTGTTCAAACATATCTAAGAACCATCGCGTGAAAATTAGATATTAAATAAAAAAACGCTTCCAAATCGGTTTATCCGTTGATGAGTTACGTTGCCACGTACACAGATAGACATAAAGACTTAGCGGTCAAAGTTATAACACCCCGATTTTTGCGTCGGGGGTTAAAATTACGTTTTAATACAAGTTTTTGAAAAAGATTACTTCAAAAATGACGTTTTTTGACACAAGACAACTCTCAGACGTCAAGTCAGAAAGTTGTCATCTTATTGCATTTAACACGTGACAAAAAATATGTTCGTGTATCAAACCGTTGAGGAGTCCCTTGATCGAGAGCCAGGTTGTACCATCAGGTCATGCATGATTCCACGGTGGAATAATTAATGACATAAATAAATATATTTGGACAAATAGTTAATAATAAATATATTTTAAAAAAATATATTTTAAAAAAATATATTTGGTATAAATAAATATATTTGGATAAATAGTTCGACAAATCATACAGATTGAGCTAGCTCCAAATTAAGTTCGAGACATGTGTTATGGGATACTAACTCAACGATACTATATTTTATAACAGATACTTACATAGATAAATAAACTTCCAAGACCCGGGCCAATCAGAAAAAGATCATTTTCCATCATGACCCGACCGGGGAACGAACCCGGCACCTCTCGATTATACATGAAGGACTTTACCATTGCGCCACCGGGGTCGTCAAAAATGATATGCACAGATGGTTGGTGTTGCATGCAACATGCATTGCAAGTTAATAATAAATTATCCTTACCACTGAAATGGCGCCTTCATCCTTATGTCTGCGGGACTTGCTCTTTTTCTTCAGCTTCTCCGAGTGTCTCTCGGACACCTGTCGCTCAGACACCTGTCGCTCAGACACCTGCACCTCCTGGTAGCTGTGCTGGACCCTGCTCTCTGATTGGATGTGGGTTGATGAGGTCTCCATCGTGGCCGCCACTGTGGCCATCGCTAGTGTTTTAGGCTCTGTAAAGAAATTCAGTGTTTAATTTTTATTTATTTATCAAACAACAGAGACAGAAGATTATTTTCCTTGAAAAAAAGATTTCGAATTTTTATTTCGTGAACGACTAATTGAGAAATTCTTAAGTGAAGATATGATTTGAGAAAAGTGAGATGGCTTATTGAAATCCTTTTAAATTCAGACTAAACTAGATTATTCACTTCACAACAAGAACCCAACAAAGTCATTGTAATTTATAACATTATAATCATAAAGACATGAAAAATGCTAGAATCATAGGAGGCACTCAACCATGTCATAATTATGCGGTGTTTTCTAGATCAGAATCGAAACACGACAAAAAAACTACTTATATTTGGCTTTATTGGCAGGGGAAAATTCTTGGTTTCTTCCCCAGCTATGAAGCGATATGGAACGCTTCTATTGCCAGAGAAAAACCATGTATACAAAAACAAAGGTGCTTTAAATGCATAATATTAGCTTGCCAGGTGTAAGCCATGCTAAACAAGGGCATTTCATTGTGAACTACTCTAGTTTTGAAACTTGTTTTAGTCCTGACATGAGAAGAAAGACAGACACTTAGAAGCAGTTTTGAAATATCTGATCATAGCTGGCCAATAACACAGGTAAAAAAGAATGATGGTGGAGTATATAACAGAAATACGTAATATGAAGTGTATTTATCTACCAATTAGGACACATATAATATTACCGTCACCAAAGGGATAGTAAATGGCTGCAACCATTTTGTGAAAATTGCACTAGGTATATAATTTAAACAAATAATTAGTAAAATCTGATCCTAATACATCAAAATGTAAACTCGAAATGACTTGTGTTTACCGAAACCAACGATTTTTATAGAAACTATATTCACCTCCTACTGTAACTGAATCACGACTTCGTTTTGTGAATAGGTGACAATGAGATGAGGAGATATTTATTTACGTACAAAATGGTCATACGCAATAATCGTTACGTACGTAAATACAGATCTCTTCTTTAGTAGGACAGCAAGGTCACCTGTGACTCATTGACCGTATCCTACTACATATGACTAAATAAATAACTTCTCTACTTTTCTTTCTGATTTATTTTCTTTCGCGATTACTTCCACATCCATAAAGATTAGACCACAGATACCTTTTTCCTAGTTTTACTTCGCACGGTCGTCGGCATCCCTAGTTGTCAGACCATTGGCACGCATATCATCCTTAACAACATATTCACGTTATTTTACTAATTACAGAAATACAGTTATTAATTAATTAATTAATAAAAACTACCGATTAACTGATTGCAATATGCAAATAGGAAGACTGCATTTCTTTATTCGCACGCGACAAATTTTACGATTATGTAAAATTATACACGCAATTATTCGTTTTTCTGTCGGAAATACAATGAATCAATTAACAATAATGACATTATAACATACAACAAAATTTTCCTTGCTTCTTATATTTTTTATATCGGATCGAATGTAGTACAATTACTGCTATTACATATGTTACAGCTAAATCCTGAAGCGGTGTCACTTAAGGCCTTGTATCATTTACGACGAATTATATACATTTAACCATAAGACAGTGTCAGCTAGACTTAGGACCCAGCACCTAAATCTAGCCGGCTAAACGTAGGTGTAGCCGCACTTCCGAGCAAGACTTAAGGCAGAATAATTATTTGAATAGATGTAAAAATCTGTATATTTAATCGTATTAAATATATTCATTCGACGCAATGTGCATTCGTAACAATCTTCTATTAAAATATATATATTTTTTACTACTAATAAATGGATAGAGCCCTACGAACTATTCGCCGACAGAATGTCTCCTCTATTCTGTCGGCGAATCGTTCGTAGATGAAGGGTACTGTCGTTCAAACGCCCGATGTCGAAACATTCTGTCGACGAAACGTTCGTAGACGTAGCAATTGTCGGAGAACCGTTTCAGGCTCTCACAACTAATATTCGAAATGCGAAAGTAAGTTTGTTTGATACCTCTTCATGCATTATCTACTGGACCGATTGTTATGAAATTTGGTATACGAGTAGAAAATAACCTGGAATAACACATAGGGTACTTTTTATTCCGGAATTCCCACTGGAGCGAAGCCCCGGGGCGCGGCCTGTATTCCACAGACAGAATGTTAGGGGTAATGTACTGTCTTTAATTAAATCATATTTATCAGATCGTAGACAATTTACCGAAATATCTAAATTTAATTTTAAAACTAAAACTGAACAACGTTATTTATCAAAGGAACGTTCAGTAATATGTGGTGTTCCACAAGGTAGCGTTCTTGGGCCCCTTCTTTTTATAATTTATATAAACGATCTTCCTAATACGACGAAGCATAATATGACATTATTTGCTGATGATAATTCAGTAACAATAAAATGCAATGATATAAATCTTTACAAATTAGATATTAATTCAACTTTAACTTCAATTATCACATGGCTTGATGATAATAACTTGAAGATAAATCTTGATAAAACCAACATAATGCATTTTAGTCAAAGACCGCAAAATAGAGAAAGATTTAAAGTCGAATATCAAGGTAAAATTTTGAATGAAGTTGCGTCGACTAAATTTCTGGGGATAATAATAGATTCAAAATTAAACTGGAAAGATCATATACATGTAATGTGCAAAAGATTTTGTAGTTCCGCGTATATTTTATTTAAGTTATCAAACGAATTAAATACGAAATCCCTTCTTACCGCATATCACGGTTTAATTAAATCAATTCTTGGATACGGAATAATTTTCTGGGGAAATTCTACAGACAAGGATTTAGCCTTCAAAATGCAAAAATAACATGTAGGATTAAGTTTTTCTTTTAACACCACATTGTAAAAAATTGTAAACTCATGTTTTTGCAAATAAATAATCTTTGTCTTTGTCCATAATTTCAATTCCACCAAAAATGCCTCCGTTCGCGACTCTTGACTCTGTTTACGCCGTGAGGGGTAAAGACTTTAACATACCTAATTCTTATTGTTATGTCGTAACAATTCATTGACACATGAAAGATTTGGCGAGCAAATACGTTTATATTTAGCGGTTACCATCTCGTCTATCTAAAGGTACTACGAATACAACAACAAGTTTATTTGTGAGACAAATTAAAAAAACCCCGACACTTTCAATATTAATTTCGCTACAACTTTTGAACGGCTAAATCGATTTTGATCACAAATATCTAAGAACCACTGCATAAAAATTAGCTATCAAATAATAAAAACCGCATCCAAATCGGTTCACCCGTTGATGAGCTATGGTGCCACGCACACAGACATAGAAACATAAAGACACACTTAGCGGTCAAACTTATAACACCCATCTTTTTGCGTCGGTAAGTACCTACTCACATCTTGCGAAGTGCAACTAATCGCCTTATTCCAAGAACGTTTTACTTATTTCAGATGCCGCGGGCAAAAGCTAGGCTAAAGCTAGCTTTTGCCCGCGGCATCGCCCGCGTTAATTTTATCCCTATGTCCTTCTCCATACTTCAAACGCATTTATAATATTAGTTAGGATATACGACACACATCCTACATCCTAACTAATATTATAAAAGTTTGTGAGGATGTATGCATGTGTGTGTGTGAATGTTTGTTACTCGTTCACGTAAAATCTAGTGGACGGATTGTTATGAAATTTGGTACACGGGTAGAATATGACCTGGAATAACACATAGGGTTTTTATACCGAAATTCCCACGCTAGCGAAGCCCCAGGGCCCAGCTAGTCTTATATTTGTTTATAATATTGTCATTTATAATATCTACATATATATTGATTTGCTGGTGTGATTCTTTCACAGATTATTCTATAATCGTGTGATTATTCAAAGAGGCATCAAGCTAAAATTTTCTCCCGTAGCCTATATATATAGAAAGGGTCATGTTGCGCAATGCACATTATGCGCCAGAGTTGACGCTGTTAATGTTGTGAAAATTAATGTACGGATAATGCTTGTTGTTGCATTCGTGACAAATTTGATACTATTAGCGCTCCATAGAGCTCAACGTTTTAATTTGTTTATGCAGTAGACTGTACAAAACAACTGTTAGTTTCAAAACAACCAACAATCATGTCTAAACAATAATCAGACGAAAAAACAATGTCAGTTCATATATTTTCTCAAGAAACATTCAGAACGGTTGTAAACCATTTTGAAACTTCCCTTGCAGTCGGGAGTTTACGGTGGTTAGATGGCAACACCGTACAAAAATAGCGCGGCCCAATTAAGATGTGTTGCTTGTAACACGACACTTATCTTCCATTAAACTGAGGAATAACATTTGGGGAAATAATGGGTTAGTTGATGTCAGATTTTCGGATGGAAGATAGAACAAGGCGAGAGGTTAATTCGCGGCAATAGGTTATCTGGGATATAGGCATGTTACCGCCCTAAAATAGGACCACTGCTGCTGCCTGCTGACGTGGATGTCGTACGAGGTGACAAAGGGAAACTGCTTTGGCAGCTAAGGCTATAACGAATGAATAAAATATTTAAAAGATGTTGATCATTTTTGGGTTTATTTTTTTAAACTTTCTCCTTCACACGATTAACATGTATAAAATCACGGAGGATTCTATTAAACAAATGAAAATGATACAATATTTGTGCTTATTGCGAAATAACACTGGGCTTAATATTGAAATGTAGTTTTATCATACTTTACCTTTCGTCACAAAAAATTGAAAAATACATTAGACACTCTGAATGCTTTATGACATGACATCTATTTGGTCATTAATAGTGTGTGGGCTAATACGTGTGGTCGTGATCTAGTGGGAATTTAGGGGATTTTAACAAAAACAAAGTAACAAAAATTTCAGCTAAATAAAATCAAAATGGAGTAAAAACTTTGTATTTTAAATACAGACATTCGAACTGTAACACAAATACTTGTAATTTAACCAAAATTTAAGTAACACTGAAACTTGAAAATAGTAACGAAATTTCGGTAAGACACGACATGACACAATCAGAAATTAAAGTGCAATGGGTTACAGAACAACTGTAAAATTGTATCTGTATTTTTTGGGCATTTATTTTTTAACATTATATACATCTTTCTACATAAGTATTAATGCCAAAAGCAAGCGCGAATATTAAACATTTCAACGTTGATATATCGCATATCTGGTGCGAAACACTTCGTTCATTTCACATAAGTTTGATTTTGTGAGTGTACTCAGTGAGTAACGCTCGCGATGCAGAAGCCCAATTCTCCACACAAACTCTTCGAACTCCAGTTGTGATTGGACCGTATGCGGCGTTCCAAGCATTTAGGCACCACTTGGATTGTATTGATTTAAGGCTGCATTCATATAGTTGATCATATGTAATAAAAAAACAATTAACTTTATTCATATTTAAATTGGAAAAAAAAACAAAGTTCGCACTTACAAATATCTAATTGTTGGTAAACACACATTGAACTTTATAAACAATAATAGCTAGAGTTCTAGTTACTAAATATACAATTTCACGTTGTGTACATGATTTAGAGACATTTATTGTATGAACATGTTTGCTTGTTGCATTAAAATGAATTAAAATCGAAAAATGACAATTTTCTATCTTTTTTCACGAATACTCAAATATCTCGAAAACTAGAATCTGCCCAGTGATATCCTTTTGCTTGGAACGCCACATATGCCCATTAGTTGGAATGTGTTTACACAAAGAATCTCTGGATAACTCAAACAGATAAATTTCTCGCTAATGTTCAGGTGCAGAGTAAGTAGTGTAAATATAGGCGCAAAATCGTGTGGTTACTCTTCACTTACAGGCGTGTAGTGTCGCCCTAAAATAAGACCACTCTACCCTCACGTGGAGGTCGTAGGATGCGACTAAGGGGCACATAGCCTTGGCAATTGATAGGCAATAATAACATTGCCAAAGTTCACGTATCTATGGTATCTTATTGGTTTTCACTAACATGATTCGCCGAGTCGAAACGCTAAGATTAAATTGACATCAAAACTCTAAAACTGTAAGGTTAATTTTTTACGGTGAAGCCGGGCTTCGCGGCCTCACACACCTTAATTTTAACGCCGGTTGGGAGAAAGAGAACATTTCATTTATGCATTCTGCACCCTAAGAAATTATATTCTAGATTTTTAAGAGAAAGTCTCAGGGTAACAGTTTTGATATAAACACTACAAAACAATGTCACAATGAAGTACGTACAATTTATACCGAGGATACGTAAACGTTTCCGAAATATAAAAGAAAGTGAATCAAGATGTTTAAAAATATCTGTTGATATGATCTGTTGATATGATGTTTAAATAATCTGCTCGTATTACAAAGCAAGTCCGTTCCCTTCCCACACCCACGATATACCTACCTGTTTCACTTAAAATATTATTGCATCTTCGAACGCTTTTAAGAAATAATATTGACATTTCTAGTGTACATAAAAGTCATGTCAGATGCCTGTAGGCGACTTGAATAAAATCTGACACAAGTGAGAGCAATAATATTCTATTATATTTTTGACATAAGTTTATAGGAATATAAGGAAGATCCATCGAAATAGAAAAACATTTTGACCTATTAGTGCAGTCAGTGGTCCTCAGAAGTCTGTCCCGCGGAGCCCTGGGGCTCCGAAAATATATTGGTGCATATTGGAAAAAAGTATCTTCTAGTAGTAAAAACAATATAGCATAATTAGCGACCCGTCTCTGCTTCGCTCGGATAAAACTATAATAAACACATAAACATTTCGCAGAAATCACACAATCTATTTAAAAACCCTCATCAAAATCGTTGTTACGTAGTTATAAACATCTAAGCATACATAGGGACAGACAGACAGCTGGAAGACTCTTTTATACTGTGTAGTGTTGATAGGACAGACATTTCGTTAAAAAAAAAGGTGTTCAGAAAGGACGCAGAAGGCAATAGAACGAATGATGAATTTGTGACCGAAGCATCAGTGACATCATCCAGAGAAACGAAGACATATTGGACCAATGTAAGAGAATTTATTACATCGTTGATGTTCAAATGTTAATTGGTGTATTAAACTGATAAAAATCTTACGATTGCAACATTTATTGATTTCTAAAATGGAAAACAAGGACTGACATGTCATTTAAATTTAGTTAAGGATCAGAAACGCCAGACTCGTCGAATCATGGGAGAGATGCCACAAACTACCAGATTTCGTCGCCCTGCGAGAGGAACTTCCGTCTGGGCATGATCAGCCCTGGCCCACTTGGAAGTCCTTAAAGAGACTGCGCACTCGAGTAGGCCGGTGCAAAGACAATCTGGCTAGGTGGGGTATGCTTGACCAGTCTCAACATGCGATTGTGGCTTCTCAACCATAATCGATGGCTCATCTTCTCAATCTGTCTCGAGCGTCCAATCCTGTACTCGAGCTAATTTGAATGCAGCTTCCGATGAAGCCATTTAAGTGGGTCCGTACTAGCACCCAATATTTAGCACCCAATAGATCGTTATAGATTTGCCAACAACACGCAAAGAAGAAGAAGATAAGGACTAGATGTCGCCCGCGCCTTCGTCCGTTTCCCCCATGTCACTCTTCAGCTCCCCAACTATCTCCACACGAAAAATCACCTTAATCCAATTCTCCGTTTTGACGTGAAAGACACACTTTCACATTTTAATATGGATGGATATAGTATGGATATGATGGATAGCTTCTTGTCCATATCCATACTAATATTAAAAATGCGAAAGTCTGTCTGTTTCGCTTTCTGGACAGATTTTCATGAAATTTGGTAAACATGTAGTTTTAGGCCTCCGTTCAAACATGTGTGAAAATCAAGTTTGTATGAAAATTACGTTGAAAAGACGACCGAAGTCGATATAATTGGATATTCTTCGGTGACGAAGTTGTGAGTAAACAGAAAAAAATTGCTGTGTTGTAATTGCGACTGATTTAAGTCTGAGGTGAAATAAAGAGAATGCAAATTCCATAGTTCAGGTAAACGGAGTGGAATAACCTTCTTCCTAGCCATAGTTTGTTTTACATGTTGGTTCAGTTCCAAAGACAATGCATTTTTATGGTAAGCGTGACCTGATTCTTCTATTCTTGGGATTGGCTCCAAATTCTAAGACGATTCTAAGATGTTTACGGAAACAAACCGAAAATTTGCAGAGAACGAATCAAATAATTACAGGTTAGACAGGTTAGTCTCTCTCTCTCTCTCTCTCTCTCTTATTCTCGCATTATCGGGTGCATTCGTGATTAGGACACTCCCGGGTCAGCTTTCTCATAAACTCAAAAATTTGTTACTTCCCTGACGGCCAATTTTGACGGCCTCTTAGGGGATTTTGTCGTTTTCTATTACCCGTTAAGGCTTTCCCGCTTCGTAATGACATCCATATAATGGAGGAGTGGAGTGGTTCCGACCCAAAAAGGAATTGTATACCATATACATATAGTAACGTATGAAAATCATTATAATGATAAAATACTTATAATGTTTTTCATACGTACATTATAATGAACATGTCCTTCTACTTTCACTCTGAATTTTAAGATTATATTTATACATATATTTTTTAGATTATATATATATTTAAGAAGGTAATTAGTAAAGAACGTTTAGCCCCTCCAGACCTGACCTATCGGTCTACTAATCCTTTTAGTCTATGTAGTCTGGTTTTCGTTTTTCAAACTGTACAATTAACAAGACCTGAGAATTAGTTCCGTTATTTATGATATCTAAGCTTATGATGATGCGAGATATTGATGAGATCTTTCACTAATGATTCTATATTGTGAGATTCTTCAAAGCCATCCAATCAAATGTTTGTCCGGTTATCTACTCTTTCTGTGTCCTGTATCTAAATAGCAGGACTCAGCCACATAATATTATCCACCAAAATTTCACACATCAATTCTATGAACTGGCCAATAAAGCGGGACTGTATCACATAATAATCCGTGTTATAATGTTAAGATGGTCGTAACAATAAAAATAGCATGGTTATTTCTGACCCGGGCCATGTCGGTCAGATTAATCTGATTCGGTTCAAAGACCGGGTTTACCGGGTAATTTAATTTTTTTGGCGTGTGTGATTCAGAGTAATTTTTAGAGTTATAATGTGTTATATTACGGATAAACAAAACTCCGAAATGCGGATATGTTTAAGTGCCGTCTCAGTTGGTTACATCTAGATGCTCTGCTATCTTTTGGCTAGACCCAGGTGTATCTATCATACATCTAGGTTCAGCCTATCATTTCGACTAGACCCAGGTTACAGATGTACATCCTGACTAGACCTGATATGACTTTTTCCCAATCATGAGAGTTTAACTCTTGGATTTGCCATTTCACATAAGACTCCCTTTCTATTCTTACTTTCTTTAACGCAAACCATCCACCTCTTTTTTGGGTTTCCTCTATTCCTGAGAGCTTGGACCTTTTTCAGCAATAAGCTTAACATTAATGCTATCTCTAAATACAAGTGTATACTTGACACAGGGTTTCGGAGCGCTACAGAATATTCTTTCTGTCAATATTCAATGTCTAGTACCTCTCTGCTGCTACTACTACTAAACATTGAGTGCAAAGTGCATTCTTCTTCGTGGAACCGCCAATGAATTCCATTCAATAAAGTTCAGCCGGTTAAAATATAACGTTTCTATCTGGTATGCGTTAATTTTAACCTTTCGGCCTCCTGCCAACCGGCTCAGGTGCGAAAGCGCAAATTATCAACTGGTGTTATTTTGTGGATTATTTTGATTCATACTTCGAGGACCTTCGAGGACACTAAGTATATTTTAAAATTTTACTACCGACCTGCCCCGGCTTCGCACGGGTGCAATATTATGCATGTTATATACGTATAAACTACCCCAAAACCGCATGAAACCCGTTGCGTAGTTTTAAAGATCTAAGCATAGATATGGACAGAAAGACAGTGTGAAGCGACTTTGTTTTCTATTTATATAATATTAATAATGATTAATCTTGGACGATAAAGCAAAACGAGTACATACAGAGGCCCCTATCGGAGCATACCGATACAGAAGACAGCAATCCGTTTGAAATTTTTTTGAAAATTGAATTCCAACAATTGTTTGAAACAATTTTCAAGCAATCCGAGAGATCCGAAAACTGGACGAGTTGATCTCAATATGTATTTTACGACAGCGTTTTTTTTCATAGGAAAAAACTAATAAAATCTATGACGGAAATCATCAATCACTAACATGTGAAAATATACAATGAGAAAAATAACAGAAACGGTTAATTTACTACCGACACTTCAGGGAAATGTTTACAACATGGCAACACCGAGCGCACCTGCAGCGATGCGCCGGCGCACTCCAATTGGCTAATTTTAGCCACCGAGTGGTTATGTCACAGGCATCAGACAATACTCTAACAATCTCGTTTTGCTTGTTGTACTATTTCCTGGTTTTTGCTAATTAACCGACTTCAAAGAAACAGGATGTTTTGTGTTGTATGCTTTCGGATGAATGAAGAAATGCGATGAGGCGTTTTCGGTTGATTACGCTACAACCCCATTCTTTCATGTATAAACACCAAAGAATGCCAATATTCTTTAAAAAAATACAGTTTTAAAAGTGATGATAATAAATCAAATTTCATTGACTTCAATACTAGCTTACGCCCGCGGCTTCTATGTTGCGGCTGCTTCCTTTCCGCGGCTTAGAATTTCTCTGCAAAAGCAGAATAGACAAGATTTTCATAGAAATGTCTCCCCCTAAATAAAAATAAAACCTATATTTGAACGGGGCTCTTTAACTACATGTATATCAAATTTCATCAAAATCCGTCCAGCCGTGAAAGCGGAATAGACAGACAGACAGACTTTCGCATTTTTAATATTAATATGGATTTATGTGTTTTTTATCACTTTATTTTATAAGTATGATAAGAAAATACTTAATTGAAATAAATTTGAAAATTATTCAATAAAAATATATTGAAAAATTTAAAAATTTTATCAATCTTTTTTCGTGTTTTGTTTCTTCCTTTGTTATTAAGTACCTAGTTTGTATAATAATTTTTGTATTTCAAGGGAAATCTGAGCAATGTACAGTCTGCCACTTCATTATATCATGGCCATGATCGTCGCTAATCGATGTACAGTCTGCCACAGAGAAATCTGACCCTAAGAGATGGTGTTCAAATCGCGGGAGTCAGATTTCTCTGTGGCAGACTGTACATCGATTAGCGACGATCATGGCCGATGTTCCGAAGCCATTACAAGAAAATCCTCCGACTTTCCCTTTCTCTTATATGGTATGGCATACTTTTAGTCAACATCGTAAAATGGGTATTAAAAACCAATCTTGATGCGTATATTGCAAGGTTAACCGGTACGCACGCCCTGGTGATGATAATATTTGACATACAGAAATTCTTTCCGGCGAGGCGTGTGGTTCCCGCGATGGAATAGGACATATTCTGCCAAAGGTCATTTACGAAGGAAGGGTATACCACATTATCTACCTGGGTGATATAACCTAGGTGAGGTTGTAATGTCCTCATTTCTTTCGCGGGCATAAATCTATGTGGGGTTTGGTCGTTGGAATGCGGCAAAGTACTGAAATGAGAAGAAATAAAATTAACATACTATCTCTCATACTCGCGTATTCCTTTGCATTTTGGCTGTGATGCCACGATGCCAATATACTTCTGGCTCACTGCAAATAATTGGTACATTGAATAACTTTAGGATCCATAGTACCATAGTATATTTTATGTGAAAGTGTGTTTATCTATATTCTACTTTCACATCAAAACGGAGCATTGGATTGAACTAATTCTTAATGTGGAGATAGCTGAAGAGCTGCAGAGTGAGTTGGGCTATTAAATACAATATTATATATGTATATATAGGCTACTTAATGCCGCGAGAAATGCCGCTGGTAACACTAATGAATGAGACCAATCATAGTCAAATACTTAGATCGCTAATGAAGAAGACCAATCATAAGACGAATACTTGGATCGCGGAAACAGTGATGTGCCTAACGAACTAATGACAAAACAGTGACTCAGTCTATGAAACCTAAAGACAACAATTAGGTACCGTCACTCGACACCAACCATCCTTTGTACCCAGTGGAATATGCACCAAATGCAATCTATTTTGAGCTATAACGCAATGGTGCGAGAGATGAGAATGGAATAATTGTTGCTACGCAAGCTACCACACACATAGGTGATAAGGAAGGACAAAGAAATGTTTTAATTACTAAGAATTTTATTTCAAGTTTAGAACTGTGCTATGCGCGTGCCAGCTCCCATTGATACGTTGCGTCGACGTGCGTTATTTCAGTAAATTGCATAAATTGCAACTCATTTTCGAAGCAGATATATTAAACCAATTTAACTGGAATTTCTTTCACGTTTAGTTTGGATGACAACCAAGACTAAAATGACCAAGGATCGGCTCTTAACGAGGGAACCTCTCAACGGTTTTCTGCGCGGATATGATTTTTTCGTCACTCGTTGAACGCAACAAGACGAAATAAGAACTTGTGTCAAAAGTGTCATTTTTGTAAAAAACCATATCTCTTTTTATAACACTACCGCATCAACCAGGTAGATACTTATTATGATAGAACGTTCATTGTATTACAGTTTCAACATGTACCTATATCATGATTCAATTTAGTTAAAACAATAATAATGACATCATAGCGATCAGTAGGTTTATATTTACACCAGGGTTTTCATATATGAGTCCTATAACTGAATGGTTTTCCTGTCCGGGCGTCCGTTCGTCCGGTAATTCCTTTATACAGGGCGTAGTTTTACGGGTGCAACAAAATAACTATATATACAATAAGAACGAAGTGCCATGATATGGTCCTACCTACGGAAGATCATTATAATTATGACAACATAATTAATATTAACACTTGTAAAAGTAGTCTGTGAAGAAGGTGAATTCAAGAAGTGGGCCCTCAAACCACACGCACATAAAAAACGGATTTTTGACGAATGGCAAAATGTATGCCATTGAAATAGTCGAGATTGGTTGAAGACAAATACCTATATAAACAGATACAAATATTTGCTCCGGCTGGGAATCGAAGACCTCCTGATGGCCACATACAACAAACCACTATGATATTAAGGTCATCGCGTACTTATATCATTCACAAAACATAAAATTATTTTCCTTAGTTACTTTCAAATAATAAAAAATCAAAGTCTACGTTTGCCCCGATGATAACTATGTTTATCGAGCGAATGCAAACAATATCGGATATAATGAACGTTTGGACTAATTCAATCAAGGTCTAATGGAGACAATTGTCTGTCTGTTGCAATATTAAATGGCTGAGGAAGTACTTAATATCACACTTGCATTGTTGACCGAAGAGGAAGTTAGGTCTGGGCCAACGCGCACACTAGCGCCACCATTGTATTTTTAACAATATCTTTTAATTAATAGCGATATCTAATGCCGGCTCTTTGGCAGCTTCGGCATATATTGCTGGGTTTTCATTGAGGTAAATTAAAGGTCTCATACAAACTACACAATGTTCGTGCAATCTCGTCGGCATCTGTCTGAGCTCGGCGATAGTTTGTAACTAGCTAGCATAAAAATTATTACAGGAGTTTCTGCTACATTTAGGGTCGTCAGATGGCCGGGAAAACTGGGATTGTTGCGGAATTTTGCGTGTTATCCCGTGTCCTGTAATTTTACTTTTTGTCCCGGAATTGCCTTTAGGGCGCCAAGAAACAAGATTGTTCCCAAAGAAATGTAATGTTGAGGTAAATAGTCCGGGCTTCCGGGCGTCCACCAGTCGAAAGGACATAAGATTAATTCTCCTGTCTACGAGCCATCAGCAAAAAGAAAACAGCAGACAAAACGGATCTAAAAATAAGATACGGTTGCTTAAGAGTCCATTCCATCCCACTTCTGATTACGCCAGAATGCGCGGTATGTGTGTCAGGAGTCAAAACGGATAATATGCGATCAAAAGGGCTTGTTTACTCAATTAATTGTTTACTCAAAGGGTCTTTAAGATTGATAGAGAGTTGATTGAAGCGATTGTACCTATATTTCTAATAGGTGTATTTTATTTTTGTGATTAAAAATTATTATTAAACCCAAAATATTTATTCAGAAAACAGACTTACACATGCACATTTAAATTATACAATAAAACATTATCAATTACACACCTAAACGTTCCTCAGGAATCACACTATCTATTGGTTAAAACACGTGAAAATCCGTACAGTGGTTTTTCGAGTTTATCGCGAAACGACAGACAGACGCGGCAGAGGATGTTTTTTTGTATAATATGTAAAGATAATGATGTAAGGATATCTAAAAAAGCTACAAAGTACTTGCATTTCGGAACGGCCGCTGCCGAGTAGACATGCCAAAAGAATAAACAGTGTTTCTCCCTATCATTCAATGTTATTTTTTACGTGACTAGGCTAATCTATATGCAATTAAGATTTTGTTTTAGTTTCTGAAATTCTGCCAATGTCTAGGTCATTTTGGAGCATCAAAAATAACAGATTTATGGCCAGTTACATAGTGTTGTAAGAGGTATTAAAAGCTTGCTTTATTATTCCTGTCAAAGTGACGACCTCGGTGGCGTAATGGTAAAGTTCTAGCCACTGAACCGAGAGGTCCTGGGTTGGATCCCCGGTCGGGTCATGATGGAAAATGATCTTTTTCTGATTGATCCGGGTCTTGGATGTTTATCTATATATGTATTTGTTATAAAACATAGTATCGTTGAGTTAGTATCCCATAACACAAGTCTCGAACTTACTTAGGGGCTAGCTCAATCTGTGTGATTTGTCCTAATATATTTATTTATTAAAGTTCATCTGCACATATTTTCACTAGTTTTTAGATGTTATACCTAGTTAGTAGCTTAGGCTCCAGTCCACCCCCTCCCTTGTTAAATACAACTGATGTAATTTGAATTATGGTGGAAATAAACAATTTATTTCAGTAGCAATCAGCATGATAGCACACCTACTTTATTAAAGTGTCACCCAAAAAATCCATATTAATATGATAGTTCAATGAGACTGATACAGTTGTTCGATTTAACGACCTCGGTGGCGCAGTGGTAAAGTTCTTGCCACTGAACCGAGAGGTCCCGGGTTCGATACCCGGTCGGGTCATGATGGAAAACGATCTTTTTCTGATTGGCCCGGGTCTTGGATGTTTATCTATATATGTATTTGTTATAAAATATAGTACCGTTGAGTTAGCATCCCATAACACAAGTTTCGAACTTACTTTGGGGCTAGCTCAATCTGTGTGGTTTGTCCTAATATATTTATTTATTTATTATTTTATTTATTTATTCGATGGCCTCGATAAAAGCGAAATAGTCGCCAGAGTTGGTAATACAGTCAGGATTGTCACAAAATATGAAATTCGTGATAGTTACTGTTTGAATTATGTTTTATGATTTAGCACCCAATGTTCTTGTACTTGTGATACAGTGACTATTATAAATGCTTAGCTAAACAACTATTATAAATCAAGTAGGTCTCTTCTTCATAGTCGTATTCCTCATGGCTGAGGGTCGTAGTTATTACGTGAAATAAAACACACACAACAACTTTCTTAACATTATTAATGGAGTGGTTTGTCATTGCCTTCTCCATTTCACACACAAGTTAATAAGAATCAACCAGTGTGCAGGTTTCCTCACGAAGTTTTCCTTCACCGGAAGCAAGTGGTGATCGAATACATGAGTCAGATTGGAATACAAACTCATGTGGCACGAGTAGGATTCGAACCTGGGACCTTTCGATCCACAGGCGGGTGTCTTAACTATTACACCACCACCGTTACTACACTAATCAAGTAAGTACCTAGTGAAGAATTTAATTGTAGTTTAAACTTAAGTTTGCTGAGAGAAGTATTTTAATGGGTCCAAGAATTAAAAAACACTTGAGTTTTATCTATGTAGACTGAACTGTTACCGTAATTAGGGAAAGTAACAATATCTGTTGCAGGGAAATTAGTGGCATAGCGCCACTTCCATTCTATTTGCATTTTATCATGACTTAGTAATGTTGTACTTACTGCAAATAATTATATTATTACTGTAAAATAAAGTTACCAGTAAGCTGAATATCAAAATTATAATAAGCGAAGCCCAGTACATCCATACAAATATTATAAGCATTGAGTGAGTTTGTATGTTTGAGGTGGGTAATCTCCGAAATCAACAAACTAATTTCAAAAATTCTATCATCATTAGAAAGATACATTATCCAAGATTGCTATAGACTATATTTTATCTCAAAATTCCCACTGGAGTGAAGCCATGGGCAACATTTGCTTAGCAGTTTCAGAGGGATAATAAATATAAGGTGTTATACCTACAAACATTTTGGTTCCATGTTAAGGGAAAATTATCATTTTGCATGAGTTACTTTATAGGACATGTCCATCTAAAGATTTCAAACAATAAGAACAATTTTGAAATTTGCAGCTCCACTTCACTTAAGTATTCACTTTAGACATGAAAAATACTAAGAATATTTTTTTTACTGGAAGAGAATTCATTTGAAAAAAATAATTTTTAACATATATTTATCATACTTACATCTATAAGTTTTTTATATATTACATAAATTGATAAATAAAAACTTGAGATGATTTGGACAGCATACACAAGAACTGGAAAACTTTAATACAGGACCAGATTAAATGGAAGAAAAATTAAACATTGGATAAATAAAAATAAACATGAACTTGAAAACGTTTAAAATAAAAGTGAGCTAAGTATCTAGGCTAAGGTAAAATAATCTAATTTCAGGTGTGTAACCCTCACCCACTAACACAAATGCATTTGAGTAGTTTACTTTGAGCTTTGCCAATCCCAGTAATCTATTTTAAGATTCCCAAAATCTGCGAACAATATTACGACGAGTCATTTGGCGTAAAAACAACGCAAAAGTGCACAAGCGAATCGCAGTAACTTTCCGTTGAGTTGGATTGGAATGCAAAGCCCTGCAGATGATACTTTTAAAACTTTTTCTCTTTTTATTATGGCTAACGTAACAGGCATTTCCGGGAACACAACAGCTTAAACGACCTTAATTACCACATAAAACAGATTTCTACGTCTAGTGTCAACTTAAACTAGTGTTATTATATAAAGTTTATGTCAAAAACTCACCTTTTCCTTATAATCACTACATAAAATTATTTTTTTTTGATAATAATCTACACACGTTCACTGTCCACTCAACTTTACTGCGAAATGTCAAACTTTTTCTGATTTAGTGTTGCCACACCTAGAACAAAAATACCCCGTCAATAATTTAATATTCCCGTGGTAGTAAAACAAGTTTTCAGGATGAAATTAATATGTTATAAGTCGGAAATGAGATATATAGTGTTAATTAAAGAAAACCTAGAAGGAAATTAATTCAAAACTAATAAACAAGCTTGGCGTAGGATTTTGTACTCAAGATTGCCATTGCAAATAATTAAATATCCCCGAGCTTTTACACTTCTCTCGGAATTCTTTGCCAGCTGAAAGGTTCACGTTACCTACCTTTTCTAATTATTATTAGCGACAACTAAAAATAGGTCAAATATTTAAAAATGCCTGTTGGCACGTATTGCGGGCCGCAGCGGTCGTAATCACATTCGCAGAGCAAGTGGGAAATTATTGCTGTTTATATCGAAATCATTTGTAGATAATTTTGTACAGTTGTTTTGATATAAAAATGAAGATTCACCACCATTTTGCAGCATGAAATATCTTCTTATTATGAAAATACATTTAGACTTTAAAGTGGACTTTGAATTTTTTAAAAAATGTTTATAACAATTCAATACGTTTTTTGATTAATAATATTTTATCTAAAAACCCTCTCTCCTAATACATTTCACACATATAAGATTTATTTTATCATTACATTTATTCATATATTATACTTACAATGCATTAAAGCCAGTGTGAAATAACTGGTAAGTATGCAGCTGCATTTCTTTGAGCGCTTTAGACGTGCGTGATTGTGAAATGAGTCAAAGGTTTGAGTCATCCCTTTCGGATTCCAGTGTCGAATAATCCATCAAGATTCTTTTTTTTATGAATGAAATTCTATTTACATAAACAAGTTTCGTGTTTTACCTTCAAATGGGAAATAAAAATTAGTATAAATGCTGGATTAAAAAAATATATCATTAAGCAAATCAATCATGACTACATTATACAACAATGACCGTATTCAAATTATATGTGAAAGTGAAAGGTCTTATGAAGTACAACAGTACTAGGTAATCATAGTATTAGTATAACGATGACCTAAATCACCTAAATAAAAATATAACCTAGGTGACATAACTATGTACAACCTTTTTTTTTAATTCTCGCTTTTGTATTAATTGGATGACCTTATTCAGTTGTTTAAATTTCTTTATGTACTGACAAACCTAACCACACAAATAGGTACAACAAAATGGTCAACATACACAAAAAGTAATGATTACTGATCCACGTACGTAGGTATAGTATAACTGAAAATAATATACTTCGTACCGAAAGTACTACATCATTTTCAGTTATGTAGTAGGTTATATAGTAGGTGTGCAGGTTTCCTCACGATATTTTCCTTCACCGGAAGCAATTGGTGGTCTATGAAAACTACTATACACGAGTCAGATTGGTATACAAACTCATGTGGCACAGGTAGGATTCGAACCTGGGATCTTTCGATCCACAGGCGGGCGTCTTAACCATTACACCACCACCGCTTCATTCATCAGGTTATATTTAGCATTTTCTAAATAAGAAACGGGCAGTTAGATCCTTTATTAAAATAAAACAGCATAGGAACAGTAAACATTTTTATTGTAAATATTTTATTGTATCCCATTACATTCGCGATACACTCGACGGCTCCCCAAGCATCTAAAGAAACTCACAGGGGCTTTCATTCACATTCACATATAATTTGAATCACGGTCATTGTTGTATAATGTAGTCATGATTGTCACAGGCACACAGGTGTACGCGCAACTGCTTAATGATATATTTTTATAATCCAGCATTTATACTATTTTTTATTTCCCATTTGAAGGTAAGTAAAGTCATATAAGTATTGCTTAAATAAATTCAAAATGAATTTCTAATTTCACAAGAACTGAAAGTGTGAAATCAAAAGTGAACGTTAGTTAATTTAAGTATAATATTGAATTAATTTCCGCTGGCAAGACCTGTCTATTATAATATTTTATTATAATTATTCAAATATTTGAAGTTTAAACTACGATTTTGTTTTGTTAAATAAGTACTTTTTTTTTGTAGATCTATAATCTACGACTAATTTTGAACGTCGATGTAATCATTTACCATACCACTGTGAGTTTCCCTCTTAGCAAAATCATACAAGCAATCTATGTATTTACTTCAGTCAGATCATAATGCTCTTAAACACTACAAAACTGTCGTTTTCATTCGATTGAGCACGATACCCAAAAAAAATGTGATCAATTAATGCGATAATGATTATGTATAAAGTTAGATTAAGTTCACATGACTGTAATTTTCCGTGAATATTAGAACAATTTATGATTATATTCGGAGCGTTGCGTTTTATCACTACCTATTAGGAGTAGTGTAGGCAGTAGGCAGATCCTTATTGTATTTTTTTTTCCTTTTTTCTTTCGCGGCTTTGAAAAAAAAATCGATAGAAAAAAATAAGGTTTATATTTACGCGGTTAACATAAAATTAATACACAAATAAAGAGTAATCATGCACAATTTTACTTTTTTCTAATACCTGAGTATTTAGAAGTTAAAGTAAAGGCAAATTCTTACAATTCCACATCGTATGTCTTTGAAATTGAAATTGTGAATTCTTATTTAAAACGTCCAATTAACGTCTAATATTGAATATTATATCATAGTAACAGCGTTAATTTACAATCGTGTGAACTAATTGCATCGTTTATTCATATTTTATGAACTATACATAAAAATAAATCTCGTTAAATAAAAAAGAATTAAAAAATAATAATTATGTAATAACTAATCGTGGTTCCGTACAACAAAAACATGTTAGGTATTTGTGAATTGGTGATTTTCATGTATGAAAAAATACAACTATGCTTACAAAACACTTAAAAAACTGCGTATTAAAATTGCCGATACTTTTTTGTTAATTATTTGAATAACATATGACATCTATTAACTATTTATGATACGTGAGCACTACATTACTTTTTCTTTACGTTACATACTGTGCCATTCCATTACTGTCCTATTGTGACGTTATACATGATTATATATATATATATATTTTTAATACATTCAGTATCCTCGTGAGTATGAAAAATAGTGGCAACGCTATTTAAATTGTAAACTTAGTAATTCGATGACCAGTGTTAACAAATCAATAAAATTTGACAGTGAGCTAGCGACTTATTTTTATGTTAAGCCAGAACATTACTTGAGCTATAAAACTCTTTACAGGTTTCAACAAGCCAAAAAATGTGAAAATGATATTAAAGGTATTTATTGTGAATAATATACATTTAGAAGAGTTCGTAGTAACAGTTTGAGGTCTATTTTTTAAGCCGTTCTCAACAAGACAATTTAAGGCGACTCAGCGTAGCGTCTATACGCTATTTTATTCATTAAAGTTTTATCTAAGGATTTTAAATTTTTCTAGTTCAAAAATTTGTAAGGTGTTTAGCGTAGAAGAATATTATTTTGTTAACAAATATAACTATAATATAGTAGTTTTTATAAATAGTTTATTATTTTGACGACTAGTCAAGGTAAAAGTCACTAGATCGTTATTAGAATCTACAGAGAATCAAAATATAAATAGAGAATTATACTACAGCAAAGTGGCTAATTTATCATGCATTTTTATAAAAACAATTAACCTTTCCCCTAAATAAGGGTGATATTTACTGGCAACATAGACGTTCAAAAAATAAATATTTGGCGCCATATTTGTTTTTATAAAAACACAAAAACTTCAGAAGATTTCGAGTTTTAATTCGACAAATCAACCGATGTTTAATAGTGGATTTATCATTAATTAGAAAAATACTGTTTCTGAAGTTATAGGTAAATAGAAAGAGATGCATTAAAAATTCTGCACTTTTTAAGTCTATGTGCTATGTCACTCTTTATGGAGGTGAATATGAATAGTGTCACACAAAACAAACGCTTTCCCGAACAACAGTTTATAGAAAGTTTAACGTAAATTTATTTAAAGTAGGTAACTATTATAAATAATAATAAAACATCTTTTTCTCACACTCGCATTTCAACCTGACTCCATTCAATATAATTTATTTGTAAATAAATATATCAATGGCATTAATTTTATAACACATGAAATAATTTTGCCAAAGCGATATGTTTTCTTATTGTAGCATTATGTTTATGTATGCACTCATATATAATGTTTTTCATTATAAATAATCGTGTTATCAAATACTACTCTTAACATCTATTCCACGTTATTTGCTCCAATAAACGAATGATGATATTAACTGTACATAAAGCCTTTATAAAATAAAATCTAGACCTTGTTTACTCTAAGTAATCACACTAAGCTATGCATCAACTGGCCACTTATATTATATAATTATAGCGCATAAACGCCATTTTGTAACAATTAAATTCTTACATGCAAAATGGCGGACATTCTAGATTTTAATCGAATGCAAAAGAAGGTTTTTATCGTCATCACAGAATAGTTAAACGCTTTTTGATACTGCAGCATTAACGAATAATTTGTTATCAGCTAAAAATGCGTTTTAGATGCAGCAGCAAAAAGCAGTTTGAAATCTCATCTCAGTACGTCAATATATGCAAAGGAAGTTATGTTTACAAACACTTGTGAATTTTTTGGGCATGTAATGCGCTAAAACCAAGACGATGGGCCACCTAATTTCGTTGAAAGCTCTCCAATGCCGCGGCCGAAGATATTGCCAACCTGGAATCATCAGTTCATGTTTAAAACATTTAAAAATAAAGAGTATTATAATATTATGTACCTATTTAGCTGTTTACGCGGCTTTGCCTGCTTAAATGCCCTCGGGAACAGCTTTTTCTTTATATTAAAATGGGATTGGGATAGTTGAACTAAAATATCCATAGCGCCATCTAGTGTTTTTATTGAAAAGCTTATTTTATTAACATTTAACGCCATCTATAATAGAATACATGTTTTCCGCAAATCACGATACCTACGACGTCAAGATAGACCGTAAAGAGGTAACAAACAAACTTAATTTCGCATTTTATAATATTAGTTGGGATTAACAGAATAGATTATGTTGTGATATGAAAACGCGACATTACCTTTCCTACGACAGCGGTGACATTTCCTAACTTGGCTTCTTCTGTCAGCGCCTCTAATTTGGACTTTCCGGTTCGGGATCCCTCTTCTGAGCCTCCGTCATCACCGCCGCTGGATAAAAGAAAAATATAGTTAGGTATTATTATTAGGTAGTTAATTAAGTACACAACGATTTAATGTAACTATTTTTAATTCTAAAGCACATTCTAAAGAATGAAGTTAAATGGATATAATAAGTTGAAAATAAAGAAATTTGATTACCCAGCGTCCTGTTGCGCCAGTAGTAGACTGCATGTTGCTTCCTCTGTGTGCATCCTCGCCGCTACGTTCTGGTACACCTTCGAGTTCAGCTTGTCGTCGATCACGCCTTGCAACTCGAAGTCACTGTACATTTTCTGTCAAAAAATGTTTTATGTTAACCGTGTGTTGTAAAATTCATTCAATATAAAATGCGAAAGTAAGTTTGTTTGTTTGTTACTTCTTCACGATTTATCTGCTAAACCAATTCTGTATTGAAATTTTGCATAGATGTCGTTTGAAGTACGGAGAAGGACATAGGAGTTTAATCCCGGAGATATAACTGCTTCCGTGAGCCGCGGGCGAAAGCTAACCTACTTAATAAATTACAAATTATGATATAAATGGGTACTTAATTATAAGCTCCTCTTATAGACAGTCTATTTTCATTAGATGGGAAAAAATGGCCCAGTATGGCAATATTTTATATTGTTAACTGTCAACGGTGACAGATTTTACTTCTTAAAGTTTTGAGGCACTGGGGACATGACTTTTAATACTATTTATTCAAGTATAATCAATAACCAATAGTTAAGTGGGTTCCAATCAAACTCATTATATCAAGTAATTATAACTAACTACTTATTTGTCAGTGAAAAGTTGTAAAAGTGAAGAAACTGTGTGTGGCGAAAACAGATTTTATACGAACTAATTTTTACCTTTGCAATACCAAATAGAATGGCTAAGATTGGTTGATAAACATTGCCGTTGCCAGCAAACAAACAGTAGCAGCTGTTGCCAGCCCACAGGAGAGGACATAGCGGCGTCATTTATTTTCTTGACAGACCTATGTAAGATATAGAAAAAAAATAAATAAATAAATGTGTGACCTTGAGTATGATGGAGAGACAGGCGACCTGGTGCACGTGCAGCGCGGGCCGCTCGGCGAGCCAGGCGTCCAGCTGCCCCGCCTGCGCGCCGTACCACTGCTCGAACAGCTGCAGGATCCACAGCTCGTCCGTCACCTGGGACAATATTATACATGTTTGCTATTTTTTTTTCGCAGTCGTGACTGGCCAGTCTGGCAAAAAAACAACATTGAATGCATTAATTAATTAATGATGAATGAATTAATGAATTAGTTAATTCATTCGTTCGTTCGTTCATTCATTCATTCATTCAACTTAATATAACTTAATATTAAGCCTGATTGATTGCACCACCACTTGATTTTAACTATAAATGATGATGAAGATCACCTTAGATCTGATTTGGTCCATGGAGTTCCTCATAAAGTTGACATAGCCCTGGCCGATGTCCTTGCCGGAGCCGGACACGTTAGCTATCGTCAAGATGGAGCCGATCAAGCTGAAACGGTTTAATCAATTGCTATTGAAAAAAATTTCACGAAAAAACAATCCAAATTAATATAATAAAGAAAACTATAGATACAAGCTTTTGCCTGCGCGCTTCGCTCGCGTTAATTTCCCACGGGAACAGTTCTTTTTCCAGGATGAAAAGTACTCTATGTCCTCTGTACTTCAAACTACATGTATGCAAATTTTCAAGAAGATTGGTTGAGTAGATACAGCATGAAGAGAAAACAAAAAAATTCCTTTCGCATTTATAATATTACTAGGATGTTGTAAAATCGCAACCCATCATCAACATATTTCAATGTTTATTCTACGCTGACCCCGAACTTGGCGTCACAGCCCTGAACACGCTAAATAAGATGAAAATAAAGACTTGCTCGCCTTCCTTCGACGACCTCAGTGGCGCAGTTGTAAAGTTCTTGCCCCTGAACCGAGAGGTGCCGGGTTCGATCCCCAGTCGGGTCATGATGGAAAATGATCTTTTTCTGGTTGGCCCGGGTCTTGGATGTTTATCTATATATGTCTTTGTTATAAAATATAGTATAGTTGAGTTAGTATCCCATAACACAAGTCTCGAACTTACTTTGGGGCTAGCTCAATCTGTGTGATTTGTCTTAATATATACATTTTTTTATTTCCTTCCTCAAACCTGGCGATCTTTGCAAGCGTGGTAGCATAGCATCCAGCACAGCCGACAATCTTGTGGTCATCCGGGTAGCTATGGCTTGCAGACACGGCGTCACAGTTCCGAATGCTATCAACTCGCGAAGATGAGAAAGAGACGGAGAATTAAGATTTGCTTAGTTACTCACCTTCCTTCATCAAACCTGGCGATTTTTGCAAGCGTGACTTCCAGCACAGCCCCTCTGATAAACTTGTAGTCATCTCAGTAGCTATGGCTTGCAGACACGGCGTCACAACTTCGAATGCAACTGAGATGAGCGAGAGAGAGAATGTAGTCTTGCTCACTCACCTTCCTTCATCAAACCTAGCGATTTTTGCGAGCGTTGCTTCCAGGACCGCAGACAATCTTGTAGTCATTCCAGTAGCCATTGCTTGGAGACACGCCTCAATCTGCGCGTCCATCTTAGCGTGGTATTGGTACTGAAAGTGGAAAGAATGTACTCGTATGTCTACATTGTTTCGAATTCCTGGTCCCCCTTTTAGTTTCCCATGGGAATAAATAAGTGTACTTCATTACTGATCGAAAATTAATAGGTAAATATAGTGTACCAGACTTACTGTTACATACAGACGCCATTATCAGACGTTGGTACCTTTGTAATATTAACAATTTTGTTCATTTTCTGTGATGTATATTGGTATGTTTTGAATAAATTTATTTCTATTCTCTTTCTATTTCAATCTACTATATTTATGCTTAGCTGTAGCCGCTACATATATCTGCCTGATGTTACATATGCTTTATTATTCATTGGCACTTTAGGACAGGTGCTTTATGTGGCTTTAGCCCAGCATATTTACGAAAAAAGTTGAGAACGCTTACAATATCAACGCCCTCGACAGCACACAACTTCAGCGCCTGGTTCTTGGCGTCCAGCGCCACGTTGACCATCGCGCACGTCTCCGCCGGTAGGATGTAGTCAGTCGACATGAACGTAACGCTCTTCTTAAGCCACGACTGGAAGGTTTACACGATTATTACCAGGGGTGCTACCATGAAACATAAAACACGTAGAATGTGTCATACCACGTTTTCTTTTTTTACCCGTTAGTTATGCCCATGTGATGTTAGTAACGTGCTAGTATGTGTTTATATTGTAGCGGGAGCTAGATGATTATGCTCGACCGCCACAAAGGGAAGATCTTCCCGCCAGGCTAGGTGTTGCGCCGGGGAACCGCACGGCTGCGACGGTGTCATGTCGGAGGTTGTATTTATGCTTCCAATTGAAAACGCACTGTCTGCGCGGTCTAGGCTTGTTAGCGGTCCATAGTGAGTCGACCGTCGTGCCATCTGTCCGTAGTGTCCTGGATCACTTGTGTGGCTTGTTATTCGTTGCGTTTGGTCGGCTTTTTACATCTGCGCCGCTTGTGCATGTGGCGTGGTAGATGTCGCCACAATATGTTGCCTAGCTGATAGTCCTTCAGTTGTTTAGATAAATTTCGAAGCGTAGCGTTGATGAAGAAGCCTAAGCAACGGGCGAGGTCCCTAATGAGATTGGGAACCGACCGAATATCATTCTGGATGTAATTTTTAGACCAAATTTTGATAATAGAAGGCGGCCAGATGTGACTGACGGACGGCGGGAAATATATTACTATACAATATTGTATAGTGTCCCGGATCGCTAGCTAAATATGGCCGCCTTTTTTCGCGATAACATTTCTTCCAAAGCTATGTCAATCGTAGGTAGTCTCTGTTAGAGTGTTTAAACTAGATATAATACCTTCATACTCATTGTATGTTACTGACATTGTCAGTTGTAAAGAAGAAAGAAATAGTTTTTCTCTCTCTCTCTCTCAGAAATGGTCGCCAACAATGTATGTAGATTTGCTCTGTGAAAATAAAATAATTTACTGCGTTGTTCTAAACCTCTATTTTATTCCTATTTTGCTCATAACCCATCAGTCTCTCCCCATCTGGGGGCACGGCAAGTCTAACCATGTCTAAGTTCTTCTACTAGGGTCCCAGGGCTAAGAGGAAATTATATAGTGTAAAAAAATTAGTACTTACCTGGAAAGAAGCCTCGGTTCTCTGTATACAAGTCTCCATCATATCACTGGCCATCAGCTTGAGCCTCTGTTCCAAGTGCGAGCGGAATTCTGGCTCAGGCCAATGCAGGTCCCTGATGAAGCACTGCAGCGCGTCCAGCTTCCAGAACAACTCCTCGCTGGTTGAACAACCATTACTGTAGAACATAAACTCTTTTTTATATTCTAGAAGACAAACACATTGTCACATACCTACATGATATTACCAGCGGCCCGTCCCGCTTTCGCACGGGTCAAAACAATAAATTATACGCCTAAACTTTCCTCAGGAGTCACATTATTTATTGGTGAAAACAGCATGAAATACAGTGCAGTAGTTTTTGAGTTTATCGCCAATAGTCAGACAGACAGACGCGGCAGAGGACTTATGAATGTAAGGAAGGATAAGAATGGATAGTAGCTTTTACTCGCGGGGTCGCCCATGTGCATTTCTAAAGGAAACAGTTAATTTTTCCAGTATGAATAAATAAATAAAAAATTCAAGACCTTTTGGTAGATCGTGAAGGGAGCGTGAGGACTTCGAATTTACAGTCAATAATATTCGTTACAAGCAAGGAATTATCATTTATTTTTATGAAGGCAGCAATAACCACTAATAATAGCATAAATTGACATCGACTCTGACATTTAACAAAACATTCGTGTTTGTCCCAATTATGGGTATCGGCTACTCTCTTTTCCATTCATTCTTCTTACAGTGTTTCTCAATTACTGAAAGCTAGCCGTCAACTTCACAACTCTCTGTCCATCGCCAAGCGAAGCAGTTTTTCAATCCTGTTGATTCCTGTCGACTCTCCTAATACTATTTTCAATTTAAAATATTAGGACATGAGACAGAGTCGAGATTTACCAGAAAAAGGCCTTACCCTTTGATCTCCCACCGTTCCTTCTCGAACCCTTTATGCAAGGACTGTGCTATCGAAGACTCCATCAGGTCCACATACCGCACCACCAGGGGTGCAAACGTGTCTCGCAGATGCTCATGGAACCGTCCACCTTTGAGGTTTTCTGTAAACCAAAATTTTTTTCTTGACTGGTTGCACATTAGCGCCACCATCACGTCTAAAATCGATTTCTTTAAATTTATAGCGAAAACTGAAAAGAAGGAAATGTACTAGTGTATATGTATTAAAGAGTAAATATACATTATAATAATAATTTTGAAAAGTAAGTAATTTCCCGCTGCAGAGGTTGCATTGCGTAGCTGAGTTTATAGATTTTTGTTTATACTTATAATTCCTAGATAGGTGGTTTAACTACCTACCGTCTGTTCTTAAATAATCATTCAAAATCTGGAACAGCGGGAAAGAGTCCCAAGTGTCCGGAGGCTGTTCAGCCAGGACCCTGTCCATGTCGACACCAAACAGCGCCCAGAAGATTTCAGCATGTTCCACGAGCAGTTCCGAGAACCACGCGAACGCCTGCAAAAGATCCACTCTTTCAGACAGATTAGAAGAATGGTTACGATCAATTTAAGAATTTTAAAACTGTCAGTGTAATTTAGGACTTATTTGATGATTTAAAACGTGATATTTTTAGGGTCATTCATAATGATTTTTAGTTTGTTGGACTCAAGTTAATGATAGTGATTTATCTGAAGTGTAAAAAGAATAAAAATATACCTCAGTAAAATTTGTACTTACTGTTAAGTTATTTGTCAAAATATATTTTAGGATCCGATTGTAAGTAGGCAATTTAGATTAATTAATGTATTAGACAATGACAATACAATGAGTTTGATCCCACTTATGCTTTGACAAATGTTAATATTCCCACGAAAATAACCAGAGTAAATATTATTAATAAAACTACATGCATAGAAAATACGAGGTGTAAAGCCGATTCTATCTACCTTACATTAGTTATGGCTGATAAAGCTAAAGAGGAAAATATTGTGGATAACATTATTGATTATGATTTTAGTGCCAAATCAAACGATGTCGATGAAACACATGATTTCAATTTTCATTCCAATGAATTAAGCACATTGATTGTTCGACCAAAAGCATGTTCATACTAAATCAATTAGATTATTCTACTTAAAGCAATAAAACTGTATAATGTGCTTATGTGTTTTGGTCCTAATTGTTCTGAACTGAGTATTGTACTATAGTGTTGTATGTGACTTTTTATATTTTATTGTATAGATAAAAATATACATATAAACACTTTTCATTGCAGACGTTTGCCGAAAACACCCTGCCAATTAGTATTAACACGATCATTTTTTACAAAAAAATTTGGATTTCCAAGCCTATAATGAAAAGGTTGAACCACAGTTTTCAATGCAAGACTAAAATTTTTCTATATTTTATTGAAATCCATGCATTTTGACTTTTCATTCTATGGAAACAACTAAGCTTTGGCCAAGCGAGTGTCGAACTAAGACATTGTCTTTCGTCTACTCCCGACAAAGAATCGTGATCCAAACCAATCAAAGTGAAGTATGATCAAGATCAAGTGAATAACGATTGACAAGTGATTCGATCAGCCGAGCAATTAGTCAATTTATGAGTAGTTACATTTGGTTGCCCGCTAGAATCCGGTTTTGTGTTATAAACCTGCGGAGAGAAAATATAAAATAGAGGTGGAATAGAAGTTAGATATTGCATTACATTAAGCGTCAACAAGTGAACAGAAGTCCCACTAGAATACCATTCACTTGGCGACGAAGCGACATAAATATATATAAGTATATCAGGAAATAAAATATTTTTGTTAATTTTATTAAGTATACAACGAAACAACGAACGGAGATGAAAATATTAATTCGTTTGGTGGAAAGATTTGATTCGTCCGTGGTATACTAGGTAATTGTAATGAAAATATGGTTAAGACAAAAACTAATTAGGAATATGACAACCCATGCAATTTCTTTGGTCTTCCCCAAGTTTTCCATATTGTCATCACATTATTATTGTAGAAAATAATGATATACTTAATGCCTTTTCATTCCCCACACTAATAGCGACAGGAGAGTAGGGTGCTATTTCCAGTGAACACTGACTTAGGCAAAGCATTTCAAGGCATTTCATTGAGCGATCCTCAAAATGTTTCGCCGTTGGAAACCACGACATCTAGGGTATGACAGACATATATTGAGCAAATTATTTGAACCATAACATTTAAATTTTGTATCACCTATTTACGTACCTACCTTTCTAATTCTGACCATTCATATTTATTGATGACGAGTTAACGTTCTCTTTTGTCAATTCACAACAAATTTACTTTTACATATATATTTATTTTTTTTAATTTTTATCTTTGACATTATGGTTCAAATGTAAAGGTTCACAATCCAAAATCACAAGCTTCTATTGTACCTCAGCATAGTGTTCTTCGTTTTGCTGAAGTAGATCAACACACAGCTCCGCTAAATGAGTCAGATCTTCCAGTTTCTTCGAAGGCGTCACCATCGTTTCGCCTCTTAAATCCTCTGTAGAAAAACTTCGGATTTGAATGGAGTTTTTAATATTGACAGGTCAACGCTTTCAGGTTAACTCACTCATCGCCAGAAAGGGAATAAATAAATTGCAGCATTTTAAGCAATCTATACGAGCGCTAAGGCGGACTTATTGCAAATGCAGTTTCTTTCGGTTTCAGCAAACCTTTTATTAGACTAAATTAGACATTACAAGAATAAACTTGATGAATTTTATTATCATAACTACAAGATTTACTTTTGCACCATCTGATATAGAAGCATAGCATATATTTATAAGCATAGCTATAGATTTTCATATGGTCCCTTGGAAAGGGCATTCGTCTCTTCTTGCAATGTGGACAATATCATCAGAACACCAGATTAGTAGATTATAATTCGATTCATCGTCATCAGCCATGTTAATGTCTACTTTTGGATTTCAGAGGTTCGGAATTTATGGATGAATAACTTAACCTAAATTTTTAAAGTAATTGTTTCGTATTTCAACAACAAACTTAAGTTATACTTCTTCAATAATAATCCGTGAATTACCTTCAATATTAGCTTTCTGACTAAGCTGTGTGTAGTTCAGTAAAGCCGCGTTTTCGAGGCTTGTCTGTATCATCGCCCTGACTTCTTCGGGAGCCACTGGAGTCGCCACGTCCTTCATTAACACCCGTTCTAACAGTGACAGTGTTGCCTATATTGAAAATTTTTTCATTAATAAACTGAAGTCATTTTATTTAAATATTATATTTAGCGATAGAAGTAGAAGAAGAACAAACAAATGAAAATAAAGATTAAATGTAGATATTTAATTATGGGGATATTTACGAATAAGTAAAATAATAAAAAGAAAACCAATTATTTATTTCAAATTTTGAACACTGCGCCATATGCAGGTATTCATAAAGTAAAACAAACTTTAGACATTGTTCAAAAATTTTTTTGTAGTATCCAATACCTTCAAAGCGCCTTCAGGCCGTCCAAACGGGAACGCGTATCTGAAGTTCGTGATCTGATGCTGCAGCAGCGTCTTCAGCCTCTCCTTGATCTCGGCAAACTTCTCCTTCTCCTGCACCGTGATGCTGCCCACTCCGTCTGGCCTGCCAGGCAAGGTCGCGGTACTGTGAACGACCTCCACCGTGGAACTTACTCTAGTAGGGCACAAGCAGGATAAAGGCAGTGAAATTAGCAGTCTACGGCTTCTCAGGCAACCTATTCCGTCTACTATTACTGTTTTACTAGCGTTTGTACTATTTTGTAATTCGGTAGGCCAAGCTACATTGTAATGATCTTGTTGTATGAAAGTAATACGATTTGTTAGTACATATATATAATATAAATTTTCTATTTGTGATTAGTTTTGAAGACAGCACCTACCTATAATGAATATTTTAAGAGCCTTAAAGTTTTAATCGTGGCATGATTCTATACTATTCATTAAATATTGGCAATAATAATTTATGTAATAGCTGTTTACTAACTAGTAAAACCTACTAATACTTATTAATATTTAAGCTCTGAATTTCAAGCAATTTTGTTTTAATAAAGCATTGTGTGGCTTTCTTTTATTAATATAATTACGATGTTACTTAAAATTTAAATGTTGTATTATTTTCATTTAAAGTAAGCAAAATATAGAATAATTCTAATTACATTACTATATTTTATTATATTTAATAAAAAAATATCAATATGAATCCGTACCCGCCTTCGCCGGTGCTTTTTGTAAACGAGAAAATATTTGATTAATTTCCTTTTTGTTTTTAACATTTAAAAACATACTGTATACTAGCTACTACGTAAGTATTTATATACATAAGTATATATTTTCTATAAATCTACTTATTTTATCTAAATAAGCTAGTAATGTCTTATATTTATATTTTAAACTAGCGTTTTCGATGGTTTGAGAAGCTTTAATTTATTATGCGTTGTGCGTTAATATAGCTTTGATAATCCGAAAACAAAAAAGGAAGAATTTTAAAAATTAACAAAATCATGATGCCGCGCTTCTTTTATTAAAACTATAAAGCTTATAATTGTTGAAAAAATTAATTTTCATTTTAATAAGGTTTTCAAGGTGGGACCTAAATAACTACAAAAAGAAATGGTTTAAAATTGATTCATACCCTTCTCCAGTGCTATTGAGAAATAAAAATATTTCAATTAATTATGATATTTCAAGTTTACGTAATCATTTACATGTACAAAAATAGCTTAAAAATACAAAAAGCCTATTATGAACGTATATTTAAAATAAATGGATCGAGCGAAAAGTTTAGCGATAAAAAAAAAAGGTTATTCCTAAATTTTACTAAATTAATTATAGTATATATACCTTTCAAAGCGATTATTATCATATCTAATTAATTAGTTATCGGTAATAAAAATAAAAATGTATATAATAATATTATGTATGAATAATATTTAATGAAAATTAAAGCATAAAATTTTTCTATACTCTTTCTTTACTTGTAATAATTTGTACCTACATAATTAGCTAGAAAAATGAGTTATTAAATGTGTTTATAAATAAGCTACTGTTGAGATCAATCCTACAGTGAAATCCTTTTGAGTTTAAGCGTGTTTTATGTATCATGGTAATATCTAGCTGTAAAATGTTATATGAATACTTAATATCATACCCGGAACTGCCTTCTTCAGCGCTTTAAAAACGAATAAGTTTTATTAACGCATATTTTAATTCATGGATATTAACATAATATTTTTTGTGAAGAGTATAGTAGTTTAAATGTCCGATATATTTTTGTTCGCTGCTTTTGCTAGGACTGTCGCAACATATTCATATACAAATTTGTAGAAATTTGCTCCTTTTGGTCGAAATAGTATTCTGAATATTTTCCTTGAGGAAGTTATAGTATATGAACCAAATTTATAAATTGTTTTAGCGTAGTTTCTTTAGGGTAAGTCTGACACATATTATGATACGTAGATATAATATTAGTATTATTTTTATTTTCGATACTACCTATATCATTTTATATTATTTATTTTACTAAAAGTGTCCACTTTAATAAGTTACTTTCTTCGCCAGTTCAATTTGAAAAAAAAAATAATTTGTCTCGAGAACTGCTGACTCCACAAACCCGGAGATAGAAAAGTATTAGTCAAGTGAAGCAAGGTCGAGAGTTAGTAAGCACAACCGTAGGTACTGTGGTAGATAGGATAAGTTGAACAGTTGTAGGGCCTCTAATAGTTTCAGTAAGGGAAGCAGCACTGCATGTTAGTGTAGCAGCAATTGGCGTGTGTTCACAAATTGTGACTATGTAAGATGTGCATGCGTCTTTATGTTCTATAGTCTCTTTTGTTTATTGTATGCAAAATATGAATATTTATTAGACATGAAGTAAAACACATGGGGTTATTAATTTAATACTTATTTAAAATTTATTTTTTATGATCAAACATAGTCACATTACTAACCATCTAAACACCGAATGATATACAAACATTAAAGGGTCATAGATGCTTCTTTTAAGTACACCAACTCTAACACAGATCTATGATATATTTTACAAAAGTACATACATACTTACTTACATTAAAATTGAATAGTGTCTTACTTATTTGTGTATATAAATCTTGGGCTCGAGCCGTGAGGGGTCACATTTATTGTTCTAATCTAAAATATCTATTCTTTTCACAATAAATATCTATGGGCTTCGTCGTTTTGGCCTTATTTTGTTTTTTACACTTCATGCTTTTGAATACATACTTACTTTAATATTAGTTCTAATTCTCTTTTAAATTTTCCGGCGGATGTCAAAGTTAATTTAATTCAATCATGATCAATGTCGATCTATTTTATGCAACTTATTTCTGGACTATGTTTAAATCGATCATTGAGTCGATAAACTTTAAATTTAACCTTAATTACATCACCAGGGATCTCTACCACATCAAAAAAATATTGTTTAAAATCCACTCACCTGTTTCCATGCACATGACTCGCGCAGAAAGCAAAAGAATAATGCATCAATGTCGGATCAACTGTCTGTTGACCGCTTTCTGCTACATCTAGAAGATCGGAGAGGTAACAAAGGTGGCGATAGCATCCTCTCACTCCGTACCTAGCGCAGTATTCGTCTAGGACAAATACTTGCCCGGGAGAGAACCAGCCCTGAAATCAAAAGTGTTAAAAGTTTAGAATATTAGTGGAAAGTGACACAGCAATTTTATTTACTGAGTATATTAGATAGGTATTTAAAAATTAAGATCGTTTTAAAATATCAGCTGTATATCAAATGAAACTTGCCTTGGCCAATGCAAAAGTTCCACTTGAATATTGAAAAGAGAATGCTCTTTAAGATTTTTAGTTTCTGATATTAATAATACTGATACTTTTTCTAATGTATACCTACTTACTACTGCTGCCTTAAGAATTGTTAACTATTTCATACCAGTGAACAGTACGGATCTTGCAGGCGATATTTCAGAGTTTGCGATTGCAACATACAGAAGAGTAGATGATGGTCAAACTGGCAGGGATCAGCTTGAATGTAGTCCTCCATACCATGCTTGCGAGCTTTGTCCGCATCTGAAATATTATTGACTTTTTGAAGAAGAAGATTTAAATAAATCAGGTAATCCTCTCCATTTCTTTCATTCTACCGGTCCGTGTACAACATCACATCATCACATCATCTAGGTAGACCAGAGATTTTCAAAAGACTTTCTTGATTGGTATGTTTGGCTGTAAATATATTGTATTTGTTATTTCTATCCCCAATGCAAAGATATTGGTACAACATCTATACTTTTTCACAAGCCGTTTTTGATTTGAAAAAAAAAAAACGTATATGTGATAATAAGCTTTGACCAAGTCTACTGTTAATTTATTAATATTTACAATATAATTTGAGCAAGTTTTATTTAACATAGAAAACATCAATGTAACTAACCTCCCATAATTTTAATATGCGTATCTGATGTTGTCGGTGGAGTAGGCTTGTGACTCTGCCCAGTAGCTCTATACAGTGCCATCACCCACAAATGACATTCATTCTCATCAGTCACCCCCATCAACACTGATTCTCCATCCCGTACTGCATTCATGAAATACTTGGCCCCCTCCAATTCTGTAAAATGTTTTTTACCTTTTTTATGTTACGTGTGACAAGTAAAACGTCGTATTAATGCTTTTGATATTTGATGTGAAGAATCTCACCTTGCCCGACGATGAGTTGCGCTGGAAACAAAAGAAATAATAATTGGTTTCGACCCTCAGTTTATCACAATTTAATTAAATTGACCTCGTGGTCTCTAGCGGTTTATGGTTTATGTCTTGGCTCAAAAACTTCAGAGAGAAACACAGTCGAACAATTATTCAGGCTAGCTCTGGATAAGACTAAATTTAAAGAGCTAACGGCCAACATTCCAGCACATAAAGGAGAAAAATATTGAAACTTCAGATATTGAACTTTATTCTTGATGCAATGGAGCTAATTAACATGATATGCCATCGTTTTTGACTTTAAAGTAAAATATATTAGTTATTAACCTACCGCTAGCCAACTCTATATAATCTACAGTGAACCCGTCTAGCTGCATCATCTCCGCCGGCTCTGACTTCTTGTCTTTGTATGAACACAATGCGAAGGTGTACTGGCTGACCTGGACCAGAACCATGTACCGACGCTTCCACTTCCGCCACACGTTCTTGCCGATCACGTGGAGGTAGCTAGAAAAATGAAATTAGGAATTAATTTATTTTCTCCTCTTCCAGAAATTGCTGTCTGGAAATTTCCGACAATTTGATAACAGTATTCCAAAGGCTGAGAAAGTCCTAGATGAATTTTAAATACTGGATTGATCGGTGCGAGAACCGTAATTAAGACCTAAACTTTTTACTTCAATTCTAATTAGCCTGATATTATACAGGGTGATATTTTAATAATTGGGGACTTTTTATGCTCAGTCTATGATACTGAACATAAAAGTATTTTACTCCATATATGATGCTTTTAATATGATAGAAGTCACTTTTTAGGATCTTTACCCGCAGTGCTTCATGTTCAATGGCTTGTCCATTCGACATGCTATCTTGATTCTCAAATCTTGATCTGGCAGGTTCTTGGGTACGTTCATGCGATGCCATTCAGGTGCCTGCAAATATGTTAATTATAATGTCTTTAAGATTAATCATAATAAGTATGGTTGAAATATGTATAACTACGTAACATAACTTAATCTTTTAGATAAATGCTTAGTTTCAATGCTTGTTAATCTATAAGATTACAAAATTGAAGTTAGGCTATAAAGCTGTTCAATTAGAGGCTTGTGAAGTTTATCTGACTGCACAAATTAATTTCAAAACTTAAAAAAAAATGCAGCAATGTTTTTTTAAAACTGCAAAAATAGAGATGATCACTCAATTTAGTAATAATATAATATATGTATCTTAGTACTGTTAGTTTCTGCTTCATTTACCTTACTAGATAAAGGTGTAGGCCTTAAAACGACTTTGCCTAATTCTTTGTCTTCTAACGCGAGCATACCAGGGTTTTCAGTATACAGTTTGACTTTGACGGCTGGAAGGGGTTGTGTGGTGCTGAAGTCACCTTGGGTATCCCACCTGACAACATGATTAGAGTCAAACACTTATAAGATATCGTCAGCGTTTGTGTTCTGAGCTAACAAAAAATAGACCAGTTCTTTCTCAGTCATATTTTTTATATTACCAAGCAGGTAAACAGCCATGCTGCCTACCTGATTTAAGTGCCTATAGCCTTTGGACGCGATTTATTGTTTGGATATGACATCAATGTTGATGAATTTATGCTATACTTACATGGGTTTAGATGCTTCAGCTTGAT
This sequence comes from Plodia interpunctella, assembly GCF_027563975.2. Lineage (NCBI taxonomy): Eukaryota > Metazoa > Arthropoda > Insecta > Lepidoptera > Pyralidae > Plodia > Plodia interpunctella. The sequence continues at coordinate 5,800,544 of NC_071316.1, forward strand.
CCGTTTGTAATTTGTCTCCCCCTTCCACTTCCATCGTACAGTAAACTATTCTGTTAGGTGCTAGAGATTTCAGACCTTTTACTTCCATAACTACCACCTATAATTTTAGTAATGAACAAGTTATTTGAAATGAGTTTTCCAATATTAGTTAAAACAAAAATACGAATAAGTATTTTGTAATTATAAATTGCATATTTGAAATGCTATTCAATTAATTAACATAATGATTTATTACAATTGGTCTTCCTTCCAATACATCCATTTATTTAATTGTTATTTGTCTTATAATTCGTTAGCATTTTGATTATGCCAATTGTCATACTAACCATCACTTGCACAAAAGCAATTACCTCAATCTGGAAAGTTAACACTACATCCATTTTCGTGAGTTGCGTGTCGACGTCACCACCGTCGGCTTCACCAGTCAACTTGTTGGCAAGAGACCCTTGCGATCTGAAACACAGCTGCTTACTCAGCCTTGGAGCCGGGTCTGGTCCCGCGTTTGGTCTAATATCCAAAACCACCACCAGATGTCGAAAATTTTCCAATTTATTGATCACACAAGGCATGCGCCCAAAATTATAGATGAATTTATTAATTTACACCATCACAACGTATTCGAATTTGATGTTAATTACGATCAAATTGTAGGACATTAAAATATTGATGTTATGATAGACATTTATACAGATGAATTGAAAATACGGACAAACAAACCCCAATTAGCAAGTCAGAGAGGAATGACCCATAGTAGGATAGTAGGACAACATTCACAAACCCATGGAACAATGCATGGTGGCATACAAAATGGAACCATCACCGATACCAAGAATGATTAAGCATGGCAAAAAGGGAAATATTACAAAGTTTCTGCTAAATACTATTTATTTTAAAGATGCTGACTGTCAAAGATTTCTGAACACCAAAAATAAAATGATGTAATGATTAAAAAATATCTCTTTTTACTTTTTATTTACAAAATTTGTTTATCTTCAACAGTCAGATCTCAGATAGGTATATTCAATAGCGTGTTGATGTGATTGAGATAGGGTGATTGTGAATAATTAGAATAATAATATATCTGTATGTTGAAATACAAAAAAAAAATATTTTTGTATGACAACCGTGGCATAAGTAGCTTTATATTGGTTTAATGTCGACAAGCTGAGTACTTAAGCTGAAAGCGTAATACTTATGTTATTTTAAACGTGTGAAACGTATAAAAATAATGAAGAAAAATAGACAAAATTATAAAAAAAATATGTTAAAAGTGAAGGCGTGATATATCCGTTGAAAGCAAATCTTCTGAAGATATTAAAGCTCTTGACGTTCTAGAATTAGTTGAAATTTAAGATAACTATTGGAATCTACATTAATAAATTGCTATTATAATTCTAAGCCATGTTGCTTATATGTGTTACTGTAGCTTGTACTAGAATTATGAAATTTACTAAGATTGTAAAATTATTTGAAGCTTAGTTGGGCGGTGTAACAGAAGCTATTGTGTCCACTGTTGTCAAATTTGTAATTTTAGCAATGAGACCACATGTTTTAACTGGCGCTACGGTATTAGCTAGCTAATTTACTGTAGTTCTAATATCTACTGTGGTCAAAACAGTGACAACATTAGGATCCGATATTTTAAGTATTTTCAGGCCATGTGGGTGGGCAGGGGTCCTGCTACACAAGACACGTGCGCAAATCAACAATTTTGTACTCATTACTTGTACTTCCTTCATTACCATCCAGTATGTGCCAGGGACAGAGAAACAAACCAAAATGGAAACGATCAAATATAAAATGACAGTGAATCTGGATGAAGGTCATTCAAGATTAGTGGTATAAGAATGATCATCATTATAAAATTACATCGGCACTAACCAATAAACAATGGTTTCCATTTAATTTGAAATGGAGAAGACTTTGTTAAATAAAATAATTTTGATAATGTGTTTAGTGACATGGATGATCTTAAAGATGATTTGGAATATCGAACCACTGTAACTAATATATTGACGCTACATCCAGATCGCAGAAATATATTATAAAAATAAACAGACAGGAAGTTTCAAATAAATAACGTACACAATTTGAACATGAGATTAGGTTAGTTTGATTTTGTTATAAGTTTGTTTGTTAAAAGTCATTATTCTCGTAGAAAACAACAAGAGGGACTACCATTGTACTGCATGCGTCCTCACGTTTTTACACAATGCGTACACGATGCGGGGAAAAAGAGACTGCATGTGTACGTTATTAACACGCTACGAGTTTGTATATTTCATGGTAGGCCCTATGGTCTTCAGGACATTATAAAAAGTATAATTATGTTGTTTTCTACTAAAATTGACCCAAAGTCACAAAAAATTCCATTGAGTTATCAAATCTCTTACAATTTTAATTTAATGCACCTATTTAGAGCCACATTGAAAGCCAATTAGTATTTATTTTATTACATCAAACATTGACCACATTCAATGAAATGAATTTACTTGTAAGAAATCTTCAAAAATCATACAGATTTCAATCAAGTAGGTAGTGAGACTGAAGTAAACATTTACATTAACACAGACACAGATAAACTTAATCATAATTTAGATTTTACAAATGATAATGTTATTTCTGACAATTTAGTTAACACCAAAAGCGTACATCTAATTGGGATGGATAGAACTTTATAAATATGCAGTACTACTGGAATGTCATTAAATTCAAATACACACATAAACATTAGTGTTACTACAAACAATTAAAATTTTAAATAACTACTGTATAAACAAATTTAAGTTATGTGAATATTGTCTTGACTTATTAAATTGATTAATTCACATAGACAGAGAAAACTCTAAACGAAATTATTTGATTCGTTCATATAAGATAAGCGCGGCCCGATCTAACGCGATTCTTGTGCTGCATAATTGTTTTTATTATCTCCAGGATCGAAGGGTTAAAAATAAAGGAGAAGACACGAGAGCATTAATATCTTTGACGTTCATATGGATTTTTGGTTACGCGAGATCATTGTCTGGTTCTTATCTTAATTTCATTAATACCTTTTATAGTAAGACTACAAGTTTTTAAAGTGTCCGTCGATCCCAATATTTAAAGCCTAATTGTTTCTACATGATACTGACCTGTGATTATACCGCTTGATTTTGTGCAAGCCATATTTGGAGTCTGCGCCGCCCTTCGACACGGGCAAGGACTCCAAATTGGCCATGAGGAGGTTGATCGAAGACTTCAGTTCTTCGATGTAGAGTGATTCCATCTCTTTCAGCACGAATTTGGGCATTAGCTTGCGGTTCTGAAATTATATCATTTGGATTTTTTAATATGTTGATATCATGTAAACTTGTATCATCTGTGCTGTGACTGATTAACTGTTGAATGTTATATGTAAAATAAATAATTCTTTTAAATCAAATTTCTTTGCTTCAATAGTTAAGGTAAGCCGTAAGCGTCTGTTGTGCACAAGATACATTTTGGCAAAATCATTGCTAGCTGCTATATATATATATATGCTATGTATCAGCCGGGGCTTTATATGGATGACATGAAAAACTAGTAATATATCTACGTGGAAACCGAGTTAATACATTAGTTTTACGACTGTATAGATACTTTCAAGTTCAGAATAAGTACTGGAAGTATTATACAGGGTGTTAATTTGCATTCTTGCCATATTCACACAGCTAATAGTACTAACCAATACCAATCAGTTTAGTTTAATTTGAGACATCCTAGAATAACGCAGGCTGAGTAATCAATAAACTTAAATTTACAGGACACTGAGGAATAAACCAATTTTTTCGAGTGCATTCATAAGTCGCAATAGGAATAAATCTAGTGGGCGTGGCCGTCTGGCACGGCCGAAATCACCCGAAACAGCGCATGTAAATGAATAATTTCAGATTTCCCTTCCTACTTTACGGGCTTAGGACCGACAGAAATACCTATTTTTAATTAATTAGTTTTATTTTTTTATTACATTATCCCTCATTTCTTCAGAGATCAAAAAGTTAAAACTTATTTTTGTTTTTATAAATTAGGTATTTTTGGCGTAGTTAAAAAGCTGAAATCATCCTATTTACAATTGATTCGTCTATTTACAACACTAAATTAATCTAAGTAAAAAAATCTAAGTCTTTCTAAGTAATTGTTCGAAGTGCTCACCATTTTCACGAATGCACAGTCTTGCACGGCGTAAAGAATTTCGTTTTAGTTTTCGTAAAACGTACAAATCCTGTTTCAGTTTATCGAATGCTGAAACGATTCGTTCGCGTAACACTTCAACACTGTTGATTTCTTCAGTGTACACCAAACGTTTAACATCACCCCACAAATAATAATCGAATGGAGTTAGGTCCGGGGACCGTGCTGGCCAGTTTACTGGACCTTCACGCCCGATCCAGTTATTACCGAACTTGCGGGTCAGGTATTCACGCACTTGGATTGCAAAATGTGGAGGAGCACCATCCTGTTGGTAATAAAAGTTTTGCAGGGAAGCGAGAGGAACGTCATCTAGCATCTCGTTTATAACGTGATCCAGCAACTCCAGGTACGTTGAGCCGGTAAGACGGCCCTCAATAAAATAAGGTCCGAGTAAATGTCCGTCTATTATGCCAGCCCAGACATTTAAACCAAATCGGTGTTGAAAAGAGTGTCTTTTTATTTTTCTGGGGTTTTCATCCCGATAACTCCACCAGTGCTCATTATGGATATTGAATACACCAACTCTTGTGAACAAACTTTCGTCTGTCCACAAAATGTTGGCGTTTCGGTTGTCTAGCAGCCAGCGACAAAATGTGATTCGTGCATTATTATCCTGTGGGAGCAGATCTTGTACTTTTCTAAAGTGAAACGGGTGTTTCTGTTCACTTTTCAATAGTCTCCACACTGTCACGTGGCTCACATGGAAGTGTCGTCCTGCCTCACGGGTACTGGCACGGGGCTCTACTTCGAAGTAGTCTAGAATTAATTCCTGCAACTCTACAGTAAGCCCTACACTGCCTCGAGCTTGCGCGTGTCTTGGGACGTCAAACTGACGAAAGTCTCTCAATCGCTGTGTGGCCGCAAGCATAACCTGGCGGGTCGGCCTCCTTTGATGTGGAAACATATTCACGGCTTGCCGCAAACTGTCACCACATATGGCATACAAGCGCACCATTTCCACCAACTCGTGGTTGGTATACGCTTCAGTCATTTTCTTGATTTGATTGTGATACGCAACTTAAACAACACGGACCGGGCAGAGCGAGCGGAGCGAGCGAAATCTTGACATCCGCCGTGCGTCGGCGTCGCGAATAGACTGGGGCGGGGTGGTGGTGCGTTGCGGGGTTGCGGGGATGGCTGGCCGTCGTCGGTCGGCGTTTACGCCGCACAAAGAAAAGGGGCGGAGCTTTTTTTGCCGACTTATGTACTTAAGTTTGCCGACGGACTAGTGATGTGCATATGTTTCGATAATAAGTGTTGTTCATAACATAATGTCGATTAAATAAAATATTCTTAAAAAAATTACCTAACTTTTGATCATGTTTTTTTAATTGATTTGTGTTCAGAATCAGTAATATAACAACCTCTGTGAATATGGCAAGAATGCAAAGTAACACCCTGTATAATCTGTGGAATAAGTACTAGAATGTAATTATAGTTCAGAAGTTGTTTTCACTGATTAATATATATGTATATAGTTCTAGCCGTTCTAGGTATGCAAAGGCATTGTTCATATCTATCATAAAAAATATATCAGATAACTTAATGTTACCCTTTCCATCTCATTGACTTTCTGCATTCTTCCGTCTAGCTCCCTCCTGATGGCTGCAGCCTGCTCGTCTGCTGAGTCCAACTATAATAATTAATATATAATTTTTAAAGTATATTTTTTGGTTAATTTAGATTACATTTAATTTAGTCATCATTCGATTTCACCAAAATAAGATAACAAGTATGTCTTGAAAGTCTTGGAAGCCGGCAGTAGACTTAGTTTAAGTAATTTTTTCGACGTCAATAAGTGATGCTTATATCATCCTAAATTCAATAAAGAATTTTGAATTTGAATTTCAGACATGATAAAAGTTGTTTTTCTCATGTCACCACGTTCTCGATTAAAATATAACTAGTTTCGCTTGACAAATAAACTATACAATTTTTGAAGTTTCCACTGTGGTTTTATGACCACAATGGTCTGAAGTCAATCCGCTTTTTAAAAGCAAGCAAACTGTTAAAAGCGTTTAATTCTTAGTCGCCTCGTACGACATCCACGAGGAGGACATAATTTAGTCCTATTCTCGGCCCGTCAGACTCGCCGTGACCACTGCCAATGGTGGCACGATGTGACTTTAAATTTAAAACGGCGCCACCAAGTGTAGTGCTGTAGTTATCGTCACTAGAACTTTTAAAGTTTAAAAAGCATATGACGCGCGTTAAAGTTGAAAATGATAACGCACCAAAAGAGCATTGAAAAGCAGCTGGTGTTCAAACTTCTTGACCCCGAGGATCTGCTGGAACATGTCGTAGAGCTGCTCCTTGCTGAGGATGCACTCAGCATTGAGGCTCTGCTGCTGAGCTCGACTTGGCCTCTTGGACTCGTCGTCTCCGGGAATCCCTGGGAAGAAATGATCGATAACAACCAGGTGTGTATGAATCGCGAAAGATTTTCTGTGGAAATTCCTTTCGCTGATTTGTATAGAAAATTTTTAGGTAAATGAATAGAATTAAATTAAGATTAAAAAATAGGTACATCGAAATTAAAAAAAGTGCTATAAAATTTTGACTTGTCAGTAATTTTAGTTATTTAAAGCATTAAATCAATAATAACAGAAATTGTGTTGTCTTTTTGCTAAAAATACACCAATGTAGATGGTTCATTATTAAAGTTAAAAATTTTAAATTTTATCTTTGATATACGTATCCACAAATAAAATAATTTTGTTTACATCTATGGTTTCGATAAGATTTGCAAAACTATTGCATAAATTGCTTCTTTTTTGCAACGCTAAAAGTTTATATACCAATGACCAATGTATGAATGACCATAGTTGTAAATGTTGTAATGTGGTTTTTACTTTTAATACTTATATTTATTGATACCTATATCAACGAATATATAATATTAAAAGCAGCAGTCCTAGAGCCTACTGCCATTTCAAGAGATGACGGTAAGAGGCCTGACGGCATGACACCCATTCCGTGGGAAAATGGGCGGTCGTTGGTGTGGGATGCGACGTGCGCGGATACAGTAGCTCCATCCCACGTAGCAACGACTGCCTGTAAGGCTGGTGCGGCTGCGTTGGGGGCAGAGTCCGGCAAAAGGCGTAAATATGAATCTCTGGGAGAGCCATACATATTTACGCCTTTTGCTGTAGAGACCCTGGGACCTTGGGATGCGGATGCAAAATCCCTTTACAAAGAAATTTCCGCACACCTGGTCGATGTCTCTGGGAGACCCAAAGGCTGGTGACTATTTTGGTCAACGTTTGAGTTTGGCCATACAAAGAGGAAATATCGCCAGCCTTCTGGGAACTTTACCGCACGACGACGGCGATTTAGTGTCAATTTTTTATTTAAATTAATTTAATATTTATTATTTTATTTTTAATTTGTAATTTTAACAAATAGCTTAAGATGAAATGTACATAAATTGAAATAAAAAACTTATATTAAAAGATATATTAAAAGTAATTAAAACTACTAGTTTTCTTGTTAATCCAATGAAGGAAGATTATAGTGATAACATAAATTTTGTATTTGAAACTGTTGTTACTTGAGTGAATATTTAGTTTTTAGGTGGGTAGGTAGGTGGAACATGCGATTATAAAATTCAATTGGCTACTTAACTTTTAATACTAGTAAAAGTAAATCCAAATAAATCAACTACTAATGATCAAGAAAGTTCCCTAAATATGTTGTGTTATGTTAGAATTCTATTTACCTACCTCGCAACAGCAAACTAGCCTACTAATTTTGAAGTTCGTCACATTGTAGAAGTCAGCATTGTAATGTAAATTTTATTGATTTCTATAGAACATTTTTGCAACTCCAACAAGAGACGTAAATAATAAAATTGTAAGTGTAATAGGTAGTAGGTATATTTGAAAAATAAAGTAAGTAAGTATTTAGTTATAAGTATTCGACGACTATTAGTTATAAGTAGTAAACGACCTCGGTGACGCAGTGAGCAGGTCCCGGGTTCGATCCCCGGTCGGGTCATGATGGAAAATGATTTTCTGATTGGCCCGGGTCTTGGATGTTTATCTATACATGTATTTGTTATAAAATATAGTATCGTTGAGTTAGTGTCCCATAACATAAGTCTCGAACTTACTTTGTGGCTAGCTCAATCTGCGTGATTTGTCGTAATAAATAATAATTTAGTTATATTATTAAATTGATAATTGAAGATGAGTCAACATGCAATAATAATACAAAGGTCTTTATATATAACAATCAAGCATCAGCACATAACAGAAGCGATAATGAAACAATAGGAAACAATGAAGCCTCGAGTGATACCTGTTATTCCTGGGATGTGTGAGAGAGACATGTCGTGAGAGAAAGGGACAGAAACACAGACAGTGAGACAGATGCAGGCACACACAGGTACATGTAACATTGATTAAATCAGGAGTGGTTTGGACTTTATTTCGTTCCCTAGTGTACTTACGAACAAAGATGTAATTTTGATCATTACTGTCGATAGTTTTGTGACAAAATACGAGTGTTTTCTTGATAAGTATTTTGAGCAACACCTGGGTCCGCTTCTGATTTACTTATTCAACTACTGTACACAAATTGTGATTCATGAGACATTATGTTTTGATTTCTGTGTCTGTGAACTTGGCATACCAAGTTATAGAATATCAAAGTTTCATTGGAGTTCTAATTGCATCCACATGAGTTCTATAGTTCCTGACACATTTCAAGAATAGTTCTGGCGTTTATCAATAAAAAAAAATTTTTGAAAAAATGATATGCTAAGTTCCGGTAGCATATCATTTTCTAAAAAACTAATATTAAATAATCAAAATCGATAAACACGGGATATATAAATAGTTCCTCATATATATTATAAATAGTTCTGCATTATTAAAGTAAAAAAAAATATATCAAAGTTTATATATATATCGACGACATGCTACTATAAAAAAGAATAATATTTTGCTCAATGCTTACTATATTGATAGTAATCATATAAAAAATAGTTTCAAAAATGAAATTAAATGAATAAATAAATATATCACCAAAAAAGAAAAACGCCATGTAACAAAATAGCACCATAGTAAATTAGAAGGTTATTTGGAGAAATGCCGAAATAACACAAATATATCAAAAGGTTTTGGATCGACGATAAACGTAATTTCAAGAGTAGTAAAATATTGAAAAACACAATCAGCATTTTTCTCCGAGCTCTATTCCCAGAAAAAATAGTAGTTAGTATATCACACTTGAATATTAGAAAATTAGAAATTTTACTAGATGATATTCGAATAATCTTAAAAAAATGTTCTGGTTACCCAGGAACCTAGAACTCCGCGGATTATAAAACAACACTAGTATATCAATAAATACGAATAAGAATTTCAACCAGAACTCTTTAAAAAATATCAGCATATCACACTTGAATATTGGAAAGTTAGAAATTTTACTAGCTGATATTCGAAAAAACTTAAAAAAATGTTCTGGTTACCCAGGAACCTAGAACTCCGCGGATTATAAAACAACACTAGTATATCAATAAATAACAACAAGTATTTCAACCAGAACTATAAAAAAAACATCAGCATATCACACTTGAATATTGGAAAGTTAAAAATTTAACTAGATGATATTCGAAAATTCTTAAAAATATGTTCTGGTTACCCAGGAACCTAGAACTCCGCGGATTATAAAACAACACTAGTATATCAACAAACAACAACAAGTATTTCAATCAGAACTCTAAAAAAAACATCAGCATATCACACTTGAATATTGGAATGTTAGAAATTTTACTAGATGATATTCGAAAAATCTTAAAAAAATGTTCTGCTTACCCAGGAACCTAGAACTCCGCGGATTATAAAACAACACTAGTATATCAATAATTATCAACAAGAATTTAAACCAGAACTCTTTAAAAAATATCAGCATATCACACTTGAATATTGGAAAGTTAGAAATTTTACTACTATTTTTTTAGATGATATTAAAAATTCTTAAAATATGTTCTGGTTATCCAGGAATTACTCATAAAAAAAATAATTATTATTATTTTTTTTATGAGTAATTGTAGAATAATTAAATTAAATTCATAGATATAAATTTATTAAAACACACTTATATTTACATGCCATATTTTTGGCGAAGCATGTCATAGTACCCACAAGTTCTGTAACATCTATTTGTACCGTGCTTTGTGTAAATAAATTTCATTTCATTTCATTTCATTTCATTTCGAACCTAGAACTCCGCGGATTATAAAACAACACTAGTAAATCAATAAATAACAACAAGTATTTCAATCAGAACTCTTAAAAAAATATCAGCATATCACACTTGAATATTGGAAAGTTAGAAATTTTACTACTATTTTTTTAGATGATATTCAAAAATTCTTAAAAATATGTTCTGGTTACCCAAGAACCTAGAACTCCGCGGATTATAAAACAACACTAGTATATCAACAAACAACAACAAGTATTTCAATCAAAACTCTTAAAAAAATATCAGCATATCACACTTGAATATTGGAAAGTTAGAAATTTTACTACTATTTTTTTAGATGATATTAAAAAAATCATCAAAATATGTTCTGGTTACTCAGGAACCTAGAACTCCGCAGATTATAAAACAACACTAGTATATCAACAAATAACAACAAGTATTTCAACCAGAACTCTAAAAAAAACATCAGCATATCACACTTGAATATTGGAATGTTAGAAATTTTACTACTATTTTTTTAGATGATATTCAAAAATTCTTAAAAATATGTTCTGGTTACCCAGGAACCTAGAACTCCGCGGATTATAAAACAACACTAGTATATCAATAAATAACAACAAGTATTTCAACCAGAACTCTTTAAAAAATATCAGCATATCACACTTGAATATTGGAAAGTTAGAAATTTTACTAGATGATATTCGAAAAATCTTAAAAAAATGTTCTGGTTACCCAGGAACCTAGAACTCCGCGGATTATAAAACAACACTAGTATATCAATAATTATCAACAAGAATTTCAACCAGAACTCTTTAAAAAATATCAGCATATCACACTTGAATATTGGAAAGTTAGAAATTTTACTACTATTTTTTTAGATGATATTCAAAAATTCTTAAAAATATGTTCTGGTTACCCAAGAACCTAGAACTCCGCGGATTATAAAACAACACTAGTATATCAATAAACAACAACAAGTATTTCAATCAAAACTCTTAAAAAAATATCAGCATATCACACTTGAATATTGGAAAGTTAGAAATTTTACTACTATTTTTTTAGATGATATTAAAAAATTCATCAAAATATGTTCTGGTTACTCAGGAACCTAGAACTCCGCAGATTATAAAACAACACTAGTATATCAACAAATAACAACAAGTATTTCAACCAGAACTCTAAAAAAAACATCAGCATATCACACTTGAATATTGGAATGTTAGAAATTTTACTACTATTTTTTTAGATGATATTCAAAAATTCTTAAAAATATGTTCTGGTTACCCAGGAACCTAGAACTCCGCGGATTATAAAATAACACTAGTATATCAATAATTATCAACACGAATTTCAACCAGAACTCTTTAAAAAATATCAGCATATCACACTTGAATATTGGAAAGTTAGAAATTTTACTAGATGATATTCGAAAAATCTTAAAAAAATGTTCTGCTTACCCAGCAACCTAGAACTCCGCGGATTATAAAACAACACTAGTATATCAATAATTATCAACAAGAATTTCAACCAGAACTCTTTAAAAAATATCTGCATATCACACTTGAATATTGGAAAGTTAGAAATTTTACTAGCTGATATTCGAAAAAACTTAAAAAAATGTTCTGGTTACCCAGGAACCTTGAACTCCGCGGATTATAAAACAACACTAGTATATCAATAAATAACAACAAGTATTTCAACCAGAACTCTTTAAAAAATATCAGCATATCACACTTGAATATTGGAAAGTTAGAAATTTTACTAGATGATATTCGAAAAATCTTAAAAAAATGTTCTGGTTACCCAGGAACCTAGAACTCCGCGGATTATAAAACAACACTAGTATATCAATAATTATCAACAAGAATTTCAACCAGAACTCTTTAAAAAATATCTGCATATCACACTTGAATATTGGAAAGTTAGAAATTTTACTAGCTGATATTCGAAAAAACTTAAAAAAATGTTCTGGTTACCCAGGAACCTAGAACTCCGCGGATTATAAAACAACACTAGTATATCAATAAATAACAACAAGTATTTCAACCAGAACTATAAAAAAAACATCAGCATATCACACTTGAATATTGGAAAGTTAAAAATTTAACTAGATGATATTCGAAAATTCTTAAAAATATGTTCTGGTTACCCAGGAACCTAGAACTCCGCGGATTATAAAACAACACTAGTATATCAACAAACAACAACAAGTATTTCAACCAGAACTCTAAAAAAAACATCAGCATATCACACTTGAATATTGGAATGTTAGAAATTTTACTACTATTTTTTTAGATGATATTCAAAAATTCTTAAAAATATGTTCTGGTTACCCAGGAACCTAGAACTCCGCGGATTATAAAACAACACTAGTATGTCAATAAAGAACAACAAGTATTTCAATCAGAACTCTTAAAAAAATATCAGCATATCACACTTGAATATTGGAAAGTTAGAAATTTTACTACTATTTTTTTAGATGATATTAAAAAATTCATCAAAATATGTTCTGGTTACTCAGGAACCTAGAACTCCGCGGATTATAAAACAACACTAGTATATCAATAATTATCAACAAGAATTTCAACCAGAACTCTTTAAAAAATATCTGCATATCACACTTGAATATTGGAAAGTTAGAAATTTCACTAGCTGATATTCGAAAAAACTTAAAAAAATGTTCTGGTTACCCAGGAACCTAGAACTCCGCGGATTATAAAACAACACTAGTATATCAATAAATAACAACAAGTATTTCAACCAGAACTATAAAAAAAACATCAGCATATCACACTTGAATATTGGAAAGTTAAAAATTTAACTAGATGATATTCGAAAATTCTTAAAAATATGTTCTGGTTACCCAGGAACCTAGAACTCCGTGGATTATAAAACAACACTAGTATATCAACAAACAACAACAAGTATTTCAACCAGAACTCTAAAGAAAACATCAGCATATCACACTTGAATATTGGAATGTTAGAAATTTTACTAGATGATATTCGAAAAATCTTAAAAAAATGTTCTGCTTACCCAGGAACCTAGAACTCCGCGGATTATAAAACAACACTAGTATATCAATAATTATCAACAAGAATTTAAACCAGAACTCTTTAAAAAATATCAGCATATCACACTTGAATATTGGAAAGTTAGAAATTTTACTACTATTTTTTTAGATGATATTAAAAATTCTTAAAATATGTTCTGGTTATCCAGGAACCTAGAACTCCGCGGATTATAAAACAACACTAGTATATCAACAAACAACAACAAGTATTTCAATCAAAACTCTTAAAAAAATATCAGCATATCACACTTGAATATTGGAAAGTTAGAAATTTTACTACTATTTTTTTAGATGATATTAAAAAATTCATCAAAATATGTTCTGGTTACTCAGGAACCTAGAACTCCGCAGATTATAAAACAACACTAGTATATCAACAAATAACAACAAGTATTTCAACCAGAACTCTAAAAAAAACATCAGCATATCACACTTGAATATTGGAATGTTAGAAATTTTACTACTATTTTTTTAGATGATATTCAAAAATTCTTAAAAATATGTTCTGGTTACCCAGGAACCTAGAACTCCGCGGATTATAAAACAACACTAGTATATCAATAATTATCAACATGAATTTCAACCAGAACTCTTTAAAAAATATCAGCATATCACACTTGAATATTGGAAAGTTAGAAATTTTACTAGATGATATTCGAAAAATCTTAAAAAAATGTTCTGCTTACCCAGCAACCTAGAACTCCGCGGATTATAAAACAACACTAGTATATCAATAATTATCAATAAGAATTTCAACCAGAACTCTTTAAAAAATATCAGCATATCACACTTGAATATTGGAAAGTTAGAAATTTTACTAGCTGATATTCGAAAAAACTTAAAAAAATGTTCTGGTTACCCAGGAACCTAGAACTCCGCGGATTATAAAACAACACTAGTATATCAATAAAAAACAACAAGTATTTCAACCAGAACTCTTTAAAAAATATCAGCATATCACACTTGAATATTGGAAAGTTAGAAATTTTACTAGATGATATTCGAAAAATCTTAAAAAAATGTTCTGGTTACCCAGGAACCTAGAACTCCGCGGATTATAAAACAACACTAGTATATCAATAATTATCAACAAGAATTTCAACCAGAACTCTTTAAAAAATATCAGCATATCACACTTGAATATTGGAAAGTTAGAAATTTTACTAGATGATATTCGAAAAATCTTAAAAAAATGTTGTGGTTACCCAAGTACCTAGAACTTCGCGGATTATAAAACAACACTAGTATATCAACAAAGAACAACAAGTATTTCAACCAAAACTCTTTAAAAAATATCAGCATATCACACTTGAATATTGGAAAGTTAGAAATTTTACTAGATGATATTCGAAAAATCTTAAAAAAATGTTCTGCTTACCCAGCAACCTAGAACTCCGCGGATTATAAAACAACACTAGTATATCAATAATTATCAACAAGAATTTCAACCAGAACTCTTTAAAAAATATCTGCATATCACACTTGAATATTGGAAAGTTAGAAATTTTACTAGCTGATATTCGAAAAAACTTAAAAAAATGTTCTGGTTACCCAGGAACCTAGAACTCCGCGGATTATAAAACAACACTAGTATATCAATAAATAACAACAAGTATTTCAACCAGAACTCTTTAAAAAATATCAGCATATCACACTTGAATATTGGAAAGTTAGAAATTTTACTAGATGATATTCGAAAAATCTTAAAAAAATGTTCTGGTTACCCAGGAACCTAGAACTCCGCGGATTATAAAACAACACTAGTATATCAATAATTATCAACAAGAATTTCAACCAGAACTCTTTAAAAAATATCAGCATATCACACTTGAATATTGGAAAGTTAGAAATTTTACTAGATGATATTCGAAAAATCTTAAAAAAATGTTGTGGTTACCCAGTTACCTAGAAGTCCGCGGATTATAAAACAACACTAGTATATCAACAAAGAACAACAAGTATTTCAACCAGAACTCTAAAAAAAACATCAGCATATCACACTTGAATATTGGAAAGTTAGAAATTTTACTAGATGATATTCGAAAATTATTAAAAATATGTTCTGGTTACCCAGGAACCTAGAACTCCGCGGATTATAAAACAACACTAGTATATCAATAATTATCAACACGAATTTCAACCAGAACTCTTTAAAAAATATCAGCATATCACACTTGAATATTGGAAAGTTAGAAATTTTACTAGCTGATATTCGAAAAAACTTAAAAAAATGTTCTGGTTACCCAGGAACCTAGAACTCCGCGGATTATAAAACAACACTAGTATATCAATAAATAACAACAAGTATTTCAACCAGAACTATAAAAAAAACATCAGCATATCACACTTGAATATTGGAAAGTTAGAAATTTTACTAGATGATATTCGAAAAATCTTAAAAAAATGTTGTGGTTACCCAAGTACCTAGAACTCCGCGGATTATAAAACAACACTAGTATATCAACAAACAACAACAAGTATTTCAACCAGAACTCTAAAAAAAACATCAGCATATCACACTTGAATATTGGAAAGTTAGAAATTTTACTAGATGATATTCGAAAAATCTTAAAAAAATGTTCTGCTTACCCAGCAACCTAGAACTCCGCGGATTATAAAACAACACTAGTATATCAATAATTATCAACAAGAATTTCAACCAGAACTCTTTAAAAAATATCTGCATATCACACTTGAATATTGGAAAGTTAGAAATTTTACTAGCTGATATTCGAAAAAACTTAAAAAAATGTTCTGGTTACCCAGGAACCTAGAACTCCGCGGATTATAAAACAACACTAGTATATCAATAAATAACAACAAGTATTTCAACCAGAACTCTTTAAAAAATATCAGCATATCACACTTGAATATTGGAAAGTTAGAAATTTTACTAGACGATATTCGAAAAATCTTAAAAAAATGTTCTGGTTACCCAGGAACCTAGAACTCCGCGGATTATAAAACAACACTAGTATATCAATAATTATCAACAAGAATTTCAACCAGAACTCTTTAAAAAATATCAGCATATCACACTTGAATATTGGAAAGTTAGAAATTTTACTAGATGATATTCGAAAAATCTTAAAAAAATGTTGTGGTTACCCAGGAACCTAGAACTCCGCGGATTATAAAACAACACTAGTATATCAACAAACAACAACAAGTATTTCAACCAGAACTCTAAAAAAAACATCAGCATATCACACTTGAATATTGGAAAGTTAGAAATTTTACTAGATGATATTCGAAAAATCTTAAAAATATGTTCTGGTTACCCAGGAACCTAGAACTCCGCGGATTATAAAACAACACTAGTATATCAATAAAGAACAACAAGTATTTCAATCAGAACTCTTAAAAAAATATCTGCATATCACACTTGAATATTGGAAAGTTAGAAATTTTACGAGATGATATTCGAAAATTCTTAAAAATATGTTCTGGTTACCCAGGAACCTAGAACTCCGCGGATTATAAAACAACACTAGTATATCAATAAATAATAACAAGTATTTCAATCAGAACTCTTAAAAAAATATCAGCATATCACACTTGAATATTGGAAAGATAGAAATTTTACTACTATTTTTTTAGATGATATTCAAAAATTCTTAAAAATATGTTCTGGTTACCCAAGAACCTAGAACTCCGCGGATTATAAAACAACACTAGTATATCAATAAATAACAACAAGTATTTCAATCAGAACTCTTAAAAAAATATCAGCATATCACACTTGAATATTGGAAAGTTAGAAATTTTACTACTATTTTTTAGATGATATTAAAAAATTCATCAAAATATGTTCTGGTTACTCAGGAACCTAGAACTCCGCAGATTATAAAACAACACTAGTATATCAACAAATAACAACAAGTATTTCAACCAGAACTCTAAAAAAAACATCAGCATATCACACTTGAATATTGGAATGTTAGAAATTTTACTACTATTTTTTTAGATGATATTCAATAATTCTTAAAAATATGTTCTGGTTACCAGGAACCTAGAACTCCGCGGATTATAAAACAACACTAGTATATCAATAAATAACAACAAGTATTTCAATCAGAACTCTTAAAAAAATATCTGCATATCACACTTGAATATTGGAAAGTTAGAAATTTTACGAGATGATATTCGAAAATTCTTAAAAATATGTTCTGGTTACCCAGGAACCTAGAACTCCGCGGATTATAAAACAACACTAGTATATCAATAAATAATAACAAGTATTTCAATCAGAACTCTTAAAAAAATATCAGCATATCACACTTGAATATTGGAAAGATAGAAATTTTACTACTATTTTTTTAGATGATATTCAAAAATTCTTAAAAATATGTTCTGGTTACCCAAGAACCTAGAACTCCGCGGATTATAAAACAACACTAGTATATCAACAAACAACAACAAGTATTTCAACTAGAACTCTAAAAAAAACATCAGCATATCACACTTGAATATTGGAAAGATAGAAATTTTACTAGATGATATTCGAAAAATCTTAAAAATATGTTCTGGTTACCCAAGAACCTAGAACTCCGCGGATTATAAAACAACACTAGTATATCAATAAAGAACAACAAGTATTTCAATCAGAACTCTTAAAAAAATATCTGCATATCACACTTGAATATTGGAAAGTTAGAAATTTTACGAGATGATATTCGAAAATTCTTAAAAATATGTTCTGGTTACCCAGGAACCTAGAACTCCGCGGATTATAAAACAACACTAGTATATCAATAAATAATAACAAGTATTTCAATCAGAACTCTTAAAAAAATATCAGCATATCACACTTGAATATTGGAAAGATAGAAATTTTACTACTATTTTTTTAGATGATATTCAAAAATTCTTAAAAATATGTTCTGGTTACCCAAGAACCTAGAACTCCGCGGATTATAAAACAACACTAGTATATCAACAAACAACAACAAGTATTTCAACTAGAACTCTAAAAAAAACATCAGCATATCACACTTGAATATTGGAAAGATAGAAATTTTACTAGATGATATTCGAAAAATCTTAAAAATATGTTCTGGTTACCCAGGAACCTAGAACTCCGCGGATTATAAAACAACACTAGTATATCAATAAAGAACAACAAGTATTTGAATCAGAACTCTTAAAAAAATATCTGCATATCACACTTGAATATTGGAAAGTTAGAAATTTTACGAGATGATATTCGAAAATTCTTAAAAATATGTTCTGGTTACCCAGGAACCTAGAACTCCGCGGATTATAAAACAACACTAGTATATCAATAAATAATAACAAGTATTTCAATCAGAACTCTTAAAAAAATATCAGCATATCACACTTGAATATTGGAAAGTTAGAAATTTTACTAGATGATATTCGAAAATTCTTAAAAATATGTTCTGGTTACCCAGGAACCTAGAACTCCGCGGATTATAAAACAACACTAGTATATCAACAAACAACAACAAGTATTTCAACCAGAACTCTAAAAAAAACATCAGCATATCACACTTGAATATTGGAAAGTTAGAAATTTTACTAGATGATATTCGAAAAATCTTAAAAAAATGTTGTGGTTACCCAGGAACCTAGAACTCCGCGGATTATAAAACAACACTAGTATATCAACAAAGAACAATAAGTATTTCAACCAGAACTCTTTAAAAAATATCAGCATATCACACTTGAATATTGGAAAGTTAGAAATTTTACTAGATGATATTCGAAAATTCTTAAAAATATGTTCTGGTTACCTAGGAACCTAGAACTCCGCGGATTATAAAACAACACTAGTATATCAACAAACAACAACAAGTATTTCAACCAGAACTCTAAAAAAAACATCAGCATATCACACTTGAATATTGGAATGTTAGAAATTTTACTAGATGATATTCGAAAAATCTTAAAAAAATGTTCTGCTTACCCAGGAACCTAGAACTCCGCGGATTATAAAACAACACTAGTATATCAATAATTATCAACAAGAATTTAAACCAGAACTCTTTAAAAAATATCAGCATATCACACTTGAATATTGGAAAGTTAGAAATTTTACTACTATTTTTTTAGATGATATTAAAAATTCTTAAAATATGTTCTGGTTATCCAGGAACCTAGAACTCCGCGGATTATAAAACAACACTAGTAAATCAATAAATAACAACAAGTATTTCAATCAGAACTCTTAAAAAAATATCAGCATATCACACTTGAATATTGGAAAGATAGAAATTTTACTACTATTTTTTTAGATGATATTCAAAAATTCTTAAAAATATGTTCTGGTTACCCAAGAACCTAGAACTCCGCGGATTATAAAACAACACTAGTATATCAACAAACAACAACAAGTATTTCAACTAGAACTCTAAAAAAAACATCAGCATATCACACTTGAATATTGGAAAGATAGAAATTTTACTAGATGATATTCGAAAAATCTTAAAAATATGTTCTGGTTACCCAGGAACCTAGAACTCCGCGGATTATAAAACAACACTAGTATATCAATAAAGAACAACAAGTATTTCAATCAGAACTCTTAAAAAAATATCTGCATATCACACTTGAATATTGGAAAGTTAGAAATTTTACGAGATGATATTCGAAAATTCTTAAAAATATGTTCTGGTTACCCAGGAACCTAGAACTCCGCGGATTATAAAACAACACTAGTATATCAACAAACAACAACAAGTATTTCAACCAGAACTCTAAAAAAAACATCAGCATATCACACTTGAATATTGGAAAGTTAGAAATTTTACTAGATGATATTCGAAAAATCTTAAAAAAATGTTGTGGTTACCCAGGAACCTAGAACTCCGCGGATTATAAAACAACACTAGTATATCAACAAAGAACAATAAGTATTTCAACCAGAACTCTTTAAAAAATATCAGCATATCACACTTGAATATTGGAAAGTTAGAAATTTTACTAGATGATATTCGAAAATTCTTAAAAATATGTTCTGGTTACCTAGGAACCTAGAACTCCGCGGATTATAAAACAACACTAGTATATTAACAAAGAACAATAAGTATTTCAACCAGAACTCTTTAAAAAATATCAGCATATCACACTTGAATATTAGAAAGTTAGAAATTTTACTAGATGATATTCGAAAATTCTTAAAAATATGTTCTGGTTACCCAAGAACCTAGAACTCCGCGGATTATAAAACAACACTAGTATATCAACAAACAACAACAAGTATTTCAATCAGAACTCTTAAAAAAATATCAGCATATCACACTTGAATATTGGAAAGTTAGAAATTTTACTACTATTTTTTAGATGATATTAAAAAATTCATCAAAATATGTTCTGGTTACCCAGGAACCTAGAACTCCGCGGATTATAAAACAACACTAGTATATCAATAAATAATAACAAGTATTTCAATCAGAACTCTTAAAAAAATATCAGCATATCACACTTGAATATTGGAAAGTTAGAAATTTTACTACAATTTTTTTAGATGATATTCAAAAATTCTTAAAAATATGTTCTGGTTACCCAGGAACCTAGAACTCCGCGGATTATAAAACAACACTAGTATATCAATAAATAACAACAAGTATTTCAATCAGAACTCTTAAAAAAATATCAGCATATCACACTTGAATATTGGAAAGTTAGAAATTTTACTAGATGATATTCGAAAAATCTTTAAAAAATGTTGTGTTTACCCAGGAACCTAGAACTCCGCGGATTATAAAACAACACTAATATATCAACAAATAATAACAAGTATTTCAACCAGAACTCTAAAAAAATATAAGCATATCACACTTGAATATTGGAAAATTATAAATTTTACTATATGATATTCGAAAAATCTTAAAAAAATGTTCTGGTTACCCTGGAACCTAGAACTCCGCGGATTATAAAACAACACTAGTATATCAACAAACAACAACAAGTATTCCAATCAGAACTCTTAAAAAAATAACTTTCCAATATTCAAGTGTGATATGCTGATGTTTTTTTTAGAGTTCTGGATGAAATACTTGTTGTTGTTTGTTGATATACTAGTGTTGTTTTATAATCCGCGGAGTTCTAGGTTCCTGGGTAACCAGAACATATTTTTAAGAATTTTTGAATATCATCTAAAAAAATTGTAGTAAAATTTCTAACTTTCCAATATTCAAGTGTGATATGCTGATATTTTTTTAAGAGTTCTGATTGAAATACTTGTTATTATTTATTGATATACTAGTGTTGTTTTATAATCCGCGGAGTTCTAGGTTCCTGGGTAACCAGAACATATTTTGATGAATTTTTTAATATCATCTAAAAAATAGTAGTAAAATTTCTAACTTTCCAATATTCAAGTGTGATATGCTGATATTTTTTTAAGAGTTCTGATTGAAATACTTGTTGTTGTTTGTTGATATACTAGTGTTGTTTTATAATCCGCGGAGTTCTAGGTTCTTGGGTAACCAGAACATTTTTTTAAGATTTTTCGAATATTATCTAGTAAAATTTCTAACTTTCCAATATTCAAGTGTGATATGCTGATATTTTTTAAAGAGTTCTGGTTGAAATTCTTGTTGATAATTATTGATATACTAGTGTTGTTTTATAATCCGCGGAGTTCTAGGTTCCTGGGTAACCAGAACATATTTTTAATAATTTTCGAATATCATCTAGTAAAATTTCTAACTTTCCAATATTCAAGTGTGATATGCTGATGTTTTTTTAGAGTTCTGGTTGAAATACTTGTTGTTCTTTGTTGATATACTAGTGTTGTTTTATAATCCGCGGAGTTCTAGGTTCCTGGGTAACCACAACATTTTTTTAAGATTTTTCGAATATCATCTAGTAAAATTTCTAACTTTCCAATATTCAAGTGTGATATGCTGATATTTTTTAAAGAGTTCTGGTTGAAATTCTTGTTGATAATTATTGATATACTAGTGTTGTTTTATAATCCGTGGAGTTCTAGGTTCCTGGGTAACCAGAACATTTTTTTAAGAATTTTCGAATATCATCTAGTAAAATTTCTAACTTTCCAATATTCAAGTGTGATATGCTGATATTTTTTTAAGAGTTCTGATTGAAATACTTGTTGTTATTTATTGATATACTAGTGTTGTTTTATAATCCGCGGAGTTCTAGGTTCCTGGGTAACCAGAACATATTTTTAAGAATTATTGAATATCATCTAAAAAAATAGTAGTAAAATTTCTAACATTCCAATATTCAAGTGTGATATGCTGATGTTTTTTTTAGAGTTCTGGTTGAAATACTTGTTGTTATTTGTTGATATACTAGTGTTGTTTTATAATCTGCGGAGTTCTAGGTTCCTGAGTAACCAGAACATATTTTGATGAATTTTTTAATATCATCTAAAAAATAGTAGTAAAATTTCTAACTTTCCAATATTCAAGTGTGATATGCTGATGTTTTTTTAGAGTTCTGGTTGAAATACTTGTTGTTCTTTGTTGATATACTAGTGTTGTTTTATAATCCGCGGACTTCTAGGTAACTGGGTAACCACAACATTTTTTTAAGATTTTTCGAATATCATCTAGTAAAATTTCTAACTTTCCAATATTCAAGTGTGATATGCTGATATTTTTTAAAGAGTTCTGCTTGAAATTCTTGTTGATAATTATTGATATACTAGTGTTGTTTTATAATCCGCGGAGTTCTAGGTTCCTGGGTAACCAGAACATTTTTTTAAGAATTTTCGAATATCATCTAGTAAAATTTCTAACTTTCCAATATTCAAGTGTGATATGCTGATATTTTTTTAAGAGTTCTGATTGAAATACTTGTTGTTATTTATTGATATACTAGTGTTGTTTTATAATCCGCGGAGTTCTAGGTTCCTGGTAACCAGAACATATTTTTAAGAATTATTGAATATCATCTAAAAAAATAGTAGTAAAATTTCTAACATTCCAATATTCAAGTGTGATATGCTGATGTTTTTTTTAGAGTTCTGGTTGAAATACTTGTTGTTATTTGTTGATATACTAGTGTTGTTTTATAATCTGCGGAGTTCTAGGTTCCTGAGTAACCAGAACATATTTTGATGAATTTTTTAATATCATCTAAAAAATAGTAGTAAAATTTCTAACTTTCCAATATTCAAGTGTGATATGCTGATATTTTTTTAAGAGTTCTGATTGAAATACTTGTTGTTATTTATTGATATACTAGTGTTGTTTTATAATCCGCGGAGTTCTAGGTTCCTGGTAACCAGAACATATTTTTAAGAATTATTGAATATCATCTAAAAAAATAGTAGTAAAATTTCTAACATTCCAATATTCAAGTGTGATATGCTGATGTTTTTTTTAGAGTTCTGGTTGAAATACTTGTTGTTATTTGTTGATATACTAGTGTTGTTTTATAATCTGCGGAGTTCTAGGTTCCTGAGTAACCAGAACATATTTTGATGAATTTTTTAATATCATCTAAAAAATAGTAGTAAAATTTCTAACTTTCCAATATTCAAGTGTGATATGCTGATATTTTTTTAAGAGTTCTGATTGAAATACTTGTTGTTATTTATTGATATACTAGTGTTGTTTTATAATCCGCGGAGTTCTAGGTTCCTGGGTAACCAGAACATATTTTAAAGAATTTTTAAATATCATCTAAAAAAATAGTAGTAATATTTCTAACATTCCAATATTCAAGTGTGATATGCTGATGTTTTTTTTAGAGTTCTGGTTGAAATACTTGTTGTTGTTTGTTGATATACTAGTGTTGTTTTATAATCCGCGGAGTTCTAGGTTCCTGGGTAACCAGAACATATTTTTAAGAATTTTTGAATATCATCTAAAAAAATAGTAGTAAAATTTCTAACATTCCAATATTCAAGTGTGATATGCTGATGTTTTTTTTAGAGTTCTGGTTGAAATACTTGTTGTTATTTGTTGATATACTAGTGTTGTTTTATAATCTGCGGAGTTCTAGGTTCCTGAGTAACCAGAACATATTTTGATGAATTTTTTAATATCATCTAAAAAATAGTAGTAAAATTTCTAACTTTCCAATATTCAAGTGTGATATGCTGATATTTTTTTAAGAGTTCTGATTGAAATACTTGTTGTTGTTTGTTGATATACTAGTGTTGTTTTATAATCCGCGGAGTTCTAGGTTCTTGGGTAACCAGCACATATTTTTAAGAATTTTCGAATATCATCTAGTAAAATTTCTAACTTTCTAATATTCAAGTGTGATATGCTGATATTTTTTAAAGAGTTCTGGTTGAAATACTTATTGTTCTTTGTTAATATACTAGTGTTGTTTTATAATCCGCGGAGTTCTAGGTTCCTAGGTAACCAGAACATATTTTTAAGAATTTTCGAATATCATCTAGTAAAATTTCTAACTTTCCAATATTCAAGTGTGATATGCTGATATTTTTTAAAGAGTTCTGGTTGAAATACTTATTGTTCTTTGTTGATATACTAGTGTTGTTTTATAATCCGCGGAGTTCTAGGTTCCTGGGTAACCACAACATTTTTTTAAGATTTTTCGAATATCATCTAGTAAAATTTCTAACTTTCCAATATTCAAGTGTGATATGCTGATGTTTTTTTTAGAGTTCTGGTTGAAATACTTGTTGTTGTTTGTTGATATACTAGTGTTGTTTTATAATCCGCGGAGTTCTAGGTTCCTGGGTAACCAGAACATATTTTTAAGAATTTTTGAATATCATCTAAAAAAATAGTAGTAAAATTTCTAACATTCCAATATTCAAGTGTGATATGCTGATGTTTTTTTTAGAGTTCTGGTTGAAATACTTGTTGTTATTTGTTGATATACTAGTGTTGTTTTATAATCTGCGGAGTTCTAGGTTCCTGAGTAACCAGAACATATTTTGATGAATTTTTTAATATCATCTAAAAATAGTAGTAAAATTTCTAACTTTCCAATATTCAAGTGTGATATGCTGATATTTTTTTAAGAGTTCTGATTGAAATACTTGTTGTTGTTTGTTGATATACTAGTGTTGTTTTATAATCCGCGGAGTTCTAGGTTCTTGGGTAACCAGAACATATTTTTAAGAATTTTCGAATATCATCTAGTAAAATTTCTAACTTTCTAATATTCAAGTGTGATATGCTGATATTTTTTAAAGAGTTCTGGTTGAAATACTTATTGTTCTTTGTTAATATACTAGTGTTGTTTTATAATCCGCGGAGTTCTAGGTTCCTAGGTAACCAGAACATATTTTTAAGAATTTTCGAATATCATCTAGTAAAATTTCTAACTTTCCAATATTCAAGTGTGATATGCTGATATTTTTTTAAGAGTTCTGATTGAAATACTTGTTGTTATTTATTGATATACTAGTGTTGTTTTATAATCCGCGGAGTTCTAGGTTCCTGGGTAACCAGAACATATTTTAAAGAATTTTTAAATATCATCTAAAAAAATAGTAGTAATATTTCTAACATTCCAATATTCAAGTGTGATATGCTGATGTTTTTTTTAGAGTTCTGGTTGAAATACTTGTTGTTGTTTGTTGATATACTAGTGTTGTTTTATAATCCGCGGAGTTCTAGGTTCCTGGGTAACCAGAACATATTTTTAAGAATTTTTGAATATCATCTAAAAAAATAGTAGTAAAATTTCTAACATTCCAATATTCAAGTGTGATATGCTGATGTTTTTTTTATAGTTCTGGTTGAAATACTTGTTGTTATTTATTGATATACTAGTGTTGTTTTATAATCCGCGGAGTTCTAGGTTCCTGGGTAACCAGAACATTTTTTTAAGATTTTTCGAATATCATCTAGTAAAATTTCTAATTTTCTAATATTCAAGTGTGATATACTAACTACTATTTTTTCTGGGAATAGAGCTCGGAGAAAAATGCTGATTGTGTTTTTCAATATTTTACTACTCTTGAAATGACGTTTATCGTCAATCCAAAACATTTTGATATATTTGTGTTATTTCGGCATTTCTCCAAATAACCTTCTTATTTACTATGCTGCTATTTTGTTACATGGCGTTTTTCTTTTTTGGTGATATATTTATTTATTCATTTAATTTCATTTTTGAAACTATTTTTTATATGATTACTATCAATATAGTAAGCATTGAGCAAAATATTATTCTTTTTTATAGTAGCATGTCGTCGATATATATATAAACTTTGATATTTTTTTTTTACTTTAATAATGCAGAACTATTTATAATATATATGAGGAACTATTTATATATCCCGTGTTTATCGATTTTGATTATTTAATATTAGTTTTTTAGAAAATGATATGCTACCGGAAGTTAGCATATCATTTTTTCAAAAAATTTTTTTTATTGATAAACGCCAGAACTATTCTTGAAATGTGTCAGGAACTATAGAACTCATGTGGATGCAATTAGAACTCCAATGAAACTTTGATATTCTATAACTTGGTATGCCAAGTTCACCAACATTTGATTTCTAATCTAAATTTGTTGATATTTCAGTTTGTTACCCAAATCGATGATCTTTCAGTCAGGACTCCATTTGTTTTAGAAAATATTGTGTGTTAAAAAATTAAACGTGAAGAACAACAAATTTATATAATGAAAAAGGCATTGTATCATTATGTAACTTCAAATATATATGAAGTTCCCGAAAGAATTTCTAATATGGTAAAATGTCTTTTTCTATATATCTTTGCACCCCTTAATTTGTCTTTAAATTAATTGGAAACACCAGAATCATAATGTATGTACATGTACAACTTGTCCAAATTATAAATACTATAGTGGCATTTCATAATGACAACACTATCAATGAGCACACCGATTTTTTTTTTTCAACAATTTTACAAACATCCATATGCCTGCAAACTCAAGCTTTTCTTAACAATGTATGCACACACATGGCAAACATGCTACATCCTTTCTCGAAAGATCGGTTTGTTTAGGCCTCCGCTATATTTGATTATGGTAAAGGTTTTCGGAAAATTTAATCAAGAACTTATTTTAAGGTCAAATGTTATACTTTCGAAAAGGATTTCGTAGACGTTTTTGATAGTAAATTTAAATAACGACGTCTGAACGTTTAGAAAATATCAAACATTAGTCGTTAATGATATTTTTCTCTACAAGACATTACGTTAATTTACATCATTTTCATCAAATATAGCTTCAGCCAGAATATAATCATAATTGTTATAAAACCCATTGACAACTTACCCGTTCCTTTCATTATACAATCGAATTTAGCTAGCCATGACGTTAAGACTGTTTCTTTACTTAAACCATCTATTTCTGGTAAAGACCTGTGAAATAACAAAGGAAATTAATGTATCAATATGGTAATAGCTGAAAGAACTTATAAAGAAACAATTAAAAATAACAAACCTGACTCTCTTTTCAATGTTGTTTCTGAAGACCTCCCGGAAATCATGATGGGAACAAGCACCAGACTTGACCATTTGCTCCACTCGTTCGGACTTAAGAAAGACATCATGGTACGACTGAACCGCGTTCTGGAAAGCCTCATCTGCCAGGATTTGTGTTTCACCTTTGAGGAAAGCCTAAATAGAATAAGTTATATTGTTAATATTTAATTTAATTGGAGCCTCCCCCGAACTAGCGCTGCCCGTCAATGACCTGCGCAAGAAAGATCTAACACGATCTATATAATTAAGTCGTCAATGTAAGTGAGACAGTCCACACAAACCAAACGCTTTTAAAGAATGGTTTTTATAAACACTTAAACCAGAATTCGAAGTTTTGCATTTGGTGTATGTAATCTATTGTCAGTAGTTATTCTCGTATTATAAATATATTTATTCATGATCAATTTATCATAGAAAATCGTTCTAAAATTATTCTCTTCGATAACAAAAAACCACCTAGTTAAAATATGTACCTGAAACCTGGCTTGTATGGTCTCCAGCTGATGTGGCGTCAGTTTCGTGTGCCTTCTCGTCATATCTGTCGGCTGCTTTGCGTTGAATGGATGCGCGATACATCTTGACACAAACACGTACAGTTGAAGCCGGCGTTTTTTGTCTTCTTCTAGCTTTTCGATCTTCTCCTACAAATTACAAAATTATTGCTACTAGGAAAACAGGTATTGACAACGAGTAAGATGAATATGATCTATTAGAGAAAGATTGTAAAAATAGAAATGTGTTGCACTTTGAAAATGGGAAATTGGAAATAATGAAAGAGATAGTAGAACATTTATTTTTGCCATTATGCTTAATCGAGATTTTGTGGTGTGCTGATAAAATTTTTCAGAGTAAATAAAAACACGTAAGTACCTCTACGTAGATATCCTTACCTGAGGGTCTTGGTCCTTATCAGAATGGCTTGCTCCAGACGGGCTTGGGGAGGGCGCTGGAGCCTCCCCCGAACTGGCGCTGCCCGTCGACGTCCTGCGCAAGAAAGATCTAACACGATCTATAGAATTAAGTCGTCAATGTAAGTGAGACAGTCCACACAAACCAAACGCTTTTAAAGAAAATTTAAATGTGTTTAAATGGTTTTTATAAACACTTAAATCAGAATTCGTAATAGTTTTGAATTTGGTGTATGTAAACATTGTTAATGTTGTGATTCTACATTATTACTTTGCTATGCAAAATCGATAATATCCATAAGCAAGATCTACAATTCTGATTAAGCTTAGGAAATTGTTTTGTTGCATTCTTCAAGCTTTTTAACCATACTAACACTACATCAATGTTTCTATTATGTTTTATGAAACGAAATGGGTATGAATTGACATATAAATTACTTTTATAGCGTGATTTTAGCTTTCGTTATTGCATTAATTGTACCTACTTAAAACACTACTTGATCATACTTATACTAACAATCCGTAAACTTTTGCATCTTTTCAATAAGATAGGACATTTTTTTCTTTAGAAAAAGAAAATCAAAAAGAAAAGAAATCAGAGACCAATGGGGGAGACAACTCTGCAACTTTGGCACGACATGAATACAAAAAGTTGAAACTTACGCATGTGGTGGTGGCGCTAAAGCTGCTGCTTCTCTTTGCCGGGTTGCGGGGTGAAGGGGGGCGGCCAGTGGGGCTGTAGTTAGTGGACTCGCACCTACGACAAGTTTTATTACAAATACGATCTGAATCTCTTAAATGGCTGTTAAGAAAAACTTTGTTGAAAAAGAAATGTTGGGTGGTTGATCCATATCCACAGAAAATTATAAATGCTAAAGTTTGTCACGTTTTCACGGATAACCTGCTATGCTGATTTAGATAAAATTTGGTGTATATATTATTAATTCAAAATTTTATGGAAAACTACAAGGGGATGCTTTTGTTCAGCTCTGAAATACATAAAACAGGTTGTATATAAAAAACATATTTTAAACTATAGCAATAACAAATTTTCGTTCCTCAGTAAATTAATTACACATCTAATATTGTAATTAAATGAGAAAGTTTAAAATCATCAGATTGCCGTTATTTTTGTTCAATGCAAATAATTGAAAGATTATCGATCTCGAATTTACCTTTAGTTATTGTGAAGATAAAATCAAAGAATGTTGATGTTAAATCCACTAAGGTAAGCTAACATTCAAGTTATATTTGAATCCTTCCAAGAGGAAATTTTAATAATACTCTATGAATACAAACCATTCTCTTGTTTAAACATCGTTAATGAGTTCTGAATTGTTTCTTGCTGTTATTATTAAGATTCAGTATGAATAAGTACCGAATCTAATCTAGAATCTAAGTAAACATTCATTATACATTCTTTATGGTATCTGCAACACATGTTTTGAAATATTCATTACCGTCCGACGCAAAACGTACATTTCTCAAAATGTGAATTTTGCATAAATGTGTATGTAAATGTAAACTTTCAGACCCATTTATCATAAAAAATTTTGCACAGGTTGCGTGTTGTCTATAGATTAGATATGGTATATTAAAGTTAACTTACCAAAAGTAAACAAGTGTTTCGTAGTCTATCATATACTTTAATACTTTATCAGCGTTGGACAGGACCTAAATATCGTTTTACTTTTGATTTCAAAAAAGCAATCTCACCTGGTAGCCCCACAGTGGACCCGCGCGGTAGCTCCGGCTTGCCCCGGACTGAGGGCCGACCACCCGCCAGCGACCCGGGGGGCACCACTGTGTACAAATGTACAATCAGTCCACACCAAAGAATTTATAATGAAGGACTAGAATTCTCACGAAACAGCAAAGTCGTTCCTAAACTTCGGTGTCAAATTTGTAGCTATATTTTTCTTGCTTATAACTGAACACTAACAGTTTGCCAGAAAGGCAATCCAATTTTAAGAACTTTAGGTATCGGGACGCAGACATTGTGGGAATTTAATCTTTATAACAGCGCAAATAGGTCTACTTTTCAAAGTCATTAGTTACTCATAATCATTTCAGTGACATACTCGTTAAGTTCCTTGGACCATACGGTTTGTTTTATTTGTAAATGCGTTTGGGCTTAGTGTGAGTTCGCAATTCACATTTCCACATGTCTTTTCGCTGTGAGACGCAGCTATGGCGCTGATTGCAATCCATAAGACTAACTTGTACAAAAAGGAGAGAGAATCCTTATTAGAAATATACGAGAAGCATTTCTTCTCGTAGACAGAGCACTAATATCTGTTGCCTTGATCGTGTGCATGTGTTCAAATGATGAAGCGTTTTCCAGTTTCTTCCACAGCTGGAGCGTCGAAGCCCTTGGTTCGCTTTCCTACTTTTGTCTCTACCACTTCGCACGAAATCATTTGTCAGAACTTCACATCCTTGATGACATCAAGCCTTTCTTGTTTATCCTATACTAGCGAAGTCGGGACGCTCGGGTAAAACCATAATAAACTATAATACACCTAAACCTTCTACAGAAATCCCATAATTATTATTAATAACCACATGAAAATCCGTAGTTTTTTAATTTAACGCGAACAGACAATCAGACGCGGCAGAGGACATTGGTTTTTAATATTGTTCCTAAGGATATCCATGTTAATATATTTAAACTAGCAAAACCTTAAAAATTTTAGGTCACTTTTTATATATTTCACGGCGTCGCAAACCCCGAATGCAACACTCGGAGATCTTTCTCTATATTTCGATTGAGATGATTTTTTTATTAGAGACCTTATTTAAATATCAGCTTCACTCTCAACTGAGCGTTATCCCGGTTGGTTCCTCAGCCGCTGACCGTCAAGCTCGGAGTCCGTAAAATTCAATCATCAAACATACTATTTTGTTAATAAAATATTACATTTACTTAATAAAAACTTAGTTATCTGTTACTCGTAAAGCACCGAGCTAATAAATTAACAAATAAACATTCGTTATCAAAAACTATGGCTAACTTTGGAATTTGCGCCCGAAACAAAGGTTGTATAGTGAATAATGAAGAGCTCCGATTCCTATCGAAAATATCAGGTCGAGGGTCGTGGTCATTACGTGGAATGAAACACACACAACAACGTGGTCGATGAAAACTACTATACATGTGTCAGATTGGCATACAAATTCATGTGGCACGAGTAGGATTCGAACCTGGGACCTTTCGATCCACAGGCGGGCGTCTTAACCATTACACCACCACCGCTTCCAACACAATATTGTGTGACATAATTCCAACTTATTGTATAAAGGCGAGCGTGTTAACTCGTCACGTTTTCAACAATCTACTCAAGCAATCTTCTAGAAATTTTGCATAAATGTAGTTTGAAGTACGGAAAAGGACATAGGGTAACTTTCGTACTGGAAATTTACTGATACGGATTACTGCTCCCGTGGGCAAAAGCCCAAAAAGTTATAGTCAAAGCCAGTCTGTTATAGTCAAAGCCAGTCTGCTATAGTCAAAGCCAGTCTGCTATAGTCAAAGCCAGTCTGCTATAGTCAAAGCCAGTCTGCTATAGTCAAAGCCAGTCTGCTATAGTCAAAGCCAGTCTGCTATAGTCAAAGCCAGTCTGTTATAGTCAAAGCCAGTCTGTTATAGTCAAAGCCAGTCTGCTATAGTCAAAGCCAGTCTGCTATAGTCAAAGCCAGTCTGCTATAGTCAAAGCCAGTCTGCTATAGTCAAAGCCAGTCTGTTATAGTCAAAGCCAGTCTGTTATAGTCATAGCCAGTCTGCTATAGTCAAAGCCAGTCTGGTATAGTCAAAGCCAGTCTGCTATAGTCAAAGCCAGTCTGCTATAGTCAAAGCCAGTCTGCTATAGTCAAAGCCAGTCTGCTATAGTCAAAGCCAGTCTGTTATAGTCAAAGCCAGTCTGTTATAGTCAAAGCCAGTCTGCTATAGTCAAAGCCAGTCTGTTATAGTCAAAGCCAGTCTGCTATAGTCAAAGCCAGTCTGCTATAGTCAAAGCCAGTCTGCTATAGTCAAAGCCAGTCTGTTATAGTCAAAGCCAGTCTGTTATAGTCAAAGCCAGTCTGTTATAGCCAAAGCCAGTCTGTTATAGTCAAAGCCAGTCTGCTATAGTCAAAGCCAGTCTGCTATAGTCAAAGCCAGTCTGCTATAGTCAAAGCCAGTCTGTTATAGTCAAAGCGAATCTGTTATAGTCAAAGCCAGTCTGTTATAGTCAAAGCCAGTCTGTTATAGTTAAAGCCAGTCTGTTATAGTCAAAGCCAGTCTGTTATAGTCAAAGCCAGTCTGCTATAGTCAAAGCCAGTCTGCTATAGTCAAAGCCAGTCTGCTATAGTCAAAGCCAGTCTGCTATAGTCAAAGCCAGTCTGTTATAGTCATAGCCAGTCTGCTATAGTCAAAGCCAGTCTGTTATAGTCAAAGCCAGTCTGTTATAGTCAAAGCCAGTCTGCTATAGTCAAAGCCAGTCTGCTATAGTCAAAGCCAGTCTGCTATAGTCAAAGCCAGTCTGCTATAGTCAAAGCCAGTCTGCTATAGTCAAAGCCAGTCTGCTATAGTGAAAGCCAGTCTGTTATAGTCAAAGCCAGTCTGTTATAGTCAAAGCCAGTCTGCTATAGTCAAAGCCAGTCTGCTATAGTCAAAGCCAGTCTGCTATAGTCAAAGCCAGTCTGCTATAGTCAAAGCCAGTCTGTTATAGTCAAAGCCAGTCTGTTATAGTCAAAGCCAGTCTGCTATAGTCAAAGCCAGTCTGTTATAGTCATTTATTTTTCGCTAAGAAATAAAAGATAGTGATAAAAATTTGATGGTGGCGTGTGCGGCTAATAACGCCAAGCAAAGCCGCGAAGCACAGTTTAATAACTATCATTTTGTTCAATGCTATTGTTATGTGTATTGCTGGCATGTACTCCACGCGTGTAGCGTGCGTGACACTCAGCACGAAAGCCCAGTGGGATACTATAGATCAGTTTACATAGAATAGAAAGAAACAAGTAAAAAAAAATTAAAATAACAAAAAACCCGCCTGCTTAAAAATCCCGCTCTTTAATCTGATCCAATATTGTAGTATTCGACAAAAAAAAATGTTTTTCACCAAGTCCAATGGCGTTGCACAGCCGCCATGTTTGTTTTTCTTTTAACGTCACCTCGTGGATTTAGTAAGTACTTCGACGGAATACCTAATACTAATTCCAAACGTCACCTATTTAAGAACATTCGGGCAGCTAAGAGATGAATGAAGGAGAAAACCCTATTTCTCAAGCGCTGGGCAATGTAAACAGATGTGATTGGTGGATTGAAAACCTATGTAGCTTAGCTTGTCTCTGGTGGGAAAACAGCCTAACTGTCGTAATGGAAACTCGACACAATGGAAGAGAAATATTTGCGTGTTCATATACACGTACTAATTAACTCTGTCGAGTACTTTTGACAGGAAAATTATAGATTTTGTACCAAAATTACTTTCTGTATTAATTAACTTGAAATAAGCCACGTGATTTTTTTTTATATTGCCATGTAGTCATCAATATCAACCCTACATATAAAATAGTGTAAATGGAAAAAAAATATTTCGGTGACTATTCGAAGGAATATTATTTGTAAGACGCAAGATATCTTGGCTCAAAAACATCAAGGGAACGGACCGGAGTCAAAACATTTGAACAATTATCCAATTACTAAGACTAGCTCTGGATAAGACAAAATTTAAGGAGCACGGCCAACATTCAGTAATGAATAGGCATATAAAGAAGAAGATATTATTAGAAACACCAGTGAAAAAAATACAGTAATATTAATGACAATGCTTCCAAAGATATGTGTGGATACATAGCGCCTTAAATGTTGCCCGTTGCATTGACAAAACATGTGTAAACGTGTAAATCCATAACCATTTCATTTTATGACATCGCTGTACCATGTTTACAGCTATTCATACTCAGCCTTCCCGGGTGCCCACAACTGACCTGGCAATTTAGATGGCTGCTTCTTATGCTCGTCATCACTGTCTTCCTCTGACGAGCTGGGGTCGATCATCTTGGTTCTGAAACAAATTGCGTTTTTTTTTACAAAAATGCTCATTCTGCTTGCATGAACTGACAATATTTATGACACTCTCTCAGGGGATCGAGTATGTCATGCACACTCAAATGGTCAAACCGGTAGCGGCGTCGTGGATCGGGTCGGGAGGTTCCCTCTATTGTGGTTGAGCTTCGCGATGGCTGACTCACGCGTCAACTCATGAACGAGTGCTGCCGGGGGAACTGGTCAGCTCGATCTTTTATTAAAAGTTTTTTTGTTTGGTTAATTATACATATATATATATATAAGTATATATATTTTCCTTTCATCAGCACTTGATCACAATCATAATATGTTTCAGTATACCTTTTGACCATGTACTTTATTGTGTACTTACATGTTATATTACTGATAAAAAATTATACATAAATTTACATTTAAAAAATGGTAAGCCCTTCTGGCATAATAGGGACCAACACTGTTTGAATGAGTTTCTTTCGGCATTTCTTCTCAGAAGTGGTCGTTCCGAAATGCTAGTAGTTTGTAGCTTTGGTAAACATCATTTCATTTAGAATATGACGTGAAAAAGTGCCTGTGAAGGCCTAATTTCTGAATAAATGATTTGATTTTGATTTTGGGAGCAACCATAAAACATAACACACAGCACGTCATTGTCCACACGTTCTTTCTTTGTTTAAGACCATGCGTAGGTACACGACATGGGAAAAAGTGACAGCATGTGGACATTACTAACGCGATAAGTGTATGTCTTTTTATATAAAAAAATAATAAATAAAAATGTAAAAAAAGAAACGACGATAAGTGGAATAATAATTAAGTAATTACAACTAATGAACTAATGAACTTATCGAAAAGTTATCGATACCAGTTGTATAACCTCACAGGCTATTTCGAGTATTAAACTATTCCGATAAAGAGAAAATATAAAACGCAAGTATACTTGGCTTAGCCTTCAGCCTTCAGAGTGCGTAGACCTTTCATAAATAATTCAAAATGGCCGCCATACCGACCTCCATTACCGCGTAATATTTGAAATTCTCGTATTGGAATATATAAAACAGTTTGTCATTCTCGATTCGATTGTTGGCACACTTGTGAAATAGATGTAATGTTCAATTAAATACTGGTAGGACCTGTCTCTCCGTGTTCTCTTTGCGTGTTCGGTTGCATTTACGGCTATGGTGCCTGAAGAGCGTGAAAAAACGGATTGCACTACGGGAGTGTCAGCAGAAGTGAAAACTTGAATTTAACTTTGTGCATTTTCGACGTCTTACAAATTTTCGATGAAGTCACGCGAGTTTAACATTTTTTACCCATCACAAAAAGTGCACAACGCCGCTAAGTTTATTTAAGTTTTCACTTCAACAACCCTTCAAAATTTTGAATATCTCTAGATTTCCAATGAACGTATGACAGGAAACAGACAGTTGTTGAAGCTGACATTGCGCGTCGATACCATTTAAAATGGGATTTAGTAAGAAGCAAGAAGGGTTTGAATAAATATGACTCAGAAAGAAATTAGTTATTTATACATATATACGGTTTAGGCATTCGTGCATTAATAAGTACAAACAAAAAGTAATAAACTGACTTCGTCGGAGAAAGTCGTATAGGGCCGGCAATTTCGCATAATTGTTTTATTTCATTAAATAAATGGCGACCTGTGTAATTTGCGAATATTACAGGCAAACAAAAACAAAGTTCAATTCTCTAGGTAAATGATGTGCTTAGGCCAAACTATTTTGTTAATTAAAGTTAATATGAATATTTGTATTCATAGTGTTCTATCTCTTTATAATGTTTGTTTGTTTGTAAACTCTTTAATGCACAACGGAAAGAACGGCATTAAAAAAGTTAAGTACTTACTTAGGTACTAAAAATACTTATTAGTGTTAATTAACACTTCGAAAAAAGGAGCTCGTAAGGTTTTCGTATTCGTTACAGCGGACGTGACAGACTGTACTTTTTATAAGTTTCAATAAAATATTAATTGAAACTTTGCATAAAATATTAAAGGATCTACCTACTCCAAAGTACCATTTCACAGCTTCGTACCTATGTATATATACCTATAATGTGTTTTGTAACACTCTGTGTAACATAATCGATCGATTAAACTTTTAAGTTCTTCAAGGCTCAACTCCACTTCAAAGGTTGCATAATGAAGTTTATATAAACCCTTTAACGTAACCGATCTGTTCTTCAAACTTCACAAGATCTTTAAATTTGTTTCTTTTTGTTAAATGTTTTACTTTTAAAATTGTAAATATGAAATCTATATTTTTCACAATGTTGAGCATTCAAAGTTAAGTTAGGTTAGGATTTCAGCCCCCCCGACGGGTTCCCATCTTGTCGCGATGGTGGGGCTTAGTAACCGGTGGGGCTGGTCTGACACAACCAGACACCCCGGTGAACCAAGAGGAACCCAAGGCCCAGAGACTTTGGTGGGTGCTCTGGGCCTGGTGGACGGTCCTCTAGGTAGTACTGCCATTGGCTGGTGACCCGCCACCAGCCTTTGGATGTGGAAACTAGAGGGGACCAGAGGTGGGGTCGCGGGGGTTTGTCCTCCGCGACCACAGCGCGGCCGTGGCGCTGAACACGGTGCGGTGGGGCCGCAGGGGAAGAGGAGAGTCGGTATGTCTCTCGACGATCCCCCTGTCCTCTGCGGCCGAAGGGTGGCTGCCTCTGTATCGGGCGCAATGTGTGGGTGTCACCTGCCTATCACCTCTTGCGCCCGTACAGAGGCAGACTTGGGTGCCCTGTGGCACCCAAGATGTTGTGTGTGTCCTGTGTGTGTTGTGATGCCCGCTCCCCCCGTCAGCTTTCTGACTGGTGTGCGGAGTGGGCTTGATGGTCCGCGCCACTTATATTATTTAAAATAGGTGACTACTTATATTATTTAACTTTTTTTTATTATTACAAAAATAATAATTATTAAAGACTTAAAATCTGAGACTTTTTCCAACAGTCAGGCAAATAGGTAATTTAGAGAGAAAAGAAATTCCCACGGGAGCGAAGCCCCGGGGCGCAGCTGGTATTTATAGGTAATATAACACAAATTAAATTATGCGTCTTCATCTTCATGTTGGCTCTGACCCCATGGGCGTCCCCATGGGCGTACCCATGGGCCCGTGTCTTAGAAACATAGGAAAATCAAGAATACTTTCATAAAATATGACTTAACTTATTCGGCGGGGAGCCACAACCGAAAATGTAATTACGACCAAGTATTGGTTCACCACAAATCTATTACACCAATTTGAACCTTAATAACATGTAGTTAAACGCTATTCCCGATTAAACTAAGTGGTTTCCTTAATGAAGATGCCTGTGGGATTATGTTTGGTCCAAGTCAAAAGCTTACTAAACCTGTTCTTTAATAATTCGGTTTCAAATTATTATATTTAGTGGAATTCCAGAATGACGGGTCGAAAGAAAAAAAATCTTTAAAAAAAAATGTCTGCCAATTCAAAAGCAAAACGTACAATGAAAAGGAAGTATAATTTATGATTTGAAGTGTTCGTTATAAAAGAAGACAACACATTAACAAGTTTTATTACAAAATCGTCACTTTCGCCACAACCTTTTATTGTCGTCAGAGAGATCTTGTGGCATTCAACGCCTGACAAAAACCCATGACCGCGCTGTAAACGACTGAGGAGTTCCCTCGCTGGAGCCGATCCTGGTTGCAACCATCAGGTCATGCTGGCAGCGGCGTGTGGTCCCACCCTAAATTAGGACCACTCCATCTCCTTCCGTGGATGTCGTACGAGATCATTTCTATGGATAAAACATTCCCGCTCTCCGCTTATAACATGTACCTTACGGCGCACGTCGTCGCACGCTATTTGTCAATTTATCGAGTAAAATAAACTAATTAGGCCCAATTAGTTACAATGTGCCGTTTTTTTCTGAGTGGTTAATTAAAAACTTACAGGGAAAAAGTGGCATGTAAAAAAAATTGTGCAAAAACTGCAAAGAAATCGGGTCAAACTTTTTATGGAGTAAATCAATCGACAAAAGTCACGTCATGTTCCTTTAGTCACCTCTTACAACTATTGTTAATATGGAGTGGTCCTATTCTAGGGCGGGAGCACACACCACGTGATTCATGATCACCATAATAATTCACAATAATAAACTAGGGAATAGGGAAGCGATCAGACGAGAGAAAGAGAGACTCTTTTCTCCCATCTCAGCGATTTCCTAGAAAAAAAATAACGTGTTGCACTCCGGGAGTGCCGGCAGAAGTGAAAACTTGAATATTAACGTTGTGCACGTGTCCTGCCGCGAGTTAAACATTTTTTTACCCACCACAAAAAGTGCACAACGTCGCTAAAGAAGTTTTCACTTCAAAAAACATCACATACAGAAAAACATGTATGATGTTGAACAACACAACAAAGACGTGAAGTATTTTGCATTTTATAAGTACGTACAGGTTTATCCGCGTGTTACCAAATTGTCAAATAAAAAAATAAATTAATTCGAAATGTCAAACGAAACCGCGGTGGAGTCCAGTTTGCCTCCTAAAGGTCAGATCGCTCTAAAAATACGGCAGGCATTTAAAGAAAATGTAGTATGTAGGTGGTGTGTTTAGCTTCTGGACTGGATCTGAAATAGATACACGAGGGCTAGACGGGACAGGCTTTTAGGCAAATGATTATTTTTTGGCCGAGCGAGCGAAGCGAACTAGGTCCACAAGTCAACTTGGGGCAAAAATATTTTTTTTTGTAAGTAGGTATGTTTGTATCATGATAACTTTCGAACAGTTGGTCTGATTTCGATGAAATTTAAAAGGTATGTAGGATCTGTCAATAGAATTTTTAAGTTCGTGCGGCATCAAAATCGGTTTAGTCGTTTTTGAAATATTCACGAAATTTTGTAAAAACTCAATAAAATTTTGTTGTGTTCGCGAAGTCAAAGTTAACGGCGAACAACTAGTTTATCAATTCAAACTTTACAGGGCCTCTGTTAAGCTAGTAATGAAACAAGCCAATTTAATTTATTTTTATGTGGCGTTGTTGAAGCTTGAAATGGCTGTACCGATTTTGATTTAGTTTTTATTTTAAAGAACCCGAAACGAAGCTCATGAAGGGACTTCTTCGTTTTATCCACCTCTTCACGCTCTATCTACAAAATCAATCTTCTTGAAATTTTATTAACATGCAGTTTGAAGTACGGCAAAGGAGATAGGGTACCTGTCATTCCGGAAAAATAACTGGACATGCAAAGAAGAAAATTATAATCTATTCGGATACAGCTAAAATTAGCGCGGGTAACAGCTACACGTGTACAAAATCTCAACGTGTTGTCTCAACTTGGAGAAACCTGATATTTTACCACACAATACAAACCAATGCCCTTATCCTTAGGGATCGATGTAAAGGACACATAGAGATAAATCTTCCTAGACACCGCATCGTCGCGACACGTCTGGCTTGGAGGTATTGTATTCAAATCCCGTGGGAAAAAATTAGTGTAGTAAACTTTGTTGTTCCCAATTTTGTTAGAGTTCGGGTTCCACTGGGAACAATTATAGATACCAACACAAGTCGTGTATCGCAGGGGCCACGTATTTATAACAATAATATGTAAGTAGTAACACTTTAGAAAGTAGAGAAGTTATTTTTTTATACATATTACAATGTATGTTTAATTTATTTAATTATATTTTATTTTCTCGGCTTTGATGTCTGGAAGACCGAGGTCTACTTAGGTTTAAAATAAACTTGTTAATAAAATAAGCGTGAGGTTAAAAATAAACCTTTTTTTTATTATTGAGATTCAGGTGTGGTTGAGTCATGTATGGATGGATATACATGACTTAAATTCCCCTATTGAGATTACTGTTATTTCCTATTAGCTATCAAGAGTTTTTATCCCTTAGTCGCCTCGTACGACACTGGAAGTTTGTAGCAGTCCTATTCTAGGGCGGTAGTCATACGCCACAATTATCAATAGGTACTTACCAATTAATTGAGTCATGACTGTTGTGCAAAGTAAGAGTACCTAATAATAATTTTATAATTTAGGATTAAATCGTTATGGCTTAATAAAGACAACAATTAAATAAGTAATAACATACAATAACTTGATTACATCAAAAATTAAAAAAAACACGACTGCATTTTTTCACATTAGGTAAGTAGTTGTGGAAATGAAAATACAAACGCACAAATACATACTTACGTGGATCCTGAAAACACAATCCTCTTTTTTATAGCCGTGAAAAAAGGATTTTTTTCATCAAAGTGGAACATAAAAGACACCTACCTACCTACCTACTTACTTTTCAAGTTAATAAAATCAGCTTAAATGCCCGCAAAATTAAAAAATGCCCATAAAATTTGGATACTTGCCAACGAGAAACAAGGTCATAGGAAAACCTACATCCAAAAATAATGTAAACCTCATTCAGTTTCCTCAACAACCACCAAACAATGCCTGATTAAAATCCCCTTTATATTTATTACCGGTTAAGCCTTGGCACAGAAAATATAATTCGTTTTATCGCCACAACACTACTATGTGAATCAAGTACGGTAACTCTTATATACACACATCTATACATAGGTATAAGTTACTTAAAACTGTTACAAACTTAAGCTGACTTCGTAGAAGTGTTATATTTAGACACGATGTCGATAAATCCAATTTGTGACAT
This sequence comes from Plodia interpunctella, assembly GCF_027563975.2. Lineage (NCBI taxonomy): Eukaryota > Metazoa > Arthropoda > Insecta > Lepidoptera > Pyralidae > Plodia > Plodia interpunctella. Next base: position 5,842,044 of record NC_071316.1, read on the forward strand.
CCATACACACAGCTTTAATTCAATTTATACTTATTTTAAAACAAATAAAATAAAGTTGTATTGAAAAAAAAACTCACCGTTATCTAATCCGTCCTTTAAAAATACTAAATTATCTATACACACGCGAGCATATTTTTTTAAATTTTAAACATAAAATCGAAATGATTCGAAATTAATGTTCACTTTTTAAATATTTACAATTTTATTTACAGTTGGGTTGGGGTTCCGCCGTTGTACTGGGATATGGTGAAACGTCAGTTTGTCCGCATACTGTCGCGCATGCGCGCCAGAAAATGGCGCTGGGTCGATATAGTTGCTTCATGATAAGCTATCGCTGAAGGCTACCCCCCATGCTTGGTGACATTGTGGAAACGGGGTGATGCGAAAACGAGGTCACGGGTTCATATTAGCCCGCGTTTCCCGTTGCGGTGTTGCCATGTAGAAATAAAATAATGTTGCCAGTGAAAAATAAATTGACACTTGTCAAATTTGTAATATAATAATTTACGTACCGTAATAGAATCGCGTTTTGTCGCGTCGATATATTGTTAGAAATATTATTTTCTTATTGGAATTAGATAAATATTTAAACGTCAAAACTGTACCTAAAAAGCACGACAGTTTTTCAGTCCCTTCAGTCGACTAGATGGCGTGAAGTTGAAAGTGATTTTCCTGAGCTGTAAGTCTTCTCTTCCATTCTGGATATATGAAATACTAGCTGCGCCTCGGGACTTCGCTCCCGTGGGAATTTCGGGATAAAAAGGATACTAAGGAAAAAGGATACTATTTCGGGATACTAAGTTATTCCAGGTTATATAATCTATTGGACCGATTTGGTATACGGGTGGAAACCCGTATACCAAATCGGTCCAGTAGATTTTGCGTGAAAGAATAATGAACATACACACATACATCCTCACAAACTATCGCATTTATAATATTAGTAGGAAGAATCAAGACTCGCAATAAATTATTGTCATATTTATTGGATCTAAAGCGTGAATATTATCAGATACCTTTACACAAAGTCAAGAATTGCCAAATGTTGTCAGCTTTAGCAAAATATTGTTATGAATATTTCTCATAAGTATATAATTATTTAATTGGTTTGTTAAATAAATTTTAATTTCCGAAAAGATAATTACCTATTTATATTTTAATTCAATGTACATAAGTTATTTAGATGATATTTCCTTTGCCCGAAAGTAATAGGAGCAGCATCGGAATTGAGGTAACATTGAGATATTATCGGGATATATTGATCTATCCCACTTCTGACACCAAAAAATTGTGTTATATATGATGACGCTCCGTGGGTCCTTTGTTTTAAATAATACACTGCAGTACTTTTGTATACTAATAATATAATATGTTATTCGAACAATGCACAATGTTGACTAAAAATTATCGATTATAAAATTTACATGAAATAAATATCAAAATCTATATATATAAAAGATACTGAATGACTGACTGGCATAATCAACGCACAGCCCAAACCGCGGGATCTAGCTAGAAACTTCAAATTTAGCACGTGGGTTCCTTATGAAGTCTAGACGTGCGCTAAGAAAGGATTTTTCAAAATTCATCCTCTAAGGGGGTAAAAAGTGGGATCAAATTTTGTATGGGGAAACCAGATTACTAAATATTTAACCGAAGGGAAAATCACGCGGGCGAAGATAGTTACGTCTAATGAAATTGATTCCAGAGTGTTGTTCGATGAAGTTCTCTCTGAAGACCCCTCCGGGCGACTCGACGGGTGAGAAATGAAACAATGATTCCAAGAAATAATTTATTATCATGAATGATCAGCGTCGGAGTTGAGGTACCGCACCTCGGGGTCCCCGCGGGCCCGGCCCCGCAGCCGCGCCAGCAACACGCGGCCCCGCGGCCCCCGCGCTTCGTGCACCGCCCACACCAGCCCGACGAAGCAACACAAACTGGCGATTACTAGCAGGGAAGTGTGCCAGCCTGAATTTTCTGCAAGTTTTATTTGCAATCTCATTTTTGACATAAGCCAAAATCTTTTTGGTTCAACCACAGATCAAAATAAAAATTAAATTTTAATTTTGAGAAATCCCCAACTGTGACTTTGTTTAAATCTCATCTCATCTGCTAGAAAAGTGCTGATGGGTTCCAAACGACTGAACACATTCCAAACATAAGCTAAGAACATTCTAGATTTAATTAAAATAAATAAATAATAAATATAAACGGACAAAATCACACAGAATGAGCTAGCCCCAAAGTAAGTTCGAAACTTGTGTTATGGGATACTAACTAAACGATACTATATTCTATAACATATATAGATAAACATCCAAAACCCAGGTCAATCTGAACAAGATAATTTTCCATGTTGACCTGACCGGGGCTCGAACCCAGGACCTCCAGTGCAGCAGTCCGGCGTGATGACCATTAGACTACGGAGGAGGTCAAAATTCTCTTTAAAAAAAAAAAATTTTGAAAATCGGTTCAGCAGTTCGGCTTCTATGATGCCACGGACAGACATACAGTTACACAGACACGTTAAACTTATAACTGTCGTGGGGGGTTAAAAAAAATTTAGAATAAATCTTCCCGTGAAAAAATCTTTCATCTTTGTGTGTTCCCGGTTGCATTTGAAACTGAGACACCCAAAGCTCAAGGTTCGCGGAAAAATTAAACGTAAAATTTTGAACATTTAGCTATGATTTTACAACCGGCCGTATAACGTCAACCCTCTTTGGAAATGCTATTGTTGCCTATTAGTTATTAGGGCAATGTCTCCCTTAGTCGACTTCTACAACATCCACGGGAGGATATGGAGTGGTCCTATACTAGGGTCCTGGTCCCGACCACACGCCGCATCGCGCGGGAAAATACCGCTGGTGAAACTTATTACTTTATAATAAGTATTTTTACTTACTTGTCGGATAAGCAATTTTTGATGGAATGAATGCTTTTATAGTAGTATTCACTCCAATAGTAGTAGTTTTACTTATAGGTTTAATTGTCGTTGTAATAACTTTTATAATCGTCGTAACATTTGGCTTTCGCATTTTTGGTGAAGTATTTATCCGTTTTGTTGTAGTACTTTTAGTAGTAGTAGTTTTAACAGCTTTCGTAGTAGTTATTATAGGAGTGTTAGCTCGGATTGTAGTAGTTTTTATTGTACTTTTCACGGTGGTAGGAACAACAGTCTGGTCTGGGGTACGTTCAGTTGAAGCTGAAACGTTGGAAGCCACCAGTTTCTCTGTCTGTGGCAGATCTCCCGAACTAGCTTTGTCATCATCTGTTGTCGGTGTGTCTGTAAAATGATAAAAAAATACGATATGTACTCATAGAGTAGTTCGGTAGCTGAATATAGCTGATTATTAGTCAATAACTTAGAAAACTATAGACGGAATCATAAAGTCCTTATATACAGGGTTAGGCTAGTTCTTCGTGTCGACTTTACCAATTGTACAGTCAACAGCACATCAACTTACACAAATTCATTGCAAACTCGCCGCTATTGCCGCGGCATAGAGGTTCATGTAGGGTATCTTGATATGCTGTTAACTGTACTATTATAGAATACTAGCTTTTGCCCGCGTGAATTTCCCGGGAGCAGTCATTTTCCTTCTCCGTGCTTCAAACCATATGTATGAAAAATTTAAATAAGATCGGTTGAGTAGATAGAGCGTGAAGAGGTAGAAAACAAACAAACAACTTTTTAAATTAATAGTAGCTTTGTGTAATTAATAGCACAATAGTCTAATATTTAATTTTAAAAAAACTTTTTAAATTAATACCTAGTACCTAGTTCTGTTATTAATAGTTTTTATCTCACCGCCATTAAAAACGCACACTTCGAAGAAATCCGCGCAGCATTTATGGTGATCGATGCACTGCAGCGAGCATTCGCAAGATCCAGTGTTTTCGAAGTCGCCCATTAAGTTGCATCGGTTCAAACAGGTCTCGGCTGAAATTAGGTAAAACCTGTGTAGTTAACCTAGTCAGTCATGTGGCGGGTGTGTGGTTCCGCCCTGGAGTAAATATAAATAAATAAACACATAAGGACAAATCACACAGATTGAGTTAGACCCAAAGTAAGTTCGAGACTTGTCACTTGACACTGCGCCGCCGAGGTAGAACCACTCCATACCCTCCCGTGGATGTCGCACGAGGCGACTAAGAGACAAATAGCGTAGGGAGCTGATAGGTAACAATATCATCTCTAACGAACCCTTGTAATGAAATCAGTCAATCGGCAGTAAAATCACAGCCGAAATTATTATTTTTTTTGGTTTTTTTTTTCGCAGCATCACAGCCCCACCCCTTCAGGAACATGCGGAGATGAATGAGTGGGACTTACAATTGAAATCTGGTGGTGTAGAAGCCTGTTGCTTGGCTATGGAGCAGTTTTGTCCTTGGAGGATGGCCACGTCGTCTATTGCTATGTCACTGGTGTAACTCCAACCTCGCAGCCCCTCAATGACTATCTGTCAATCAGAATATTTGTTTATATAATTTATAGAAATATTAGTATGGATCGGATCGTTGCGTACACCGGCAAATTACTCCAGGCAAATCCAAGAATTGATGTCGTCAAGCATGATATGCGTGCCAATGGTCTGACAACTAGGGATGCCGACGACCGTCCGAAGTGGAGACGTAAAAATTAGGAACGCAGACCCTGGGCTCAGACGTTCGATATCTGGGGAAGAAACCGGGAAAACCGGCTCAGATGAAAGAGAGTTTGGATTGGATCTTTATTACAACCGTTATCAACTGTTTAACGTGCCTTCCGAAGCACGAAGGAGTACGAGATAATACATTTTTGGGCACCCATCCAGTGACTGACTATAGCGAAAGTGACTGACTATAGCGAAAGTGACTTGACCGTCAATACAATTTATATATTATTAGAAAAAAACATTGTTAGAAACAATAATGGTAAGCCCTTCTGGCATGATAGGGACCAACACTGTTCAAATGAGTTTCTTACGGCATTTCTTCTCAGCAGTGGTCGTTCCGAAATGCCATTAGTTTGTAGCTTGTGAGAAATAACTGACGAGAAAAATTGCCCGTGAAGGTCTAATTTCTGAATAAATGATTTGAATTTGAATTTACCGCAGGCTGAGCCACTAACCACTGCGCCATCGAACTCCTCACTGTTCATGTAAACGTGTCTTGTAAACATTTTTTCACACTAGGTTTAGATCAGGAAATAAACAATAGAATACAATAAACTTTACTGCATAAACACACCCATTTTACTAACACAAATAGAGCTTTAGACTAACACTAAAACCTAACGAAATTACCTGGAAATCTTCGGACTGGTTCTTTAACGTAGTAACGTCTCTGTACCAGGTGTCCCCCTGATTCCCCCAAAGTTCGAACAGTAGGATCTGCTGTCGCTCGCTCTCCGACATCTTCAATAGCATTTCTATTGGCAAGCTATCTGGCTTCTGATACACCCTGAGGCCTCCTATACTCCTACAAACATAGAATTATATTAGTCTACAAATGGATGGAATGGATAATGATAGCGAAGGATAAACATAATTATACATTATACAGGGTTACTGGTATCAAACGCAAAACCTCCTAAAGACAAATTGGGTACATTAGAACAAGCAAATTTTATTCTACGGCTTTTCCTGATTCATAGTCCTGACGACCTCGGTGGCGCAATGGTAAAGTTCTTGCCACTGAACCGAGAGGTCCCGGGTTCGATCCCCGGTCGGGTCATGATGGAAAATGATCTTTTTCTGATTGGCCCGGGTCTTGGATGTTTATCTATATATGTATATGTTATAAAAATATAGTATCGTTGAGTTAGTATCCCATAACACAAGTCTCGAACTTACTTTGGGGCTAGCTCAATCTGTGTGATTTGTCCTAATATATTTATTTATTTATTTATAGTTTATTTCTTTCATATAAAAAAAAAAACCAATCTAATTTGCGATTCTACACATATTAACTCTATATAATATCCAAGCAACACGAGAGAGTACAGTACATAGAGTTAATGTTTTATAGAAAGGACATTAAAACGAACAAAAAATTATTTTTTTTATGTATTTATTACATTTATACAAAAGTCGTAGAACAAAAGATGTTAGTCTCTATGTACCTTATGCGCCTTTGGAAGGTTATGCGTTAGATACCAGTAATCTTGTACACTAAACAACCTAAACATTAATGGTAGAAGTAGAGAACTACAAAGGTTGTCTGCACAGGTACCTCACTCGATCGAAGACCTAACCGAAATCATAAAGGCTAAACTTTGTTCTAGGCGGATATAAACAGGTGGACTTAGGTCTAGCCCCAGGTTCAGCAGTAAATATTCTATTAAAACTGCATTCAATTTTAGACTTTATCACATTACAGAAGACTGACATACATAATTATATGTGGTCGTCCAAATCAAAAGGGACCTTATGGCGGCTAGCACTTGGCGGTTTTTATTGCCGTTTTTTTTATATTGGAACAACGGCAATAAAGACTTAAATGCTAGCCGTCACAAGGTCCCTTTTGCTTTGGACGACCACATACATATTTCAAGTTAAGTAAAATCTTATAAATCTTACCTCCCAAACATATGGTAGTAGAATGAGAAACAACCATCCTTGATCAAAACCTTTGGATACACAGGGGAGATGAGACGGGCCGTGTCATTCTCCATCCGCGATGTACTCTCTATGTACATGTAGTAACCTGCGTAAGCGCATCAATTATAATAAAGGTGTATTTTTTTACTTGAATAATATCTGACACCAGTGTTAGAAATAACACACTCGAAAATAAGTGCATCTGCATGAAATCCAGTGATTAAAAAAAAATTCGTTGAGTTTATCTTAACCAAACAGACAGTAGAGAGACAGACAGACGCGGCAGAATACTTTTCATAATATGTAAGGACAAGTTGTGCCCCGGGGCTTTGCTCCCGTGGGAATTTCGGGATAAAAAGTATGTTATTCTGGGATAACCCGATTTTTATAAAATTTGGTACCAAAATTTGTACCAAATTTTATAAAAATCGGTCCAGTAGATTTTGCGTGAAAGGGTAACAAATACACACACACACACACACACATACATCCTCACAAACTTTCGCATTTATAATATTAGTAGGATAGTATATTATTGGGTGAAACGCTCACCTGATCCATTTTTCCCGTAAGTATGATCGTGAGGGGGGCCAGTGTTTAAGAAGGAACTGGGTGTTCTGGTGTTCAGCCGCTTCCAGTCGAAGTCATGGAGCTCATCCTGCTGCCAGCTACAGATGTCGGGCTTCTCGAAGTCACAGCTCAGCTGCAGCGATTGTGCAGTTTTGCCATCTATTACGATATAATCAAATTCAAAATCAATAATAATATGGCAACACAAACCACACACAATACAAAAACACAGTTTGCGCGCCGGGCAATAAAAACAGAGGGTTCCAAGATTGTCCGATTGTCGGTTATGCATATATCTCGTGAACCACGGTTGTGAACCACAATATAATAAGTTATTTCTAAACATAAGCTGTGTGTTATTAACTGCATTATAGTGATTGCGATCTATTTGTGACTTTCCTTATAAATCACCCAAAAATAATTTAGAATTCGAATTGAATTCAACTTCGGATATGCCATATCTCTTATTGATGTAAAAATTTATATCTAACACCGACGTCCCAATTGCAATTGGTGAACGGCGCAACAAACTTCACCGCAGCCTTTTTTGAATTATCCGAGCCAACCGGCATGGACCCGATAAGCTCAGAGCACTGTCCCGGTAAGGCAGGGATGTGAATTCGATTCCAAAATTGTTTTCATTATTATTTTCAAAATTAACACTCAATTTCCGCTGTCGGCGGTAAAAATAAGCTAGCTATGACAGCTGTGAAACGAGAAAGACATATATGTCTTTCTTTATTATTCTCATGACCGCACTGAGAAAGAGATAGCTGTATACAGCTGTCAAGAGTGAAAATAAATGAGTGCGCTGTCTCCTGTTGGCTGGCAACACTTCGTATTTATCAACCAATTTTGACCATTCAATTGTCAAATTCAAAAAAACGTAGTTAAAAACATGGGTTTATTTATTTATTTTTATTTATAAAAAAATATTGTTCCAAGTAAAAATATACTTATATAAACAAATGGCGAGCTTAATGCTATAAACATTCTCTCCCGGCTATCCATTAGGAGAAACAGAGAAAACTGTGCGGCGCAAAAAAGTAATTAAAACACAAATACTATCACATACTAAAATACAATAATAACTACATATATAAAATAAAATATGAATAGCAAAGCATATATACATAACACTACATATATATTAATATATAAATACACATGTTTGTCAAGTTGTCCGAAGTCCACAGTCTGGCTCATAACTTTTGTTATATATCTGTTTACATTGATTGTAACCTGTAGTGTATACCTTAATAAATAAATAAAATAAAATCCCTCCAGTTTTTATTTTATTCCTACTCATTTCATGGTTAAAAATCATTATTCTCTTCGCAAACTGAAGTTGACGTTCTGTATACAAACCTTCACACGTGGGAGCTGTGCCATTCCATCGCCTGCCGTCGCAGTACATCACCGAAGGTCCCTTCCTTTCATACCCAGGCAGACAGAATATGGTGAGCCACGCGTCATGGTGCCTCTCCATGATCAAGGAATGCTCTATGTTAGGCATTGTGCAGCCGGGTCCTGTGAACAAAAAACGGATTGCACTCCGGGAGTGCCGGCAGAAGTGAAAACTCGAATATTAACATTGTGCATTTGTGGCGTTATGCGAATTTTCGATCGGAGTGTCATAGTGACGCAACGACAACCACACTGCATTGTCATTGGTTCGCTGCGTCTCACTTCGATCGATTCGATGGTGAGAAGGGAAATGCTACCCAACACTTCGCACACAGGTCACGTGTCCTGGCGCGAGTTAACATTTTTTACCCATCACAAAAAGTGCACAAAAGAAGTTTTCACTTATAAAAAAATTTTCATTGCTGCCTTCGCTCAGTAGTCAGATACTTAATTGTAAAGAGGAATACAAGCTACTCGAAATAATGCTGATTTAGAAGCTTTTGCCCAAGAGTGGGAAACTACAGGACCAGGAATTGGATTTACTACGAACTTGGAGGATTTACGGCGAACAACTAGTTATTATTAAATAGGCGTCTATTTAATAATAACTAGTTGTTCTATTTTTTTTTTTACAAAATTGTGAATATTTCAAAAACGACTGAACCGATTTGGATGCCTCACGAACTTAAAAATTCTATTGGCATATCCTACATACCTTTTAAATTTCGTCAAAATCGGACCAACGGTTCGAAAGTTATCGCGTTACAAACATACATACAAAAAATGTATTTTTGCTCCAAGTAGAATGTTAGATATAGTTCTATCATCGTCATCTAGGCCAAAAGAAATCCACAGCTGAACATAGGCCTTTCCCAAATACTTCCACAAAGACCGATTGAGAGCAGCTTGCGTTAAGCGTCTTTCAGAGAGACTCTGTCCATCTCCGCGCTTGCTGTTGCAGTGAATAGCACATCAACTTACTGCACCTACACCAATTCATTGCAAACCACGCCATAGATGATTATGCAGAGTAACTTGATGTGCTGTTGACTGTACGTGGTCGCCATTCCAGATCCTTTCTGCACCAGCAACCATTAGTTCTGCAATTTACTAATATAAAAGATACTCACGCACGCAAACAGGCATTGGCGAGTCCCACTCCCCGTTGACGCATGAGGCGTACCGGCTCCCGACCAGGACATAGCCATGGAAGCACATGAACCTGGCCAGCTTGTGTCTCTGTCGCCACCTAACACGACCATTCTTCAAGCTGACCGATGTGCAAGGCTGATCTGATGACCATGATCCGTCGTATGCTGGAATCACGTTTGGAAATTAATTTTATTGATCACAAATTACAACAAATTAAGCACTTGGAAATAAATTCTGTTTGACAGACGGACAGATGGATAATGAAGTGATCCTATATGGATTACCTTTTGAAGTACAGAATTTTAAAAAAGGGAAGATAGCCTTGCTCCGAGCGCTACTGGTAAAGTATAGCCATGCAAAATAATGTTATTACACGGACAAAGATATATTTATGACCTACAAGGGACACAGGAGCCGTGTACACGATACCCACGCCAAAAAACCGGAAGTACGACGCGAACGTGCCAAGAACGTCCGCTGATAAATTAATTCGTTCATATTTTTATGACCATCATTTATTTATCTGTATGTTTTACGTAAATATTATTGTTGACTAATATCTAATCAGGCTTCGTGGTTTTTGCCCAAGGTTTTTTCTTGCCAATCACAATCTTTTAATAAATAGTTTAGTTGTTAGGTACCCGCGTTATTATTTAAAAAAAACTTAGTTTCTATTCACAGTATTTACTTTATAAAACGCAAATTCAAATCATTTATTCAGAAATTAGACCTTCACAGGCACTTTTTCAAGTCAATTTTTATGTTAAATATTAATTTCTCATAAGCTACACACTGGTATTTCGAAACGACCACTGCTTAGAAGAAATGCCGAAAGGAACTAATTTGAACAGTGTTGGTCCTTATCGTGCCAGAAGGACGTACCATTATTGTTTCTTTATTTTATTGCGCCATCGTCTAATCTTAACCTAATCTTAAGGGTATTTCGTATTTTCAGGATATGTTTCTCGATTGCGTGAGAATCGGGGTCTCTTGAAACTAGACCTACCATGAAACATAATGCCGGCTACGACTATCGCCGAACTCGAACCGACGACGCGACGTCGACGCGTATGCACATTGAGTAGTTCGTATGAATGATTATGAAAAAACCAGCAAAGTAGTAATGCCGAATCCGTCAAGTTCGGCTAACTGGTACGCGATGTGTGAAGCGCGTATAAAACACGTAGCTGTGATGTGAGGACCACACACACTTTTTTTACCCGACGCGTACACGATAAGGGAAAACAAGACATATGGACGTCAGTAACGTGCTAAGTACGTGTTTATATGTTACGTTGTATGCCTTCTGCGGACTATGTAGGTAAATAAAATTGTTATTATCACTCGCGTTTCCCACCTACCGTTCTATATAGAGGTTTCCACGTGCTGCCATCCCAACATCGATTGCTATACAGTGTTACTGGTATCAAAGGCATAACCTTCAAAAGGCGCATAAGGTACATAGAGAATTAACATCTTTTGTTCTACGACTTTTGTCTAAACGTGATAAATAAAAAAAAAAACTTTTTTTACATTTAATGTCGTTTCTATAAAGCGTTACTCCATGTTCGATTCTGCTACATAGCGCTAATGTACTGTCTCGTTCGTGTTGCTTGGCTATTACATAGTGTAGAATATATACATACGTGTAGAATTGCAAATTAGATTGTATTTTTTTATATGAATTAAAAAAAACCTACGAATCGCGAAAAGTCGTAGAATAAAAGTTGCTTGTTTTGATGTACCCAGGTAGTCTTAGGAGGCTTTGCGTTTGATACCTGTAACCCTGTACACTTACCAAATTTCGAAGATGCCAGTTTTTACCAATATACCACTAATGGTATACCTACCTACATAACTGGGGCTAGTTCTTAGCGCCTCTGTAGGTCCAAGAACTAGCCCCAGATCTTGGTCTCTGAACCGAAAGGTCCTGGGTTCGATTCCCATAGATCAACATGGAAAATTACCTTTTCAAATAGACATGTAAAATCTTATAAATGAAATGGTATTAGCTATTTAAATAGATAACACTTTAGACAAGAAAAATTACGTGAATTAACGGAAACTGTTGTAGGCTCGACAGCTGACAGGCAACAATAAGATTCCCAAGGAGGGTTGAGGTCAGGCAAATGGCCGGTTGTAAAATCTTAGCTGAATCTTCAGAAGGTTTATTTTATGCGCTGACCCCTTTTTTGCGGCTTCACGACACCGAATGCCACCGGAATATGAGAGAGAGAAACAATGAAATATAAATAAATAAAAAAATACTTACCTGCATTATTCATAACTATCACTGACAAAAATAGCACTAAAAACTTAAATAACATTTTAACTTAATAAATTAAAATACTGTGCACTTTTATCTTGTTTTACATTAGGACGTCCGTTCTGCACAAATGCATAAAGTTGGTTTGAACACTCATTTATAATTATATAGAAAAATAAGTTGGTTGTCAATGAATATGATATTTGCAGAAAGGACAGGTTTATGTACCTACTACTCGAATGCCTAAAGTGAGTTACATAATTTATATTATTCTAGGTAGTTTATGTACACATAGAAACAAGAAAGAGGTACATACTCGTAGTAAATATGAAAGTTAGTACAAATGTTTTGCATATTTCAAATGAAAATTCTTCCAATGTCTCACTTGTTTGAATGTCCTCAGTTAATTTTGACCAGATTCGTGTACCTTGGGAGATCTTATGAAGTGTACAAATAATGCGCTGACCGTGGCAGAATTCTTATAATGTTGCAAGTTGCATTTAGAACGGTCGACTCAACGAAGAAGGAGAAGAATGAAAGTTCTTCCAGCAGACCCGATGAGAGGAGAGGTGAAAGGAAAAACAAGCGTGTTACAAAACATATAAAAAAATGGTTGCCTGTAAAGTCGGTTTTACGGGCGAAGATTTTACGTGACAACGTCTTTTGACAACGCGCGCGGCAGACCGATCATAGTTGAGTGGGAGAGAGACGCAAGGCATTCGGCGGGCCTCTCTCTCTCGTTCGGTGACTCATCGTAACGTTACCGGGCGTTACACTTTTTCATAAGTGACTCCCAGCCGCAACCTAATTTAAGACGTTGTCACGTCAAAAGTTATTAACTTACCATTCTTCTTCTTCTTACAGAGTCTACTCTGGCGTTCGTAATAAATATATTTCATTTTCGACAAAATTTGACACAAAATTTGATAAATGGCTGAATAATTCACATCGAAACTTAGATATCCTAAAATCTTTTTCCGAGAACCAAACCTAAGTTATTCGGAATTAGACACAGTACAGTGTAATTTCGAATAAAATGTTATTATTATATTATAAATGCGAAAAGTTACATAATTATTTTGTTACTAGCTTTTGGCCGTGGCTTCACCCACGTGAACATTTATTTTTTCGGTATGAAAGGTATGTCCTATGTCCTTCTCCGTACTTCAAACTACATGTATGCAAAATTTCAAGAAGATTCCTTGAGTAGCTAAAGCGTAAAAAGGTAACAAACAAACAAACTTACTATCGCAATTATAACATTAGTAAGGATTCTAACCTAAATTAAATTGCATCAAAATGAGTCTATATTCCAAAGAATATATATTTATCATACAAAAATAAATCATAAAAATTCATACAACATTTTCATAAAATTTTAGGCAGTGACTTGTAGCATTATGAGACTTCTACACTTATTTAATCTTTGCATTGAACGGGATGCAAGTATCAGAGGAAGTGATATTCCGCTATCAACAACAATAGATATTTTTACAAACGGATTTCATAGGACTAAGCTGTGTCTAATCAGTCAACAATTTATGAGGATTTATGAATCATGTCTCCTTTGCTTAGTTGTTTAGACAATAAATATTACTAAACAAGCCAGATTTGTTTTGTGATATCGTAGTTCGTCATTATTATTTAGGAGTCACAAAACGTTCGTATGTTTCTAATATGTTTGACGACCTCGGTTGCGCAGTGGTAAAGTGCTTGCCTCTGAACCGAGAGGTCCCGGGTTCGATCCCCCGTCGGGTCATGATGGAAAATGATCTTTTTCTGATTGGCCCGGGTCTTGGATGTTTATCTATATATGTATTTGTTATAAAATATAGTATCGTTGAGTTAATATCCCACAACACAAGTCTCGAACTTACTTCGGGGCTAGCTCAATCTGTGTGATTTGTCCTAATATATTTATTTATTTAATAATAATATACTTTTAGTTAAGTATATATTTTTAATTAATGTACTTACCTATATTGTAGAAATAAAAATATGGTAATAAAAATAGAATAAAATAAAACCGGTAAATATACTATAATGGGAATGGAATATATTTCATTTCAAACACATTTTAAAATTAAAAAATATATAAATAAGAGAATATTGAGAAAAAATATAGCCTATAGCATTCTTGGATAATGTACCTTTCTAATGGTGAAATAATTTTGGAAATCGCTTCAATAGTTTCGGAGATTACCCGCCTCAAGCATACAAACCCACAAATGCTCACCTCTTTATAATAATAGTATAAAAAGAGCAACTGAATTAAACTTAACTGAAATTAAAACTAAAGTATGTATATAAATATAAAATGTATTTAACGAGCATGACAAGTAAAAGCATTTCATGTAAAAAAATATGTTTATTATCCACATTCAATACTGTCAACAGCACATAAGCTAACCCAAACACATTGCAAATTCGCTCCAATTGCCGTGGCATAACGGGCAATGCTGGCAGACTTGTTATGCGAGCGACTTTACGTCACATACACGTACACAATATATGTAAAATCGTACTAATATTATAAACGCGAAAGTTTGTGAGTACGTATGTATGTTTGTTACTCCTTCACGCAAAATCTACTGGACCGATTGTTACAAAATTTGGTGCACGGGTAGAATATAACCTGGAATAACACATAAGGTATTTTTTATCCCGAAATTCCCACGGGAGCGAATCCGCGGGGCTAGTTTATCGTAATCAGTCTTCGTTTTTGCAGTTTTTCAGGTGAATCTTTAACAGTTGCTTACTCATAGACGGGAAAGACTTTTGGCATTTGTAGCAGTCCACCGGTCTGTCTCCAGGGTGATGTCTGTGAAACATTATAATAATATATAGTATTAGCTTTTGTCCGCAACTTCGTATGTGAGTAAAAATCCGTTTCCCGTGGGAATTTCAGGAAATCCCTTCGCAGTGCTCCCCTTACACTGTTCTAGGAACCTACACACCAAATTTCAGCTTTCTACGTCCAATCGTTTCGGCTGTGCATTGTCTGTCAGTCAGTCACTCAGTAACGCAAGAGTTATATATATATATATATATATATATATATTCTGTCTGAGTAGAAAATCGTATGTAGATCGTGTGATTTATTGGCAATGTGATGCGAAAGACACAGCACCTTTTTTGGTTAGACATAAATAAATAAATAAATATATTAGGACAAATCACACAGATTGAGCTAGCCCCACAGTAAGTTCGAGACTTGTGTTATGGGATACTAACTCAACGATACTATATTTTTATAACAAATACATATATAGATCCAAGACCCGGACCAATCAGAAAAATATCATTTTCCATCATGACCCGACCGGGGATCGAACCCGGGACCTCTCGGTTCAGTGGCAAGAACCTTACCACTGCGCCACCGAGGTCGTCAACAGACAGACAGACAACAGTCAGACATAATTTTGGACAATGCGTTCAGGCTCTAAAGCTGGTAAAAGTTTTACTAATATTATAAATGCGAATGTTTGTGAGGATGTGTTGATGTATGTATGTCACTTTAATTCACTGATGTATCTATCTTACATGCAAATTTTACTGGACTTCGATTATTATGAAATTTGGTACACAGGTAGAATATAACCTGGAATAACGCATAGGGTATTTTTTTATAACAAAATTCCCACGAGTAGTATGATATACTTAAGATTTCCAACGTAAACAAGTTTTTTTACAGGCTTTTATTGTCAGAGAGATCTTGTCGCAATCAATGCCAATAATAATACCAAGAAAGTTTCTGTGTGTGTTTCATTCCACGTGATGATCAACACTGAGAGAGAACAACACATACCTGTTATAATGTCTGAGCAGCGTGCTCCGCTGCGAGTAGCGGCGTCCGCACGAGCACGCGTGCGCGCGCGCGCGCGCGTGCCCGGCCTCGTGCACGGACAAGTTGTACTTCTTCGAGAACGATTTGTTGCACGTGCTAGTGTAATATATAATGACATGGTATTTAATAGGGTTGATGACGAGCTCAGAAAATTGTAAAAATATGTATGCTCTCGATAAAATATATATAAATAGTTGCGCCCCGGGGCTTCGCTCCCGTGGAAATTTCGGGACAAAAAGTACCCTGTGTGTTGTTTCAGGTCATTTTCTACCAGTATACCAAATTTCATAACAATACGTCCGATAGATGATGCGTGAAGAGGTAACAAACAAAATGACATAGGGTACTTTTCATTCCGTAAAAATGACTGTTCCCATGGGCGCGGGCGAAGCCACGGGCAAAAGTTAGCAGCAAATATTTTTTTCTTTTAAATATCTGAAGAGTATACCTGCACGTGTAGGGTTTCTCTCCCAAATGCATTCTCTTGTGGAACTTGAGCTGTTCAGCGCTGCACAAAGTCTTGCCACACACATCGCAGAGGAAACTGGACTTCACACCGTGCACCTGAATAGAACAGAGATCTTTAAAATGTTACAGAATAGAAGTTTTGTTGTTGTGTGCACCTACTTCTAAAAAGTGGTGTCTTATTAATTCGTATTAACTAGTGGTACGTCGCGAACTTGGACCTCGCGAAATCAAAGTTTTTGATGAGTTTTTACAAAATTGTGAATATTTTAAAAAAGAATAAAACTATTTCGTTGCACCCATAAACTTAAAAATTCTATTCGCATATCCTACACATCTTTTAAATTTCATCAAAATCGGACCAACAACGGTTCGAAAGTTATCACGTTACAAACATACATACAATAAAAAAAAATATTTTTGCCCCAAGTAGAATGTTAGACATCACTTTTCATCTATTTATATAAATCGATAAATAAAAAACATTGCTTGCTGTCTGAGACACTTTGAAGTGGAGGAGCATTCTCTTATAAAAACTTTTGGTTAATTATACATGTTTTCCTTTCATCAGCACTCGATAACAATCATATGTTTCAGTATACCTTTTGACTTTATTGTGTACTTACATTGTTATAATTACTGATAAAAAATGATACATACATTTATATTTAAAAAATGGTAAGCCCTTCTGGCATGATAGGGACCAACACTGTTTGAATGAGTTTCTTTCGGCACTTCTTCTCAGCAGTGGTCGTTCCGAAATGCTAGTAGTTTTAGCTTTGGTAAATATAATTTAATTTAGAATAGAAAGAGTGCCTGTGCAAGCCTAATTTCTGAATGATTTGATTTTGAGAAAATGTAGGATAGCAGAACCTGGGCTCCAACGCTCTATGGCCGCGAAAAAAATCCGGGAAAACTCTTAGAATATAAATATAAATATATTAGGACAAATCACACAGATTGAGCCAGCTAGTAAGTTCAAGACTTGTGCTATAGAATAATAACTCAACGATACTATATTTTACAACAAATACACATATATAGATAAACATCCAAGACCCGGGCCAATCAGAAAGAGATCATTTTCCATCGTGACCCGACCGGGGATCGATCCCGAGACTTCTCGGTTCAGAGGCAAGCACTTTTCCGAGGTCGACATTTATTAGAAAGAAACAGAGAATGCTTTTGTTTGAGAAAGGTTACCTTTAAATGTTGAGTGAGCGCTTTCTTCGAGTCACACGGCAGGGAACAGTGAATACACACATATCTTTTTAGGGTTGAAGTATGTGGGTGCACAGCGCTGCGGTGGGCTGTTAAATATCTGAGACAAATCTGATAAGATTAACTCTGATATTCATTTAATCAGTTCACTTTAAGCTAAAGTATGTTTTGTCATTAACACACTTTACTATATTTTATACTAGATGATGCCCGGGGCCTCGCTCCCGTGGGAACTTAGGTACAATATAGCCTATAGCAATCTTGGATAATGTACCTTTCTAATGGTGAAAGAATTTTTGAGGAAGAATACTTGAGGCGGGTAATCTCATCTCATGAACACGATATGATACACGGGCGCCACGAATACATTTATGAAACGCTCACCTCTTTATAATAATAGTATATTTATTTATTATTTATTACCTGACATAATTCTGATGATTTTAGATGATATTTTGTTGCATTCACTTATTAGGATTATCCTATAACTAGCTTTAGTCCGCGGCTTCGCGCGCGTGAATTTTCCACGGGAACAGTCACAACACTATTTCAAATTACATGTATATGCAAAATTTTAAGATACTATTATTATAAAGAGGTGAGCGTTTGTGAGTTTGTATGTTTGAGGGGGGTAATGTCATCTCACGAACGATTTCACAAATTCTAAATAAATGAAATTATAAATCTATTCGTGGCGCCCGTGTATTCATAAAATAGCATTTTTTATCACGTTCTAACATTCTTGTTAGAACGGGTTTATATAGCGTGTATTCATAAAATAGCATTTTTTATCACGTTCTAACATTCTAGTTAGAACGGGATTATATAGCGTGTATTCATAAAATAGCATTTTTTATCACGTTCTAACATTCTAGTTAGAACGGGATTATATAGCGTGTATTCATAAAATAGCATTTTTTATCACGTTCTAACATTCTAGTTAGAACGGGTTTATATAGCGTGTATTCATAAAATAGCATTTTTTATCACGTTCTAACATTCTTGTTACAATGGGTTTATATAGCGTGTATTCATAAAATAGCATTTTTTATCACGTTCTAACAAAAAATCACTTGGACAAATTATGCCAGAATAGATCCCAACTAACATTATAAAGGAAATTCCCACGGGGCGAAGCCCCGGGGCGCAGTTAGTAAGGAACAAAGATATAAAATTTGAATTAGCCCCAAAGTAAGTTCGAGACTTGTGTTATGGGATACTAACTCAACGATACTATATTCTATAACATATACATATATAGATAAACATCCAAGAGCCAGATCAATCTGAAATAGATCATTTTCCATGTTGACCTGACCGGGGATCGAACCCGGGACCTTCCATTGGGTCGCGGAGGTCAACAAATTACTCTCCTTACAATTTCTTACCTGTTCATATGAAATGCCAGGCCACAAATCTCACAGATGAATGGTTTCAGACCATTATGAACGTTCTGATGTTGCTCGTACCATGTCCGTACGTCAAAACCTTTTTCGCACGTTTCACATTTATACTGAAAAACACAGAATAATTCATCCTTACATTCCTATAACAACTTTTTAATTTATGTAATTTTTGCCACAAGCTTTTAATATCATCAGAGAGTTCTTAAAAATCCATGTCGCGCTGTAAACGACTGAGGAGTTCCCTCGTTTGGAGCCGATCCGGGCAGCGCCATCAGGTCATGCCGTCCATAATAATACACTGTTATGGAAACTGAAGCGACGTGGGTTTCGACTCTGTAGGACAATTGGAAGTAGGGGAAATCTAAATTGCAAGATTCGATTACAGACAACGGGACAGGTGAAACTTGTAAAAAGAAGTGCCCATGTCGTGTCTGTCTATTTGTGCGCGTTAAACTCAAAAAGTACCGGACGGATTTTTGTACGGTTTTCACCAATAGATAGTGTGATTTCTAAGGAAGGTATATAATATTATCAGGAAGGTGTGTAATTTATTATGGTTTTACCCGAGTGAAGACCAAATATATTTTTTGATAAATAACGGCGACCTCGGTAGCGCAGTGGCAAGGTTCTTGCCTCTGAACCAAGAGGTCCCGGGTTCGATCCCCGGTCGGGTCATGATGGAAAATGATCTTTTCCGGATTGGCCCAGGTCTTGGATGTTTATCTATATATGTATTTGTTATAAAATATAGTATCGTTGAGTTAGTATCCCATAACACAAGTCTCGAACTTACTTACAGCTCAATCTGTGTCATTTGTCCTAATATATTTATTTATTATTTATTAACTGACATAATTCTGATGATTTTAGATGATATTTTGTTGCATTCACTTATTAGGATTATCCTATAACTAGCTTTGGTCCGCGGCTTCGCGCGCGTGAAATTTCCACGGGAACAGTCACAACACTATTTCAAATTCCATGTATATGCAAAAATTTAATATGATAAATGTAAGTTTGACATATAAATAGGAATAAATAAATTCTTGTCACCTTATGCTCAGTCTTATTGTGTCTCTTCTCGTGTGTCCGCAGTGCTCCTAAATACACCGTACTGTACCCACACTGGTGTGAACAAAACAACTTTGCCTCATTGTGGACTCTGCCGTGCCTGATGATTTCTGATGCTGTTTTGTACGTTCTACCTAAAGGTTCAAAATTGTTTTTTACAAAAAAATGTTTTTGACACAAGATTTTGATGAAATTTAATAGGTATGTAGTTAGTATCAGTCAATAGAATTTTTAAGTGCGTGTGGCATCGGCAAATCGGTTAAGTAGTTTATGAAATATTCACAACTTTGTAAAAACTCGTCAAAAATTTATAGTGTTCGCGCGGTCTAAGTGCGCGGCGGACAACAAATAGTAAATTGTTACAAAGAATTGTGTCCAATATCAACTAATGGCATTCTCTACCAATCAACCATAATGCCGGCTCCACACTGTCGTCGAACAGTTTGTATAGAACAGTTGGTATATGTTATATATTGGCCTAGTACTTGCTCACTTTATTAATAGATAAAATGTGTATAGTCTGTGGCTTCATGTTGACACTTAATGTGACATGTGACATTACTTCACTTTGTTTTTTGCCGCCAATACACAACACTGACAACAGCTACTTAGCGTGTTTCATTTATACACAATTAATTGTTATTTCGAACATAACAGTATACAATGCTGGTTTTAAACGCACTCATACTAACTACGCAATGTTCACGCATACGCTTCGGCATGTGTACGAGTTCGGCGACAGTGTGGTACAGGCATAAGACCAAACGTTGGTGTGATTAACTTTATTCAACCACAATTATATTTAATCAAAAGGTTTTTGCTTATACTTACCACATATTTTACATTGATACGGCCTGTCCTCAGAATGTCCTATCAAATGTCTACCTATATTTTTCTTAGTCCTATATTCCTTGCTACATACACTACATTTATATACAACTATACTGCCAGACACTTCTGTTGTGTACCCGTCTACTTTATAACAATCTTTTTTATTAAAATGAACCAATTTGTAATGTTTCAATAGATTTGTTTGAGTATCTAACATCTCAAAACATGTTAAGCATTTATGTGTTTTTGTGACCAAATTTATATTGTTCTCAATTTTAATTTCAGCGTTTATTTTGTTCTGTTTTACTTTTGATAACAATTCATCGTCCGATGATGTATTTGTTACTGTTTCATTGTCACATTCAATTTTTAATTCATCATTATTTATGTCGATATCGTCTGCAGAAATGTTTGTTGTGGTGTTTTCCTTATTTTCTAATGATTCATAGGATTCTTTTTTTACATTGCGCTCATTTCTGATTTTTGAATATATATTTTTTCTATCCCTATCATGTTTTAAATGTTCCAGTAACAGATTTTCGTTTTCAATTATTTTTTTTCGGAATTCAAAAGCTTTGTAGATCTTGTTAATACACGATTTGCAAATCTGATTGGGTAACAGTTCCTTGTATTCAATCTGAAAAACAAAATGTTAATTTTATTATACCTTCAAAAGTTAAGCATATTTCAAGCTGAAAATATTGAAAAGTGCAATATTGATAAATATGTATACATATTTATCAATATTGCACTTTTCAATATTTGGTAGCCTATGTTTGTTTTGGGGTTCGTTAACTATGTCTCATAGATTTAGGAAGTACTTCACAGTTGTACGTAGTACCTACTAATTCCATGCTATGTCTGTTGTAAAACGCGTGACAGTAGCCCAAAGGGTGCGCAAACATATGCACACCATTTGACCTTGGAGGTAAAAGGTCATTGCCCTGAGGTCACTGACCTAAAATTAATTGACCTCAGAGGTCACTTTTTTCGAACTTAGGAAAATTTCGACATTGTTTGGACTTACTTTGCAATTAGAATATTTGTATGGATTGTTGGTAGGACTCTTAACAGGTATTCACGGCAAAAAAAATAGATTGAAGCTATTGTTTCGCCCTATCCAGGCCTCGCTGGGGAAAACCATAATAAATTACACACCTTACTCGGGTATGTATGACACTTCTATTTTTAAAAACCCGCATCAAAATCCGCTGCATAGTTTTAAAGATCTAGGCATACTTAGGGACAGACAGGCAGTGGGAAGCAACTTTATGTGGTTGAACAGTTCTAAACTCACTTTTACCGAAAAACATGATTGGATCATGACTATAATGTCCGTATCGTCTGAAAAGTTCTTCAAACATTCTTGTGAAATAGATAAACACAATCTACATATATCTTCCATTTGTAATCAATTTCTCTCTCTTCTACAAACAAAAATACAAATAAATAAACAAAACAAACTCTCGCGGCTCGCTCGCTCCATAAGTACGCTTCATGATAAATGACAGGTGCGCAGCGCAGGCCGGAGCCGCACACTTTATCGAAAACAAACTCAATGTTCAACGAAACAAAACGAAAACGAACAACAGTAACTTACTAATAGGGAGTATTACTGCACATTTATCCCGCCAGAATTAAATTTGTTATGATATTTTTATTGACATAGCAATTAGAATTAATTGCTATGTCAATTAAAACGTTTATTTTAGAGTACTTTATTAATCCGTTCATTATGTAAGCATTCGTTTGTGAAAATATACAACACTGTAGCTTAATAGGAAAAATAGTTTTCCATAAGAAAAAAAACTTCGATAACTGTGGGATACGCCTGACGCTGTAAAATTTTCGAGCCAATAAACGGTCGAAAAAAAGCTCGAAACCCTACACACATGAAGATTTATTAAAATATGGACTTCAAACAGGTAAGATTTTCAGGTCAGTCAAAATCAAGTTTATCAGTTTATGATCACATAATGCAGAACGCAACCTACAAGTGTTATTACTTTCAGGATAACCCACGAAATCCTTCCTTTTTCCTTTTTCCTTCCTTTAAACCCACACCACGATTGCGTTGAAGGTATTTTTGGTCGTAAATCTGCAACAATATTGAAAATTGACGCTTTTTGCCATTGGCAACGTTTGTGTACCTTAGTTGTACCAGTAGCGCCATCTACGCTGAGCTTTGCCTAAATGCCCTATTCACTTTTCATACCGTTACCTTTAGTAACTTAATGTAACGTTATTTATTAATGTTATTTATACTATACATATGGTGACGTTAACACGCCCGAGCTAAGTGGCATAATGGCATGTGGGAGTTGTGTGCCCAACTCTATCTGTCATCAAATTGTTTTGACATTTTCCATTGCATTTTCCCTTTTGAAGATTTGAGGCAAGAAAAGCAAAGCAAACAAAATTGAATAAACTATACTACCTATGATTGTTTTACGATTGTGTATTTACTACATATATGGAATTAGGAACAATGGAAAAATTTTGGAAGTAAAGTTATGGTTACAGTACATGAAGCAATAATAGGTATAATAATGGAAGAAAAAACAATAGCTAAATACTGTTTGGGTTGTTTGGTGAAAAGCAATGAATTTCCCTTGGAGCTGATTACTTTACAAAACGAAGGTTTAAAAGCTATATTGCAGGTAATATAGCTTTAAAATTTCTAATAAATTGGTGGGCATTAGAAAACGCGGTCTGATAAATATCTAATAACTTCTATAAAATCAAGGTTTTTTGATAATACAATAACAAAAACAAAATATGTACAATATGGAAATAACTCTAGACATCATCCCTTTTTTAGGAATGCTGTTGAAGTCTGTCAATACTATGGGAGGATCCTATTCTATGAGAACTTAAAAATCGTTCTTATTGAATACCTATGTTATTACTAACACAGGTGTCAGATTTTATTCAGGCCGCCTAAAAGCATCTGACATTAACATTACCTACCTACATGTAGTGGTAGGTAGGTACTTACCACTAAATGTACTTAGTTGCTCACTAGTTATATAGTTTAGCTCATTAGTTTGTACACAGCTGTGTACAAACTGATGAGCTAAACCGTCAACCAGTATGCAGATTTCCTCACAATGTTTTCATTCACTGGAAGGGAGTGGTGGTCTAGTATGAAAGTTTTTGAAATTGATTATGTTTCCCAGATGGACAAGTTGCTTTTATGTTACATCTGCAAGAAGATCGCTCAACATGTAGATTTATTCATACAGAATGTCCAAAGTAATCAGATTTTGATGGAGAACTTTAGTATTGTAAGTATTTCATTATTATAATTTTTTTTAGCCTATCAACGTGTCCCACTACTGGGCCTTTCACAAATCACTGCTGAGTACAGTCTGTTGCAACATAGTTTATTATGTGAAATGAAATTTATTTATTTCATAAAACAATGAATACATTGTGTGTTGATTTACACCCAAAAACATTTAAGTCCTTACTAGTAATAGGGTTTATTAGTTTTTAAAATATTTTTATGCCCAAAGTTTGTGAGGAGTGAGGATTTCTGACACAAGTTTTTTTTTGCTTAAAAGAATTTCTCAAAAATGTGTTGTAAATTATGTCATTCTCGAGGCTCTTCATAGTCTTATTCCTCATGGATTAAGGTCATGTCATTATGTGGAATGATACACACAGACTTTCTTGGCACTATTAATGGAGTGGTTTGCCAGTTTGCCACACACACAGGTTGATAATCATTGTTAGTGCAGGTTGTTCAACCTCGCAATGAGAATTTTTTATTTATTTAATATATTTTTATTATCTTGTTTCTTTAACACATTACAGGATGCAGATTCAGCTTTTGAAATAATAAGATCCCAGACTCAACCTTTTATAGCCTTAAGTCGTATATCGCTGGAGAGTATATCGCTGACTGATGATGGCGTCATCACCGATGAACAGTTTTTAACGTTCCACAGTTCCAATAAGGTGAAGATCAAGCTTGAGGAAGTTAAGGAAGAAAGTGAATTCCCGGACCACCTCGAAGGAGAGTTTGTGGATGATTCAGGTAAATCTGTTTGTTTGAAATAACTTCATTACCCATCCTGCGGCTCTATAACCCTATATGGGTCTTGCGCATAACAAAATCAAAGAAAGCTTCACAATCCCAAACGCACCCAGGAACATGCAAAGATGATAGAGAGTAACATAAACTTTTGTGTTTAAATTTTGAATATAAATTTATATATTTAAATTCCTTTTAAGTTATCTGCTGAACTGATTTTTATGAAATTTGCATGTATGTATGCTAAGTTAAATAGCTTAATATATATAGTTAATTGGTATGACCAATGCACTGGATCTATATATATATATATATATATATATATATATATATATCTATATATATATATATCTATATATATATATATATATATATATATATATCTATATATATATATATATATATCTATATATATATATATATATATATATATATATATATAGACGCATACATACAATGTACATGTTATAGATATTTGGACTGGCATATGTTGCTCTTATCCAGAAAGTACTGTTAAACTTTGCTGTATAGATATTTAGAGTAATTCATATGTGTTTCAGATTTGTATTATATTTTCAGACTTCCACGCCCAATTTGTAAAGGAGGAAGATGATTTTCCACTAAAAGAGTTGTTTAAAGTTGAATTAAAGAATAGTATAAACTCCAAGCACAGAAAAAGGTCTGGCAAGAAACACAAAATCAATACTAAAACTAAGGTAAAACAAGAGGATAATGCCAAGATATTGGATAAAGGTAAAAAAATCTTTGCAACTGAGTTATTGCCACAAGATGGCGGTATGTAAGCGTAAAAGTCATCACGTCACACATACCTTTAGGTGACTTGAATATTAAGCCCAAGTTTAATTTAAAAACTAAACCCCATGGACAATATTTAATAAAAAAAAGATCTTTTTTTATATGTAATATTTGAGCTGAACTGTAATATTTTGAAGATCAAGCTGTGTAATATTTTGAAAATCCAGTAGATTTTATATATAGTGATGGATAGAATAAAACTTGGAATAACATAGTGTACTTTTCATCCCGAAATTCGCATAGCAGCAAAGCCCCGGGGCGCAGCTAGTAATACAATATACATATTTTATTTTTAATTTTCAGATATTTTTGTTATGCTATTTTTTTTTATTCATCATACATAATGTTTTTCAGATATTACAGCAGTAGAACAAATATTTATAACCAGGGAACAATGTATGAAAGAGAGAGAGAAAAAACTGAAAGATAAAATCTATTTGGACGCCATTTTTAAGTGTGTGGACTGTATTAAAGGGTTCACATTCAAAGCTAGCTACGACAAGCACATGGAAAAACATAGTGAGGTATTTTTTTGTATTCTATTAATATAGTAAATGAGAGAGTCTGGCTATCTGTCTGTCATGCTTTCACGACTAAACTGCGGTCAGACCTGTGGGCAAAAGCTAGTGCTAAATTATCAATTTAAAGAAAAGTAAACTCTATATTATGAAAACTTTAATGGTTTATTTTAAACGTCGCTATATGTAATTGGATTGGAATGCATTTGTTTTTATTTATAAGACTGTGGATCGAAAGGTCCCTGGTTCGAATCCTACTCATGCCACATAAGTTTGTATACCAATCTGACTCATGTATGTAGTAGTTTTCATCGACCACCACTTGCTTCCGGTGAAGGAAAACATCGTGAGCAAACCTGCACACTGGTTGATTATTAACTTGTGTGTGAAATGGAGAAGGCAATGGCAAACAATTCCTTTAATAATGCCAAGAAAGTTGTGTGTGTTTCATTCCATTATGAAGAAGAAGATAATTTATTACCAACCTAATGCATTGCTGTGACAGACTTGTCCCGTGCTGCCGAGTGAACAGACAGTTTTAATAATTGTATATTTTATTATTTGATCACTTGATTAAATGAAATTAATTTCTTATATGGGTCTAGCGAAACTTGAAATAAATGATTTTTTTTTTAACGACTGAATCAAACATTGAATATTCGTCAATATTAATTTTTCACGTTATTTATTTTAGAAAATGGGCGACTATGAGTGTGATATATGCAGACAAAGAATGAACTCTGAAGATAAATTACTAGGGCATAAGAAATACCACGAAATGTAAGTACATCTGCATTATCTACATCTAATGCATTATCTACATCTAATTGCATCGTAAATGAACTAGTTATTTGTAACCATCATCTGGAAAGGTCATCTCTGGAAAGCACTAATAAGTGCTTTCCAGAGATGACCCTGACCCAAAAATGAAATCACGAACACGCGAGGATGAAATTTCCTGTCCTCGCGTGTTCCTGGTTTTATCATTGGCCGTAATGCTCCGAGTGTATAAAACAAATTAAAAATTCAATATAAATGATTCGGCTGTGTTTTTAGAACCGGTCGCCTGTCTGACGTCAAAGCTCTTTGGGAATGTTGTTGTTGCCCTTCGGCTGTCTGCGTGTGTACGTGGCACCGTAGGTCATCAACGGGTGAACCGATTTGGATGTGGTTTTTTTTATTTTTATTTGATAGCTTAATTTTTATGCGGTGGTTCTTAGATATGTTCGATCAAAATCGGTTCAGCCGTTCAAAAGTTGTAGCGAAATGAGTATTGAATGTCGGGGGTTTTTTTCTTTGTCTAACAAATAAGCTTCTTATAAGTACTAATATTAACTTGGAGCTACTCATCATGGATTTAACTACTAACTAATACCGCATCTTATCACTACACTTACCACTATATAGGAATTTTTACAACGTCCTTTATATATTTAACTGTACATATTGTTACCGATACATAAGCCGTTCCCTGCATTAATTTATACTGTGGGCTGGCGGCAATGCGTATGCTTTTACTTATACTGTGACACGCGCAAATAACGCGCCTTATTTGGTAATGTTCGCGGTCCTCGATCGTGATTGGCGCTCGCAGTCGCTATAGTCCGTTGATAGCATCACGCGTTCCCGCTTCCCGCGCCCGCTCTCAACTCAGTCTGTGGCGTCGTTCGTCTTGTGACAGTCGTGTGTGTTAAGATAAATGTTCCGTGATTGTAAAGTGTTAAGGCTCCTCATTGTACGATAATAAACGCTGTTGTACCTACCTAAGTCCACAAATATTTCTTTTCTAATACATATTGTACATGATACTGGTTTTTATTTCCACCAGACGTTACAAATGCGGCGCGTGCGACTTAACAAGAATATGTAAAACAACGATAATGGATCACTACGCTGTGTTTCATTGCTATGACTTCCTACAACACGTCTGTTCCTACTGCTCTAAGCAGTTCAAGTAAGATATGCTTATTTTGTTACTAGCGCCGTATGGCTTCGCTCTTGTGGGAATTTCGGAATAGATACTCTGTTATTTCGAGTTATGTGTTATCCGTGTACAACATTTCATTGGAATTCGTCCAGTAGATTTATATAAAACCATTTGAATAAAAAATCTCGATCACATCTGTCTACGCGCATGCGCTGTGACGACGAGCTCGCGCCTGCGCGATGTTTGTTTTCTTTAAAAAAACCAATGCTGTCATCGACCATTTTTAGCTGTTGGTATTTTAAATGTATTGCTCGTGATTTACCAGCCCTAAATAAACAATCTTTGTCAAATACCGAGTATAATTATTTATAATATATACTCAGACAAGATCCTACAGTTTGGTCCTTCGAGCCGGATAAAGTTTCGCTTTCATAACATTAGTACGATTTAAAATATATTAATCTGACTTTTTAATTACTAGTATATTAAAATCAGTTATTAAATTATCTGGATCTCGTAATAGTCGTTAGTTATAAACACTTCAAACGGTGTACTATACTTAAATAAGTATACTGACAGATACTAAGATAGATTTAAGTTTTGAAATAAATAAATAAATACTCATACGCCCATGTGACTTACAGTCCTGGTTGAGACACACAGTCTTGGGCTGAAGTTCTATGTTGTAGTGGTATAAATTCCATAATTCGAATTTTTATTTTATTTTCAGACGAAAAGCGTCTCTTAGAAAGCACATTTTTAACCGACACAGACAAAAAGAGAGGGTTCTGTGTATTTACTGCAGTAAAACGTACGCCAGTATGGAGGTGTTGAAGTCTCATATGATTACGTATGTTCATTTTTTATACTAGTTACATATCGTGTCTCCACACCAGTGGGAACTTTTTTACTTACTTGACTAAGTGACGTTTAGCGAAAATGACGTGGGAAAGTGACAACTATTTTATGTTTGTTAACTTTATATAGTGACATTGTAAACCCCAGTGTTAAGACATAGCTGTCTTCATTAATACCTAAAAATACCATCTAATACCTATGTTTCACAATGAATTGTTATGAAAATAAATAATTTCAAATATTATTTATTCATAGGAGGCATCCAAAAGAAGTGTCAGCAGGCAAAAGGAGTAAAAAGTGCGTTTGTCAAGTCTGCGGCATGGCGTTCGGTTCCCCGTCGCAGCTCAAGAAGCATGGCTTGAAGCATTCTGACCTTAGGGAACACTACTGTGTGGAATGTGATAAGTAATATCCCGTATTCAATATGCCTTTAAGCGCTTAAAACATGGCTAGAGTTTATTAAATCACACCTAGAGTGTATAAAAAAAACCTATCCTGTATTTGATAAGCCTGTAAGCACTTAATAAAACACGCCTAGAGTGTAAAATAAAAAAAATCAGGACTCGCGTTTTGCTATATCTGCCTAGTGCGTAAACGCGAAAAAGAGAGAAAGAATTATGTACTTTGTTATACTATTAGAAAAATAATTGTAAGAAAAAATAATGGTAAGCTCTTCTGATAAGATAAGATTAGAAAAATAACGAGTTTCTTTCGGCATTTCTTCTTAGTAGTGGTCGTTTCGAAATGCCAGTAGTTTGTAGCTTGTGAGAAATTACGATTTAATATAAAATTTGACGTGAAAAAGTGCCTGTGAAGCTTTAATTTCTGAATAAATGATTTGATAAATATCTATTCCGTATTCGATATGCCTTTAAGCACATAAAACACGCCTACTAGAGTGTATTAAATCACACCAAGAGGCCCGTCTCGCATTAAACAAAAACACGGATAGAGTGTTTCAAAACCGTGCAAAAACTGGTCGAAAATCTGCCTAGAGTGTCTCTTGTGAACGTGAATAAGTCAATCACTCCTGGCGTGTAAAATAATTCAGTTTGTATTAAAATCAATAATATTGACAGATGTAATTTTGATTTATTTTTCAGAAGCTTCAAGACCGAAGAGACGTTAAAATACCATTTGACAACAACCGCATCCCATGTCAATTATATGGAATTACCGTAAGACCTTTTTTTAACCACCGACGCAAAAAGAGGAGTGCTTTAAGTTTGACCGCTAAGTGTCTGTCTGACTGTGTACGTGGCACCGTAGCTCGTCAAGGGGTGAACCGATTTGGATGCGGTTTATTTTATTTGATAGCTAATTTTCATGCGGTGGTTCTTAGATATGTTTGATCAAAATCGGTTCAGCCGTTCAACAGTTGTTTAGCGAAATGAATATTGAAATTCGGGCGTTTTTTTAATTTGTCTAACAAACTTGTTTGGTAACTTGTAGGTTTCCATGCGTACACTGTGATAAAAGGTTTGGGACAAAAAGGAACTTGGAACACCACACCAACAGAATTCATCTCAAAGTCAAACCTTTCCCTTGTGATTGTTGTGAAAAGGTAAGTTTTAAGTGGACCCTGGACGTCGCAGCCGAAAATTAAACTGGAATTGAAAGTAGTGGAGTATGTTTATAATTGACCGAGCGATCGAGTTCTCACATTCTACTTGGCGCAGAAATAAATTTTTTGTATGTATGTTTGTAACGCGATAACTCAATGAAATTATCACATTGTCTACAGGCGTACGTAAGTAACTGGGCGCTATCGGAACACAAGCGTCTTGTCCACGAGGGTTACAAGAGACCATTGCGGTTCCCTTGTCCTATGTGTGACAGAGTTTTTGACGTGAGTATACCTAAAATGTTTGTTCGTAATAAAAATCTGATAATTTTATCGGAAATTCCTTCACAGGCGCTTTATCACGTCATATTTTGCACTAGCTGCGCCCCGGGGCTTAGCTCCCATGGGAATTTTAGGATGTAAATGTATATAAAAAGTAAAGTAAGCTATTCCAGTTTTTTTTTTATTTACTTCATTTATTAATTTTATTTAGTATACACAACAGGTTACAATAAATGCAAACAGATCAAAAGTTATGAGCCAGACTGTGACCTAAAAGCGTGTACACACAACATGACAAACATATAAAAACAGCTCCACAAAGCAACAAAATGCTAAGCAAACAATTTTTCTTTTTTCCTTTTATTGGAATAACACGTAGGATATTTATAGGATATCTTCCGTGCTTCGTATGAGATTTCGTATGAGAGAGTAACAAACACACATACATCCTCACAAACTTTCGCATCCTAATTATAAATGCGAATATTCAGGATGTGTGTAAGTATATTTGTAACTTTCACGCAAAATCTACTGGATTGATCGATGTAATTTGGTACACGGATAGAATATAACCTGGAATAACACATAGGGTACTTTTTATCCCGAAATTCCCGCGGGAGCGAAGCCCCGGGGCGCAGCTACTTCATAATATTAGTAGGATATAAATACCTACAGTGATAATATTTATGTGGGCCGCGATCCCGTTTGCCTGTTTGTGGTAAAAACTTTTCCTTTTCGCAGCGCAATCAAATCTTAAAGGCGCACTTGCGCACGCACACAGGCGAGCGTCCGTATCAATGTCCGCAATGTCCGGCCTCGTTCGGACAGTCCAGCGCACTCGGGACACACAACAAGCTGGTACACCTCAGACTCACCAGGGACGGGAAACCTAAGTCCAGCGTCAAATGAATTGACATTGAATTGTGAATTATTAAAAAAAAAAAAAACATGTTTATTGGACACTAGATGTTGCCCGGGGCCTCGCTCCCGCGGGAATTTTGAGATAAAATATAGCTTATAGTAATCTTGGATAATGTAACTTTCTAATGGTGAAACAATTTTTGAAATCGGCGCGGTAGTTACGGAGATTAACCCTATAATAGTATTAGATGTCAGTTTTGTCACGAGCGTGGCAAAATAAATCATATCCGTGCATTTTATTGTTGAGGAGATCTGTCTAAAACTGATGTAATTTGTTTAAGAAAATTATATTTTTGCCACAAGCTTTTATTGTCGTCAGAAAGATCATATTGTATTCAACATGTGACAAAAATTTTAAGATCACGACGTTTTGTAGGACTAATATTATAAATGTGAAAGTTTGTGTGTGTGTGTGTGTGTGTGTGTGTGTGTGTGTGTGTGTGTGTGCGTGCGTGCGTGCGTGCGTGCGTGCGTGCGTGCGTGCGTGCGTGCGTGCGTGCGTGCGTGCGTGCGTGCGTGCGTGCGTGCGTGCGTGCGTGCGTGCGTGCGTGCGTGCGTGCGTGCGTGCGTGCGTGCGTGCGTGCGTGCGTGCGTGCGTGCGTGCGTGCGTGCGTGCGTGCGTGCGTGCGTGCGTGCGTACGGATTATTATGAAATTTGGTACACGGGTAGAATTTAACCTGGAATAACATATAGGATACTTTTTATCCCGAAATTCCCACGGGAGCGATGCCCGGGGCGCAGGCGCAGCTAGTTGGCTGATGTGTTAACTCGGAACGACAAATTGTAGCCATAAATTATATCAACAGATTGTACTCTTATATTATGTAAATATTGTATGTAACATTGTGATATTAACTATGTTAAATAAATGTATGCAGCACAGCAGTTTCAGCTTGATTTTTACCTTTAAATATTATGGAAAAAAATCACTGCCATTTCTTAAAAACTAATTGGAAAATTAAAAACTTAACTGCACTGTTGGTCCGATGTCTTTTTTGATGTCTCTTCCATAAAGACACACCTATAAGCTTTTGTTCGCGGCTTCGCTCGCGTGTTTCATCTACGGGGTCTGTACTTTTTTTTTAACTGAAAGTACCATATTATGTCATCCGTAAGTACTTCCTAGATAGTGTGTTTATGGAATTTCAGAAAATTGCTGAATACTTACTATATTTAATATTTAATATTCACAAATATTTAGCATTTAATATACTAATTTTCCCTTTTATGATAATTATTAGAAATACTTGGTAGTTCCGGCCTAGAATGGGACTATTCCATATTCTCCCGTGGATGTCGTATGGGACGAGTAAGAACCAGCGGATAGGCAATCATTGCCAAACTGGATCTTTAGAAATTGCGGCGTTATCAAAACAATTTCTTACAGGCAACGAAGCAAACATGAGAAATAAAGACAGTAAGTTACATATCCGGCTATAAAATCTGTTGAATATGAACATCTTCCAGTAACAAACAGCCTTAGTTCAAGCCGTAGTTATCCGCAGCGCGGCAATACACAAATAGAAAATGAAAAAATATTTAAGTAAGTACCTATTCATTAACTTACGGCGTCGTAACAATAGTGACTGAAGTCTCCTTTCGCGTTGTCTGTCTATCCTTATGCTTAAATCTTCAAAACTACGCAACGGATTTTGATGCTGTTTTTTTTAGTAGATAGTGTGATTTCTCTAGTCTGATTTCTTCTGACGACCTCGGTGGCGCAGTGGTAAGGTTTTTGCCACTGAACCGAGAGTTCGATCCCTGGTCGGGTCATGATGGAAAATGATCTTTTTCTGATTGGCCCGGGTCTTGGATGTTTATTTATATATGTATTTATTATAGAATATAGTATCGTTGAGTTAGTATCCCATAACACAAGTCTCGAACTTACTTTGGGACTAGCTCAATTTGTGTGATTTGTCCCGATATATTTATTTATTTTATTTATTTATTTCTCAGGAAGGTTTGGGTGTAAAATTTATTATGGTTTTACCCGAGCGAAATTGGGAGGGGGCGCTAGTATTAGATAAAACAATAGTCTGACCTATGATCTTGGGTGAAGTATACAGAAATGAAAATGAAGGCTTTTTTTATAATAAAGTTAAATAAATAAAGGACCGTAGGTCACATCTGTACGCTTTCTCTCTCATGTTAACGTTTTCCCGGTTGCCTCTCAGCCGTTGAGCGTCGGTGCCCAGGGCAGGGACCTAACAAGCCGTTCGTTTGCTTAATCCTTTAAAAACCTTTCCCATATTCTTGTCTTACCTGTTCAATGGCTAACCCAATCCAATGACTATCCCATATGGTGAGGCTAACCCTTTCAAAGGATTTCCCATATGATATGGCTAACTCTTTCGAAGGGGTAACCCGTTCGTTATAGCGCTTACTCTGTTTGGCTTTCCCCTTAAATGCCTGCGGGGGGAGAAGGGTGTAGTTTTCATCACACCCCGCTCCTGCGCAAATTTGCGTAGCTCCGTGTGTGAAGAGCCTAAATGACACGAAACGACACATTGAATCGTGTAAATAAGAAGCAAAATCAAAAAATACAATTTACCAATTCAGAAATAATCAAGAACATTGAAGCTATTAGAGAAAGTCAGGAAGGATTGACTCGAAGGGTAGAGTTAATGGAAAAAGAGAAGCAAGATATGGTTATGACCATCGAACAATTGCGAACAGAAGTCAGGGACCTCCAGCTCACCTCCAGACCATCTACTGTCGAGATCAGAAACGTCCCCTGCTCTGAAAATGAAACGACACAAGATATTTTTACTCATATCATCAAGGTCGGTGAGGTGGCTTGTACCAACACCCAGCTGTCTGACATACGGGATGCTTATCGTCTGCCAGCGAAACCAGGCAAACCTAAAACAATCGTCGCTGAATTTTCCACGGTCCCACACAAGAATAATTTTCTGTCGGCCGTTCGTAAGTTTAATCAGTCTCGTGTAAATGAAGAAAAGCTGAATACGTCATTAATAGGCTTGGATGCTAAAAATAGCCCAATTTATGTATCAGATTTCATTGCTGGCAGCAAGCGAAAATTATATTATATATGTCGCGAATTTGCAAAAACCCACAATTACAAATTTTGTTGGGCAGTGAATAATAAAATCTTTTTGCGTAAAAATGAACACGCACATGCTATCAAAATAGACTCTGAAATGAATCTGAAAGATATTGAGATGCAGTGACTAGGCTGCCCCATGTGTGAACTATCTTGTACTTTTTCTGTTTTCTTTTTTATTTTTAAAACATTGATGTTAGTTTTTCATTATCTACTCTCGGCTTCTGACTCTCTGCTTTTTTGTATTTTTACATGTAATTACACTCATTCAGGTAACTTCACCACACTTACACACACACTATACTTGCACATAAATCACACAACTAATGTACTGTCAATAAAATATAACTGTGAAATCTTGGGTATAACAAATTTGTGTGTAGTTTTCTTCTTGTGTCGAATATACTCATGTCGGTCTTTCGCCTATCCGACTAGTACCTTCCTTGGGCAAGATCACTCTAGTTTCCAGAAACCTTTCTACTGTATTTGTTTATTTACTTTTAATTACGATTTTAGATAATATCAATATTTTATCTTCGGAACTGGAGAACCTTGCCGTATCGAAGGCCTTCACTTGTCGCCCGGAGGAATGTGTTAATTATTTACAACGTGATAATAAAATCATTAGCGTAGTTCATTTAAATATTCGCAGCATAAATCACAATTTCGATGAATTTCAAGCTTTGTTAGCGGCTATGGACATGCCAACAGAAATCATTATTTTGACCGAGTGTTGGCTACCCACAGCACCCTATCTCCCAGATCTTAGTGGCTACAATGCACATCATACCCATAAAAACTTTAATCAAAATAGCGGAATCGTAATATATATAAAAAATAACCTTGACTGTAAGATCTATGAGCCGGATTGCATCAAGGAAGCTAACTGCCTGGTCTGCGAAATCGGTGGGGAAATTGCAATTGTAAGTATATACCGATCGCCATCATATACCAATGCTGATGTCTTTCTAAATAGTCTGAACAACCTGTTCTTGACTCTGTCTCGTTTTCAGATACTTAGCCTCATTGGTGACATAAATATAGATATTAAACAAGACTCAGAAGACTCACATCTGGACGAGTATTTGGATCTTAATGCTAGCCATGGTCTCTTACCCGCCCACAACTTCATCACCAGAGGCATAAAGTGCCTGGATCACGTGATGTTAAGGTCAAAGTTTCCCTCCACTACACTAGTAGTTGATTCACATTTGACCGATCACAAACCTACCATACTTATGGCGAACCTAAAACGAAAACTTTCAGTAATTCCTAACACTCGAATTAAAATAGATCACGATTCCATTAAGGCGGCTATTATGAACACAAATTTTTCACACATTTTTTGCATGCATGACGTTAATGTAGCTGTGAATAGCCTCATAAGCACAATCTCGGCTATTATTAAAACAAATACACGAACAATTAAATTAACACGAACCACCAAAAATATTAAACCCTGGATAACACCTGGCGTCATTAGATGTATCCGTAATCGCGACAGAATGCACAGAAAATTGCAGCGAAACCCCGAAAATGTTATACTCAAGACCACATACACAAGATATAGAAATTTCATAAATAAACTACTCAAAAACTTAAAGACAAATTACTATACACAATTATTGAGCAACACAAAGAACAATATAAAAACAACTTGGAACGCTATCAAAACTATAACGAACACTAAATCTATTAACTCAAACTCAAGACCACTTCTTAATTTGGATGAAAACCCAAATGCTTCTGTTAATCTGGTAAATAACTTTTTTATTAACGCTGGTAAAGATTTGGCTCAAGCTATACAAAATCGTAGTAAACCCTCAAATCCGAGTCATATTCTTCAGTCTGAACGTGACTCCCTTTTTCTTTATGACGTCGACGAAAATGAAATAGACTCAATAATAACCAGCCTCCGCAGTGATTGTGCTGTAGGCTGGGATGGAATATCCGCACGTATCATTCAGTCCTCTCGTAAAATTTTTGTTCCAATCCTTACCCATATATGCCAGTTGGCACTGTCGACAGGTATCTTTCCTGATGCCCTTAAAAAAGCCTTAGTTCACCCGATCCTTAAAACCGGAGATAAACACGTAGTTACTAACTACAGGCCTATATCCATCCTAACTGCATTATCCAAAATCCTTGAAAAGGTACTTAATAAGCGCTTAGTTGCCTTTTTAGAGTCTAAAAAGATAATTGCGGGGAACCAATTCGGATTTAGGAAGGGTGTTAGCACCGAAGATGCTGTCAACTCTCTGCTGGAAACGGTAGTGCAGGGCCTGGATGATAAGGACAGATGCGTCGGACTGTTCCTTGATTTCTCGAAAGCATTCGACACTGTCTCGATTCCATTGCTTTTGAACAAACTGGAGAGGATCGGGGTTCGCGGGCTGGCTTTGTCCATCTTCAGGGATTACTTGCAAGATCGTTTCAAGCAAGTTAAAATAGGAGATTATGTTAGTGACGAGAAGGAGCTGGTTTATGGAGTTCCGCAGGGCTCAATTTTAGGACCAACTCTATTTATAATTTATGTAAATGATCTCTGTAAACTTAATATTCCTTACTGCAATATATTTACTTATGCCGACGACACTGCGTTAATTATTAAGGGTCCAAATTGGAAAGTGGCTTTCGCACGAGCGGAGGAGGCCTTAACTACTATAATGTCCTGGCTTGATGAAAATCTATTAACCCTCAATGTAAGCAAAACTATGTGTATTACTTTTGCCATAAATTCATCTACGCTACCCTCGGTTGAGGAAACTATCATTAAGGCTCATACTTGTGGTGGTCACTCCTCCCACTGCTCTTGTCCTGTTGTAGCTAGAAATGAAGCAATTAAATATTTGGGTGTTTATATAGACCAATTTTTAAACTGGGGAAAACATATTAAAACACTTATACCCAAAATAAGAAAACTTGTATATATATTTCATAAACTCAATATATGTGCTGACAAGAGAACTTTAAAATTGGTTTATTTTGCCTTATGTCAATCGATACTATCTTATTGCATCACGGCATGGGGAGGAGCAGCGAAAACTATATTATTACCGCTGGAGCGTGCACAAAGAGCAGTGCTTAAGGTTATGACTAAAAAATCTTATCGCTACTCTACAAGTCAACTTTACGCCGATACTTTGGTCTTAACCGTGAGACAACTCTTCATCAAACTGACATTGCTCCGCAAACACTCGCTACTTACTTATGACCCATCGCTTCGTACTCGAAAACGTAGACATGACCGTGTTTGCACCATTCTCAAACACAGAACTGCCCTAGCGGCGCGACACTTTAAAGTATTGAGTGGTCGAATCTACAATAAAGCCAACAAGAAGTTAAAATTGTACCCTTGTACCAAACGGGAATGTAAATCTAAAATTCACCAATGGCTATTAACTTTAAATTATCAAGAAACTGAAAACCTTTTGGCAACAGACATTTAACTCACACACACCTAACCTAACCAAACATAATAATAGATTTAAACATACAATTACATGACACAACAGACATATACACTTACACGCATACACATCTCGTATTTATTATTTTAAATGTGAACTGGCAGCTGAGAGCATTTTTGTAGGAATAGTTATATACATTCTTATAATTTTTCTTATTTTTATCTTGTTTAATACTATTGCTCGGATTCCCAAAGCACAGAGCAATCTAGATTGGGAATTATTGTACCATATTAAGATATCTTTTTTAAGTTTCTTTTATATACCATGGAACATTTATTACGCTGCTCGCCAATCGAGACACAGGCCCATGCCTAGTTCGATGGCGGGTTTGCTGAAAAATGTCTACCGGTGCTCTTATTTAATTTATTTTGTAACGTAATGTAAGAAACTGACAATAAATACTTTTATTTATTTATTTATTTATTTAATAATAACGCACCGCTTTACCGCACGCGCTTAGTAGGTATTTGTTGTGCATTGCAATTTATTCAAATTAAGACCGTATGGCCTGAGCTTAAAGCATAAATTAGCCTGCTATCTGAACGGGTAACCCCTTGGTATGACTTACCTCAAAGAAATGGTTTTGCAGTCGTTGGTATAGCGCTTACTAAAGCAAATTGAACGGGTTACAGCACCGAACGGCTTTCGAATGCAAACCCATTCCAAAAACCCATTCAAAACCAGTGAAAGGGATAGAGGTCCGGTCCCTGGCCCAGGGTCCGTTTTCCTACTTTTTGGTCTCCACACAGCCGTCAGCATCCCTAATTGTCAGATAATCTGCTCGATAAAAGGTCTGTATGACGACACAGATAATATGTACACAAAAGCTGATTCGATACTCTAAAAAGTAAGTAGTTCACGTTTCCGAACTTTTGCTATAACATGAGTAGGACATGAATACCTACGTTCCAGTAACGAGCCTCAGTGGAAGCCCTAGTTCTCCGCTGCGCGGCAGGACGCGCTTCCGACATGTAAATACTTCCTGCCGCGAGGTGTGAAGCGCGCACACTGGACACCATCATGGGATTTGTCTTGAGATATTTAAAGAGAGATATTTAACGTAGGTACCTATACGAAGAAACAATTTGCCTACAATTTGATTGAATGTATTTATTTATTTATTACTAGCGGTCCGATCCGGCTGCGTTCGTGTAAAAACATAGTAATTAACACCTAAACCTTCCTTAGGAATCATACGATCTATTGGTGAATACTGCATGAAAATCCGTGCGGTAATTTTTGATTTTATCGCGAACGTAGCTTAGCGTAGGACTTTGATATCAAGGCATGTCTATAAGTATATTTCGTACACGATATTACAACGCAGTCTATATTGTCCTGAAATCAATAATTAGAATGAAGAAAATTGTAGAAGTGTATCAAGACCTACTTCTTTATATGACTAGAAAAAAAAATATAAAAAGCACTTACTTTAAGCACTTTTGTGATGATGTTTGAAATGATCCTGAATTTTTTTTGCTAGAGTGGACAGTATCGTAACGAGTGTTTAGTTCACTTTTAGTTTGTTTCTATTTTAGTCTCTCTTTTCCCTGGAGATGCTTAAAAAAAAATCAAAGATCCATAAGCATACAGAGTAAAGTAATGCGTGTAAAACAGCGTGAAAATGTATTTTTTGTCAACTTTGTTCGCCGTTCTCGACGTCTCTCGTGAAAAAATCTCTCGAAACAAACTTTGACCTAATTAATAATACCTAGGTACATAACTCATAATTTATTTCCGCATGAACAACAACTATTATTAATTTTTACCATGAAACAAAAAACACGTAACATGTACTTAATTGCATCCACACGTTCTCTCTTTTTTACACGATGCGTAAAAACAATATGGGAAAAAGAGACAGCACGTGGACTTTAACATCGTGCTATGTCACCACGAAACATACAAACATATAGCCATGTGTTTGTATGATTCGTGGTAGGCCTTCTGGTTTATCTCGAGACGTATCCGTCGACATCGCCCCCCCTCTGCGTCCGGGCCGGCATCCGGCGCGCCGGACGCGCTCCCGTGAGAACGCGCGCCCCTCGCAGGTGTCAGACATGGATCTTTGGCACCACTCGCCGATATAGAAGAAAAGCTAAAATTTATTCAAGTTAGGATGATATAAGCACATCACATATTGACGTACAAAAACTAAGTGTACCACTGAAGAAGAAGCGGCGCAGCAATCCAGTCTTTTATTCAAAGTCGACAATTTATAAAACGGGGATTTCGCTATTATTATTTAGATGATCTTTTGCCAATTAGTCAGTTCGCCAATTTTTGGCGGTTCCGAAGTATACAGTTGCTGATTTTACCTCGACGTAAATAAAAGCTCTTATACAAACTACGCAATGTATACGTTAATTCGCAATCAGTTCGATCAAATTCGACCCATATAGCTGCCGGACGTCCTATGCTCGGTTTTCCATTATGGATAGGTCCATACATATGATATCGATCAATAACGTACACAGTCACGCATTTCATTATACAAGGAGTATATTTTCAGGGTGGCACGTGCGATACGGGTCGTTATTGTTATACAATCCATTGACCAGATTTATATTTGCCATCGATTTAATCAATAAGGACCAAGTAGGTAGGTAGTAGGCAACAACTGGATAGGGTTGGCCCAGGACAGAGATGGTTGGCGGAGACGGAAGGAGGCCTATACCCAGCAGTGGGTCACGGAGGGCTGCAGATAATGTTGATGAAGTAAGTAGGTTGTACCTATACCTATGTAAGTACCATTTTACCAGAAAATATCGTGATACTAGGTAAAAGGTTCACAATGGTCAAAAGGAACAAGGTGTGTTTCTGTTTATAATGTGGTTTATACCTTTTACTTTTTGACCATGTACTTTAATGTGTATACGTAGGTACTTACATTGTTAGTAAAATGATAAGCCCTTTTGGCAAAGACCAGCACTGTTTAAATGAGTTTCTTTAAGTACCTTGCTAGTTTGTAGTTTTGGTAAATATAATTTAATTTGAATATGACGTGAAACAGGTCAAATTTCTGAATGATTTGATTTTATTGATCAATTGCAAAGAAAACGAAGAATTATTAAAATGTACTTACATACTTTTGATATGTTCAAAAGTAGTATTGGTTCATTTTTTTCGCAAAATTACACAGCACAGTATTTTTCTCATAAACAAACAGCGACAAACACGCTGAAGTATTCATAAATAAAGAGGGAAAGCTACAGAAAATAGAAGGATAAAGTTAATGCCGCTCGGGAGTAACAACATCAAGATGGCGGCGTTTTCCCGCCAAATTACAACATCTAGCGGCG
Source organism: Plodia interpunctella (assembly GCF_027563975.2). Lineage (NCBI taxonomy): Eukaryota > Metazoa > Arthropoda > Insecta > Lepidoptera > Pyralidae > Plodia > Plodia interpunctella. The sequence continues at coordinate 5,883,632 of NC_071316.1, forward strand.
GCGGGCGGCGGCTGAGGGAAATTTTACGGAGTGCTATGTGCAATAAAAGATGTTTCGTAAAAGTGAAATGTTATATGAAATTATAATGTTTGTTTTATTTTTATTTAATAACATTATACACAAAATCAAAGTAAGGTTTGTATAAGCAAGGAACCTGATACCTATATCGTAAATATTACATTGTCAAACAGAAAAAAAATCGGGGATTTCTTTGTACCTAAGGTACCTAATTTATGTACTTTTACTTTTTTGTAGGTTTACTTGAAGCGGTGGTGGTGTAATGGTTAAGACGCCCGCCTGCGGATCGAAAGGTCCCTGGTTCGGATCCTACTCGTGCCACATGAGTTTGTATACCAATCTGACTCATGTATAGTAGTTTTCATCGACCACAACTTGCTTCCGTTGAAGGAAAACATCGTTAGGAAACCTGCACACTGGTTGAGATTATTCAGCAATCTCTTCCAGCCAACCTTTGGGTAGAAAAGAGGAACAAATTAGCAGGGGGTGGGCACAGCAACCGGCAAATACAATAAACATAACGATAAATATACATACATTTACTTAAATAAATAGATTTATAAACAAATAAATACAATATAACTAAACATACATAAACATAAACACTTATATCTCAATACTGATGCTATTTGACTCTCTAAACGGAACGGTGCTATTTGAATCGTTGCCATTCGTATTGGTGCGCTGAACGGCATACTTCCAACAAACCCCATAATAATTTATGTAAGCCACGGTGCAATGGAAAAGTAGGTCAGGGATCGATACCACCGAACTTGAAACTTAGCCGTTAGGGTCGCAATGGAATCGTGGAAAGCCGGGATTTTAGATGTCTGTCTCTCTCTCTCTCTCTCTCTCATTTTTGCGTGTTCCCAGTTTCATTGGAGGCTGTGGCGCCGATAAAGCCTGGGGTTTGTTGACCCTGGTGTCAGTGTAAAAAATAAATCTTTAAAATCTTGAAGATTCGTATGTGACTTTGTCTGACGTCAATCCTTTGGAATGTTATTGTTGCCTATCAGATCTGTGCCCCTTAGTCGCCTCGTACGATATCCACGGGAAAATATGGTGTGGTCGGCATTCGAGCATTTTAACTTTTACTTACTTTTTATTTTAATTTTTTACTAATATTTATTACAAATGCGAAAGTAAGTTTGTTACCTCTTCATGCTGTATCTACTCAACCAATCTTATTGAAATTTTCCATACCATAGTTTGAAGTATGGAGAAGCACATAGGGTAAAATTTCATTCCGGAAAAATAACTGTTCCCGTGGGAAATTAACCGCGGACAAAAGCTAGTTGAATTAAATTGATGTCCCAGATGTAACAAAATCATGGTCACATATTATTCCTGGGAAATATCGGTTGGAGCTGTCACCCTCAAACTTGCTCAACTAAATGCTCATTTCTGTCTTCTGGGAATCACATTGGATATATAGATAACTATCTGCGCCCCGGGGCTTCGCTCCCGTGGGAATTTCGGGATAAAAGTTCCCTATTTATTATTCCAGGTTATTTTCTACCCCTGTACCAAATTTCGTAACAAACGGTCCAGTAGATAATGCGTGAAGAGATAACAAACTTATAATATTAGTTGGGACTAGCGGCCCGTCCCGGCTTCACTCGGGTAAAATCATATTAAATTATACACTTGAACCTTCCTGTTGAATTGCTCTATCTATTAAAAAAATCCTCAACAAAATCCGTTGTGTAGTTTTAAAGATCTAAGCATACTTAGTACTGACAGACAGTCAGCAGCAAGCGACTTTATATTATGCTTTTTTTTTTGATGCTACAATAGTCTTATACCTTATACAATAATTTAGACAAAGACAAGAAAGGCATAGGTTTGTAAAAATAACAAACACAAAACTTAGGGAAAAAATTCTCTCAGTAATTTATTACTAAAATCCTCGGCACATAAGTTGAACCAAGATGGCGGCCGTCAGCGCAGGTTTAATTAGAGATGAAAGTATTAGAATGGATTTTTAGTGGTTACTATTTATGAAAAAATAAACGCGTATTTTGAATTTCGCGGGTAACCACGAAAAACCCACAAATAACACTTTTATCTCTAATTAAACTTGCGCTGACCGTCGCCATTTTGGTTCTACTTATGTGCCGAAGATTTTATTACCTTACTTTTATTTTTCGTAAAAACAAACAAAACAAAAACGACAAGAGCAGTTTTATGTGGAAACAAATACCAATTAGTTTATTTTTTCTTTGATATACTTTTATACGGTATCAAGTAAGTATACCTAGGTACTTAAACAAAATTTAGAAGGAAAATATTCAATATTCACGAGTGTCCTCCAACGACGTGGTTTATGACAGGAAAGCGTTGTAGTACACAAGCTAGCTAAAGATTTTGCAAGCACAACTTCTTTTTGGGCTTTAGAATGTAAACCATTATATTGAGTAATGATTATTTCTATAAATAGAAATATATTCATTTGTATTTACACGTTACAACAAGAGAGCTACAAAAAGGTATCAGCTCAGCAACATGACGCTGATTTTCAGTGATACCAAATGTAACTATAAAACACAAATTAACAAAAATAACTGAACCTTTTAAAAATAGGGACTTAAATCTAATAATCTACTTGAGTATAATAGGTAGTAAGCGGTACAGTACAGCACGGGTGTGTGATTGTACATTTAATAAAAACAATTTGGACTTCAAAGATGTAATAGATATCAGATAATCAAAATATATACATTTATTCTATTACATGTATGTATATCATGATGTATGAGATAAATTTAAAGTTATTAATCCCAACCATATTACTATTTTTGTGTGTTGTTGGCAAATAAAAATCATTATTATTGATATTTCTGCCTCTTCAAGCTATATACCATTATATGAAGAATCATATAATGGTTGCCTGGAAGAAGTTAATTACAGTGATAAAGGCGCCTTTTGCTCTTTTATTTTCACATTAATAAGTATCATACACATTATATATGTAGTTACTTATACTATCATTTGTGCAATTCGGTATACTTAGTTGTATTAATCACAATGTATTTAATTAATTGCAAAAAATTCCAAAAATATCGGCCAAAATCTTCTTTATTCCCATGGTGTTCCAGTTGTTTTAATTAGTGATCTAATTGCTATTTTGCTGTCCAATAAATGCTGTACCCCGAATAAATTAGAAATGACTTAGAAAAAAATTGCCTGGATTGCGGACTATTATTTGCATGTAATTTTAGCGTATATTTCCTCATACATTAATCTTACTAATGTGGAAGTTTCAATGTTTGACACTCGATCATTTTCGACTGAAACCACATTTTCAGAGTGAAATTAAGAGACATGCCTCATTGCTCCGTTGCGCTCCTTCACGTTGACGTCCGTCAATGCTCGCTCTCATCTTATTTCTGCCGTTAAACAGCCGATTTGAAGGGTGAGACAGTGTGATTACAAGCTGCTGTGCTACTGTGATAAAGGAAAGACCCTAGCCCACAAAATAAGCAACGCGCGTGTTACACCCCAGAGAGCTTAGTGCGGGTTGTATTTCATATCTCACCATCGAATCGATTCGAAGTGAGACGCAGCGAACCAATCACATTGCGCCATTGTGACGCAACGACAACCACACCGCAATGTGATTGGTTCGCTGCGTCTCACTTTCTAATCGATTCGAAGTGAGACGCAGCGAACCAATCACATTGCGCCATTGTAACGCAACGACAGCCACACCGCAATGTGATTGGTTCGCTGCGTCTCACTTTCTAATCGATTCGAAGTGAGACGCAGCGAACCAATCACATTGCGCCATTGTGACGCAACGACAGCCACACCGCAATGTGATTGGTTCGCTGCGTCTCACTTTCTAATCGATTCGAAGTGAGACGCAGCGAACCAATCACATTGCGCCATTGTGACGCAACGACAGCCACACCGCAATGTGATTGGTTCGCTGCGTCTCACTTTCTAATCGATTCGAAGTGAGACGCAGCGAACCAATCACATTGCGCCATTGTGACGCAACGACAACCACAGTGAAATGTGGTTGTCGTTGCGTCACATTGGAAACCCGCACTAAGCGCTCTGATGTTGCGGGCGTTGATAGGCTGTGATGGCCGCACAACAAAGACAAATACAAAGATTATTTATTTGCAAAAATATGAGTTTACATTTCTTTACAATGTGGTGTTAAAAGAAAATCTTAATCCTACATGTTTCACCGTCCACGGGTATGCAAATTGAGAGCATGCTATCATTCCACAAAACAAAATCGAATAAATAAAAGTAACTAACGAAATTAACGAAGTTTTTATCAGAGTCTATCATAGAAAAAGACCTTCAAATTATAATAACACTTATCCATCAGTAAGGACCTGAGGTGCTTTTTAAATAAATTTAAATTCTGATCTTTATATTGTTGTGGCATTTTGTTATAACTGTTTGCCAGTTTGGTAGTATATATAAATGCAATTCTAAAGGATACAGCATCATGCCGTGTGGTGTGCTCTGGATCCAGGCGTCTACCTCATCATATTCAGCCTCCATCAACTCTTTTTCAACTCAACATCAGTTTTTTCACGCTATATTCTACAGTCCTGTGCCATCGCTTTCCCGTGACCCAAACAATGTCATCTACATAGAATATAACCTGGAATAACACATAGGGTGATTTTTATCCCGAAATTCCCATGGGAGCGAAGCCCCGGGGCGCTGCTAGTAATAAATAAATAAATAAATATGCATAATAACATTAACTGGTTTTTCACAGATAATTAAGTTTAACATTAGTCAACTTCTTAACATTTTTCCTTTGATCTGACGCGAAATTCGTCTTTATTTTCCACAAAGGAGCCTTAATTGCATACTATGGTAAACATTCATAGTTTCTAATTGACGAAATTAAATCTTAATCGGTCGTAACAAAGTCCATTATTGATTGGAGTCAAAGGACGTTTTGGAAAATTGGTGTCGTTAAACTTTAAATCTTGATTTGTCATTAGATTTTACACTTTACAAGTGTTGTAAAAGATGTCATTTTCGTTTGTGGCGTTAAAGAAACAAAAGCTATTTGATGATTGAGTGTCTTAACGCCCTTACTACGTGTTATGGAAATTTATTTTTCTTTTTTTTTCACTTATATATGAGCAAATAATGTACCAGAACTTGGAGTCAGGCGTAAATAATGAAATTAGGTCATACATTGCATTATCTCAAAATAATAAGTAATACCTACGTTTCTTTGAATATCAGTTCTATTTCTCCCTCGTTTTTCCGGATTCCTCCTTAGCCGTGATGCCTAGGATTCGCTGCCCTACTTTTTTATGTACCTACTATCCCTTTGAGACTATCTAGCGGCTCTCGGCGTCGCTTGGGCAAAACCATAATAAATTACCACAATTATAATTATATACCTAATCCTTCCTAAGGAACCACACTATCTATTGGTGAAAACCGTATAAAAATCCGTCCGATAGTTATCGAGTTTATCGCATTTATATACACATAGACGCGTCAGAGAGACTTCTTTATAAATGTACAGATATACCTAATTAAATACCAGCCCAAGCCCGTACAAAACTCGCAAATAATTCAACGTCGTTCTCACAAAATCGAGATCCCTTGGTACTGCTTTAAGGATAACAGTTGCACGCATGCGCAAAAGATACTGGGTCCAGCCATCTCTTTTGTCCACAACCCTAGACTGTTTGCCGCCAACCGTACGTTTTGACCTCCCATGTAAGTTCAAATTAAGAATTCCTAATTCAAAAAACTATTCTTTTTTTTTTTTAATTGTGATGTGAATTTTAGAAAAATGTGTTTTTAATCTTAGATTTTTTATGTATGTAGTTTGAGAATTATTTTGTATGTGTAAAATATAGTATATCTAATGCTTGCTATAATTCCATTGTGTATTGTCGCTTTTGTGTTGTAATTGTGATGGATTGTCTTTGTTTTTGTGATTTGTTGTTCAAATAAAATGTCTGTGATTTATATCTGTGTATTTTTATTATTATTTTGTAGTTACTTTTATTCTAAATATTTAATTGTAAAACACTTTATTAAATCAAGAGATTATAATATAATTATGTTTAGACAGATACAACATGGCGAAGCCGCGGCCAAAAGCTTTTAATACAATACAAAATAGTTTTATTGCCCATAAAAAGACAACGATACATTAATAAAACAATGTATACATATGGACCAATATGGCGGGTATAGTTTTTCAAGATCAATGCAATTTTCTAATTATTATTAATCCATTTCTGAATTAACATTAATTAATACTAATAGCACTTTCAATTTTTAAATAACTTCGTAAATAGGTGCCTATGTACATAAAACCAAATGTAAATAAGTACCTATACCTACGTATATATAATGCTCCAAATTATATAATTACTACTTTGGGAAAGAATTGCTGAGTATCCTTACATATTATAAAACGAAGTCCTCTACCGCGTTTGTCTGTCTGTTCGGCATAAACTCAAAAACTACTGCACGGATGTTCATGCGGTTTTCACCAAGTGTGTTTTCTGAGGAAGGTGTTGGCCGCTGGTAAAGAATAAACTTCAACCGTTCATGGAAAAGGGCCAACAAAATTAAATGTCAGAAGTAAATTGGTAAATATTTTTCTGTTCGGATACGTGTCCAAACGTTATTAAAGGGAATATCGACAACACGTTCAGAAGTCATGGGATGAGGGGTTGAGGGGTGTTATCTTTAATGTCATGTCATATTTGGGATGTACCTACACGCGACAGAATTCTTTTTTATTTGGGTGTTTTATGTCACTGCCTTTCATCTGTATGTATTATTATATTATATTATGAATACAAGCGTGCGAATCTTTTATTAAAAGATTTTTTGTGTGGTTAATTATACATATATACCTATATTTTTTTATATTTTTTTCCTTTCATCAGCACTTGATCACAATTATAATATATTTTAGTATATCTTTTGACCATGTACTTTATTGTGTACTTATATTACTGATAAAAAATTATACATAAATTTATATTTAAAAAATGGTAAGCCCTTTTGGCATGATAGGGACCAACACTGTTTGAATGAGTTTCTTTCGGCATTTCTTCTCAGCAGTGGTCGTTCCGAAATGCTAGTAGTTTGTAGCTTTGGTAAATATCATTTAAGGCCTAATTTCTGAATAAATGACTTGATTTTGATTCGAATGTTGGACATTTTATAAACAAAAGAGGCGGGATTTTAGATAATTAATAAATTTAAGCTATTGCAATATAATCTTACTTAGGTACATCTATTTGCACCTAAATATAGTACTTAAATGTCATATCAGATGCCTAGGAGACTTGAATAAAATCTGACACCAGAGTTAGCAATAAACACTTTATGATCCATACTCAAGGGATCTGGGCTCTCCACACTATCAGCGAACTCAGATAAACTATCAGGCAGATGTCCATGCGAATGAACGTGCCTACATTGCGTAGTTTGTATATGAGCTTTATTTAACGAAAGGAAAAACCAGCAATGTACGTCGAAACCACCAAAGTTTGGCAAACAACTGTTTGCCGATAGTGTAAAGCCGATGTTAGAAAAATAATTTCCATTTCCGTTCTGAAGGTAGTGAAGTCAGTGATTATATGAACAAACTACTTAAATAGTTGCCTGACGTCTTAAAACTCCTTACTAGTCCTAGGACAGGAGTTGCACTGCGGATTCTATGATATACTTTTCTTGAAGCATGTAGATAGGTACAACACAGATTTTATATTTATATTTAAAAAATGGTAAGCCCTTCTGGCATAATAGGGACCAACACTGTTTGAATGAGTTTCTTTCGGCATTTCTTCTCAGCAGTGGTCGTTCCGAAATGCTAGTAGTTTGTAGCTTTGGTAAAAATCATTTAATTTAGAATATGACGTGAAAAAGTGCCTGTGAAGGCCTAATTTCTGAATAAATGATTTGATTTTGATTTTTGATTTTAAACAATCTCCTGATGCGAAATTCTCCATTTCGTCACCAAGTAACTAGGCGCGTCTATTTTCGTTGGTACATATCACGCCAAACTGCTCCATTAGGTCCTCGATTACAGGATCCGCGGATCAATCCCCCGTCTTCCGGAGGGGCCCGATCGCCCCCCATCTAGGATCCAAACGGCCATAAATTCTTTCTATGTCTGACAGTTGCGAGGTTCACATGTTTTAGATCCTGTAGTGGATGCCATGTTACCATTTACCACCACATTCGCGTCGAAGCATGTGGTTGGGAAGCACGCGCGGGACAGCCATCTTGTGTCGGCCATCTTGAAATCGCCGTTCGGATACACGTCCAAATTTTTTGTGTTCAAAACAATGTTTTCGGCGTGGTGTGTTGTGTCTTTATAGTGTTGTGTATGGTGCGGTTGCTGTGTGTTTGTTTTTATTGGAAAAAAGTGAGTTTTTGTTTTTGGCTACGTATTTGTAGTTAAGCTATCTTTTTAATTTTTGAATTAAGTACATGATTAAAAAGATCTAACTACGTTTTAAACATTGTATCGTTAGTTGTAACAAGGGATAATAAATTAATTGAAAAAGTTACGGAAAATGAGAAAAAATTTCGCCAAGAAAACTATCGGGAAACAATATTTAAAACGTTTGAAAATAGTGTGAGTTTTGTAATTACCTAAGTAAGTACATTTATATATAATGTTTCGTACCTACTTAAAATCTACTCAATATTCCACCTCCCGATTAAGTTCCTCTTTCCTACTGCGTACTGCAGATGTCTGGAATTATTTCTACGCATCGATATTTCCCGAATCCTACAATTTAGGGATCTTCAAGGCAAGAGTGAATAGGCGTTATTTGAGCTTGCGTGTATCAATCACCTCATCTCCCGCTTCCCATCGAGCTTGATCGAGGTGAGAAGCATTCAAATTTGTTAATTAAAAATATTAGACAATTTCCGCACTTCCTGAATCTCTTCTATAAATCAGTAATTTTTATTGGCTTTTCATATTTTTTATTGGCTTATTGTAATTTTTATTGGCTTATTTTAATTTTTATTGGCTTATTTTAATTTTTATTGGCTTATCCTCTAATGCTGCTATCGGTAAAACAGTTCGCCATACTTTCGCGGATTCGGCATACGTTGCGGTAAACAAAAGCTCTCATACACTCTCTCATACGCAACGTTAATTCATTGGCGTTAGCCTAAGACTCCACTGCGAAAATCGTCATTTTCCTCAAATCAGTATTTGCTTACTAATATTAAAAAGAGAAAAGTTTAGATTTTTTTATTGGTAATAAATAAACTCAATAACTACTTATTTGATCGATATTGGTGAAATTTGGTCAAGGTATATATTTAGACTGTATTTGTTAAAATGTCAAATTGATATAGAATGTTGAGCACGTCTGTCATATATGTAAACACTAGGTTAAGTTATCAATATGTAAAATGTGATTGTCTTGTGTTTATGTTTTTCCTAAATAAATAAATAAATAAATAAAATAGACTTTTCGGAGTAATATAATAAAGCTAAAAAAGGCGGCCGCTTTAACTTATATCTAAGTATAACTTGTTTATATAAATTTTTTGTGTTAATAATATTAAGAATCAATTTCAGTTTTCATCGACCACCACTTGCTTCCCGTGAGCAAGCAATGGCAAACACATGGATTTAGTACGGATACGTGTCCAAACGTTATTAAAGGGTTAGTAAGTACTATGTACGGAATACTTACTAATTCCATGGGCAAACCACTCCATTAATAGTGCCAAGAAAGACGTTGTGTGTTTTTCGAGTTAGTTGGTAGTTTGTAGCTTTGGTAAATATCTTTTAATTTAGAATATTACGTGAAAAAGTGCCTGTGAAGGTCTAATTTCTGAATAAATGATTTGATTTTGCAACGGTTCTCCGACAATTGCTACGTCTACGAACGATTGGCCGACAGAATGTCTCCTCTGTTCGTAGATGATGGGTTCTGTCGTTCAGACTCTGTTTTTCATTACACGTAATGACCACGAAACTCAGTTATGAGGAATACGACTATGAAGAGAGAAAGTTACATTAAATTATGGTGTTTTATTATTCAAATAGGTACTTACTATACATATACCTAGGTGGTTTTTATTTTATATTTAGTTTTTTATGATGTGAAATACCGTTAATTATGCATTTGCTAGAACATAGAAATTTTTTGCACACATGCATTTTTTCAGCCATTTATTATTGTTGGTTGTTGTCGGTGTTTCTTTTCAGCGGTAGTTGGGTTGTAGTTTGTAGCATTGCGTATAATATGGGTACATTGGCTAATTTAAAATTTCAGTAGAAATATTTTTAGACATGAATTCGCGATTAAAAAGTAATAAAAATTTTTATTTAGGTAAAATTAAAAGACGAATCATACCTATACTAAATAACAGGTATTAAACGCGCACATACCTTTTCTATTTCCCAGACGTTTTGGAACTTGTTACAAAGGTCCGTGATCGCTGGGCGACTGACTCAGCAAGCTACGGTGACGACGTCCGCCCGGAAGAATCTTTTTCTACCGCCATATTAATTCTCCGCCAAGTATATTATACCGTCACAATCACACTGACAGTGTCCTTAATCTGTAGCGCAGCCGTATCCTGGTCTATTTCAGGTACGTGCGCGTTTAATACCTTTCATTTAGTACATAATGTATATAATTATGCAACGCGAAAGTTTAAAAGTAGTTAAATGACGATTTGTTAATTATCCTCCAAATCTATCCTATATTGTTTTCTCTAATCTCTGTAGACAAAATCTCTCTCTGTAGAGGACAGCCTGAGACCACCACCGGAGGAAACAATATCATTTATTAAATTATTTTCAACAAACTAATTCGATCATAATCAAAATAAACATGTTGATATTTACTTATTTATGCTCAGTACACGGTATAAAGACAACTTCCAGAATTTCGATTTTCCATACTAACGTAAGTCCGATTATTTTTCGCTATTAAGTTATTACGTAACAGAAATTGACAAATAGTGTTGTCATTATTTTGAGGCGATTGCTTCGCGCAAACTAAACTTGCGTCACGTCAGATTTTTAGTAATTTATTTTGCATTTCTTATGTTGTAACAAAGATTAATAAAATATTAACAGATTTTTAGTAGTAAGTATTATATATTTTCCATTTACATAATGTACTTAATCATAGATGACTAAATAAAAAACGGTGGCCACTCAAATAAAAGTTGCGAGGAGTATTCGCCTTAAGATAAGGACAACACTATTTGACAATTTCTATTAATAATTTAACTCACAAATGAGAGAAAAGATGGATGACAAGAGAGAGTGAGACATATCCTCATTATCCGTGATGATATTGGCTTTTTATAGAAATATCATTTGTTTCAGATAAAAAAATTGGCGGCTCTCCTGTTCTAGTCCAAACTTCTTACAAAAATGTTAATACAGTTCCATTTACTTAAGTAATTAATCTTAAAACAGAAGTAATTGGTTAGGAAGAAAATTAGGGAACAGACAAGTGTATAGACAAATATAGAAATGGACACAAAAAATGATGGACGAACGGACGACATCGAACTTAGTGCACAAGGAACTAGTAATAAGCCCAGGTAAGATCATCATCAGACAAATGTTCCTTCCATCCATAAGGAAGGCCTGTTCCTCCCTTCTGCTCGGGCACAGGCCTTCCTTATGGATGGAAAGAGTAATGACCATGACCCATCACGCGGGCCCATAGCGAATTGGCGGGTTGTAACGACTGCAAATACAACCGGGACCAACGGTTTAACGTGCCTTTCGAAGCACGGAGAAACTTAAAAATACATAAACATTTTTGGTTACCCATAACCAACCATTGTGAAAGTGACTTCAGCACCACTATCGCAGGATAGCGCGCTAACCACTGCGTCATTGAGCTCCTAGTAAGATACTACTAGTAATAAATTTAAGATTTGTTTGTTTGTCATAACAAGCGTTCATTTAGTTAAGCACCTGTCTCGGTGTTTATTCGTAATCAAATCTTGCAAGTTAAATTTCATCTCCCTTCGCTTGTCCTACAGAGTTGAAATTTTCGAAGTCACTTCAGTTTCCATGATGGTAAATTATTATGTTGATATATAACAAAAATATTATTTTTTGTTAGATTTATTTACCTATTAAAGAGACAAATATACTATCGGATTCACAGGCGTAAGAGAAGAGAGCGAACTATGTTGCCATGATATAAAAAAATCTTTTTTTACAATTATGCCTCCCGACGAGGAAACTCGGCGGTTTACAGCATGGATATGACTTCTTTGTCACGCGAAATATTTAAAACTCCTTCATTATTTGAAAATACAATGAGATGAAAAACTCGGGATTCGAGCGGGAATTAAAACCACGCTCTTGTATATCAGGAACAGTGCTCTTAACTATGGAGCTATCGAGGCCATGTCAATTCGGCTGAATCATCATCTCTTTTCATCTTACGCCGTCGTAAACTCTCTCTGTTTTTGTCTCCTTCTTGTATATCTGTGTACATAAATTGTTTTAAATAGGGAAATACTTTTCCAGTGACGTGGCCATTAAATCTGACCTTCCGGAGCGAGGGACCTGGGCCAGCAAACTCGACTTCATCCTGTCCGTAATCGGCCTCGCCATCGGTCTTGGCAATGTCTGGCGTTTTCCTTATCTCTGCTACAAGAATGGCGGGGGCGCCTTCCTCATTCCTTACTTTCTCACCCTCATCCTCGCCGGCATCCCCATGTTCTTCATGGAGCTGGCTATGGGACAGATGCTCACGATTGGCGGGCTGGGCGTTTTCAAGATTGCACCCATTTTCAAAGGTAGGTTTTACAGTTTGAAATTTTGTTTCCTTGTTATAGAGCTATGTGATAGTGGTGATAGTAGCGATTTTGCAATGATTTTGGGTAAGTCGATGTGGATGTGTTATTGGCAATATAACGCAAATTTATTTATCTCCATGATCTTACACATAAGTGTATATTGCATGGTATACATATAAGTTTGAGAGATATGCCTGTAGGGTCTGTATCTTAGTACTAATGTTGTACTAGTAATGTTGTCTAAAGAATCGAAAAATCCAAAAAAATGTATAGTAGTAGATGTCTTGTGTTTAGAAGAAAAAATAAATACTTTGTTTCCTCTTCAACAAATGGTAATATTTAGTGCAAGAGATAATTTTATCTAAGAAAAACAAAAAGCAAATATCAGAGTGCGGGCAGCAGATCTCCACAACGATTCTGTCCACCTGTGTATTAATTACATTATACTACCCTTCAATAGTATTGGTTGTGGAGTGAATAGACATATTTTTTTATTATTATTAAAGTTGTAACAGGTGCTGTAAGGGCAATAATTAGCGATGGACAAAGAAAAATTCCTACTGAATAATTAAAACAGAAGTATTTACGATACAAATCATATGATAGCAACAAACAATTCAGAGGAATTCCGGACATTTGTCCTGTTGTATAAAAAGGGGTTGCAAACGTCGACCCTTTTAATGTAAAATATGTTATCTATGCCTCGCAGACCCGCTTGTTAAAAGCTTTGGGAATTTGGAATTGCAAATTGTTTATGTCATTTGAGAGAAATTCTATTCGACGTTCCAATTTATACCAACATCATTCTCTCATCGGAGCGTTGTCCCGATTTTCCAGCCTTTCATAGCCGGGACCGCTTCTTATACCAAGATTTATCTAAGTCAAAATCTGAAATTTCACGTATTACACACATTCTTAATCATTCACATCGATTTTATTCAAAATATTCTTTGTTATCATAGTCATCCTATCTTATGTCATTTACTAAAAGTTATTACTGAAAGGTGGACTGAAAAATGTCACTTGTTCATCATGCTTTTCGTCTACCTTTTTCACCAAACTCCTTTTAAAGTCCTATTATCTAGTCTGTGTCCTATCTTTCTAGTATCAATTTCTAAAATATTACATTTCATTTCGCATGCAATCCATTCTTCCCTTTTTCATCGCAGTCTAAAAAACATCGGGAGCATTCGATGAAGGGAAGATTGATTTTTCTCATTCTTGAAATGCACAGGTATTGGCTACGCGGCAGCGGTCATGTCCTGCTGGATGAATGTCTACTACATTGTCATATTGGCGTGGGCTATCTTCTACTTCTTCATGTCTATGCGGTCTGGTTAGTACAATTATTTTACGTTTGATTGTTGTTGTTTTAAAATCTGAGGTGGATGTACTGTTAAATGCAGTGAAGGGCCTGCTTATTAAGTTAAAGTATAGGGTAATTCTATATTACTAATCTCTCTAAAATCAACACTAAGTGTAAAAACTTTTAAAAGAACCTCCCGTGAGCTGTTTGTATATAAAATGTTATAACAAACTTAAATAATATCTTTTAAAGTTAATTTCTGACTTTTTCACAGTTACATATATAAATTTGTTTCGGAATTTTAACTAATTTCCTAAGCATATGTTCATAGAATCATGTATACCTGACAATTAGATAAATTATGTAGACACTTTATAGTATAAATTATTGTATAAATTATTGTATAAATATTAAGCAACTTCATTTTGCCAAAACCTATGACTAAAATTTCGTATGCCTTTGGCGGGACATAGAGAAGCTCAATCCAATGTATTGTATCTATTATGTAACCTGTGTTCACGAGAAATGAACCAATTTAATTGAATTGTGAATTATAAGAAAAGAACCCTCAGTCAAATACACAATATTGTCATTATTTATTGTTTCCAAGTTAAAATGGTTACTTTTATAATCGTAAGCCACGCAGAATAAACAGCACAAATCTTTTTGATGTACCCATTACACTTCTATATTCGTGGAACTTCACGTAAATTATTGAGCTATGATTAATAATCATATCCCTAGACGTACCCTGGCGCACCTGCGACAACTATTGGAACACGGCCACCTGTGTGAACCCCTACGACCGCCGCAACCTGACCTGCTGGTCCTCCCCGGTTGACATGAGCACCTTCTGCATGCTCAATGGAAAGAACATCAGCAAAGCTGCTTTGTCTGACCCTGTTAAGGAGTTTTGGGAGTAAGTATCTAAGTACACAAATGTCATAGACGCAAAAGTTTGTGAGTATTTATTACTTCTTAGTTGTTGAAAACGGAGCGTAGGATATTCGGCAGCTAGTTGGGTCGACGATGTAAAGGAAATTGCTGGCAACAACTGGATAGGGATGGATAGGAGATGGTTGGTGTAGAAGGAAGGAGGCCTATGCCCAGCAGTGGGTCACGGAGGGCTGTAGATGATGATGATGGTCGAGTAGATAATGAGTGAAGAACAAACAAACTTATTTTCGCATTTATAATATTAGTTAGGAAGTTATAATTAGGATACCTCACGTAAATTATCAATAGGTCCGAGATTCGAATCCTATTCATACTACTTGAGTTTATAAATATATATGAGTAGTTCTAAACACAGTCTAGACATACAAATTTGATATTGGGTTAAATGAAAATCGACAGGGATCCGCATGAATAATAAATTAATACGGAACATCATATTAATATGTATGAGTTGAGGTATACATGAGATTTTTGTGTTATCCATGAGCTGATTTTATTTATTTTATATTAGATGTTGCTCGGGGCTTCGCTCCCTTGATCTATGCATCACGACCATGGTAGTAGGTACTCAGTACTTATTAAATCCATGTACACGACTGTGTAACGAGGCTATTTCTAATATCCACATCCGTACGTCCATGTTTTTATTTGTATTGCACAATTCTTTTATATATTTATATATATTTTGGGCGTAAAACTATGTGTGGTTACACATAGTTTTACGCCCAAAATATTCCCAAAATTCCCGTAAAAAGTGCAGCAACCGCGTGGCCTTCAAGCTTCGTAAATTACAATCAATTATAGAACTTTACAGATGTTCAAATTCCTCCAGCATTTCCTTTAGCAAAAAATAACATTAACTGCGCGTTGTTTTGTCTGATTTATATATTAGTCGTGTTTAATCATTAACAAGCTGCTCCTCCAATGCATTATTTTCAATTTCAGACGCCGAGCCCTTCAAATTTCGAGCGGAATCGAGCATATTGGGAACATCAGATGGGAGCTCGCTGGAACCCTGCTTCTTGTTTGGGTTCTCTGCTACTTCTGCATCTGGAAAGGGGTCAGGTGGACCGGCAAAGTCGTCTACTTCACCGCCCTTTTCCCATACTTTCTGCTGACTGTGTTGTTGATCAGAGGTTTGTTTCATCACTTTAAGTAAATTTTTAGTTTCATTCTTTGTTTTTCTGTGGCGTTATGCCAACATAGATTAAACAGAAGTGAATACCTTACTATGTAGCTTTGTGCTCAGCTACCCAAAATTCTCGACATAAATGAACAAAGTTTCGGGTGGATTATTTTATTCAAAATCTATGACAAAATCTAAAACACAAAATTACTATTTTGATATTTTTTTCAAAAGCATAAAAGCTACTTAGCGTCTAACTTGGCTACAAGGCGATTTATGATTTCCTTCGCTTACAATTCATTCACTTTCAATAATCATCTAGGAATCACACTCCCGGGCGCGCTGGAAGGCATCAAGTTTTACGTGATGCCAAACATGTCCAAACTTATGGAGTCTGAAGTGTGGATCGACGCTGTCACACAGATCTTCTTCTCCTACGGCCTGGGCCTCGGCACCCTGGTGGCTCTTGGCAGCTACAACAAGTTCACCAATAACGTTTACAAGTATGTTTGATTGCAGTTTCAACTTTCCAGCCATTGAGCCCCGATTTATAAAACTGTAGTTGAGCAAATATGAGAGGTACGCTCATGGGCAATATGTCAAAATGTGCGTCTGTAGAAGGGCTTCAAAGTACCATTTGAATTTTCGAAATAGTTCACTAACTTTTGAAGATTTTCTAAAACTTATCAAAATACTTATCAAATGAAAAAAAAAATATCTTATCTGTAGTAATTTTATGCAGAATCGGGGCTTTAGGATCCTGTGGGACCGGGATTATGTGGAGACTAGAGAGAGACACCTTTAAAACAACTTAGGTACAATTTTTTTTACTTTCCACATTCCACAGAGACGCGCTGATAGTGTGTTCAGTGAACTCCAGCACGTCCATGTTTGCTGGTTTTGTCATCTTCTCCGTGGTAGGATTTATGGCTCACGAGCAACAGCGTCCGGTGGCCGAGGTGGCAGCTTCAGGTATTATTCTTCTTATTATCTAACAAGATGCTATTTGAAGCGGTAGTGCTCCAGAGCTTAAGACACCCGCCTGCGAACTGAAAGAACCCAGGTTCAAATCCTATTCAAGCCGCATGAGGTTGTATACCGATCTGACTCTTGTATAGTAGTTTTCACAGGCAACCATTTGCAATTTATAATGCAGATTTCTGTAAATCACTTCAATTTTACGTTGAATTCTTACTTTAAGTATCATTTTCAGGTCCTGGATTAGCCTTCTTGGCTTATCCCTCAGCCGTGTTGCAGTTACCAGGCGCTCCACTGTGGTCCTGCCTATTCTTCTTCATGCTGCTCCTGATTGGCCTGGACAGCCAATTCTGCACCATGGAAGGCTTCATCACAGCCGTTATTGACGAGTGGCCTAAACTCCTCAGGAGGAGGAAGGAAATATTCATTGCTATAACTTGTGTTATATCTTATTTGGTCGGACTTTCTTGTATTTCTGAGGTAAGTTTGAGGTTTATGTCTTTTGATATATATCCTCTTTAAGAACTGTATTTTACCAGTAAGTTGTCCATCTTGTCATTTATGAATTGATTAGATGATTTGATGAAAAATTTCTATTATGTCCCTGATTTTTATAGCTGATTTGTATAAGCTGATTCTGGGATCCACAGGGAAACACGCTTCGATTATAAATAATTTTTATTATACCAAAGAAATATAATATATGTATAATAATATTTTGAAAGTTCTTTAGGTATCAATATCTAATTTAGAAAAACATTTGAATGCGCTTGAGTTGTAAACAAA
Organism: Plodia interpunctella; assembly: GCF_027563975.2. NCBI lineage: Eukaryota > Metazoa > Arthropoda > Insecta > Lepidoptera > Pyralidae > Plodia > Plodia interpunctella. Next base: position 5,901,583 of record NC_071316.1, read on the forward strand.
TATTTATTTTATTTATGACCTTTTTACCAGGGCGGTATGTACGTGTTCCAAATCCTGGACTCGTATGCGGTGTCCGGCTTCTGCCTGCTGTTCCTCATCTTCTTCGAGTGCGTCTCCATCTCATGGGCCTTCGGTGTCAACCGCTTTTACGACGGCATCAAGGAGATGATTGGCTACTACCCTACCATTTGGTGGAAGTTCTGCTGGGTTGGATTCACGCCTGCTATTTGCATTGTTAGTATTTTTAATACCCCGACAACAGAAGGAGGGCAGTTATAAGTTTTACGTGTCTATGTATCTGATGTCTATGTCCATGGTATCATAGAAGCCAAATGGCTGAACCGATTTTGATCTAGTTTTATTTATTTGAAAGAGAATTAAACCTACCAGTATTCTAAGATATATTTGGAAAAGGTACATTCAACAGTTTGAAAATCGTCAGCTCTTTTCTTGGACTTTTCATTAAGTTTTGTTTCTGATGCGTTAGCTATTGATGTGGAATTGTTACGCCTACTTTAATGCAGCTAGAGATTACAAAATTAAGGAACTTTGCTATTCACATATCATTTTAGAATAATATGCCTATATTCATAGGTAAACAGAAAAATTGCTTGATTTTCTTAAAATAAATAGCTTATTTTTATTAATTATACCTTAGCAGCTGATAGATAACAATATCATTCCTAAGGTTGTTTAAAATAGCAGTCGAATCTTTGAAATTTCAAGGTTATTTTACAACATGGACAAAGCAACGTCACGGCCTTGAACTTAACCATGAATATGAGCAACGACAGAGAGTCAGTATTTCTCACATATTTCTTCTCACATACAGAGCGTGTTTATCTTCAACCTGGTGCAATGGAAGCCGATCAAATACATGAACTATGAGTACCCGTGGTGGTCCCATGCCTTCGGCTGGTTCACCGCCTTGTCCTCCATGCTCTGTATCCCTGGGTACATGGTCTACTTGTGGAGGGTCACCCCCGGAACTAGACAAGAGGTATGCATCTTCATTTCTGCCTCCATCATAATTTTTATAACAAGTAGTGATGTTTCACTACTTGTTATAAAAATTATGCCAAAGCTGTTGCTTTGGCAGCTAATATGAAACAGACGAATTTCCAAAGAGTCTTCAAATTGAAAAGTGAAAGTTTTTTAATTACGCGGCTCCCGGACGTTTGTCCTGAATGCGACTGGGAATACGTGAATATAAGAGAAAGAGAAGGATGATATTTAAGAGTGTATGATTTTTTTTTAGAAATTCAACAAGATCGTCCGAATCCCTGAGGATGTACCGTCTCTGCGAACCAAGATGCAGGCGGAGGAGCTCGCGAAACACCACGGCCACGCCTAAACAGAGTTCGTTTCATAACTTAAGTCCTTGATCTCAGGGAGAAGGTGAAGGATTCGTGCTCTTTGTGGTTGTATTTCTTTTTTTCTGAAAAAATAACTTTTTCTAGACAAAAAAAAATATATAAAAAGGAAAACATATATATTATACACAATATACAGGTTTTTGAAAAAAATTACTTGAAATATTTTTTGCAGTGTTTATTTAAATACAACCATATGTGAGTATTCATAAATGAGATATTATATTCTAAAGATCACGCACAAGATGATATCCTTTAGCTGTAAATGATATATCCATATATTTATGTAAACATCTATATTACATTACTAAAAGTATTTGGTTTTAATCTTTTGAACTTGTAATTCAAGATATTAATTGGATTTCGGCCTATTTTTAAATTTTAAATGTAGCAGCTGAACAATAACTAACGTTTGTCAGTTTTTTTTTGTAATAAATGTTAAATGAATTGTGCCATGTAGTGTTTTTAAGATTAATTTGATGACTGTATGGGTGCGGCTCGACGCGTTCATGTATGTTTAGATTAACGACTTATTTTAATATACGCAAATTTAAATTTAAGTGTACGAATGGATGTGTATGAAATGTTAACTTTCTGATATTATCGTCTTCCATATTACAAATGCTTTAATTATCTTAACATTTAATGCTTATATATTTGGTACAGTCGTTATTTTGTACTTTTTAACATTGTATTCCTATTTACACGATAGTAATTATATTTGGTGATTAATAATTTCAGAAAACAATATTTACCAAATTTGTATCACCAAATTTGTATATTATTTATGTTATTCTCTTATCTAATATGTTATATTTACTTCTACATAATATGTTATTAGTGATTCTTTGTTATCCTTAAAGGAATATCTTAGTTAATAAGGTTTTAATAAGTTAGACAATTATTTGTGAGATAGCGGTTGGTTAAACGCTACAGGACGCGTTTTTTTTGAATCTATATGGTGTATGATGTCGTATGTTAATATTCTAAGTATTTAACTTTTGATGTGAGTAATGTTAGAATTAGTAAAACATTATATTGTGTAGCCTTTGTTTAAAGAAATTATTCAAATATTTCATATACCTATATTGGTGTATATTATTTATAATATTTACCGTTCGCTATTTTATTCATTTCTGTTGGTTCAGTAGCTTTAAATGTTGTAAGTATTATTTTACTTCATATTGTGATTAGACATTTTTTTTATTTCCCTCAAATTACAAAGTACGTGTCATAGTTACCTAATGTAACAATTTGAGTTTAATATATAAAACCCCTGTGTTCTAGTCGAGACCAAATTTATCTATACAGAGAATTCTAGTATAAATCTATGATATATCTCTATATACTGTAGATTTTATACGTAAATATTATACAAAAAATCTGAAGAACATATTTCTGTAATATATCCACAATTCAGAACAAATCAATGAAATACAAAAAGTATTTATGGTCAAATAGGAAACAGATTAAATATCTGTTATTAAATATATAAACGGCCAATTTTATCAAAATTTTATAGAGAAAACAAAATTTATTAATATATACTCATTTCAAGTGTTAAGAATATTTATTGCGATTTTAGAATCACATTTATATCAATTGTATGTAACTAGTGTGTTCAAAATATTATTGTCAGTGTCTATTTATGATGTCAATTTATATAATTATAATAATTATTAAAATAAATAAAAAAGTGAACATTCGTAATTGTATTTGGAGTTATGTAATGAAGAAGAAGAAGAAGCATTTAGACATGTTTATCATTAAACAATATAGTAAATGTTTATTCGTAATTTTACTTAGAAGATTCTTGTATTGTGCCTAGTTTAAAATTTATAAATATAATCAATTATGCTTGAGATTTAACTTATAAATTAAAATATATTTACTTATGTATGTTCAGTCGTTATGCAAGAAAATACTATTGGGAAAGATTTTATTCACTCGTTATAATTAAACAAAGAGAACATATAATTGTTTAAGTTATACTAAAACAGTAACTTCTACATATAATAGCATATATTGTAACTAAAAGTTGTGTGTATTGTCTGCCAAAGTAGAGCGTTGTTAAGATATTTGTGCTTCCATATTAATTAGATTTAATATAATCAACATTAGGTATAGATTTAGTTGCCTATTAAACGTACTTTATTATCAAAAAAGTATATTATAATTCTTATGACTAATTTGAAATGTTTAGGTTCCAATATTTGCAATGAAAACCTCTAAAAAGAATTAAACAATTCCACCGCTATGTTTTGTTATGTATTGGTATTACTTTTAAATGGGTTTTACTTTTATCGATATATTCAACTTATACATAATTTGTTATACAATCAAATTAACTAAAATGCCCAAAGATTTTTTTAAATTTGAAACCAATTTTATTTTATAACTGAAATGTATTCTATAATAATCTTTTTTGAAATGACAACTTTAACCATTATTATGAATAAACTGCGTTCGATATACGATGTAATATTTTTAAATTATAATATACATATCCGAACAGATTTGTTTGTTGTTATTAAAAATTTGTTTATATAATATACTTTAGAATAGAATATTTATTTCAATAAATAGTAAACAAACTTTGTGGTTTCATTTAACACCTTCTTAATTTTAAATTAAATCTTATCCTGGTATGGAACGTTGGGATTTAAATTATCAATAAAAAATAATATGATAACCAGATTTGTGAGGCCACAGGTTATATAGAATATAAAAACGTAAAATATCCTAATGTGAGGATTTTCTGCTTCGATGATAAAATCCCAAAAATAACTTATCCTAAGTATAGCAGGGAAGTTTCGAAGCATATCGCTACCTATAACTAAATATATATACTATAATAACTATACATATGTATAGATAGCTTATACAGATATTAAGTTATTAGAATTTCTTTTTAAATCCATAAGATTAGCCTTATCCAATATCGAAATGAGACACAGCGAACCAATCACATTGCGCCATTGTGACGCAACGACAACCACACTGCAATGTCATTGGTTCGCTGCACTAAGCCCTTAGTTTCCCAAGAGAGTCGATACTTATAACGTAAGGAGACGTGATTAATTTATAGGGGTTCCATATTTTGTCAATTAGCACAGACTTAATTAGTTACGGAACTCAAAAATAAAGAAATAATTAAATAATGTATGAACAAATCACACAGATTGAGCTAGCCCCAAAGTAAGTTCGAGACTTGTGTTATGGGATACTAACTCAACGATATTATATTTTATAACAAATACATATATAGATAAACATCCAAGACCCGGGCCGATCAGAAAAAGATCATTTTCGATCATTACCCGACCGGGGATCGAACCCGGGACCTCTCGGTTCAGAGGCAAGCATTTTACCACTTCGCCATCGAGGTCGTCACATAAAAAAGATTATAACGTTGTTTGCAAAATTGTTTAAACATTTTATTAAACCGATCTTGGCACTTTTTAGCGATGTAACGTAAATTGACATTGGCTGTAATGTGCGGGGGTCGCCTTGGTTACCTATTGCAAAATTTGTGAGATTTACAACTGTTCGGGGAATACATCAAAATTTAATAACATAACATAGTTACCTATCGACAGAACAAAATATTCTTACTTTTTTTCAGATTTAAATTCTGAATCACGCTTGAAAATCTTTCCGACGACAATACTAAAAGTTTGTGCCAAAAATTTTGTCTTTAAAAATACATGATGAAAATATAATAAAACGAATTCAATGATAGAAAATGGCAATTAATTGACTGGAGATTCTTCACATATGATTTTTTAGATTCGCTAATACATTTTCCTTTGTAATTATTACTAACTAATATTACAAATGCAAAAGTAAGTTTGTTTGTTCTCTTCACGCTCAATCTGTTCACGACCTATATCTTGAAATGTTGAAGTATGGAGAAGGATAGGTACAGGGTACATTTCATTACGGAAAAAATAACAGTTTCCATGAGAAATTTAAGCGGGTGAAGCCGCTAGTTTCTATATAAATACAGCCACGATTGTACAATAAATTATTCCATACCTTCTATTTGAGTTATTTCGTTCAACAAGCAGTCCTCCCATGCAAACATTCCATAAAAAAAAGATTATCAGTATTTTTTTCTTCAATAAAAATTGTTTAGCTGCCTTGAAAAAAATAATTGTAAATATGTATGTTTGTAACTCAGTAACATTCGAAGCGTTGCGCGTTGGTCTGATTTTGATGAATTTCTAAAGGTATTGAGGATATGTCAACAGGATTTTTAAGGTCGTGGGGCAAAGAAATAATTTAAAATCGTTTTTGAAATATTCACAATTTTGACAAAAAAATATTGTGTTCGCGGCGAACAACTACTTAAAATCAATTACAACTTATTCTGACATATAAATGCAAAACGTTGCCTGTCGATTTTATTTATGTATGTATGTATGCGTTATTTGTATGCAGGATGTATCCAAAGTGATACATCAAGATGTATATATAGGCCAGGAGACACAAAACATTTTTACATTATTTTTAAAACAGATTTTTTTCTATTAACTATTTGCCATTTGATATATGTTTCTTCATATCACTACACAGTATAAAACAAAGTCGCTTCCCGCCTGTCTGCCCTGTGTAGGTACCTATGCTAATCTTTGAAACTAGGCAACGGTTTTTTTGTGATAGGCAACGGATAGTGTGATTCTTGAGGAAGATTTAGGTGTATAAATAAATAAATATATTAGGACAAATCACACAGATTGAGCTAGCCCCAAAGTAAGTTCGAGACTTGTGTTACGGGATCTCAACGATACTATATTTTATAACAAATACATTTATAGATAATCATCCAAGATCCGGGCCAATCAGAAAAAGATCATTTTCCATCATGACCCGACCGGGGTTCGAACCCGGGACCTCTCGGTTCAGTGGCAAGAACTTTACCACTGCGCCACTGATGTCTTTACATGTGCGAAGCCGGGACAGGCTGCTGGTTTTTTTATAATACCACGTAATTTATAATCGTGAGGGAATACAAAAAATACCTGTCTGTCTCTGGGCCTACATTATACCGACCTTCAGAACTCGAAATAAAAATTTATTGTGCGTTCAAAAGGAGAGGTACTTAGCATATTCTCAATGTACGGCCACTGCACGTGGCTATACATACAGACGACACACATTGCTGTTATGTACGAATACCTGTGACCTATATAGAATACTAGGTTTTGTTCGCAGCTTCGCCCGCGTGAACTTTTCTCTCTTAAAAATAATCATAATATTTCAGCCATTTTTAGTCAGTAATCATAATATTTATGCCAAACCCAACTGATATTACAAATGCGAATGTAAGTTTGTTATAGTATCAGTATTAGTTATAATATTAGTAAGGATTTGTGTAGATTTATTTGCTCTTCACTGTACAAATAAAATCTGAAACTCACTGACCCATTAAAAAAAGTAAACATTGCCGTTTGGTATGTCTATTTCTTGGTATCGTCGAAATGTAAACAAGATGAAGATGGCGACAGCCGACGTCGGGTGACAAGAATAGTGTATGTTTGTTTACAGTATATCTCATGAGTGTCACTGTGGATTTATTGCTGATAATTAAAACTGTAATTTTGTGTTGTTATGATGTTTGATTGAAAATATATTTGAATATCCCTTCAGTTAGTTTTAATTTAATTATAATCCTACTAATGTTATAAATGCGAATGTCTGTGAGGATATTTATTATGTATGTACGTTTGTTATTCTGTCACGCAAAATATACTAAACGGATTATTGATTTGGTGCACGGGTATAATATAACCTGAAATAAATGCGAATTAATTGTTTAAATATAAACATTTCTTTACGTATGTAAATAAATTACTAGGAACTAATTAATAGGAAAAAAAAGAAAAAAACACACCTAATTCCAGTAGTGGGAAAAAGATGGCTGTCAATAATGATAATGTTGAAAAAAGAAAATTACGACCTCTGTGGCGTCATGTGTGTGTCTTTGATAGCAATAGACAAATTATCTATTTAGTATTTAATGGTTCCATATAAGTATTTGTAGTTGTTAAGATAAGATATTTGTTTTTGAATTGAATAAAAAGTTAGCGAAAACCTAAAGCGTAACTATTTTATACATGCTTCCAACTTGAATAATTCTAAATGCTTCCCGCTGTCTGTCTGTCCCTATGTATACTTTATATTATCTTTAATATAATTTTTTATTATGGCTTCACCGGAGCCGAGACGGGTCGCTAGTGGTATACATACAGGTTGTTGTATTTATATTTATGTTAAACATTTAGAAAAATCACAATTTGTTATTTTAGCTGCCTATATTATCATACTTACATACAGTCATCAGTGGACTGTGTAATTAAGTAGGTATTCCTTTATTTACAAATAATGTTTTCCTTTGACCTTGACACATTAAGGTGAGTTTCACCGTCAATTGTCGACGTTGACTAACCGGCGCGCCGCTGATATTGAAACAAAATGACGCACTTTGCGTTTTTCTGCGCACATTGAAGTTAACGTCAGAGTTGACGGTGCAACCCACCCTAACATGATGTGTCGTTGATTAAATAATTCCATTAAAATTAAGTATAGCTTAGAAATTATAAAATGAATTTTGTTTGTTTGTCAATCGACTAGCAAAACTATATATCAAGCTTACAATCATTAGATCCTTATATATAAGGATCTAATGATTGTAAGTTTGATATGTCTATCTGTATGATTTCACCGATTTGTGTACAGTCCAGCATACGTTAACATATTCATTCGCAACAGTAGGTGTTGTTCGGTAGAGTTTTGTTTCAATATCAGCGGCGCGCCGGTTAGTCAACGTCAAAATTCACGGTATTTAATTGACTTTGTAATATAATATGTATCTATAAGGATATATCCTTGCCACGTCTGTCTGTTCGCGATAAGCTCAAAAACTACTGCACGGATTTTCGTGCGGTTTTGACCGTGTGATTTCTGAAAAGGGTTAAGGTGTATAATTTATTATAGTCTATCGCTAGTAAGTGGATATTATGACATTTTTTTGAGAAACTATTTTTTTGAGTCGCTAATCCAACTAGACAAAGCTAAAATTATAAAATTAAATTATTTAATAAACTTACTAACTAAAATTTAGAAGAAAATTTAGTTCGCGCAATATTTAGATCACTGGATAGTTCTTCCCCTCGAAATCAGATGTGTATCTCAAATTCCATTAGGAGTTAATGACTTAGTATTCAGATTATCCTGAGACAAGTTTAAATAAATGCAAGTACAGACTGAGTGGGAGGCGAGGAGATCAAACAGCGTACAGAAAGGACACACTTTTGTGCCTATCTTTGTCAATCGATTACGTTAAGTTCTAAATTTATGTACACAAATTACCTATGTCAGCCAGTACTTCAATGGTCAATACTTTGTTGATGTACTTACTGTTACACACACTAATTTTACGCAATTTATGACGAGAAATCTGCTACTCACTGTTGTTTGTCTATTAATAATTTACTTAACTAGTTGTTCGCCGCGAACTTTGACCTCGCGAATAATTTTTTTTACAAAATTGTCAATATTTCAAAAACGACTTAACCGATGAGCCCCATGAACTTATTCTATCCTACATACCTTTTAAATATCATCAAAATCAGACCAACGGTTCAAAAGTTACAAACAAAAAATCATACATACATGCAAGAAATGTATTTTGGCCCCAAATTGATTTGTAGACCAAAAAGGCTAACACAATAATGTGTGTGTGATAAATGACTCAAAACAACAATGATTTTCATTAAACTATCTTCCAGATAAACTGGTAAATCTTGCATTTTTGAGGGATCATCATCATCAGTTGTATTTATTGCCTCGTTGCTGAGGGAGACAGTGGCCTCGTACGAAGTTTTTGCTTCCTTAAGGGCCTAGATCCAGGCCTAATAGAGATTGGTGCATTTTATCAACAGAAAATACAGCCTGGACCATGTTAGCTTGATAATACATTTTTCACCAATGTTTAACCGACTCTATTGTAGGCTGAACTTTACGTATCACATCTTTGTATAGATCAGTATCACATCTGTATCGTTTACAGGGCAGACAGAGCCAAGAGCTGCGAAACGCGACCGCCACATTTAGGTTACTTATACCCTAAAAATACACCTTAAACCTTCTTTAAATTTCATAATCTTTGCAAAGACAGAGACGAATGCAGTGTTGACCGAAATAGACTGCCCTGCGCACGCGTTCACGTCGGACTCCTGCGCTAAGGATCTATGGATCGTTCCTAATTTAAAAATACCTCGTGCGCCATCCCTTTCGCTCTAATGGGCGTGTGTGACAAGGACAACAGACAGTTATAGTGCATTGTTTGTGATAATGTGGCTCTCTGTGATTATTGCATTTGTGGTTTTTTATCGGGATGCTCGTGGTGAGTAAAATCGTATGATTTAGGCTGTTTTTGGCGTTGGGTTTTTGACGTTTTTATTTTATATTGAATGAAAATTTTACTTAAATAAAAACATTTCAAAACAACGCATTAACAAGACTTACTCAACTATATATTAAAAATAGTAATGTAATGTGTAAAAAAGGTAATGTGAGGATTCTGACGGCATTGGCCATCACACTTGAAAACAAGAACAAAATATAATCCTATATCCTTCCTACAAATATTATAAATGCGAAAGTTTGTGAGGCTGTATGTGTGTATGTTTGTTACTCTTTCACGCAAAATCTACTGGACGGATTGTTATGAAATTTGGTACACAGGTAGAATATAACCTGGATTAATACATAGGGTACTTTTTATTCCGATATTCCCACGGGAGCCCCCGGGATGCAATTAGTAAAATATAAAAATGCACAATTTTTCAGTACATATTATAGGTATAAGTTTGATATCTATTGTTTATAAAAAAAACTTCTGCAAAATGGAACACCACAAACGCTTCTAAACTTAGCTCTTCTTAGACTTTCAGTACTTAACCTTTTATTGCAATAATGTGACAGAGGTTTGAAAGCCGAGGTTTTTTTTTTTCGAATATCTAATAAATAACGCGGAAGAGATGGCTGGATATTGACATAGATTTTTGGAAAAAGGAAGGAGACGCCTTGGCCCAGCAGTAGGACACACCGAAAGCTTAACGAAAAAATCTAAATGAAGTTATTGCGATTCGAAATTGGCCTGAATTGCTTCGAGAAAGGGATGGTACGACCGGCCGTGTCTCTTTTTTTTTCGCTCGACTTGCTTTAATTTGATTTGCTAATGAATACTGTGAATAGGATTCTGAAAATTCTAAAAATATTCTACGTAGACTCATGTACACAATTTATGAAAGTACGCAGTAGAAATTCTTCGAATTGAAGTAAAATTGTGAGTAGTAGGTAGAAGACCATTTCTAGTAGACAGCCCCTACAATGATGAATATCTAGGGGGATATCGTACAAGAAGACTAAATGATAAAAAAAGCTTTGATATCTGATAGGCGACAAAATGTTCTCATACAGAGTTGATTGAAACCAGATCGTGAAATTACAGCCGAACTTTTTTAAAGTTACAGCCGCGAAAGAAACCAGTGAAAAGAGAGAGTTTTACTTTGCTTAAAACATTATAATGACATAAATATCCAAGTTTTGCATGATCTTGGCAAATGCAATGTTGTAAAACTGTCGACACTTGGGCTGTAATTATTTGAACACATAAACGAGTTTTTAACGTCGTGGTGAGGAGCTAAAAGAAATGTTTATCCACGCCAATCATGTTTGGACATTGCTTGTGTGTACAATCACAATCATTGCAAATTGGCTTTTATTACCGTCACGTAGATGTCCATGCAGGGCAATTTGATATGCTGTCGACTGTACATGTATATAGCAACTTAAATTCGTTTAAATAAATATAAAAAAAAAAAATGCCACAAAAATCAAAATGAATATTTGAGTAGTTTTAACTATTACACTTGCGCCCGACCTCATTCTCGTGGGAATGTCGAGATGAAAAGTAGGTACTATGTGTGATTTACCAGGTTCAATTCAAAATTTCATTAAAATCTGTCTTTGCGTAATAATTACATATAAAATAAAGTAGTTTCCCGCTGTCTGTTCATAGGAACATATAGATATAAACATATATAATACATAGGTATATGCTTATATCTTTAAAACTATTATAGATAATGTGTTTTTTGAGGAAGATTTAAGTACATGATTTATTATGGTTTACCTCGAGCTAAGCCGGGAGCGGCCGCCAGTTGAGTAATAAATATCTTCTCACTCACATCCAAACTTTCACATATTATTCCTACATATAATTTATTATGGGTTTACCCGAGCGAAGCCGGGACAGGCTACTAGTTTCTAATATAAATAGGCGTACGATAAGTCTTTTTCATCTTAGCGTTTGTTCGGTTAGTGCATCTAACATGACTGAGTCGCGAAATTCGAACACCAGGCTTAGCTGGATAAATAAATAAATATATTAGGTCAAATCACACAGATTGAGCTAGCCCCAAAGTAAGTTTGAGACTTGTGTTATGGGATACTAACTCAACGATACTATATTTTATAACAAATACATATATAGATAAACATTCAAGACCCGGGCCAATCAGAAAAAGAACATTTTCCATCATGACCCGACCGGGGATCGAACCCGGGACCTCTCGGTTCAGAGGCAAGCACTTTACCACTGCGCCACCGAGGTCATCATCGAGGATAGCGTGTGATTACGCCCTAGATTAGCACCAATCCATGTCCACCCGTGGATGTCGCACGAGCGACTAAGAGATATTTTATTGGCTCAAACGCAACAATATCATTCCTAGGGAGGGTTTTCGTCAGACAGGCGGCAAAAAAATCTCAGCTGACTGTTCAGATATTATAAGCTCGCCTCGCTTAAGTCACAGCCTCGAATGAGCAATATAGACAAAGGACAGCTTGCTTCATGATAGAATTGGGATTCTGAATTTTTCTTTGATTGCCTTTTACGATCGGTAGGAGATGCAGCTTATTATTGCATATTCTTATATTTTTTCACTCGCAGAACAGCATCGCACAATTTATTAACTTTCTGGGTCATATTTCTGGATAATCTAGAGCATCTATAACTGAACCTGTTATACCACTGTTCTAACAGACTTTCTCATTGCCCACAACCCACAGCTTATCTAAATTAGACCAGGGTTATTATTACAACGTTGCCTATAACATGAAAGTAACTGTGTCATCTTCTTATAGTCGTATTTCTCATGGCTGAGAATCGTGGCCATTTTGTGGAATGTAACACACAGAAAGATAAAGATACGTAATATTAATGGAGTGGCTTGCCATTGCCTTCCCCACTTCACATACTAGATGACGAGATATCTAGGGTTCAGGTTTCCTCATGATGTTTTCCATCACATTAGTATACTCTCATGCTCTCAACTCATGTGGCACGAGTAGGATTTGTATCTGGGACCATTCTATGTGGAGGCGGGCGTTTTAACCACTGGACTAATATTAAAAAAAATTCACTAGACTATAAATGTTCAACAGAGCTTCCACGTGTTATGGTTTATGGCGCCCCGAACCCCAGAATCAGCATAAAAAAATAAACCATTGAATTTCGAAGCATCTGCTCTGATTTTATGACCGGCTGCATGACGTTAATCATCTCTCGAGCGTATTCCCGGTTACCTATCTGTCAAGGCTAATGCCTCAGTCACCTCGTACATTCGCAAGAGTACTTAGAGTCATTTTCCAGGACGGAAACTAAACGCATGTTAGTACTTTTTTTATATTAAACTTTACTTAAAACAAAGTCGAAATGTTTAGTGTTCATTATTTAAATATGAATGAGACAGATGATCGAAATAACTGTCCCATAAACTGGGTCAGGTATCGGGGACATCTTACAGGAAAATTTATAATAGCCATAAAACTAGAAATGCAACTATGCTTATAATATTTTTGATTTATTATTTCAGTAGCGGCTGTCCACTGCTCTGGACGCGGCAAAGACTTACCTATGATATTATTTACCCGTCGAAATCTAGCAAAATATTTATTTTTGATCAAGAAAATAATAAATTCGCAACAATTAATTGCTCCACTTTGACGGTTAATGATGGACTTTCGTGTTTATAATATTAAGAATTGGTAAAAATATGGATTGAAGTATAGATTCTTTGAGTCTTCTAAATATTGTATAAGAGCAGAAGGGGTAAACCCAAGAAGTGTTGGCTTGATGTCGTCAAGGATGATATGCGTGACAATGGTCTGACAACTAGGTATACCGACGACCGTACGAAGTGGAGACGAACAAGTTAATTTGTTAGACAAATTAGAAAAACCCCCGACTTTCAATATTTATATCGCTACAACTATTGCACGGCTGAACAGATTTTGATCAAACATATCTAAGAAGCACCGCATACAAATTTGCTATCAAATAAAAAAAACGGCATCCAAATCGGTGCACCCGTTGATGAGCTACGGTGCCAGGTACACAGACAGACAGGCAAAATTATCGGTCAAACTTAATAACACCCCTCTTTTTTTGTCGACGGTTAAAAAGTAGGAATGCGGGCACTGGGCCCCGACGCGTCGCTCAATGGTTGCGGAAGAAACCGCATAAAAAAAAGTAAAACGTAGGTACAGAAGAGAGTGATAAAAAATAGTACAACATTATATACGAGTACATTACAGTACAACAATACATACATTATATGGACGAGTGAGCTCAGCAGGACTTGAACCTAGGACCTTGCGATCACAGCCTTCGGTCACAACATTCAAAATAGACAATCACCGTTAGACATAAATGTTTTATGTGATTTGATCAATTCAATGAGGTACATCTATTTATTTAATAAAATAATCAGCTATCGATAAGAAATATTACATGTTTTGATAGAACGTTAGTGGGAAAATTACACATCACTACTTTACTGGCTTTTAGCTAGAGCTTTATTCAAATTAATTTAGTAGCTTATTTTATATTAGATATAGCCTGGGGCTTCGCTCCCGTGGGAATTTTAAGATAAAGTATAGCCTATAGCAATCTTGGTTAATGTACAGCTTTCTAATGGTGAAAGAATTGTTGAAATCGGTTCGGTAGTTTCGGAGATTACCCACTTCAAACATACAAACTCACAAAGGCTTACCTCTTTATAATAATAGTATAGATATTTTACACGCCAATACATTATTTTTTCACGGTTTTGAGTGTAAGAATTCAATAATTCTTCACTTCACTGACACAATTGTCAGTGTAGCTTTTTTGCATAAAGTTTTTATAGCTGGATTATTTTTTATTGTACAACGACAAACGGCAATATTATATTATCGTATTTTTTTATCTTATCACGATTTACAATTCTTTATCAAATAAATAAAGTGCACAATTTCCGCATGGTGTCTCTCTCTGTCATCTGTGCCTGTGTTCCTGGTTTAATTCTAGTGTGTAATGTCCTGAAGCCGGATCCATTTAAAAACAGCTTCTTTATATTTATTTACAATTTATATTTATATATTATTTTGTATATTACAAATTACTGAAAACAAAAAGAACTGACAAAAATTAGTTAAAATGTCAGTCTCGTCTCATGTTCCATCCGTCCGTATAACCTGCAACATTGTCCCGTTGGATGGCCAAAGATATCCTCTGGATGAGATATGAACTGGAAAGACGGCCACATACAATTTATTTACTACTTGCGACCCGCGGCTTCGGACAAAACCATAAATTATACATCTACCTAAACATTCCTCGCGAATCACACTATCTACTGGTCAAAACCGTACAAAACTCCGTCCGGTGGTTTTTGAGTTAATCGCTTTAATACGTATATGTATACTGACAGGCAGACGCAACAAATAAATAAATATTATTAGGACAAAATCACACAGATTGAGCTAGCCCCAAAGTACGAGACTTGTGTTATGGGATACTAACTCAACGATACTATATTTTATAACAAATACACATATAGATTAACATTAAAGATCAGGGCCAATCAGAAAAAGATCATTTTCCATCATGACCCGACCGGGGATCGAACCCGGGACCTCTCGGTTCAGAGGCAAGCACTTTACCACTGCGCCACCGAACCGTCGACTTATTTTTATAATATGTAAGCATTTACCATGATGTTTTTCAGCTGTACCCAAAACCCTGGCGGAGGAGATGGCGGAAATCACCCAGCTGTGCTGCAATCAGGGAGTGAAGTATGCCAAGAACCACACCACTGAAGAATGCTCCTCATCCATACCCCCTGACGTGCCATCAGCGTATAGCTCCTTCTGCATCTTCACCATGGATGAATGCTGCAAGGGACACAATCAGTGAGTATAGATTTTAATCCTAAAAGGTAAATAAAATAAATAAATATACTTATACGAGTATAAGGACAAATCGCACAGATTGAGCTAGCCCCAAAGTAAGTTCGAGACATACTTAGATAAATGTTCGAAACTTGTTTTATGGGATACTAACTCAACGATACTATATTTTATGACAAATATGAAAAAGATCATTTTCCATCATGACCCGATTGGGGTTCGAACCCGGGACCTCTCGGTACAGAGGCAAGCACTTTAGCACTGCGCCACCGAGGTCGTCAGGTTAAGGTTCAATATAGTTTAATTCAAACAAAAATAAGGTAATTTTCCTAATAATAAAAATGTGAATGGGAAGACTCAAAACTCAAGAAGAGCTGATTCGAAGTCATCAAGGATAATATGTGTGCTAATGGACTGACGACTAAGGATTCTGGGTCTACCATGAAACATAAAAATGTAGCAATTTTATTGCGTCCAAGAGTTTTCTCTCTTACACGATATGGGTAAAAATATACGGACGTTTCTATCGTGTTATTTGTATGCTTTCTGAATGTCAAAGATTTTCTGAATGTCGAGGATAAAAAGTATGAAAAGGGACCCTAAGCTCCAATGTTATGTGACTAAGATACCTAAGAATAAGATACCTAGAAAAATTACAGATTTAGCATTTGTTTTTGGTTGATCAATGGATGAGACATTATAGATGAGACAGTTTGGATTTTGTAAGAATTTTTGTTATTCAATAATTAATATTAAATAGATAGATAATATAGATAAAACATTTATTTGTAAAACAACAACACAATACATAACCAGACTAAAAACACAAAATAAAACACAGTATTCACATAGCACAATTGAGCAAGTGTAATGTTTTGCAGCAATACAAAAAGGCCCATCTCGGTGCACATATTACCCAGAGCGGCGATACGCTGATTTTCAGATGAGACCTGAATCAGTGTGCGAATGGTGTGTGTGTATATTAACAGTGAGGATGAGTGATATATTACTTATTACATATAAACATTGACTGTAGCTACATACACGTACCCAACGTAATAAATAAAGAAAAATAAAATACAAAATGGTAAATTAGTAAAGGATGCTAAAGTACAGTAATAATACATTACAATACATACACTTTACTAAAATAAAATAAACAATTTAAAAAAATATAAGTTTACTCTAGTGGCAACACCCGCTACCGGCAGCGAAGTGTGCAGTTATTTTTTTGTGAATTTAGAAGGTAGGCTCGAAATTAATTTTTAAAGTTACAAATAGAAAATACATTGTATGAACCAATAAAACTCATGTCCTGGCGAAAATGATCCTGATACTATATTGTATAATATCAGTCTTCAAAACTTATAGATTAATTTTAACAATTCTATCATTAAACAGCCTTCGAAGTAACAATGTGTGTTTAATGACACCTCTGACAATTATGACAGTCAAGGATTTCAAGATAATTATTATTTGTTTTAAGTGATAAATATGTATTTGTTTTAGAAAACTGCAAGATTGCGACGCAGCTGTAGATATAGCGTCAAGCACGAACCGGTGTGACGCTGTTACTCCATCAGGACTAGTGAGTATTATCACAGATTAATGAGTTTCATATAGTTGTAAGACGGACTCGCTAAAGGTGCCGCCAGCGGCGAGAATGCAGTCAGGGTTGTCACAAAATATGAATTATATTTTATTATTAGTAAATATATAATAATATTTTGTTTATTAATAAATTTTATTTTAAAAGTTACAGCAAATTGATTCAGATCACAACACGTCACTGTGGATAGTTGGGAGCAGCCAGCTTGAACTTAAGATACATTACTAAGGCTGGGTTGCACCGTCAACTTTAAGGTACAAAAAAAATCATTACAGTAAAATCAGAGTCAAATTTGACGGTGCAATACACTTTTGTTTTGGTAACTTTTCATTTTGTTTTGGCTCTAAGACACACGGACACATCTCCCACCACAATCCCTTTATTTCCTTGCGTCTCTTTTCCTTCGGGTCATCCCTATTCACCTCTTACAATTACATACATACATACGAAGTTACAGTTTTAATATAGAGATGAACTTGGCAACAGAATAAAGGAATGTCTGATGTTGACACAGACACGCAAACATTTCGTCCGCCCTATCTCTGATGATAAGGACCTAATTACCCAGTTACCTACTGGTTTATCAGTGCTTTCCCAACCTTTGTTTTAGAGCAACGCAAAAAGAGGGGTGTTATAAGTTTGACCACTAAGTGTGTCTGTCTGTCTGTCTATCTGTCTGTGTATGTGGCACCGTAGCTCATCAACAGGTGAACCGATTTGGATGCGGTTTTTATGTTCGATAGCTAATTTTTATGCGGTGGTTCTTAGATATGTTTGGTCAAAATCGGTTCAGCCGTTCAAAAGTTGTAGCGAAATTAATGTTGAAAGTCGAGGTTTTTTTTTATTTGTATAACAAATAAACTTATAGCCGAATGCCGACGGAGGGTTCGAAGTATCTAGAACATATTATGTATGAACCCAGGAACAGCCAGGAACTCAAACAAACCATGTACTTATGTAACCTCACGAACCAGTGCAAATGCGCCGATCAGATAATAGGCTAGTTGAGAATTATTCGTTTTGATGACTATTCGAAGGTTAAAAGAAACACCAGTGAAAAAAATACTGTGATAATGACAATAATAATAACTTTATTCACCAAAGAAAAAAAGTACAATAATTGACAGAATCATCTTAGTAGTTAGATTTACAATTTATAAGTTGGACTGTGGACTCTGCACTAAGCGATGCTTGTGTCGCAGGCACAATGCTTTCAAAGGTTTTGACAAAAATTTAATCATCTATTTTTGGACTCGTACACACGCTCCATACTAAATGACACGAACGTCGCAACTTACTAAAATGTCAAAGAAAAAAAGCTAGGTACATAGGATTTGAAAAACCATGCAGGTCACTTTTTATACCAAATATCAATTCTTTAAGACTTACGTAGCTTCCAGATTATGTAATACTTCCAGTAGCTAGGGAACCAACAGGATTAATAAAACGTTGATCAAACTATATTAAGAAGCCATTTATTTAATTGTCTTTAAAATACATAATAATTATCAACAATATCGAAAAATTAACTACACATAACAATTAACTACACGCTTAAGCTATTTATTAAAATTAAAAATTAAAACTAAAATAATTCCTGACGGCATGACACTCATTCCGTGGGAAAATGGGCGGTCGATGGTGTGGGATGCGACGTGCGTGGATACAGTAGCTCCATCCCACGTAGCAACGACTGCCTGTAAGGCTGGTGCGGCTGCGTTGGGGGCAGAGTCCGGCAAAAGGCGTTAATATGAATCTCTGGGAGAGCCATACATATTTTTGCTGTAGAGACCCTGGGACCTTGGGGTGCGGATGCAAAAACCCTTTACAAAGAAATTTCCGCACGCCTGGTCGATGTCTCCGGGGACCCAAGGGCTGGTGACTATTTTGGCCAACGTTTGAGTTTGGCCATACAAAGACGATATGTCGCCAGCCTTCTGGGAACTTTACCGCACGACGACGGCGGTTTAGTGTCAATTTTTTATTTAAATTAATTTAATGTTTATTATTTTAGTTTTAATTTTAACAAATAGCTTAAGTGTGTATGTGTAGTTAATTTTATATTTGATATTGGCGTAATATAATGTTGATAATTATTGTGTATTTTAAAGACAATCAAAATATATTTGTGTTTTAGAGGTGCTGCGAAGAGTGTATCCGAGGCACCTCCGCGGGAGGTCGAGGCGAGGCGGAGTGCGAAGTGACAGTGACCGCGGGGAGTGCTGAGGACCTCCTGCCAGCTAATGCCTTCGCTAAATGTTGTAAGGTATTGATATTTAATACTTTATTATAAAAACGCAATAACAATTCACACTTCGTCCTCTTAAATAGCTTCGGAAACAGTTTTTTCTTCGTGTTAAAATGAGTTTGGGATGGTTGAAATAAAATGTCCATAGCGCATTTAAAATACACACCGAGCCATTAGTGTTTTTATAATGAGCGCCATCTATGATAGAATACAGGTTTTTCGCAAATCCCACGGGAACAACACTTTTTTGCGGGATGAAAGGTACCCTATATATTCTTCTCCATACTCTAAATTACACATAAGCGAAATCTCAAGAGAATTGGTTGCGTAGACAATGCGTGAAGAGGTAATAAACCACCAAACTTACTTTCAATATTAGTTGGGATTTAACTTATTAAAAAATGTCAACATTAGTCAGATGAGCAAGCAAGGCGTTGAGTGGTGAAACAGCACTGTCGCTGTTTAGTGGTGTTGGATAAGGAATCGCTTATACCGCCACGTCTTGCGTATACCAGCAAACACGTAGACAAAAAACGTCTCTGCCATTCCCGTCCCGGCCCAGCAGAAGTGATGTTTTGATGTTCTCAAGAACAATATCCGTACCAATGATCTTACAACAAATGTTACCAATGGGCCTGGCAAAGCAAATAAGGGACAAACTCAAGTGCTGGTTGATGTCGTCAAGGGTGATATGCGTGCCAATGGTCTGATAACTAAAGATACTGACGACCGTGTCACAGGAGATGAAGAAGTATTAAAGGGCTCAACGGCTGAGGTGGAACCGAGGAAAAGCTTAGATGAGAAATATATAGATAAGTAAGGGACCGATCTGCAATTCAATTAACCTAGTAAGTAGGATATTACTGCTAATTATATATGTATTCCTTCACATTATAATATAATTGTTTTACAGAAAGCTGCTAAAGAACAGAAACAAAAGAGTAATGTCCCTGGACCAGTGACGTTGTCGAGATCCATAGATGAAGGTAAGGTTTCTTAATGATATGTGTAATAATATTCTGTCATTAACCCTAGCGGCTGTAAAATTAACAACTGCCGGCAACATGAAATTTTCGTAAAAATCTTTTATAGAAATCATAACTTCTTTTTGATACCAATACATTCTAATGTCTTTGGTCTTCTAAATAAACACAGCAAATTTTTCTTCTTTCGAATCTGCTGGAAGATATTTCTTTCGAAACGAGCAGCACCTTTATACAAATACTCCATGTGTAATTATCATAGGCTATATTTTGTGTACATGAATTTGTTAATAGACAAATAAATAAGCATACATTTACAGTGGTAGCATCAGTTTGTGAAGACTACGCCCCCAACGAGCTGTGTGCACACCACTGCATACCTGTCCCGGGTTCTTACAAGTGCGAATGCAACCCAGGGTACATGCTGATGCCTGATGGGAGAAACTGTATTGAGGTATTTGTCGGCTTTTAGTGCTCCTTATTTATTTATTCAAAATTTTTTGCACAAAATTACAAAAAAAATATTTACAAATGGTGCATTTACGCCGTATGACATTGTGATCCTTCTCATTGGATCTCTCACCCTCTTATTCACATGTATCCCGTTGTATTAGGGGCTGTGATGCCGCGATACCCATGGTTAGCTTGAAAAGAACCTTTATTAGCTGTGATTTTACAACCGGCTGCTTACCTGACGTCAACTCTCTTTGGAAATGCTATTGTTGCCATCAGCTGCCTAGGCTAGGTGTCCCTAAGTCACTTCATACGACATCCATGGGAGGATTCTCTCGTGAATGTCACAATCATCATCTTGTTCCCACAAATGTTATTTTTATCGACCTGAGCATCAAAATCGTGGACTACAAAATCTGACACACTGCAGGTAGTGAAGAACCGATGCAAACCACGCAACCCGTGTCAACACAAGTGTAACGACAATGGCGTGGAAGTGAAGTGTTCTTGTCGCAGGGGCTATGAGCTTATGCCAGATGGAAAGTCATGTCAAGGTAAGAAGCCAAGTTGCGTTGAAGCCAAGCCAACAATACTACTACTCTCTACTATCACTTTATTGAAATTTGAGCTGCAAAATCCAATTGAAGTATGAAGATATATATGAAGATAGCTGATCCTGTGTTTCTAAGCTATGTTTCCGGTGGAAGCAACCGGTAAAACGTTCAGATAAAGTTGATCGATGCGACATTTGAATTATGAGCTTATAAGATAACGTTTCGCTTCTTCAAAATCAAAATCAAAATCAAATCATTTATTCAGAAATTAGGCCTTCACAGGCACTTTTTCACGTCATATTCTAAATTAAATGATGTTTACCAAAGCTACAAACTACTAGCATTTCGGAACGACCACTGCTGAGAAGAAATGCCGAAAGAAACTCATTCAAACAGTGTTGGTCCCTATTATGCCAGAAGGGCTTACCATTTTTTTAAATATAAATTTATGTATAATCTTCATAGACATGGACGAGTGTTTGCTGAACCCTCCCGTATGCCTCCCTGGAGACGAATGCGTCAACGTCCGGGGTTCCTACAAATGTATACCACCAAAGAAGAACACCACCACAGATAAAGGCTTCTGTCCACCAGGATTTGCGAAGAACATCCAAAATGGTGCCTGCGATGGTGAGTAAACAATAGTGCTAATTGATAAAGGTCACTCTTGTTTCAGATCTTTCTCAAGTCGGCGAAAGTTATCTAAACTTGGTGATGACTGTAGTCTAGTGTCAATCAGAACGATCATATAACTCTCTTGTAAACTATATATAATATAATCTACCAATATGCAGGTTACTCTTCACTAGAATCAAGTGGTGGTCTATGAAAACCAACACATGACTTAAGAGGTCATTACAAGATTCAAGCTTGAATCCTGCTGGCGTATGGTCATCTTTATCTCTCAAACAATGCTGCAGATTATAGGAACTAAAATGATTAGAAAATCAATACGTTTTTCTTCATTTCAGATATAAACGAATGTGCTTTGCCACACCCACCATGCCCTTCTTACTTGTGTGAGAACACCATCGGAGCATACAAATGTGGTGGGGTCACTGGAAACCCTATTAACTTGTCCAGTACTATGAAAACGCCGGTAGAGGACAGATGTCCTCCAGGTTTCCGAACGGGATTCAATGAAGAGTGTGAAGGTACAAATTGGCGAAGCCACTGAGAATCCCATAAACTTGGCTAGAGCTTTCAGTCAAGCAAGGATTCATGTAACCTTTAATTCAAATGTATTAGTCAATATAGTCATGGAATTAGTAGGTACTACGTATGGAGTACTTACTAATTCCATGATTATAGTTATAGGTGACATTTGTGTCAGATTCATACAACGAAACCTAAAATCGGCTACGAGCAAAATAACAAAATATTTTTCTCATATATTTTTGCCACACAGCACGCATGATATATTTCTTCGTTCGTTTAAAGAACGAAATATGCTGAGAAAGAATAAAAAATAGAATAGGCAAAGATATACGATTTCGTACTTAATTTCTACCATCTAGTGAGATGCTTATGAAGTGCCATAGACGTATTTTTTTATTGCAGACGTAGACGAATGCGCCAGTCGAAAGCACGATTGCAACCTCATCTCACAATTCTGCATCAACACCAGGGGCTCCTTCTACTGCCAGGACCAGGCTTCCAGACATTGCCCTCCTGGCTTCAAGATTAACGCGAGAACTAATAAATGCGAAGGTAAGTTGCCTAATTTACCAGAACCATGGGTGCACCACATGAGCACAGTCTGTCAAGAAAGTGAAGAAAACGGATTTTTGACAAACTACATATTTTAATCGTTGCAATACCAAATAAAATGGTAATATATATACTCGTACATTCAGTGTTACCAGTCAACAGGAGACAGCAGCGCTCTCATTTAATTTCTTAATTATCTTGATAGAATGTAAAGTTGTTTTTTCAGTCCGAGTCAAATTGGGTAGTTACTAGTTACGAATGGGTAGAACTCGTGGCAAACGAGCAGATGACTCTGACTACTGAATGATGAGTTGTTTTAGGATTCATATCACAGTCGCTCAATGTTTCGCTTTACAACGTCTGATTTCATGGCGCAGTTGAAGAATGGAATTAACAACTTTATCTTTACCGTAATGTTTTTATTTAGTCCACTGTATGTTTTATAGATATCGATGAATGCGAAGACAGCACAGACATCTGCAGACCAGACCAGGTCTGCGTGAACCAACTCGGCCAATACGATTGCAAGTCTAAATTCGACAAGACAAGGTAAATCATGGCAAAATCTTTGATGAGGTTACATACTTATACATACCTTTAAGTCCCCTGATGTGTTCAATAATATTTTGTTCAAGGGTGTAATTGCTTTGTCTAATTGTGTTTACAGGAATGGAAAATGTCCTGATGGAATGAGGATTAAGCCAGGAACCTCCGTGTGTGAAGGTAATGTTATTTCCATAAACCCGTTGGTTAACTACCAGTCCAGAGAAGATTTGACCAACTCAGGATCTCTGGTAATTATGCAATAAAAGAAGGTGGAAGCCAGCTGTAAATATAAAATTCAAATATTGCACTATTTGCAAATTCAGTTCCATGTCTTTAACCGGACCATTTTGCCTTGCGCGGAGTGGAGGCGTTAGGAATTCGACTAGGTACTTTATTAGAACTAGAAACCAAGCAGGTTGGTCAGCTGTGCTGTTACTATATATTATTAGTGTATATATAATAAACCTATAATTGCTTCTAGATATCGACGAGTGCGTGGAAGGCACTCACCTCTGTGACCAGCACCAGAACTGTCTGAACACGAACGGCAGTCACGAGTGCCACTGCAAGCTCGGCTTCGAGCTGGACATTACCACTGGAGCCTGTGTGGGTGAGTCTTGCTGATATTTTACACACCTGTTCAAAATAGGGAGTGTTATGTTTAAAGTATTCATATAAATGAAAATACAATTGAAGCGATGGTAGTCTTAATAGTAAGATTCGAATCCTATTCTAAACTCTAAAATTACATTGTTTAGATTCTTTATATTATTAACATTATCTTTATATATAATCTACATTTTTGTCGTAAGTATATATATATACATTTACAATTTACAATTTGTCGTAACTATATATATATATAGTTACGACAAATTGTAAAGTCAGTTTTTTCTTTTATTTCACTCGTCTAAATATTCATATATACGTACCCTGATTCAAGAAATTTTGCCTCGATATTAGCAAACAATTCACAATGTCGTTTATCCTTTCCTACCTACTTTACCTACATGAATTCCAGACGTGAACGAGTGTGCCACAGACCAGCACGACTGCATCCCAGAGTCCCAGAGATGCGACAACACTGTGGGTTCGTTCCTCTGCGTCAGGTTCCTGTCCTGTGGCACGGGATACATTCTCCACCATGCTACCGGCGTTTGCGAAGGTGAGGAAAGAGGCAGTGAAACAAGACAACAATCTGTGATATGGTTTGTCAATGGATTTGCTCGTTGCTTCTCAGCTGTGGTCGTTTCTAATAGGTACAAACTACTTGTAGCCTTTTTAAGTAATATTAATTTGAAATTTGACTTTCAGATATTGACGAGTGCTCGCTCGGGACCCACAACTGCGCCCGGGCCGGACCGCAATACAACTGTGTCAATATCCCAGGGTCCTTCCGATGTGTCAGGAAGCGAGCTTCCACCACTACCACTACGGCTGCTCCCGAATATGAATACGAATATTACGATTCTGAGTAAGCCTCTCACTTTTCCCGGTTCCTCCTACAATCACAAAGTTTAGGAGTTCTCGTTCATCTTCGCATGTTTCCGAAAAAATACGAATAATTTTACAGTCGTAAGATTGATTTAATTAAAATAATATATAACGTATGTTCTATATTAACCAGCCAACCTCCAGTAATGGAGAAGCATTACAAGAAGAAGAAGTAAGTTATTTTCTAACCAACAATATAATTACATTGTTATGAATTTATTGTTATTTGTTGGTCATTAATAAATTAACATTTTACAGAGAGGAAGTTAACGAAACAAATTCGGCAGCACCACCAAAACCCGATGAAGTGAAACCAACATCTAGCACATCGGTGGCACCAACTCCTCCACCACAAACAACACCCTCAACAAGACCTACAGAACCCGCTCCAACTCCAGAACTACCAGCAGTACTACATACATCTGAGAGAGAACCAGAAAGGCCAGATGAAAGAACAAATGAAATAGTTCCTTCGCAACCTCAGCACCAAATTACTTCACCAAATTATCGTGAACCAGAGTCTCCAGAACCTGAACGAAATAATCCAGCAGAAACGATTCCTCAAACAAGAGTGGAAGAACCAGGAATTCCTGAAACTTCTACCCAGTCACAAAAACCAAGTTCAGAAGACGAATCAAATAATAAAGAACCAGATCAATCAAGAACTTATGAACCATATCCTCCTCCTCCAACTGTAAATGAACCATCACAGAATGAACCAAAAACCGAAACCAATTTCCAACCAACAGAATCAGAGGTTAAACCAACAATAGTCGATGTAAAAGTTGGTGAGAAAACAGCTGTAGTAGATGGCACAGTTACTCAAGATGGTTCAGTGATAGTGGATACTGGTGATGTGCCTAAGAATGAATGGACTAAAATAAATGAGAAACCTGTCACGTGTCAGTACGGATTTGAGCTGAACGACTTTGGTGCTTGTTTCGGTAAATAACTTCATGTTTTCACATTTAATATTTATCTGAATACTTGCTTGCTTTTGTGGGACTATCAAGATAAAAATCCCTGTGTCTGTATACGACTCCCAAATCTCATCGAAATCTAAATAGTAGACAAATTATGTGATAGAGTATACACATTCATTCTTACTTAGTTACATCCGTAGAAAATTTTTTTTTACAACCCGCTTGGCTATGGTCGGCCATGACCACCATAGAAGACTATCGGACTTCTTTTAACACCTCAAGCCTATACTACAATGGGATCGCCTGTTGTCATGGCCTCTTTAACTAGGAAAGGAGAGCAAGAATTTGGTAAAATCTGTTCCTCCACAGACATCGACGAGTGCGCCACCAATCGCCACAGTTGCTCCGGCCTCACCGAAGTATGTATCAACACAATGGGTGGATACCTTTGTGAATGTGCGGCTGGATTCCGTAGGGACATCAGTACTGGAGCGTGTGACGTCATACCAGCACCAACCACTACATCATCGACTACAACAAGCACATCGCCCCCGACAACAACTTCTACAACCACGGAGCCACGTATGTATTATCATGTTACTGGAAAAAAATGTTTTTATTTCTATTACTATTGTATTTCATCTGGTTCCTACAATCGTTGAACACTTATTTGTCTAATGATTTCAAGTAAGTAAGGCAAAAGACAACTCAATCTGAAACTACAGATATATTTTTGTTCCAACAAGTTTGAACGCTAATATATTTTTTTGTAAATACACTGCTCTTATAAGTACGTATGTTTGCTATAATTTTCAGCAAAATATTTCTGGGGCTATCCGGATTATCGACCGCGGGTCACCCGACCCTTCAAACCTCGGTATTTGTGCGATGTTGGTTACCACCACAACTCTAAGAGTGGGAAGTGTGAAGGTAAGTTATGTAATAATAACTAATTAATGATCTTTCTAAAATTTTCCAACGAATATATTTGCTTTTCATTTTGTTTTAACTTTGTAACATCAGTAGTGGTCTAGTGTACATTTCAGACGCTGTTGCTATGTTTACTTGTCTAAAAATTTCTACATCTAGTGACTCTTTTTCCAGTTTCCAATAGCTATAGATTTGCTGAAAAGTGCATACGATTATAACATGGCGCAAATGTGATGATAAATAACCATATTAAGTAGCTCATTCTCATCCTCACGTTTTCCAAGTTTCATTCGGGATTGTCACGCTTAAAATCTTGGGGTCAGTGTAAAAATAAACCTTTAAATTGTAAACATTAGTCTGATTTTATCGGCTGCCTGCCTGACGTTACCCCTCCTTGGGAATGTTATTGCTGCCAATCAGCTGGCAAGGCTACGTGTACCTTATTCGCCTCGTGCCATCCAAGAGAAGTTGTGAACTTCTCTTACTCCTCTGTACTGTTTTGACAGACATCAACGAATGCATAAACGGGCAAGCCAACTGCGCCGCAGTGGAGATCTGCGTAAACACGGACGGTGGTTACCGCTGCGAGTGTCCTCCAAACTGGAGACTGGATGAGATACGACAGCGTTGTGTTCAGATTAGGAACACCACCATGTTTCCGACTGGATACGCTAATGAACGTGGTAAGTAGACATGCATCACTTTTTTCCACATCATTTTTACCATCTACTGCAGTAAGTTTTTATATCCATGTTACCAGAATACCCGCCACCGGACCCAGAAGAGACCATCAGCCACGGGTCCATAGGCCACCAGTATGTGGAGCCGGAGATACACCAGGTCGAAGACAGGGGTTCCGTGATCAGGTGCCCGTGGGGTTACAGGCTGGGAGACGACAATACATGTGAAGGTACACTTAGTATTTTTTAGAGGGACAGAGTCCGCGGAATGAAACATGCCGAATGGAAAAATGTAGAACTTTCAGTAACTTTGTCATATCATATTAGTGAAAAAAAAACTTCAGTACTGCTTTTATATCACACATAACTGGGGGGCGCGGGCTCTTGCTCTTGTTGATCCATTTGGACACTACATACTCATAGGTAAATGTCGTCATCTTTCGTTTTAGATTTTATTCAATTCACTTAAAGCCATCTGACATAACTTTTATGACTACTATGGTACCTATATTTCTAGTGGCAAGTAGTTGCATACACACTAGTGAACTTAAACTGTCAATCAACGTGCAGGTCACAATGTTTTCCTTCACTGGAAGCAAGCGGTAGTCAATAATAACTATTAGTCAGTTTGGTATACAAACTGATATAGCACGAGTAGGATATGCTTAAACCGTGATGACGTTGTAATAATCCTAATCTTCGATTTTTTCTATCAGATATCGACGAATGTGTAACCGGAGCTGCAAAATGCGGGCCGTTGCAGATCTGCACCAATTCTCCTGGAGGATACTCCTGCGGGTGTCTTAAGGGCTATAAGCTGGTGGGAGACCACGAGTGCGCCGATATAGACGAGTGCCGAGCGGCTGGCAGCATGGTATCTCTCTCTCTTATCTAAGGGCGGTGGTAACTCTCTCTCTCTTATGGCTACCGGATAACCCGCTGTGAGGTCCCTATTATGCACGCAGTCCGGGTACATTTATACTTCAATATCAATAATACTTATAAAGGAAAAGTGACGTCATTTTGTGTGTAGCCTCGTAAAGCAGCTAATGTTTATTTTTTTCAGCCGCTCTGCTCCCAGAATGCTGACTGCATAAATACAATGGGTTCATACAAATGCAAGTGCCACCCTGGATTCAGATCAGCTCCAGTCAATGAAATGGTATAATTTTATATTTTCTACAATATTTTTATAGATACTGTGATTGTTATCCATCCATAAGGGAATTCAGTGCCTCAGTGTCGATATTAAAATTGGCGTTGAAATAAAAGCTCGTTTTAATTGCTGTCTCTGTTTAGCCACTATTATCTACGTATAACAGCAGTCACTTGTGTATGACTTTGGCATTTGAGTGTTTTAGTTGTCCCTTCACTTTATTGTTCTAAGGTTGTCCTTTTTTAGGTTACACACTGAACCATGGAATTAATAGGTACATTACTCCGGAGTACCTACTAATTCCATGCACTGAATGTCCGACTGGATGAAACAACATGACAACCGTATTGACATTATAACATCAATCTTGATGTTGGCAAAATCATCGTTTTGGCGAACTATGGAGCCATAACCACAAGAAAAAAAGAAGACTGCGACATAACACTAATCATATTTCCCCACCAGATATGCGTGGACGTGGACGAGTGTGAGGAAGCCAGATCAGGCTCTCTCTGCCAGCAACAGTGCAACAATGTTTGGGGAACCTACCGGTGCTCCTGTCACAGGGGCTACAGGTTGAATGCTGACAATAGGTAAATCTAACATAACTTCTCTCCCTCATCTCCGCATGATCCAGGTCGCATTCGCGGCTATGACATCGCAAAGTCCGGGGCAGCGAATAAATCTTAAAATTCAGAAGATTCGGATGTTATATTATGCCTGCCTGCCAGTTCAACAGTCAACCTATCAGTTGACTTGAAGAAATTTAGCAGAATACAGCCATTTGTTCATAATAACAATATTTTTTAGAACCTGCTCAGATGTCGACGAGTGTGTGGAATTTAAATCAAAAATGTTGTGCGTTGGCCGGTGTTTGAACGAACCAGGCAGCTACCGGTGCAGCTGTCCTTCCGGCTATAGGCTCGCAGAGGACAAGAGGAGCTGTATAGGTAAGTCGTGACTATAAGTGTAAATAAGACTGACAAATAATTTACTCTAGTACGAAAATTCAAAAATTATGAAAAGCATTGGCCCTAAATGCCTGCCCTGCGGCACACCTGAATTTAACAAGTCATGATTTCTTGTGCTATGTCATCTCCGTCCATTTCATTTAATTTTAAAACTCTTTTTAACTAAATGTCGTCTCTCGTAACATGTCCAATTCAGCCAATTGCTTTTAATCTTAGCATTTAAAGGCGTATCTTCAAATAAAACGCCTTGTATCATTACAGACATAGATGAATGTGAAACAGGCGAAGCGACTTGTGCCAAAGATGGTTCGTATGGAGGCACTAGTGACGTGTGCCAAAACACCAGAGGTGGTTACCGGTGCCATCGAATCATGTGCCCTAAAGGATATCAATTGGAGAGCAAAAAGTAAGTTGTTTTGTGAATTACATTGGTAACTCAGTACGTTTTCTCGAAACCTTAGGTATTTGAATTTGTATGGATCAGCAGATTCTTTTACGTGATTTCAGGTTTGCTGTCCTACGAAAAGTTGTTCAGTATCATGGACTGATCATGACAAAATAATGGCTATGTCTAAAAAGTCAACCTGTATTTATTTATCTTTCAGTCGCTGCACGAGAACAGAGAAGCGTTGTCCCCCTAACGACTGGGACTGCTCCCATCAGCCTCTGACATATTCCTACAATTACATCACCTTCGTCTCCAACCTTTACATACCTGAGTCTAAGGTCAGCGACTTGTTTATTTATTTCATAGATATGCCCTGCGGCTTTGTTACTGTGGGAATTTTGGGATTCTGGATAGGCGATTCGAAGTGAGTCGCAGCGAACCAATCATATTGAGGTGTGGTTGTCGTAGTGTCACAATGGCGCAGTGTGATTGGTCCGCTGCATCTCAGATCGAATTGACTAGATGGTGAGATGTTAATAGCAAAGTCGCATTACGCACTCAGGGTCAGGGTTTATAGCGCGAACCATTAGGTAATTGTCAATATAGCACACTCATCTTGTATGAAAATGTGTTTTCCATTCCAGGTGGATCTGTTCACGATGCGAGGACCATCCAAGTTGCCCAATGCCCACATGAAGTTCCAACTCAAACTTGTAGATGTGAAAGCACCGCCTTCAGTGAAAGAGAAAGCAGATATTAATTATTTCTTGTAAGTGTCCTTAAATCAACAGTTAAATTTCTGCTTACCTACTCATAAAGTTGTTCTGATGTTTATGACATAATATGACTTAGAGGCTGCGCGTGGCTGACGACACTGGGAGCTTGAGAATGGTCAAAAATTTTAGTTCTTTAATCATAAAATCCGTTTTCTACTCTTATAGATAAACTTATATGTCTTCTTTGTAGTTTTATTAATGTAATATTATATACTTAAGCAATATTATTATCCACAGAAGTGCTAGTGCTATGAGCATCAACAATATGTGGCCGTCTAAATGAAAAGGGACTTTATGACGTCCGGCATTTACGCCATTATTGCCGTTGTTTTGTATTCGAACAACGGCAATAAAGACCTAAGTGCCAGCCGCCGTAAGGTCCCTTTTGATTTGGACGGCCACATATATATATTTTCTTATGCAATTTGTATGTAACATCTTGTCTCATATACATTTTTTTATGCAGATGATTTGAATATCAGTTTCAAAAACGGTCTAATAATGTTTGTTTTCAGATTGGTGAAACAAAACGCGTATCAAGTAGCGGTGTCTCTGGTGAGGCCGCTGATTGGCCCGCAGAGCATAGAGCTGGAATTGTCTATGGAATTGTACAGTCGCGATCAGTTCGAGGGTATAGCTGTGGCTAAGTTGTTCATACACGTCTCGGAATACGAATTCTAGTTTGTTGTGAAAATTTTGTTATATTTTATAGTTATTGCTTAGAGAAAAATAAGCTTGATATATGTTACGAAGTATTCTATTCATAGCTATATGTGGTCGAGTCCGCACCATGAAGGAAGTCCCACACTATTGTGTGTTAGAAGATAGGAAAATATGCTTATAGACAGATAAATTTATAGAAAACATAATCTTCATATGAGAAAGAGAAACGCGTATTTGAAACACATAAGGAGAAACGGGACAGAACGCTAACATCTATTGTCCCGCATCGTGTGCTGACTTTTTCAAGGATAGAGGCGTATTGAATAGTTCTGTCTCATGTGGCTACGCTTACCTATATTTTTTAGGTTTTTTTTGGAGTCTTGTTCACGCTTGTATCACAATGGTTCGATTATTTTTCTTCCTGTGTCCTTAACAGTATTAATTATTAGCCTATTAATATTATAAATGCGAAAATTTGTGAGGATGTAGGTATGTGTATATGTTTGTTACTCTTTCACGCAAAATCTACTGGACGGTTTGTTATGAAATTTGGTACACGGATAGAACATAACCTGGAATAACACATAGGGTACTTTTTATCCCGAAATTCCCACGGGCGCGTAGCCCCGGGGTGCAGCTACTTCAATGTAAAATAGCTATAATGAACAGTAATTCTAATTTCTAAGTACTTACATCTAAATAGGATTGTGCCATATGTTCTGTAAATATGAGTTAAAATATATATTTTAAGTAATTTTCAACTATTTTATTTTTATTATTTACGGACTAGGTACATGTTTAAAGGTACCTACCTACATAAGGTACTTAATGATATATTTAAAATAAAGCAATATGCTATTTGATAATGATTTTTATTTATTCTACATTCTCAACAGACTGCATTCATACGGTAAGTAAATATGTATAATATATCTTTTGTAACTTTGAACAAAAATGTACAATATATATATATATTTGAGGAAATTTCTATAAATAACCATATTATTATATTGAATATATAATAAAAAAATAAACATACCTATATCAGAATATATTAATATGACATACTTGCTGTACTGACCCTACATTTTGGGAAAATTCTGAAGAAAAGGGGTTATGTCAAAATGAAAATTTTCATATAAATAATTTAAAAAACTGCAGATCATTCGATCAAGCTACATTTTCAAAAATTATTCAAAACTACAAACTACTTGTGCTAATTCACCTAATTATTTTGACAGAAACAATCGAAACTTCAAAGTCTACTCAAAATTACGTGAAATTTTTGTGAATATTATTAGAACTATTCTAAATAAGAGACCCGTTTTTTTTATTTTACTCCAAAAATCTTTCGTCTTTAAGCTTATCACAGACTATCCCATTTAAATATTTATTTTACTCAAATAATATTATAATCGAAGTATTTACCCAATTACATGGGAATATAGGAGGATTAAAACTTTGCACAATGACTAAAAAGAAATACAAAAACAGAAAATAATAGAGCGCCGTTATCCAGACAAGTAACAGCTGATTTACATTTATAATAAAATACACGGCACGTTTTTTAAATTAACTTTACGATATAAATATTTCATCAATAGTATCAATATTAATAAAAAAAGCTATACAATCAAATCAGTTTTGTAATTAATTAAAGATTTTGTACACTTGATTTAAGTACTTAATTGAGTAAAATAACATATTTAATGATATGCAAACGATTTTTAACTCTTACACTATTCGTTAGGATCGACAATGTTCAAGATGGTGAGGCAGCCATCTTGAGAGGCTATAGCTAAGGCTTTGCCCCCGTGCGCACTCGCCACACCTGTCACTTCTGCTGGAGCCCTGTATTCGGCTACCGCTTTGCCATCCACAGTTCTAAAATAATTTACAATGATTACATATATACATTCTATGAATTTTGAGGTTTATTTCTTCTAAGTTCTTCACTACGTCCCAAAAATATATTCACTAAATGAAAGTTTTTTTTTTTTATCACTCAGTAAACGGAATGTAACAATTTCCAAAAGAAATAAACGAAACAAAAGTAATAAGTACATAACAAAATAAACTTTAACCTAAGGCTTGGAACTCACTAAAACAATGATAATCTATGGATAAACATTCGAGTACGGGAAGCAAAGTTAACAATGACCAACCTGAAAACTCTCAAGGTCTTTCTGCCGCTGTGGTAATAAAACACGTACAGGTCATCGGAGCTAAACATGGTGATGATCGAGAAGACTCCTTCAGCAGCCCTTGATATGAGAGGCTCAATGGTGGTCCCGCGTTTCAGCTCGATCAAGTCAAGACCTCCTCTGGAGGGTGCGCAAAGACCAATCTTGCCGTCTTTGGTGCAAGCGCCGTTCCATCGTGGGACGATTCTGTGTTTTGAGTTAAAATTATGAAGCGGTGGCGATCCAGTGGTTAAGACGAATCCTGTTCCAATCCTACTCGTACTCGTATCACATGAGTTTGTGTATCAATCTGATTCATGTATAATAGAAGTTGTAATATACCATCACTTTTTTCTGATTATAGGAAAATGTCATGAGGAGCACTCATTGATGATCTATCAGCTAGTGTGTTAAATGGTCAGCTAATATGAAATGGAGAAGACAATGGCAAACCAGTCCATTATAATATTGCCCAGAAATTTGTTATGTGTGTACATTCCACATGACCACGATTATCAACAAAGGAATATGACAAAGAAAGATATAATTTTGGTACTTACTTTGGTAAAAAACACTTTAAAATTTTCATACGCACTTGTTTAATTTACAGAGTTTTGTATTATACTCGTAGTTTATACTGACCTGACGTGTCGTTTCGTCTTGATGTCCAGAATCCCAGCCTTGTCGCTGCCCACCACAGCCACCCACAGAGGCTTGTGAGGCAGCGCCACGATTGACTGGATATCCTTGATTCCGCTGTTCTTGATTGGGATCCTTCGACAAAACTCTTAAGTTTAAACTATATTTTCAAAACCGCTGGATCAAATTTATTCCGAATTACATTAATATGGCCCTATTAATGTAATTCGGAATACATTTGGTTAATATCTTAGACAGGCTACCGTGGGCAGAGCTGGGCAACATCAAATTCGAAAACACATCTTCTTGCCGTCAATTTACGAAAATATCGCTCATGGAATGTAAAAAAGATATTTTCTAGTTACACGCTCAGCGAAGTTTGTAATGTTGTCTGCTCACCTATGTAACCTAGTTCCTGTCTTGGCATGAAACACATGCAAACAATCCCTAGAAGACTTGTCCACCCCTGGCGCCACGATGTGGTGCTCATCCACTGATACCACTGCAGCTCGGTAGACCATGCTCCTTACTTCGTACTCCGCCGTGTAGATCTTTTCACCGTCTGAATAAACAACATCATTATTTACGAACATATTACAAAGAGGTTCTCTCAGAACTCTCATAATAGCTCGATTAGAAGCTAAGAATTACTGAATGAATCATGTAGATTGGCTATGCTAATACTGAGAAAAATGATTTATACTTTTTGCCGTACCTGGAAAGATGACGTTCATAGAAAAGTGCAGTTTAGAACGTCCTCTCTAGACATACTTTACCCTGACAAGAAGAGAGCTGACAGGAATCAGTCCACTAATGTACCGTCAATATATGTCTACAGGTGACGAACTAAAGGTCATTTTTCTATGAGCGTTATCTTGCCGGGTGGGAGCGGTGCGGTGTAATCTGTTCTACGTACCGGGTATAGTCCTAGCAACAATAGCAGCTATGGCAACACTGTCAACATTGTCCGCAGCGGATTTCATGGAGATGGTGATGAATTTCGTGCCATCTTCTAGAAGAAGAACCTGCTTCACGCCCTTTTGCTCTTCTTTAAATATGACCTAAAATATTGAGAATTCAAAGTTCGTAGTCTATATAGTTTTCAAATTAATAAGAAACGATTTATGATCCATCAGATCTATAAACAGATGGGTATTCTAATAAAAACAGCACTATTTAAATATGGACGGGACTGTATAAGACCTAGATTATCTATGATATTAGTTTACAACATACAACAAAACCTAGACCTGATCTGATCACCTTTAATTGTGGCTTTCAGAATATATAACCCTATGTCCAGCATCAGGCTTCTTCTCTCTGAGATGATGATGAAAGGATTTCCTTTACTGTTGATAGCAATGTTACATAATATGTATGACTATGTAAGTAATGTGTGCAAAAAAAAATAATATTTTATTGCATTGGATTTACGCTGGGCATAAATGATCACGACATAAAGAACGTTTACACGCAGTTTGCAATCCTTGTCAAGGTTCACTTATTATAATATACCTGTTTTTCTGGAGTGTCCCAAATGACCACGTTTCCCGATTCAGCAGTGATAACATTCTCCCCACTAGGCGTGATGACCGCATGTGTCACAATGGCCCCTAGAGGAGCATCAGCCAGCTGAGCTATAAGTTTCCCAGTGCTGGTGTCCCACAGACCCCAGCAACTCCGTGTGGCGGTCGCCGCCAGGCGCTGGTCGCGGGCTAGACTGGAAATTTGAAATAAATTTGTTACAAAATCATGATTATAAGATACAACCTCAAATTTTTATCCGAGAGAACTTATTGTATTCAACACGTTTCCTGGTCAGGAGACGACGATCAGACGACCTGAGACAGACATAGTGTCTGTCTGAGGGTCAAATATAAAGATAAGTATAAATCTCCTATTCTATCCAGATCATATTTCTAGGTAGGCCCAATGTGTGTAAGTAGACCTATCGCATGCGCGGCTCGTCATAAGATGATATTTAGTATTTATCTTCGAGAACGTTTTTTTTACGATAGTCGCGAAAATAACCTACATCAAGTGAAATATAGAAAACCATACATAGGAACTCGTAACTAAACTCCCACAGGAAACTATTCTCAATGCATAATAACTCTCTCTCTCTCTCATTTTCTATTATCTTCGCGTTCTGTGTCTATTTCTGTGTGAGCGTATAAAATAAACTTTAAAATTTTAAAAATTTGCTTGCGATTTTCCATCGCCCCGCCTGCCTGACGTCAACCCTCCATGGAAGGTGTAAGTACATATTAACTATATGTCAAAGACTTGGGGAATAATACATTCTCTATGGTCTATGAGAATTTCTCATTTTATATAAAGTACCTGATAGAATCAATTGGTAACTCCTGCCTGTCGATCTTATGGACTTGTTCGAAGATATTGTCTATGTTCCAGATCTTGACAGTTCTGTCGATGGAGGAGGTGATGACGTTGTTCCATGAACCCACGGTGAGTGGTTCCAGTTGGACGATTCTGCCGAAGTGCGCGTCCAAGACTTTTATCAACTTGGTCGTCTCCAAGCTCCATACGTACAGGTTCTTTCTGTATCAGACAAGAACTTAATAAGGCAAGAGAATGTTGTTCAAGAATTTACTCAGAAAATAGAACACTGTTAATTTTCTTTAATCTGAACAGTTTCCACAGCCATTGAGTGATCGTAGGAATTAATTTCGTTTTCATATTTATTGTCTTCATAATTTAATTCTCTCGAAATTAACCTTTAAACCTCTATGCAAATATTTAGCCTTCAATAAAAAATAGATATGTAATAACCACATAACTAATGCGTATTAATAATTCCACAGAAAGTGGTTTCTTTTTCAGAAAAATTTTATGTCAATAGTGTTACATTATAACGGAAATTTTAATAGTTAAACGTAATCTTCATCACAACCTTATTTCCACTTATGTGGGGTCATAACAGTGAGTCAAGCTGTGTCATAGAAAAACATAATCCCTTGTTGTTTTGAAAATAAATGCAAAAGTAGATACCTGACTCCAGCCACAGCGTAAACATTATTCTTGCTGATCATAAAAGAGTTGGAGAGGGTCATCTTGGTCGATATGTTTCTTATTGTGTGCGGCAGCTTCAGGACTATGCCTTCAATGCGATGGTCTTTTTTTGGTTCATCCTGCTTTTCTTCCTGAGGGACATAAAAATAACAACAGACCGCCATTTGGTGGCTTATTTAGGGGGCTCATAGGCTGTACAACCTTGAGTAGGTTGTACAGTTTCCTTAACTCAAAAATACAGCCCACAAATTTCCCATGCACATAACCGAAGCCAAGTATATACCTTTTAGCAATATTTAGGCAGTTGTAGAAGACTGTTCGATGCCCTACTCCGCATATGCAGGTATTGCAGAGATTTAGGTACTTAACTATATTCTAGTTTTCATGTTGGCCTTGACGAAGGTGTTCAAATTACCGGAATTCCTTGGGAATTCTATTTTTGCCTAGCCTAGGCTATGAGCCCTGGCAAGTAGCCTCATGCTACATGGGAGAATATGAAGTCCTATTCTTTGGCAAGTCAGAAGCTCACGCTATAGGTAATTGACATAACGCTAATATTGCATGCCTGTAAGGGTAAACTGTTGAAACGATAGTATTGTATGTGCCACACCTTATACAGTTACTGCAAGAAACATATTTGAGTTTGAGTTTGATATAAGACAGGGATATACATCCTTTCTTGAATGAATGACAAGACGAAATGGTATAAATCTTTTATATACTCACTTCCTCTTCATCTCTCTTGTTCTCTCCTTTCTTCTTTTTAATTTCAATTTCGTGTTTGTCCCTCGGTATTGTGTAATCGAAGTCCCATACCACAAAGCTGTATGTGGTCGTGGCTGGAAAATAAATTCAAATAGAAATATGGCCATTATTATATTTGTTGCGGCTTCTTTTTCACCTGCCTTTTGTAAATCGGCAGTAGACTTAGTTTTAAGAAATCAAAATCAAATCAAACCGTTGTAAACCATTGTTGCTGGAGGAATGGTGCAGGAATGGTCTACACAATAATTGTTAATTTTATTTAAATTTTAATCTTATTGATTACATACTAACATAGCTTAAGTGTACTAACAAATTTGTGCATCTTGGTAACTTGAATAAATAATTTTTCATTAATTCATTTACCAAAGTTCCAAACTACAAGCATTTCGGAAACTTGACTGCTGAGAAGAAATGCCGAAGGAAACTCATTCAAACAGTGTTGGGCCCTATCATGCCAGAAGAGCTTACCATATGGTATGGTAAGCGTACTTTTTGACACCAATAAGTAATGTATATCATCCTAAATTGAATAAAGACTTTCCAATTTCAAATGAGATTGAATTTTGAACAGATTTCAGCCTTTATACTTTTTGGACTTCATGTAGTGACAGTCAAATAAATTAATTTAAATTGCGTACATATTTATTCAGTATTATTAGTTTATTCATATTAAATATGACTAACCCTAGATTTTTTAGAATTGTATGAGTCTTGATGCTCCAAATAAAGAATATTATTATGTTTCTCCTTTTAAAATTTCTTGCGTGGGGACATGGATCCCACACCCAGAGGCCCTTTGGAGAGTTTTGATGTTGTGTAGGTTATTATGTTGTTATTATTATTATTATTTATTATATGCGCAATGTGAGGGACGGGCTCTGGGTTTTTAAAAGTTACTAATTATTTATTCTACTCGTATTGTATACGAGGGCTGCTATTTATGTATCCGGAATAACAAAATTAAACAAACATATATTATTACATATGGTTTTATTGTTTCTCGAAGTATTCTCCGCGATGATCTATGCACTTCTGCATACGATGAAACCAATTTTCAAAGCACTTTTTCCATTCTGATTGAGGTATGTCCAAAACGTGTGTTTTGAACGCATCAACGGCCTCTTCGCGGCTCGAAAAACGTTGACCACGTAATTTATTTTTAATGTTTGGAAATAAATAAAAATCATTGGGTGCCAGGTCGGGGCTGTACGGCGGATGACCCGTCAATTCAATCTTTTGACCCTCCAAAAAATTATTTGTTTCAGCCGACTTGTGGCAGCTAGCATTGTCGTGATGAAGTATGATTCTGCGTTGTGGGTTGTTCTTTCGTATTTTTTCAAAGACTTCTGGCAAACAAATGGTGGTGTACCATTCAGAATTAACCGTCCTACTATTCTCTAGTGGCACTGTAGCTACATGTCCGTTGATACCAAAAAAACAAGCGACCATTTGCTTTAAAGTGCTTCTCGCACGAACAACTTTTGTTGGATTCGGTTCATCTTGAAAGACCCACACCGTTGACTGCTGTTTAGTTTCAGGGTCATAAGCATAGATCCAGGTTTCGTCACCTGTGTAGATATTATAAACAGCTTTTGACGTGCCACGGTTGTATTTTTTTATCATTTTCTTACACCAGTCGACACGAGCCTGTTTTTGATCTACGCTCAAGTTGTGCGGAATCCAACGCGAACAAATTTTTTTAACAATTAAATGTTCGTGTAATATCGCGTGTATACTCGTCATACTAATGCCCAGAGACGCCTCTATCTCGCGGTATGTAACATGACGATCTTGCATTACTAATTGTCGCACAGCATCAATATTTTGTTGTACCACTACCGATTTAGGACGACCCTCCTTAATTTCATCCGTGAGCATAGACCGTCCACGTTGAAATTCCTTAAACCAATAATACACAGTGGTTTTCGATGGTGCTTCATCTCCAAAAGTTAAAATCAGTTGTTCGATGCACTGTTTTTGAGTTAATCCACGCCGAAAATCATAATAAATCATCGCGCGAAAATGTTCACGAGTTAAATCCATGGCAATGAAGACAAGCTATTTTCAAAATTGGCGCCAATTGAAAAAAACAAATGACAGGGACATGAAAAATATTTATTCTCTAGCCGAAGAGTTCTATTTTCAAATGTTGTAATTACTTTTTAAATATTCTAGAATTATTGGCCAGTTCCGGATACATAAATAGCAGCCCTCGTATAAAAAGAGATTTACCCAAAAGCATGCGGTCTTTCTTGCCTCTTTTCAACTGCAACACGGCCTCTGCAGTATCTGTTTCCATGTGGTTCAGCTCCTGGCACTTGATCCATTTGGACGCTTCTACGTTCAACTCGAATATTGTTATCTAAATTCAGGACGGAAGTTTGTATGAAAAACTTTTATAAGATATATTTATTGTTAGGGAGGATTGGTTATTGAAGTGATATAAAGAATTTGAATTTGTTGAAAAATTGGTAACCTGATATCCCCTTTCAGGGTCACTAGTATAGATTTTGGTCCAGTTCTTATTCAAGGCCATGGCGCCCCGACACCTTAGGGGTTGCATCCAAACGCCATCTTTGCAGAACTGCACCAGAAGTCTGTCCTCGTCCAAATCACCACTCCACATCACTAGGACAAAGTTTTCAAGATCTCTGAACTCGATCGCTGAAAACAAATGAAATTATTTTTCAATCAATGAGAGGCTTGTCGAATATAAAGAAACGTTCCTTCGACATGACTTTGTATACAGATCTAACTCATGGTAGACCATACCCGAAAGAAAACATATTGAAAAAACGTATGCACCCTACTTAGTTGACTGTTAACACTAATTAATGCTACAAATACGGTTATAACCGGTGATCTAGGTACAGCCGGTTTTCGTTGGTTACACCTATTGATTGCTTCTACACAATTTTGGACGTAGGTCTTTTATGTAGAAATAATATTTAAGCTGTGACTTACAAAGTATTTCCCAAATATCGCCCTCGTACGGCGCAGTATCGGGCACAGGAAGGGTTTGTTCGTGTTCTCCTCTCATTGAATACTGAACCCACGAGCGAGGACCATAGATGACCATGTGATGGTTCAGGACTGCCACTCCTCTTACAGTTTCTCCTGGGACATAAGACGGAGTATATTCA
Organism: Plodia interpunctella; assembly: GCF_027563975.2. Taxonomy (NCBI): domain Eukaryota; kingdom Metazoa; phylum Arthropoda; class Insecta; order Lepidoptera; family Pyralidae; genus Plodia; species Plodia interpunctella. Next base: position 5,943,107 of record NC_071316.1, read on the forward strand.
GGTATTATTTAGTAGAAGTATATTTCTGTTAGAAAGCAGATGCGCTGATAAACCATGATAAATTTAATGTAGTTCTTAAGTTCACTTCTGTCACTCGACAGTTGTTTCCTTCCCTCTCGAACCCTCGGCATCAGTCAGGAACTAAAAATTTACTTTTTTATCCCATCTTGCCGGCGTCATACGCCTCACACGGTGCGCCCAATACCACTTCAGTTTCCCTTCTTTCACTAAAATTACCTTCATCAAGAGGATTGTTGATTGTGATGTATTCACTGGTCAGCATATTCAGCAGCATAGACTAAAATTTAAAAATATGTATAAATAAAACAAAGAATTTTTCATATCAGTGAGCGCATTAATATCAATCGAGTAAAATGTGAGCGAAAAAGAGGGCGATTGCCAAACCCGATAAAGTTCTGACGATATTTCTATTTCTACCAAGAGACCCCTAAAATAGAAAGAAAACTGAAAAAAAAAATTGGTTAAACGACCAGGATTCAGAACATTGTAGCACAGCGTCAAACAGTAGTATTGCAGTCGAGGTTAAACAACATTTACAATTTCAATCACACTAGCACTTTTTTTTCTCGCCTTTAGTTCAAATCACATTAGACATTCACAGGCACTTTTTCACGTCATACCTTATAATATTATATAGTAATATCTCAAAAAGCAACAAACTACTGTCATTTTGGAACGTTATTTCCTACTTTTGAAAATAATAATGTAATATAATATATATATCTTTATTTCTCTCCACAAACAAGATTGCTTAATACTAGTTGACAATATTGAGGTACAATTGAACAACTTGAGTTTGTGGGAGCTGACGCTTGTACTAGGTATAAACCTGTCCTACAAGTCATCAGGCCCCGCCTCTTAATTAGTGAAAAAATATTGAAAGTACCCAACTAAAAACAGTGCTAATACAATATTGAAGTTCTAAAACTAGAAAATATAATAATAGTAGATTGTGAATGCTTATGTAACGCTGTTACGCTAAGTAGGCAGTTTACTTGAAAGGGGCGTGAGATGTCATGTATTGGTGTCAATTTAAATGTAGATGTGAGATTACGATTTCAGAAAGTATTTAAGTGTTACAATTATTTACTGATTTTTATTGTAAAACTTGAAGTAAATTTTCTGTCTGTAATTCTGGAATCGAGCGGGAATTAAACCCTCGCCCCTGTCTATCTGGACGGTGCTCTTGACCAAGATCGGACCTGTCCGATTCCATAATTTTTTCATCTCATTTTTGTTTTCAAAAATAAGTTAAAAAGCATGTGTATATAACAAATCCAGTTATATCCTACTGCTGGCCAAATGCTGCCATACCAGCAGGAAATCAAGGATTATCACTACCACTTACAACTGAATTGTTAGTAGAAGCTGCAGCCCATTTGTTGTCAGGCGATAGCTCTAAATTCTGCATGATGCCTTCCAGCTGAGGGCACAGGTCCCGAGCCAGGTCCGATGTTGACAGGTCCCAGGATATAACCCGACTGGATATGGAGACCACGTAGCGCTTATCCGAACTGAGCCGAAAAGCGAACACTGCGAACTGGTGACCTTCCAGGGAATACTAGAAACGGTAAAGGTGATTTAAAAGAAACATACCAAAAAATGTCTTCAAAAAATTGGTACTTACATTTTTTTTATTTAGAAGATAAGGACTTCACAATCAGAAACAAGTCTGTTTAGCGAATAATCTTCCTGATAATAGAATCCTAAATAGAAAATTAATCATGCCTGGAGATGCGAGCGAGAATGTGCTCAGAAGAAATAATGATAACGTAATGGAAGCAATAAGGTCACTACCTTCAAAGGTCCCCCCGGAGTATGCAAGCAATGATGACTGGGCAGCAACGCGCAATGGTTCTTCCCTTTATCATGACATTGCTTCAGTAACGACGCGACTGCAGGGTTGTGAGGAGCTTCAGGCAACAGTCTCCCAACCAGTTGAGGAGCCAACATGTCTGAATAAGTGCCAAGGATAGCTCCTCCAAGGCGAAGCGCATCGGCTACTAGCATTAATTCTCTGAAACGAATACTTGGTATTACTAAGATTGGTATATTCTTTCACATGAAAATAATAAACCGATTTTCTCTTTAGCAATGTTCCACTTCTGTGCAAAAGTCTTCTTTTCTTTTCTTTTTTTTTTCAGATCCACCTTTGTATTTGTATTGGTCTTGTTTTGGTTTCCTTTCCTATCAGGTCAAGGACTAACGATTAAACGGGATATATACCTGACGGCGTCTTTATTGACATGTAGCTTGGCGTCTTCGAAGTCAGCTAAGACCGCTTGTAGGGGGCAGCAGTTTAGCTTGGCATGGAGCCATTCGTAGTTGAAAAGTACTTCTGCATAGAGATCCGTGAAGCGTTTCGAACGGACCAGGTGAAAGGGTAGTTCGCCAAACTAAAAACAAAAATATGGTTAAACAAAATAATGGATAGATGGATAATTAATCTACATCATTGATTGTGCTCAAAATACAGCAGCTTGCCTTGATAAAGTCGTGTCGTTATGTAGACAAGACACAAAACGACTTCCTAGGCAATATTATTTGAGTTTTCTTCCATTGCCATCTCTATTTTACACAATAGCTGATAATTATGGAGAAGGCAATGGTAGTCCTCAAGATGAATTACTTCAACGGAAGCATGTGTTGGTCTATGGCAACTACTATACATGAGGCAGGTTGCTATACAAAGCCTAGTAGCCTCTGGAATCCCGTATGTTGAAGCTATATTTCTTGCTTGCTTATATATTCTATGACAGTTACCTTTCTCAGATTGTATCTCTTAGTAGCACCATCAGCTGAGGTGAAGACCAGTGGTTGGAGAGGCACTTTTCTATCGGCTATACCTTCCTTGTCGGCTAGGTTGAAGCGGTGGCGTTGGATCTCTGTATACTTGAATGGCTTCGGGGTTCCTCCACCCCAAATGCCTGCAATTTTTTTTTTCATAAAGATATGAGTAAGTAGATTTCTTTATTACCTCATCGCGCTTTATCGCGCAATCGTCTTGAAATTTCTCATACATATAGTTAGGAATACGGTTCAAGGATATAAAGTAGTCTGTCTACTCGTATGTCCTTCTGGACATACGAGTAGACTACTTTATATCCTTGAAAAATAACTGTTCCTGTGGGAAATTATGCGAGCGAAGTAGCGGGAAAAAGTTAGTTCAAAAATAAATGAGCAATACAACGTACCTAGATAATAATCCGCAATCATCGAATGGAAGTACATAGCCATGTTCATATTCTTGAAGTACCTCTCCCGGGCCGTGTCTCTGAACTGCCGGTGGTACCAGTTCATCACAGATACTCCATCTGCTTCCCTCTCTGAGAGGTAGTTTGGGAGGTCATTACGTATCCTGAAACAGAGGAGGAAAAAATATTGTATTAATATCATAATTTTATATTGCTACTCTAACCCTCACTGGGCACATTTTTTTAACTGCACATTCATTGGTTGACAGTTTAAGTTTGTCGCATACAAACTTCACTTCTACTCGCCACTAGATATCATGTCAAGATGCTTTTAGGCGACTTAAATAAAAATCTGACACCAATGTTAGCAATAACAGACTAGTAAAGAAAGAGAATGCACATTCTTCTGTAATATTTATATTGCACGTGTTTTTGTAAGAAGAAGTTAGAATATGGACAGAGTCGGAAATTGCAAAACCAGTTTTTCATAAAATTTGTAAAACAAACTTGGTTATCTCACGAGCTATGTAGCAAGAGAATTCCCTCACCTTGTCCAAAGCAAAGGAGGTATTCTCCTGACAGGAGGCAGATGGTATTGGTAGACGTCATCCAAGACCTTGTCATCCAAAGAGATCAGGTCCTCCAGCTCTGTCTCCGAGAGACCACTGCGAGCTGCTGTGATGTAGGCCAGCGCGTGGAACACCAGTAGACGACCATGCTAGGAGATGTCATGATCAACATTAATCTTCCTCGTCGCCACTGAATGGCTAACTAGTTTGTCCAATAGGGATTATTTTCCTCGTATTCACATTGCTCTGGCCTTTGTGTTCCTTCTGGATAAATAAATAAGAATGGGCCATGACCCGTGCCTTTGCTCATAGATGAGAAGATGGATGTAGAGGATATTATTTACAGCCGCGCGTGTGCACGTTTCAAAGACACGAAATTCAAAAAAATTTAATTACTTCTGAAGGTGTTCTTTATTCAGAAAGACAAGGAAGAAGAAGATATTCTTAGCTCTTATAAGCCAATAGACGGGGAGACCAGTACAGCAGTGAGACACGTAAATTATTTACAACACGTAGAGATATTTACCTGTTTTTCGATCCTCTCAAACAACATCATAATTGAATCCATTACAGTTGATGCGAGGTGCGTATCCGTTGGCTTGGTATAGCTTCTCCAGCGGCACACCTATGCACAAAACAAAATGCCAGGCAACTAACTTGAATACGATCTGACACAGGGTTAGTTAAATAACATACCCGAAGAGAAAGGAACTAACTAAAAGTACATAATTAGGCTTTATCCTGACAGGAGGCAGATAATACGCTAGACATTATCCAAGATCATGTCATATTAGGTCCTTTGTAAGTACGCTTGCTAGTAATTTGCACTACTTGCTTGCAGTAAAAATGGGTGATGATTAATACCATGCAGTAGGATCCATTAACGCCGCACGTCGAACCTTTGGCTTTTTATATAGATGATCTTAATGAAGGTGATGATAACGAATGGATACTTTACCTCAGCGAATACCAATTTGACAAATATAGGCAAAGAACATGAGCTTATAGCGTTAGAGACCAACCGCCACTGGTAATTTGAAAGATCGCGAGCTGCCGAGGCCATCCAGAGCCTGAAATTTAAAGAAATTATAAAAAAAAGATTTACAATTTATTTTATTTCATCAGATATTTTGTTAGTAACAATCAAAACATCTTAAACTATGTAGTTACAGTATAATAAAGAGTACTAGCGTAGTAATACATTGGTATATTATAACAGGGTGAATTTTCGAGCGTTTTGGCCGCCGTCATTACCCTTCTTCAAATTTCAACAAAGACAAGAAACTTTTTACTACCCTAATTTATAAATAATAATCTGTGTAGCGTAAAATTTAAATAACATTTGATTTTTAAGATTTTAGAATGGTTCTTTATTTTAAAGGAGGATAATGACATCGTTCAAAACGCTCGAAAATTCACCCAACAACTCAGGAAATGGAAAGATCCACCAGTCACTGCTTTACACTCCCATGAGAGACTGAACAGCAGCGATCCATGTGCCCACAGTCCAGTCTGGTCACCATACTCAGGATGTAATAAAAACTAATCACTTCAATGGAAGAAAGAGAGAGAGAGAGAGAGAGAGAAAGAGAGAAATTACGCATAACTACAACTATGGACGAGATTAGAGTACAGAAAATTAAGTCTGTTAGAACTCTAAACTGGCTCCCAAAAGTTTTAAGAAGGATTCCTCTGCATGATTCATAGTTTGTCAAACTTACTTCAAAACTTGCATAGCCAGGTCTTCTCCCAAAGCGGTCACCTCAAGAAAGTTCTCTTCAGAGTCAATCATACGCTTCAGGACCTCGTATTCCTTTGAAACCTCTGGATTAGTCTCCTCCCGAGCACAAGTCACCATGATCTGTATATTATTAAGTAATATAATTACTTTGAAAACTAAAAAAGAAACAACGTGTGCCGTATGGTTCTGCCTTACAATAGGACCACTACATATCAATCTTCATACCAATAGTCAACAATGGAATCCCAAGCAGGGCTGGCCTCGAACATACCAAGAATTTGTGAAAGAGAGAAAAGCAAATACAAAACTATGGAATAAACTTTCCTCTGCGGTGTTCCCTAAATATTTTCAACATCGGTGCCTTCAAAATAGAGTCCATCGCTTTCATCGGCAACGCATCGGTGACCTTATCATTGCTTATCATCAGACATGCAGGTTGTCTGATAGCTTCAGACTACTTGCGTGTTCAATTAATTGTTTTCTATGATTATAAAAAAATAAAAGATAATAAAAATATTGGTAATGCAGACTCACTTTACAATGCGGCGGTAGTCGTGTCGGCAACCAAGATACTTTGTTGTTCTCCGTGCCTATCCCGGTGAGCTGGTCCACAGAGTCCAAGAAGAGCAGCAGAGGCTGCTGTTCTGTAGCTATCGTCAATAACTGCTTGAAGTACGCTGTTAGCGGTACCAGGTCATCAGGGATGCCCTCGAAGGGCAACGCGAAGTTGTATGATATCTAAAATTGTATGTAATTATATTTATCCATACTAGTTATAATGTGAAAATCTGTCTGTCTTTCTGGCAGCTTTGTCGGCTAAACCGTTGGGCCCATTTACCAACATAGTTGGCACTTTTAGGGTGAGTTTGCTTGCTTTGCATGTTCCTCACGATGTAATAATACGCACCTGCTGACAAATAGAAATGAGGGTAGGAGTAAGCGCGCTGGAATCCGGCGTAGTGCCAAGAAACCTTATCACATTGGTGGGTCTCACGTCAGCGAACCACTCGTCCAGACACTTTGCGGCGCTTTTTGATAGAAGGCTCGTTTTGCCGCAGCCACCTGCAATATGAAGATTTTCAGCATCTCAGATTAATTCCACTGCTGGACGTGGTGATAATTTTAGAACTACAAATGCTCTGGAGACAAGCAGAGAGATGGGTGGACGATATCAGGAAGCATGTCGTGTCGGTCGTAACTGGATGAGGAGCGTTTAACCATGCGTCACGCGTCGTGGCACTACTTGGTATAACCAAGTCGTAAAAAGATTTATTTTTCCATGGATATAACTGGAACCTCTCAGTCACGTATGGTCTCCTAATATTTTTTCGAATTAACGGACGAACGCAAATTTGCGACACGCAAAAATTGTATTTTTTACCTTCACCATAAAGAACGAGAGGTTTGTCTGAAGAATTCTTGATATAATTCTCAATGAACTTCAAGTCATCTTCCCTTCCGTGGAACACCTTTACAGAATTGTTGCAAGCATGTAGATGTTGCAGAATCTCTGTCACTATCTGACCCTGGGCACTACTATCTTCCTTACGCATGGCCCTAGAAAATAAATTAAGTTTTAAACCACCAGATGAAGACCTTGGTACAAGAGTACCAGGATAAGGGGATAAGGGAGATAATAATTTTACCTGTCAACTAATTTGACAATATTCTTATAGAAGTGAGTGATGAAGTGGTTGAGATATTCCCCGTGGGTCTCTGGGTCAAGACCGTCTCGACCAATCCATTCCACAGTATATCTGAAACAGGGCAGTTATGTTTATCATATGTTCAGATAAATTGCCATCACAAATAAAAATAACGTGGCTTATTCTTCTTTAAGTGTGGCTTATTCTTCTTTAACATGGCAAATCTGCAAACGCTCTATCGAATAGTAAATAATGTATTCTGGCCAGAACTGACTGACACTTCGATACAATAGCTTCATCGGAAACTCCCATATAGTCAGCACAATAATGTGGCTAAAAATAAATTTCTGAGACTGACACGAAAAAATAGAGATGTAAATAGGAATCTCTCACTTTTGGATATTAGTAGTCTCAATCTTTTCCGGGAGCCTAACATCCCTTAAATCGGCAAGGAGCTTTGAAGCCTCAGTGTCCAAACTCCTGTTGAGGATATCGACGAAATTGCTAGCCTTCTTCAGGTTCTGGAGATTGATGTTATTGATGTATCTGACGTACGCTAGACAGTGATTCTTCGTATTCTTCACGTTGAGAACACCATTAATCACTTCTCGTTCAGTCACTGCACATAAAACAAAATCAAACAATAGAAAAAAATGCATGTGACAAAAGATAAACATGAATGTTGATAGAGAGGGAGACTGTTGACCCCGGCCTTCGAGACATCGCAAACCCTAAGAAGGACTGATTAGACCAGCGGAAATTTGATAAATCACAGCAGAATGTAAAAAATTTTACACTCACTTAATGAAAGGGAAGAATGGACATTTTTCTCTTATCTATGGGGTTGAATATATGACTGTACCTGACATGAAATAGTTATGCATGGTGTCCTTGTCAATCTTCCCAGCGTTGTAAAGTTGCAGGGAGGCCTTTCTGAACAGTTTCTGCATCTTGTTCAGGGTGTCCCACCACACGGCTTGGTCTTCGGCTTGTAGTTTTGGTACTCGCTGGAAACGGTTACCAATGTAAGACCTCCTGGCTCCATCAGTAAGTTTAATAGTGATGGTAAGCCCTTCTGGCATGATAGGGAACGACCGTTCAAATGAGTGTCTTTCGGCATTTCTTTTCAGCAGTGGTCGTTTCGAAATGCAATCAGTTTTTAGCTTTGGTAAATATGATTAGAATATGACATTAAAGTTCGTTTATGCTAATCTGGATTGTTGCTTTGATCTTGACGGGGTAGGAAAAGGATTACCACTTTTCTAGAAAACTAGTTTTTGCCCTAAAAACGGATTAACTTGAGGCTTTACAATAGGACTAATCCATAACCGTAAATGCCAAAGTCGGTCTGTCTGTCAATCTGTCTGTTCCGCTTTCATGGCTAAAAAGCTAAACCAATTTTGATGAAATTGGGTATGCATGTGCTTAAAGACCCTCGTTAAAACATAGGCTACTTTTTTCCAAAAATCAACCCTCAAATGAAAATAAAAGTTTGTATGAAAATCGACTGTTCCGCTTTCGCAGATAAATTCACGCGGGCGAAGCCGCGGGCAAGAGCTAGTCTTCAATATATTCAGGTTCGCCTGGACGTCTGCAACACCCTGTGCACGCTTTGATAAAATTAAGAAACCCTATCTCTCATATGAGCGTGTTCCCCAGCATTTGAGCGTCGGAGCCCAGGGTCCGCAGATTGAAGTATGACACTGTACCTTGTTATTAAAGTTGATGAGGATAGATGATATGGGCTGGAGAACGGATACCGGAGGCACGGCATTCGAGTCCTTCTTATACCATGTATCCAGGAGTATGACGTCTACCCCGCCGGCAGCCAGCTCGTCTCGCAGCATCTGCAGCTCGGACGACAGTACGTATGTTGGGATCGGTCTGGTGAAATAATATCGATAAGAATCTTAATCTTTAAATAAAAAATCAGGGCTTGAGCGGCTAAAAACCCACGCCTATTCGAAATAGTGCTCTTAACATATTTAAATACCCTACATAGTATGGAAAAAATAAGCTGGACAGAGAGAAAAAGCAATGAGGAAGTGCTGGAAATAGTAAAAGAAAAAAAGAAGACTGCTGACAGAAATAGAAAATAGAAGGGGAAGAATGATTGGCCACTTGATACGACACGACGCCTTATTTAAAACTATTTTTGAAGGAAAGGTGACAGGAAGAAGAGGTCCAGGGAGACCGAGGAAGATTTATGCGAGCAACTGAAAGAGAAGGCAGGCGTCGTGTCGTGTCGAGACCTTAAAAGCAAAGACGAGGATAAGAGAGGCGTGGCGTATACTCCACCGACAAGAGCATAGCTCTTAAATAAGAAAAAGAAGGTATATTTTCGATTTAAGTTTAAAAGGCATAATGGTATACACCAATATAATAAATAAATAAATGAGGACAAACCACACATATTGAGCTAGCCCCAAAGTAAGTTCAATACTTGTGTTATAGGATACTAACTCAACGATACTATATTTTATAATAAATACATATATAGATAAACATCCAAGACCCGGGCCAATCAGAAAAATATCGTTATCCGTCATGACCCGACCGGGGATCGAACCCGGGACCTCTCGGTTCAGTGGCAAGAACTTTACCACTGTGCCACCGAGGTCGTCAAATTCAAATGCATTTATTTCATTAGCTCAAATAGTGTTCTAACATACTAACAAGATTGTTAGTATGTTAGCAGACTATTATGCAAATGCTTGTGTCATAGAATCCTCTCTCTTTCTTACAAATCGTACATTTATTTAACGACGATTGATAATTTATTTATTCGACGACCTCGGTGGCTCAGTGGTAAAGTGCTTGAACCGAGAGGTCCCGGGTTCGATCCCCGGTCGGGTCATGATGGAAAATGATCTTTTTCTAATTGGCCCGAGTCTTGGATGTTTATCTATATATGTATTTGTTATAAAATATAGTATCGTTGAGTTAGTATCCCATGACACAAACGTCTCGAACTTATTTTGGGGCTAGCTCAATCTGTGTGGTTTGTCCTAATATATTTATTTATTTTTTCGATATTTATTATACGAAAAATAAGCACATATAAATTGAAATGGGACATGCTTTAGCTAAGAAAAACTCGACTCGCCCATGATGTGTTTCGTATTGCTGGTATACGATTTATAAAAAAAGAAAACTACTTACTCGGCCTCATTCAAACCAATTTTCCTCAAACATCATATATTTTTATCATTTTTTATTACACATTTTACCACTTTGAAAGTGTCTCTCGCGCAAACTATTCAGTTTAGAAGAAAATATATATTAGAGACCTCAATATCATTTTTGAAGATAGATTATTTCCTAGATAGATTCCATAGATAAATATAAATATAAATAAATAAATATATTAGGACAAATCACACATATTGAGCTAGCCCCAAAGTAAGTTCAACACTTGTGTTATGGGATACTAACTCAACGATACTATATTTTATAATAAAGACATATATAGATAAACATCCAAGACCCGGGCCAATCAGAAAAATATCGTTTTCCGTCATGACCCGACCGGGGATCGAACCCGGGACCTCTCGGTTCAGAGGGAAGCACTTTACCACTTCGCCACCGAGGTAGTCAAAATAGATACCCCACACGCATGGGTTTGATAAAAAAAAAAGTTCTAAGTATTCCCAAAATTACCCCAAGACCCCAAGAATTTCTTGTTTTTTTCTATTTTTGTGTAAAATCTTAATGCGGTTCATTGAATACATCTAGTTACCATGTATCAACAGTATAGTTGTTATAGTTTCGGAAAAAAGTGCCTGTGACATACGGACGGACGGACGGACAGACATGACGAATCTATAAGGATTCCGTCCGATTTTGCCATTTTGCTACGGAACCTTAAAAAATTAAACCAAAAAACATACTTATCCCATGTAGGGATCTCTTACCGTCAACCGGCGATAGGTGGACAAATGAAATTGTTTGTTTCGCATTGAATTAGTAGAAATAGGTTGTTGCGCGAGGCATAAAGGCATCTGACATGACGTTGACATAGCCGAATCGTCAATGCTTGAACTTAATGCTACAAATATGACATTAAACAGTCTACTTTTAGGTCAAAAATAAAGTTTTACGTGGGTAATAATACCTGTAGCCATATTTCTGGCCCAGAAACACAACGAAATTGGGCCCCATGGAAAGCCGCTGGCAATTCTTGATCTCTCTCATGCACAGTTCTGTGGTCATGTGGTCGTCTGTCGCTTCGTCCCTCACCCCCCATCGCATGTCCACTACCTTCGGAGTTACACACAAAATATCATCCTGACATATTACAAAACGTAGTAACCCTGAGTATAAATATGTGCCAATAGATCGCTAGTGTTGCAGTCCTGCCTTTGTGCGGAGCGACAGCAGCTAGCTGTTCTATAGATTGTATTATGCTTGTATATGTATAGATCATAGATAAAAGAAATATATATATATAGATGTAGCAGTCAAATAGTGACATGCAATCGCGTCACGCGGAACATCGTGTCGCAGGAGTCGGATTGTGATCCGGAATGAACGGATATGTCATTTTCACTAAACATTTTGACTTTGTATGACTAATGGCGCTGGAACTGTTACTTTGAAGTTGTTCATATGCGTGTGCTTTCGGTTCATATCTGTAGACGTGTACTCTATTGGTACGTATTTATACTCAAAGGAAGTCCCCCATTCGCGTCTGTCTGTATGAACGCGATAAACTCAAAAACTACCGATCAGACTTTTGTACGTTTTTCACCGATAGATATAGTGTGATTTACGAAGAAGGTTTAGATGTTTAACCTATACGCGAGTAAAGCCGGGACGATCCGCTTATCCTCCGTGGAGGTTCCAAGTAAGGACGCCGAAAACTGTGCTAAATGGCTGAGAAAGAGTAGGAAAGCACAGCCAGAGTTGTTCCCATCCCATGCTAAAATAGGACCTTAACCACCCGAGGATGTCGGATGTGGACCGAACAGACAGCAACTGAATTACCAAAAAGAGATGACTACAGGCAAGCGACCAGTCATCATGAAGCGCTAAATCTTCAAGAAAAGTTATTTTTATGCTATCACTGGGCTTGAAGTGTCAAATCCGAGAATGTGACAATTTATAATGAATTCAATCAAATTGAAAATATTCCATCGACAAGAACCTCGTTCAATTTATTGATTATTGATTGGTTCAAAATTATTTCTGTTATTATTGATTGTTAATTAAATGTTTTGATTGATTCAGACTACATGGCTACTGTTTGTTACCTGAAATTCTAAGCCATGCTTTTCCCTGCAGTAATCCTTAATTCTGGGATAGCATTTTGCCATCAGCGTATTCCTTTCCATAGTTGTATCTGCAAACATGCATAAAGCCTATTAAATACTTTTTATTTAACATTTTATTTAACCTTTTATTTTATTAGCATTTTATTTAACCTTTTGATGACATATCCCACTGTTGGGCAATGGGTTTTTTTACACTCACTGGAAAAGTTTGTGAGGATGTATGTGTGTGTGTGTGTGTGTGTGTGTGTGTGTGTGTGACGGATTGTTATGAAATTTGGTACACCTATAGAATAACAATTGGTACTTTTATCCCGAAATCCATGGCGCTGGTAGTAATTTATCTATATCACAATGAGAATGGTCGTCTCGACGAAGAAGAAGGATAGAAATTATGAATTATGACTTTATAATCCTAACTAATATATTCTGACTAATATTATAAATGCGAAAGTAAGTTTGTTTGTTACCTTATCACGATTTATATACGAGTACTTAACCAATCTTTTTGAAATTTAGCATACATGTAGTTTGAAGTATGGAGAAGGACATAGGGTACCTTTCATCACGGAAAATTAACGCGAGCGAAGCCGCGTGCACAAGCTAGTAAGTAATATATTTATTAAACTTCTCTTACCCGTGAATGTGGAACTGGTGAATATCCTCACGATCTTCGAGCTGACCGGAGGAAGGCTCTTCAGCGAACCTCCAAAAATCAGGTCTATAGTACGCTCATCCATGACTCTATCTCTATGTCAAATCCGTAAACAATATTTCGGTTATTCGATTACTAAATACCTCTATAAAGGAAGTAAAATTCGTAATATTTATTTATTTTTATCTAAATACATATACATAGGGTTATTTTTAAAACAACAGCAATGTCGCACGACTAATTGACATCATAAGTGATGCCGTTGTAATGAGATGAGTTTAAAGCGAAATACACATTATTCTCTAATTTGTTTTTCATAAAATAGATAGCAAAACAAATATATAGCCCTTCTCCCATTGCAGCGCCCGACAGGGTCCTTAATTGTTCATTTATTTTGTAAATTATGACCTGTATACTGTACATTAAGGATGCAATAAATAATTTGAATTTGAAAAAAAAATAAAGCGGTTTAAATAGGGTATCCTATTTAATAACATCGGTAGGTAGGTACATATATTTTGCCATCATAAGTTCTTACTTAAGACGGCGCGGCGCTTAAATGAACTTTTATTTTGACTAATATTATAAGTGCAAAAATAAGTATCTTCACGCTCTATCTACACAACCAATCTTCTTGAAATTCTGCATAAGTACATGTAGTACGAAGTATGAAGACCAAAATTTATGACGTATCATACCGGAAACAGAACTGTCCCCGTGGGAAATTCACGCGGGCGACGACGCGGGCAAAATCTAGTTTCAATATAAATAGCTTTTGATCGCTTATTTCATGATTCCAGGTAAAGAGGAGGTCTTGATTCCCTATTGAAAGAAATCGCAAATCGACATACTTAAATTGACAATATTTTGATCGCGTTGACTTAAAAATTAGCTAAAAAGAGATCGTAGATTTGATACAAATTTCAGCTTGATACGTTGTAAACGTTCTTTAGAAAAAGGGTCTTGACAGACGGACAGACTTTATACTTTTGAGGCACAGAACCCAAAAACACAAAAGATACTTCGGGCGGAGCCAAATAAAGCATACTATCATTTCCATATGCGAAATTGTGTCTCTCTTTTGTACCTTATTCTAGGGGAAAAGCGACGAATTTGAAATGAATTCGCGTAGGTTAATAGGCGACTGTACCTATACGTACCTAGAGAGATTCTCACCTGACCTAGTTCCGAGGACTTTATTAATCAATACTGCACTTAAATGTTAAGGTCGCGGCCATTATCGATTAAACCTGCACTTTTAAATATACCGTAAGAATCGATTAATTTTCAAATTTGATTTAAGAATACTGGTCGTCAAGAAAAATTATATGCACCAAAGCGTATTTATTTTTTTGTTTTTAGGAAATCGAACGCGTCTTGTTCAAAGAATATGACGATAGACTAACGAAAACGAATCTTGTTATTCGTTGCTAGGCAACTATTTAGATTTTCGATTAGAGCTAGCGACGAGCTTGTATCGATTGGACAATATTATCGATAGTTGGCTACGAAAATAAAATAGTTTTGTATTAAATATACGGCAGGTATCTACAGTCACTAGCTATCTCTAGTTGGTAGTACTAATAGTAGTACTACCGGTAGTACCACAGGTAAGACTGGAAAATTTTCTGTGACACCTACTTATTGTATTCGTGCAATGCAAGTACTTGAAAGTGCCTATAGTAATGTTTAACCCTTTCACAAAAACGAGACACAAAAGTAGTTTAATTGTGGTAACATCTGCAGGAATTTCTTCAGTGGTCATTCCGAAATGCCAGTAGTTTGTAGCTTTTTGACAAATATGAAACAATTAAGATTTAAAATTTGATGTGAAAAAGTGCCGGTGAAAGTCTAATTGCAATTGCAATAATGCATAGTATATATATAATTATTTTTATTTATTTATTTAGGTACACAACATAACAGTGTAAATATAAAACTTGCAAATAGGAAACTAAGTAGGTACAAAGGTTCTATATATTTCTATAGAAATTTCTTCCCGTAGACCCGCGAAAGAAGAATGGGAAAAAAAGGCATTGGCGTGTACAAAAAAGAAAATTACAATAAGCTTAAACATTTTATATAATGTTTAATAATATAATGTATAAAATACGTATAAGAACCACATATACTAAATAAGTAAATAAACTATAATAGTAAATACAAATAATATATACACATAATTTAGATATATTAGGATGAAACAGAAAGGAGATGTTCCTTAACCCTTTTCTTAAAGACCGAAATTGTTTTTGACTCCTGTATACTAATTGGAAGTAGATTCCATAACCTGACTGCTTCCACAGACAAGGAATGAGAGTATGAAGTAGAATTATGAACAGGGAATTTCAAAAGGGGTCGACGGTGATCTCACTCTACAAGGGGCTACAGAGGGATATAAGAAGGAAGAGCGTTCACGCAAGTAGGAGGAGTAATTAGGATTAAATAAAACATTGAAAAGAAGAAAGAGAAATCTAGATTTCCTTCGAGATCGTATAGGAAGCCAGTTAACTCGCGAAACTCCGTAACATGATCAAATTTTCTGAAAACCAAAGATGTAACGATTGGTTTTGAAGACGTGTTTATTGTGTGTTTTATGTATAAGAAGCGATGTAAATAAAAGAATTATGAATTATTTTCTGAGTAAAGGCTAGGACTTTGATCGATAGTTAATACTTAGTGCCTTTGACGCTCCTCTCTATCGACTGTTGGCCATCGATCGAGTAACATCACTACTTAGAGCGTAGTGTATTTAATTTTAGAACTGACTCATATTTTCCCTGTAAATGAGTATGAAATTAAAGTGGATTCGTTTCAGAGTATCCCAGTGGCGTATTTTAACGTCCACTGCCGTGGGATACTAAGGCATACATTTCTTCAATCTCGGATTTTTTCCGTTTGCTTCCGCCGATATCGAGCGTCGGAAATTGAAATCCAATTTCATTAAACTAGTTGTTCGCCGCGAACTTAGACCTCGTGAACACAATAAATGTTTACAAAATTGTGAATATTTCAAAAATAACTGAGCCGCGATTTTGATGCCCGGTGAACTTAGAAATTCTATTGGCATGTCCTTTTGAATTTCATCAAAATCGGACCAACGGTTCGAAAGTTACGAAACAAACGTGTAACAAACTTACATACCTACAAAAAAAGTATTTTTGCCCCAAGTAGAATATTGACCTCTCGCTCGCTCGGTCAAATTACCATACTCAACAATAACTGGTACTCTCTCTCTTGATTAAAAACACAATAACGACGTCATTATGCGTGAAGTAAAAAAGCAAAAAATCGGTCGGTACCATAGACAATTTTCTTCTCAACTTCACGTGGTCTCTGGCATCCTTAGTTTGATAACTAGAAATATATGTTCTGATATCTAACTATAATGACTATATCTGTCCCGTCCCTTCTTCCTGATATGCATGGGCAATAAACCCAGTCAAGCATAGGCATAAAGTTATGCCCATTCTGTCAAGACCAGAAAATAAATGGCCCATTGCTTAAAAACCACTTCAAAGATTTCTTTGTAAATTCCATAGTGTTGAATGATTTCTAAGCGACTTGTAGCGACAATATTTCAAAGTGGTACACTGGGGCGAAAACTTATTGAACACTCACACACACACATCAAGGTCAAATGGCACCGTAGCGACGCACGTTGTGGCGAAAAAAATTTTGTGGGAAGCGATTCTTGAATCGCCCCGTGCCATGGACTTCTAGCTCTAGGATACATACGCTCCTGGACTTTCCTCACGCAATAACACTTGAATCATAAATATAGATACTGTATCACTAGATTATCAAATGTAGGGGAATATAAACATAAAAATTTACGAACATGCGTGCATATCTTTGGAAATTCCACAATTTGTCCAAATAGAAATGTTATCTACGCCCTTTTTATACCTATAATATACAATTAAATTGATGGTACCTGGATACCTACATTAATCTCCATAATGAAAATGTGTTGATTTTAGAAAAAAGATCGTTACGTGGAAAATTCACGCGGGCGGAATCACGGGCACGGGAACTAAAAAATAAAACCCATACCAATATTGTAAATTGTCTGTTCCAAATCAATCTAAAAAAAAAAACAAACAAAACAAATTTCTGTTAAAATAAATCGCTTGACCGATTTAAATTATATTTGGTATGTTATGTAAGTTAAAGGCCTCCGTTGTTAATATATAAGTTACTTATTTTTTCAAAAATCAACTCCTAAATGAAAGATTCTATGAAATGAGAAAATCACGCAGTGTGAAGCCGCGGGAAAATAGCTAGTATTTAGATCATTAGTACAAACGAGACACTTTATTATACATATTCATGGTAAAAAATAATAAGTTTTTATAAAAATGTCGCATAAAACGCTTCGTGCATTCGCATCGACCTCTATCTCAGTTCGACGATAGTGTGTAGCCGGCATGAAGCATATTCCTAGTCAGAAAGAATATGCGATTCTTGCTGATTAGGAATATGCTTTCAGTCACGCGCGCCACTGTAAATAATGTGTACGCCGCCACATAGATGTCGCTGCTAACATTTGAGTAGGTCTTATTTAAACAGAAGGCTAAACTTATCTGATAAACGTGACGTTCAAAGAGAAATGGTATCTTATGTAGAAATTACGACATATTTTGTGCATACATGTAGTTTGAAGTACGGAGAAGGATATTGGGTAGTTTTCTTCCTGCAATAATAACTGCTCCCGTGGGAAATGCGAGCGGAGCTGCTAGCTAAAGTTAGTCTATAATAAAAATGAGAAAGTGAAACTTTTCTCCCATTACGTAAAATATTTTGCAATCAAATCTATTTATTTTTTCATCCTGATTATGGCACCGTGTTACATAAAAAAGCAGGATGGAGTAGGTATAGTATTGGCACGATAATACGGGTAGTAGAAAAAAAAACACTATACATATTTATTTTATTTTATCTGTGTCTTTAATTTTCTCATTGTCTTCTATTTCTTCAATGTTCTTTCAATTGCTTCATTATCTTCAATTTCCATATATTCTTCACTTTCTCCGTCGAAAAGCCGGCACTGACACACCTGAAAGTTTGCTCACCTCGACTAGAACAGGTAAGAGCAAGCATTCAGGCGCATTAGTGTCCTGACCATTTGCTTTCTTCATTCTTCTCTGTAAGTATCTCTCCTTTTACAATTACACAACTAATTATTACTTAAGGAAATTTTAATTTAAAATTAGGCGTTGCGGCCTCATTAGTTATTTTGTTGTTTTTTTGTTGTCTTATTGAAGGTATTTTTTCTTTTTGTTGATCTATGTTTAAACGGCTCGATGTCATTCTTCTAAAAAAACATCTTATATTCAACCAAAGTTTTGCTAGCATATTTGAAAAGTTCTCAAACAGAAACATAACCAACACTCAATTGTAATTATCTACGCAAGTTTTGATCTATTTAGGAGATCATTGTCTTGTACCTGAGAGTTGGTATTGTGGTAGGGATTGCAATCCAATCCACCGGATCCGGTAAACTAAATCCGGTAATCCAGCCGGAACTCGTGTGACCGGCTCCGGTATGTCTTCATGTCACGTTATTGTCTCGTGACTATAGAGGTAGGCTTTGTAGTCACGAGGCATGGAAAACGCCTGTCTATTTTATCGTAAATTAATAAAAATCTGACGTTTTTTCATTCGGTTAGTGTTACCGCACAAAATATCAAATCCACGCGAGCTTTATACATTACGAAGAGCTAATATTTTATTTTATAATCTCAGTAGGTACATCAACTGCCATCAAAATTAAAATCTAGACATCAGTCCATGTAGTTGTATAAATATATTGTATTACCTACCTGTCCAAAACAGAAAAACATAATAAAAACACACATGCCCGTTAATAAAACAAAAGCACTATCTCGAATCAAAATCTACATCATTATGTCGCGTCGACAAGTATGGCGGTCGTACAAAATGGCGCGAAAGAGCGAGCGATTTGACAGCTGTCAATTAACACGGGAAAAGTGCGCGGTGATAAATGACGACGGAAAATACGACACGTCGATGATAAACCAAAAATATTTACACAACGAATTATAATCCTTGTACATACATTTAAACATTTAGCAAATTGGTACAAAACGGGCGAAATTAATGTTAAAACACTATCTACCAGTAAACATCAGGAATTTTGTTTTTATAGATAAAATTCGTATACGAATTGTAAGGAATGATAAGGAAAAAGATCGGACAGCAAATTCAAATAAAATTGATAAATATGGTTACTATTTTGTAAAATTTCAATAAAAAGGGTTAATAAAAAGCTATTCTGATAAAACAAAAGCATTCACAGAAACTTTGAGATTTTATTATATAAAAAAAATATTTATTACATACTATCTTTTACTGACCACATGCGTATACCAACCAACTGCTTCACACGATGTCCTAGGTTAGCAACTGAATTCTGCACACACAACGCATCGCGTTGCGCGCCGTATAGCATTCAATCGCTTAGCTAGAATCCAACCTTTAAAAGCCACACATACTTTTGATATTTTCGCGCCGTGTCGCACTGCCTTGTAGCATTTGTAGCTCAGCTAGGACGTCGGGTAACCACTCCTACATCGCGTGTCCCAACATATACTATCCTTAATTGAATCAACTAATATCAATTAGAGTTTCATCCACTTTACTATCTTTCCGACAGTCATTTAGTTAAAGTTAGCCATTGAGGGTAATAACTACATTGGCTTCGTCCAATATTCGTATGAGGGGTCAATTTAATACTGATATTTAGTTTTTTTTTGCTTAATTAGTATTCGCATCGCATGAATATTATATATATTTGCAGTGCTCCCTTGACAATTCTGGAGAAAGTTCCAGAATAGCCTCCTTTATAAATGTAAAAATGGGTGATCAGGTGTGTAGTTCCACCCTAGAATATGTTTCCGTTGACGTCGTACAAGACGACTAAGGTACAAAACCTTGTCTGCTGCTAAGCAACAACAGAATTCCCAAAGAAAATTAATGTTAAACAGGCGAAACAGACAGAGAACAGACGAATTTTCCAAAAATCCAGAGATAATTATGTGAAAGTTGACAGATAGTTCACTATACATCACTATACAGGGCATGCATGGAGGATGAAGAAACTGCAAGCCACCTCATCTTGGAGCTGGCTTGCAGTGTCACAAGAGAAGAGTTCCTGGGAAATCAAGGGACGCCACGAGCGAAGCCTGCCGTACACCATCGGCGGTGCTCCGTTTCCTGAAGGAGCTGGGCTGGCTGGAATGATCAGCGGCTCAGACTCCGCACGCAGAAAGGGCCCAGACAAGAGGCCTAACTGCGGAAAATTGTCCTCGATGGAAGTTAGAATTAGAAGTAAGTAATGTGAAAGTTGGCCTACAATAGACCAACAAGTTAATATGAGTCATTCACGAAATTAGAGTACATCTAATTGGAGTAATAAGCGCAAATTCAATATAAGTTTCTAGGCCACTCCAATTGGGCGAAGTGGGGCATTTTTATTACTAGCTAGACATTGGCAGAATATAATGGGTTACCGGAGGCCATTTTTGGTTTGATGCCCCCACCTTTTTAAGAATCATAAAATTATATAATAATCGGTGATAAAATGATTTAAGTAGTTGCCAAGAACTTATTGAAACGTCCCGTATCTCCAGAAAATGTAATCGGCAACAAATGGATGGAAAAAATAGGAAGGACCCTGGGCTCCGACGCTCTATGGCGGCGGAAGTAACCAGGAAAACGCTTAGATAAGAGAGAGAGAGTACATTCTTGATCACCTAACCAGTAATCTACCATTGAGAAAGGTTTAATGACTTGGCAAAGCGAATACCAACCTGGGCTACTAATAAAAATTAGGTCAGCTGCCAATTATGGGGTCACTGATAACACTGACTCTGTAGAAAAATTGCTTAGACACGATTAACTGACAGATAGCACGCTATTTTAAGCTTGAAAAAGAAATAACGTAGAATTTAACTTTTAATTTGGATTAAAAATAAAAAATATTGGCAGTCAGTTGCACAAAAAAGCATATAGCAGAACAGATACGGTATTACATCTTATCAGGTATACTATTAATATAATGAGATATGTTTGTGAGTTTGTATGTTTGTGATAGGTAATCTCCGAAACTACCGAACCGACTTCAAAAATTCTCTCACCAATAGAAAGGTACATTATCCAAGATTGCTATAGGATATATATTTTATCTCAAAATTCGAAGCCCCGGGCAACATCTAGTTGTGTGTGTAGTCTGAGGGCCTACTTCATAAAATTCTATAAATACCTATATATCCTTTTATTAGTGGAATTGAGTTTAAATAGTGACAGGTTGCTAGCCTCTCGCCTACGAAAAGTCATATTGAAAAAAGAGACAGTATGTGGAAGTTAAATATGTTAATTTGACGACCTCGGTGGCGCAGTGGTAAAGTGCTTGCCACTGAACCGAGAGGTCCCGGGTCGGGTCATGATGGAAAATTATCTTTTTCTGATTGGTCCGGGTCTTGGATGTTTATCTATATATGTATTTCTTATAAAATATAGTATCGTTGAGTTAGTATCCCATAACACAAGTCTCGAACTTACTTTGGGGCTAGCTCAATCTTTGTGATTTGTCCTAATGTATTTATTATATTTATTATTATTATTTATTACGGGCCACGTGTGTTTAAGTTTCGTGCTTTCCTTCGTTCTGCTTGGGAGCTACGAAGCATTACGACCTTTTATTTGCATCGGGAGATAAATATATAAAAATGATATCATTATTCTAAATGCATTTTGTAATCTTTCACAATTGTATGTATAAAATTTACATACAAACGGACATCAATACGTAATACTCCCATATTAAAACCTGATGTTAATGCAAAAAGGTTCATTAAACAGTTTTTTTTTTAGTTTTAACATCTTTCAACTCGCTTCTCTCTTTCAGTGGATGCCGGTTCCACACTATAGCGGAAAAGTACGCCGAACTTGACGAATTCATTCATATTTTACGCGATAGGTACAGGATATTGGAAACAGAGACAGCAAGTGGACGTTACTAAAGTGCTACCTAGGTGTTTTTATGATTCGTGGTAGGCGCCCCTATATCGCGATAATGTGTAGCCATTTCATATATAAGTAGATAGATATATTTTGGCCAGCCTTTAGTCGTAAAACAGTTTACTAGAAAACGGTAATAAAGCATTGTAGCTAAAAATATTCCTCAACCGCTGTGAATGAAAGGCCAGAGCTAATAGCAAAGAATTTAAAGAACTAAAAAAGTCGCTTACATTTAACTGATAATAGATTTTCAAATTTGTTAAAGGTTTTTGAAAACATGATAATAGTTTTTCGAAATATTTATGATAAGAATTTAAATTTGACACACGTCTCGTTGAACTATACACAATTATTATTATTATTTTATTATTATAACGATCTAGACATTATTTTTCTCTTCAAATATAAACATCTCACAAACGCCATTTTGTTTTTTCTTTAATGAATTAATTAAACATTTTATTTCACTACTAAGTTCATATTCGATTATTGAGCAGAACTTAAACAATTCAAGCAATTTTTATTATTTACTTGTGGCTTTAGTAAATATAGGTAATTTAGAGTAATTAAATAAAAATATATAAATTATAAATATTTCGTCCAGCACTGTACGAGGCAGGGTTCCAAGAATGCTGGCAGCACTTACTCGCCGACCAAGGAAGCTGCAGCACCAGTCTCTGTTTTTATAATGAAGTAAATATATTTTTTTTATTTACTTCATTACCAAAACACGTGAAAAGCAGCAGATAATATTTGTGAACGATATTTGTGAGAAAATAATTAATTTAGAAACCAGTACCAAATGTAAATTAATTTTTAAGAACTACATGTATATTAACTGTGTAAAATTGTAATGAGTAGTGACTCGCCACGTATAAACCTATAGGTTTATGTTGGTGGTGCTTGTGTTTTTCATAAAAAAATATTGTAACTTTAAAAAATCAAAAAAAGAAGAGATAGAGAGAGCCGCAGAGATCACAGAAGTGAAAATTTTATTTCGAACCCTGAGGGCAAATGAAGCAAAACAAATTATACCCGGATATGAGATACAATGTACGTTAGCAGTCGATTTAATGTTCGTTTAGTTGTATTTCTTCAATGCATTTGTAAATCTTATTATTAGTAATATTTTTAAAGAGTATACGAAAAATACTGTAATCTCAATGTACGGTCAGATATTTTTGATAATCTGCCAAAAAATATCAATCTTGCTGCCAAAAATACACATGTGCGATGGATCAATCGCAAACATCTAGAAAATGATAAACGGATTGATTTAAAACAGGTTTTGATGATAAATAAGTATATAATGACAAGTACCTTTATTGTTTTCTTTTTGTTAATTTATAGGACAAATAACAAAGATTTAGTTAGCTTCAAATTAAGTTCGAGACTTGAGTCATGGGATATTAATTAACTATTGCCATATTAAATAACAGATACGGTTCTAGATAAATATCCAAAAGTAAATAAAAAAAATATATAGTAATTCTCCATGTCGACATGAATTAGAATCGAACCCAAGACATATAGTGAAGCGGTCCACCACCTTTAGGCTACAGAGGTCGTCAAAATGGAGTACTTATTTCTTTTTGTCTTGTCATTGTTGAGTAAATCTATATTCAAATTCAAATTCAAAATTCTTTATTCAATTTAGGATGATATGCATCACTTATTGACGTCAAAAAAAAAAAAACTTAAACTAAGTCTACTGCCGACTTCCAAAGCGCAGGTGAAGAAGCGGCGCAACAAACTTCACCGCAGCCTTTTCTCCAAGGACGTCAATTAACAAATATAGGTCTTATATATAACATATAATGTCTATAAAACCCATGGTTCCTAGGATGGGAGCATTCCATATCCTCCCGTGGAAATCGTATGAGGCGACTAAGGGATACGGTCTTGTCAGCTGAGAGACAACAATAACATTCCCAAGAAGGACTGACGTTAGGCCAGCGGATCAACCATCCGCTAATAAATAGCAAAATTTAAGATTATCTTTTTTAAGCGGCGACTTTTTCAAAAACATTCTACTTAATAAAAACCCGAGTCATTTTCAAAATATCAAAAGTTTATATATTTTACACGAAGCCTGGGCAACACAAACTAGAAAGCAACCGACATCCGCGCTTTCCTTTTTGAATGAAATGAACTTAAAAATAAACAAAAGTCAATTTAATTTATCGAAAACTCGGCCAAACAAATCAACAATTTTAAAGCGCAAATGCATTTAAAAATAATTACTTCGCTGCATACGAAGAATAAACTGCATTATGATAATGCACGTACGTACGGTAATGGAATTTGTCTGTCCGTTTGTCCATCATGAGCCAGGAACAGTTTGTGCCAAACTTAAAACAGGAAGATATTATTAACCTCTTTTTACTAGCTTTTATATATATAACTTCCAATATAAGTATATCAATTTTAAGATAGATATCTTATTATAACGTACATTAAGATGTAGACCTGATGGTGCAACCAAGAACGGCTCCCGACGAGGGAACTCCTCAACGGTTTACTGGACGGGCATGATTTTTTTTGTCATGCATTGTAAGCAATTAGCTCGCTTTGACAACATAAACGTTGACTTTGACCTGCGCACCGCTGACGTTTAGATAATAATGTCTTTGCGTTTTAGTGCGCAGGCGCAAGGCGCAACCTACTCTAATACGCGATAGTACCACATCTACGGGAGGCTATGGAGTGGTCCATATCCTTCTGTGCATGCCGTACGAGGTGAATAAGGGATCAAAAGCCTTGCAAATAGGGAAGAACATAATTTCCTGTGCCGACGTTAGGCGGCGGTCGAATAATAGAATCTTTTTTTTTTATATATTAGGACAAATCACACAGACTGAGCTAACCCCAAAGTAAGTTCGAGACTTACTACTTCAACGATACTATACTTTATAACAAATACATATATAGATAAACATCCAAGACCCGGGCCAATCAGAAAAAGATCATTTTCCATCATGACCCGACAGGGGATCGAACCCGGGACCTCTCGGTTCAGAGGCCAGCACTTTACCACTGCGCCACCGAGGTCGTCAATTTTTTTTTCTTTTATTATATATTTTTTCTTTGTGTATGAGTATCTGGGCGTCACAGTTGTGAATTCAATAGAAAACACACGAAGATTAGACAGAGAAATGCCAAAATCCCTTATTGTTCCCTATTACTGAGAACGAGTAGTCTTACCAGTAGAACTATTACTTATAGTAAGACGTTGCGTATGAGTTACACAGATGTTTCACCGTCATTATGTTGGCTGTCTTGTCGCCACTGTAGAAGCAATGTCCTTCCTTGCGAGGACCAGCCTGAACAACTTTTGAGACTATCTGTAACAACAAAATAATAAGTAATTAGTACTCTCCTTCTGGATTCGAAGACTTTCCTTCTTTGGCAAGCGGATCCTGGACGCTTACTATCATCTCTTAACGCGATCCACTTTGCGACCTAAACTGAACTGCATCGCAAATTCGTACCATCGACCTAATTTTTAATATGAATGCGATTCATTTTAGGTCCCTACATTGCACTGAGCATTGGATTCGTTCCGTAAAAGTTGATGGTAAGTCTACGACGTTCGACGGCTGAGGAAAGAACTGGGAAACTCAAGCTCAGATAAAGTATAATACTCTCTCCAATCATCACAATTAAGTCGCTTTCTGCGTGTATCTGTCCGTGTATCCAATCCACGCAACGGATTTTGTATGTAATTGTTTTAATTTGCCAGTGAGGAATGGAAAAAATTATGAAGGCGGCACGTTGTAACCAAAGTATAAAATATAACTACTTAAAAAGATAAAACAAAATTGAAATGACGTTGGACAGGAATAGATGAGAGATGAGTAGAGAAGAGACTAAGAGATAGAAATAAAGAAAACAAATTCAAGAATGATTGGGTAAGGAAAATAGGAACAATTACGTGGACAAGAGAGGCTTATGTGTCACAGGACGTGCTGAATACCGAGTCGGAAAATCTGTATTAATTTATTTAAACAAATTGTTTGTAAACATTTAGTGTCAGTTCCAGCAATAAAGGCTAAATTATATCCGTCAGCCATGGGGAAATACTACTTTGAAGAGAATTTATAAGATTTAAGATGAACCCCCATATAATGGGATGTAAGGACCAAGAATATACACAAAATTCATTACAAGTTAATTACAAGCTTGAAGTAAATCTGTTATCCTGATGACAACCATTTTTATCTCAACTAAACCAAAATTTGCTGAAATCTTTCCTTATTTTCTCTGCGAGGGAATATCAACACTGTAATAAAGTATGAATGAAGGCAAATTGTATTTTTTCGTCTCGAAAACTCTGTAATTTACCACGAATAGTAGTATACAGAGTTATTTTACTGGCAACATCGCAGTTAACAGCATACCTAAGCCACGTTGGTTTGAGGAGTTTTGACAAGTTACATTTTACCATAGATAATAAATATTTTACTATAGATAAGATGCAAAAATGACTCCGGTGAAATTTGTTGAGCCGCTTCTTCCTCACTTCCTTCCTTCTTGAAGATATCTGCTTCAAATAACAAAAAAAAATTCCAAACTTAGTTCATACAGTTTTTTATTTATTTATTAACATACTAAAAATTACTACCTATATGTATATAAGAATTTCTTCCAGTAGATTAATAAACAGTATACAAGTATGTAAGGAATATTGCCTATCTGAATAATTTATGACAATAAAATCGTTATATACGAGTATACACATCGGTCCTTATTCCATAGTGACAAAGTCTAAAAGTGCAGTTATACAAATCACAATGCACTTGACTGCACTTTTGCGTAGAATCTAAGCACACAGAGAAACAGAACCTAGACTTCGATTTAAAATGTCCGTGTGCAAATGGGATTTAGGACCAAAAATCCATATTGTTTAGGAAATTCACAGCAAAAGCAATAAGAGTTCCAATTTGCATTCCCCTCTGCGGATCCTCTTGAGACATTCGACCCAAAACATCGAGCATAAGGAGATAAAGCTTGCCTGTGTAGATCACAGAAGTTGAAATCACTCTCCATCATATTCCTCATGGCTGAAGGCCGTGGTAATTACGTGGAATGAAATACACACAACACTATTAATGGCACTTTCTTGGCACTATTAATTGAGTGGAATTTACCATTGGCTTCTACATTTCACAACCAAGTTTTATTCAAAAATAAAATGAATCTATCTCAAAAGCGAACCAAGAAATTCTTATGTTACACTCGGAAAACATGCAAAAAAGTTTTCGGATGTCTACTCAACGCTTGCACCGCCTACAAAAAGGGCGAAAGGGTTCTGAGTGACCCTTTAAAACCGGTTCAATGGACACGCACCCTTAAAATTGATTTAGGATATTTAATTGGGCATAAAGTGCCCAAAATAGTTCTTACGAAAATGTTACAATATTGGAATTGTTCCGAAGAGCTTTCACTCCTCGAAAATGGAAAAAGTTTTTCGTTTTAAGTCTTGTGTGAAAGCTGAAGCTTTTGTATACGTTTTTTTTTTTTTAGAAGAAAAATCATTCAGAATCACTGGACTTCTTCCATTCGACCTTTCTCTAAGAAATATATTTTTTTATTACAAACATACAAACAAATACCTAGAAATAATTGCTATTATTAGTAGCAGTGATAAAATACGATTTGCTTGTTTGTATGTGAGTGTGTGGACGAATTTTGAAAAAACCATAGACGTACTTATAGTCTACACAAGAATATATAACTCCTTTTTAGGGACTGGCCCTAATATCAAATACAAATAAAGGTTTGTTTTACTTTACAACAACAGTTGTGATAGACAAACACCTTACAATACATTGTTACACTAAAACAGTTTGCTAGGAAAATACGTTGTTTTCAGTCATAGCTGCTATTCCATTTCTATTCACATGTATTGTAAACAATTTCGAGTACAGTCGCCAATAAAAGTGATATATAGGTTGAGCTCTTACGGCAGCGTTAACGCCGTATATTATTATACATTTTGCAACTAAAATAAATTTAAACTAATAAAAACAATTTATAAAAAAATATATATATATATTTACAAAAATGCCAGTCCCTGTAATTCGTCACCTTGAGGTAGAATGCCCAGAAGGCTAACAGCATTTAAAAATATATTAACTAAGAACAAGGAACCGAAGACTAAGTGTGCAATAAGGGTTGGTGAAGAAGAATAGCAGCTTTCAAAAAATGCTTTTATTGAACGCTTCGAACAAACGTTGTTAATTATGATATATCTAAACTTCACAGTCCTGCCAGGGTGATGATGTTTTGTGTATAAAGTTGACAATTGTGGATGTTAAAGACAATATTAACCTTACTTACTTAATAATTACCTTATGCTCCGATGTTCTAGCTCAGTAATAAACCGGGAATACGTTCAAATGAGATAGATTGACATTGTGTAAAATATTTTTTGCATGAAACACTTCTGACGTCAACTGTACCCCAACCAAATTGTATTCAAATATTTTGACGCCAGTAACGATATTTGCCATTGCCTTTTTGCGCAAACTGGCTCATTTGTGGTCCAGTAGTATGAAAGTTGTGACTGCAAAGTTCTATTATTATATCACTAGTTTATTCACGGAACTTCGCTTATGTATGAATTAGCTTTTGACCGCGGCTTCGCCCGGGTAAATTTTTCTGCGAAAGTGCAAAATTATTTCTGATCGGCTAAATGCTGTTTGTAGCTTTTATAAATTTTAATTAACTAGCTTTTGCCCCCGACTTCGCCCGCGTTAATGTCCCACGGGAATATTTATTTTTCCGTGATGAAAGGTACCCGATATCCTTCTCCGTACTTTTGAAACTACAAATGTTTAAGCAGATAAAGCGTGAAGACGTAACAAACAAACAAGCTTACTTTCGCATTTATAACTTAGGATTTAGAATATGACGTGAAAAAGTTCATGTCTTCCTGTCTCGAATAAAATCTAACACCAGGCTGTAGACATTAACACACTCGAAAATAAGTAGATGATAGTTCACATGGCTTCGGTATTTTTATTGGGAACCCTTTTTTTCGCATAAACTTTTTATCCTAATTTAATTTAGCATAACGAGTTAAGCATGTATTTTTTTGACATAATAATATTTTAACATACTTGTGTTTTGGCATACCTTTTCAATAAGCATAATTATAGTTTAGGCTAATGTATTTTATCATAATTTTGATTTGCGTAAAGCATAGTGTAGGAGTAGGCTTGAGAGCGGCGGGGTGGCCCTTGGGCTACCCATAAGCCGCCAATATGTTTTAGAATAAAAATTGTTATGCTTATGATAGCTACGCGTAAAAAAAATATGCCTAAAACATTATGTCAAATTAATATTGTGCGTAACTATTATTATGATAAGTAAAAGTATGCCATGTAAAACTATGGGCATAAAATTGTATGCATGAAAATGGGGATCCACTTTTATGTCACAATTTTGTGTGTTTTGCGGAAGTCGATTCATATTTTTAAGGTTCATTCATTTTACAGATTTCATTATAGTAGGCATACAATTCTAACGAAATCTGTTGAGTCGATTTTTTGAACAGACATTCTCACAATTCCACTGAGTCACAACAAAATTTCGGCAAAGCTAATAAACTTTGAAATTGACACGCTTCGGTTTCTTGAGTACTTACGTTGTTTTGGTGTACTAAGTCGACAACAGAACGTGATTGGGGAAATATTTTAATAATAAATTCTTATTATATTTCTGAGAAATGGTTGCAAATGAACAGTTTCCAAGAAAAAAGATTAACACGACAATTTTGATTTAGGGTTCCGCATGCAAAGGGTAAAACGAGATCCTATTACAAAAACTTCGCTGTCCACCTTTATCTCATGAAAAAAACTGGAAACACGCTGGGAAATAAATACAAACAACTAAAGTAAATTTATAATAGAAATTAAATTAAAAATTTAAGAAGGTCCTGACTTCGACGATGCTGTTTTCCTCTCATCCGCTAGAAGAAAAGAACTTACAGTTTCCAAACATTCATTTCGCAAACATAGCCAAGAACATTCTCGATTAAATTATCTTTCAACTAAAAAATCATATCAACATCGGTGAATAAGACTGTATTAAATGAAAAATATATTAATGAACAATGAACATGGAAAAATTTATTGAAAGAAGATTTTACTGACAGTTAAAGAAATACATAAAAATGAGGTTAAGTTAAAGAGGTTTTAAACTGATATAATGTTTCTAACAATAGGTTCAGACGTTTGGCTGCTACGATGCAAAAGACAGACAGATGATACACAGACACGTAAAACTTATAAATCCCCTTCTTCCGTAGTTGAGGGTTAATAAAGTAAATAAATATCATAGAAAAATAATATTGTCGCTTAAACCTTTCATTACATGGGCTTTATGGGTATTATAATAGGGTTTTCCCCTTTATAATAAGATAAGGAAGACAAAATTGATAAAGGGAAACTTTAAATGAGTCACATTTTATATATACGTATAAAATATTTGCAGTCATTGCACAATTAGTTAATTGCCAGGTGCCCGTGAGTTCGCCCGCGGCAAAACGCCTATTTATCAATCCAGATTTTCAACTACCTCCACACCCAAAAACATCTCAATCTATAATACTACGTTTTGACGTGAATGAAGAACAAACAGACACACTTTATAATACACATAGTATGCTCAATAACTTTTTCAAAAATGTCATTTTTGGCACAAGCGTTTATTATCGTTATTTTATTACACTCAACACGTGACAAAAAATTATGTTCGTATTGTAAACCGTTGAGAAGTACCCTAGTTGGAGCCAATCCTGGATGCACCATCAGGTCATGCTAATCATAATAATGCATTATCATGGATACCGAAGCGAATTGGCAAATTTTAACACTTGCAAAGAGTTAATTACAGACAAACATCGGGACAAATAAATAATTACACAGTTAATTCTTTAAAACGCATTTACTGCAGTTTGAAATCTCCTTTTTCAAACTTCAGACTATACACAAAGCAAATGAAAAATCGACTAAAAATATAGTTTTTTGAAGTTGGTAATTTTTTTTTATTACAACTTGAGGAGGCGAACTTACACGAAAAGTTTACTTTAAAAATAATTCACTAAAATTGCATAAATAAAAAAAAAAACTTAGTTAACAGTGAAACTTACCTGGACAAAACCTCGTTCCGTCGCTGCCTCACGTTTCATTTATGAAGTTTAAAAACTAACCTATTAACGAACAATTTTCAAAGTCTGTAACTACAACAACTCAAACAAAACTGCCCGAGAACACATCGGGCCTGTTAATAACTAGGTTGGTCTAATTGCTAGACGGGCACCTCATACGCTGACTCATTCATTACATCTAACACGAACATATTAACACCCGTAACGAACTTCGTAAACGCCCCTCGAGTTCCAATCCGCGCGTGCAACTGAACTTTTCCTACAAAAGTCACATCTTTTAAACCTGTGCAAGGGTTGCGCGCGCATAGACAATAAAACCGAAATGCTAGCTTACCCCATAAACTGTCCTCATTAGGAAAAGGGCGCACCTACCTTTATTGCACGCGTATGGCCCTCGTTTGGCCGATCATCTGTTTATTTTAGTTTAAGGTCGTTTCTTGTCTTTATAGGTTGTTTTTGTTATAGGGGACGTTTGCGAGACTAGCTAATAACGTAACATAGGGTTGGTCGGCTATATGGGACCGCGCCTGTCTAAGCAAATGCCGAAGGAAATGTTGCTAGGTTTGTTTTCCTTGGTGGGTGTGGCAGGGCGCGCCATGGCCCGATTTAGCAGGTGGAAAAATCACTCAAATTGACTTGCCGCTATTTTTGCTTTGTTGTCTTTTTAGGGAACACAAATGGCCGAATCAGAACCCTTTTGTAGACATTGCAGGTCGGAGGTTATTCGCTGTTTATTGACAAACATGTAACAATTTTATTAAGCTCGTTTCATTTTATGTATGTACATAGTAAATAGGGGGTAGATAATTAATTAGGCATAACATACGTACCTAAATATTCATAAGAATTTAAAAAAATGATATGACGACTAGCTTATGCTCCCCGCGTAAATTTCCCACGGGAACATTTATTTTTCCGGGATGAAAAGAACGTCCTATGTCCTTGTCCATATTTCAAACTATATGTATGCAAAATTTCAAAAAAGAAAAGAGCGTGAAGATGTAACAAACTTACTTTCACATTTATAAAATTATTAAGTTAGGATTAGGAGATTAGGATAACTAAGATTGGGATCGAAATCATACGAATCGAAGTAAAAACTGCTCGCTAACATTTTCAGAAATGACGACGAAACTTTAAAATTAAAGTTTTTTCGCTTTAAACGCCTACGGAACCCACAATTTTATGCACAAAACGCTTGACTTATTTTATTTTTATACGGGTCGTGATTTGACCCTCTCAAATATTAAAGAGGTCCCTTGTCGGGATAAACAATACAGAATTAGACTGTTTTTTCTCTCGTTTGTTGCACTTCCTAAATAGCTGTATTGTTACGTTTATCGTTTAGACTTTATTACGTTTATACAGATATAGTATCGTCATATATATCACGCCTTTATCCCTTACGAGGTAGACAACTCGAGGGTCACGCTTAGCTAACTGGGAATGTGGGCTTATTAATGGAATTGAGGTTAAACAAACCATGTTAAAAAATAAAACATAAAAACTAAATTGTGATTGAAATTGTATTGATATTTGATCAAATAGTTTTTCTTTATCTAGCCTGAGAATGTTATGTTCCAAAGCTGGGCAAAGACAGACACAGTAGTTGAAAACGAATGTCAGAATATTATGTACATACAATTTGTTAAATTGTTGTAATTCTCTCGCCAATAGATGGCGCTGCTCTTATAATATCTTAATCTACTAATATTATAAATGCGAAAGTTTGTGAGGATGTATGTGTGTATGTTTGTTACGAAAAATGTACTAGACGGACTAGAATTGGTATACGGGTAGAATATAGGGTACATTTAGCCCGAAATTCTCACGGGAGCAAAGCCCCGGGGCGCAGCTAGTAAATATATAATTTTTCGAATGAAGACGAAAGTATGCGATTGCCATAGTATTTGGTTAAAAAGTCTGATGGTCAATGGCGCTATATAGATGGCGCTATTGTGCATAAAAACGTAAGTATTTTTCTAAATATTAACGCGGGTATCACCGTCGGATATTGCTAGTAGCTTATATAATTAAAACAGTTTATATAAATGACTATATATAAAATTAACGTAAAACTCCAGTTTCGATTAATTGTATTATATATTTGTACATGTTCGTTTCATTCTGACTCTGCTCACGTTTAACTGGATAAACGGATTTTGGTCGGCATTAGGGTGACCAATCAGTCGGATTAGTGCGGACTTTTATCAGATTAAAGCCCTGATTCTTAGTGTGTGTGAACTGACATGGAGATTCGCTCCTCGTGTCTATGACTTATTTATTTAGGGGGTAAACAGGTCTTCTGGTTATGTCAACTTTATTCACGGTGCGGGCAACGAAAATAGACAAAGGCGAGTTCACCTTTTGCACAAAGATAAATACATATAAATACCTAGATTTGTTCTTGTACCTGTAAGCTTTCGCCAGATTTTATCTTTCAGCGAGCTGCGGCATTTAAATCTTCCTTACATCCTTACGTATTATAAAACAAATTACTTTGCCTCGTCTTTACGTCTGTTCGCAACAAACTCAAAAGTTACTGCATGAATTTTCATGCTGTTTTCACCAATAGATAGTGTGATCCAAAGGAAGGTTTAGGTGTGAATTGATTACGGTTTTACTCGCTCTTCAAAATGAACTCATAGGATACTAAAATTTCCTTTATACTGCTAGCAAAAAAGAAACTTTTAGTACGTATACGTATATGTACAGTACTGGTGAACCTCATGTCAAGTCACCCTTCAACTTTATGCTACGACAAGAACAGAGAATCTATAATAATCTTGAATAGCTCGATATGCTCTTTACTGTACATTAATTTGTACTGTACATTTTTTGTTGTGTTGTTTTTAATATTATGTATTTAAGAGTCTGACGCAAAATAAGCACTTGACGCAGAAAGTAAACTTGGCAAAACGTGCATTTCAAATGTGATCACGCAAAATGTGATTTTTATTAATGTTACATAAGTACCAAAGCATCCTTTTTTGAAAAATAGAGTATAATCTATCGTTGTGTTATCCCGAAAAGATATATAAAGTTGGAAGACCTATTTGGTATAATCCCCGGTGGCCAGATTTTTTAATCTGGCCACCGGGGATTAAAATTAATCAGATTAAAAAATCTGGCCACACTAGTTTGTCCCGAACGAAAGCAAAATTAAAGTTAACCTCTGTTCACTAGCCATCAATTACAACGTAAGTTTTGGTTTCTGTGTTGAATAGAACAGCAAACTACCCGCAATTGCAGAAAAGACTCAATTGATATATTTTTTTACATTTTTGTTTCGTTACTACCAAGCAGGCGTGCGGACCATGTGATGGTAAGTGGTCACCGCAGCCTATCATTGCGTGCAACACCAAGGTTGTCACACGCGCGTAGTCTACTTCGTGTCCTAGTATCTTTTGCCACAGCACCCTGTAATCACACGCCTCTCTCGCCCTTCAAACCGGAACACAACAATGCAAGCTGCTGTTTGGCTGAAATAGACGAGAGTATACTTGTCCTAAGATCTAACTCTGGTGAAGAATGGTATAATACTAGCAGCCCGTCCCGACATCGCTCGGGTAAAACCACAATCCTACTAATATTATAAATGCGAAAGTTTGTGAGGATTTATGGTTGTGTGTGTGAGTGTATATATAAGTATGTGTGTAGGGTATGTTTGATAGTCTTTCACGTAAAATCTACTGGACGGATTGTTATAAAATTTGGTACACGGGCAGAATATAACCTGGAATAACACATAGGATACTTTTTATACCCAAATTCCCACGGGAGCTAAACCCGGGGCGCAGTTAAATTATACACCTAAATCTTTTCCAGGAATCACACTATCTATTAGTGCAATGCGAATCCGTGCAGTAGTTTTTGAGTTTATCGCGAACAGACAGACAGGCACGGTAGATAACTTTGTTTTATAATATCTAAGTGACACATTCTGCTTGGAAGGACAAACAACAGTACAATCTATTTTAAACAAGCGTCCCGATGGCTTGACTTTGGTTTCCTGGCAAAAGGGGACGATGTTTGCTTTGGGACGCAACGTGTGTAAGTACGTTTGCCGCTTCTCGTATCAGAGATTCCGTTCGTGAGGCGGGTTCAGCAGCGGACAATGCGGCTAAACAGAAACATGTTAAATACCAATTACTAAAACCGTCATATATTTTTGTTCCGGTAGCATTTAAGACCACGGGTGTTTGGGGGGCTGAGGCGAAAAAAATTATTGGAGAATTAAGTCGCAGGGTATCAGAAAAGTTAAATGATAGGCGTTCTGTATCGTATCTGTCTCAAAAAAACTCCATCGTCATACAGCGTGGCAATGCAGCCAGTATAATGGGAACTTTTGAGCCAGGTATGATGCGGGGGGGAAGCTGTTAGATTAATAAAATATTCGACGTAGCATTTATCATTCGCTGCAAATGTCCAGATTAAATGTTTATTTTTCTTCGAATCAACTGCGTCCCAGGGCTTCCTGTGGATTTGGATATAAAGTATACAATGGGTTATATGCTGTTTCAAGTTTAAAAATTGCTTTACCCTTGTAGATTTTAACTAAGGGGCTCCAATACGTGGCTAAGCAATGATGCCAGCTAAACATTACAAATCAAATACACACACAGGTTATTCATATGGTATGAATTCACATTAAAATAAAACTTTAATAATAATAACAACGACAGAAGGAAAAAAAACTTAACCGAAATAAAAAGAACAATGACTACTTAATACTAAAAGACTGGTGGCTAAAATTAAACAAAAAAATTCCAAATTACAATTCACTTGAGACGGGCCAGAAAGAATGAGAGCTTTCAATATTTCAACACGCTCAAAAAGTGTAGAATAGTATTTCTATTCTCGATATTTGAAAGACCATTGGTCGTTGAACAATCGACGGGTATTAAAATAACTCATATGTGCGTATTGACCTAAGGAATGAGCTGAAGCGGGCAAGTTTTCATCGAAACTATTCATCACTTTTCTAATTTTCTAGCTTTTGTTCAAGGAGATGCGTCAGCGTGAAATAGCTTCCCGGCTGCTTCCTCAGCCGTTAGACATCAAAGTCCAAGGTACTACTACTACAATTGCTGTCACGCATATTATTCTTGATGATATCCAGCCAACAATTATTCATCATTAAAGGTAAGTAACATAATCTATACTATTATTATAAAGAGGTAAGCGTTTGTGGGTTTGTATGTTTGAGGCGGGTAAATCTCCGAAACTGCTGAACAGATTTCAAAAATTCTTTTACCATTAGAAAGCTACATTATCCAAGATTGCTATAGGCTACATATTATCTCAAAATTCCCACGGGAGAGAAGCCCCGGGCAAAATCTAGTAAGTTGATAAAATATGAAGAGATGACAATAAAAATCACTTTCGCTAATGCCTATACCTATATAGTAAATACAAAAGTCTGACTTTCTATCTGTTTAAGATTTCGTAGCTAAACCTCCCGACCGAGTATAGTCATTTTTTGTATAAACATAGACGTTTTTCAAAAAGGATATTAACCCAAAGGGATTACAATTTTGATTACAATGAGGGAAAGAGTTTATATTATGTAATCACTAGATACCTTGCCGCGGGCGGAGTCGCGAGCAACATATACTTTGTAATAATAATATAGGTAATAGAAGAGAAATTATTTAACATATTTTCGTAACAATCAGTATGGATTATTACCAGATAAAACTGCTTTGCTTACACAATTTCATAATTACTCAATCCATAAAAACATCAAAGAGTAAAAGTGCAAAGCGAAGCCGGATTCCTGGGGGGATAATAAAAGGCGCACTTTCCGGATTTATTACCCGTTAAAATGTCAACGTCTGGCCGCCATAATCATTTGACATTTGTAGCGTTTTTGGACGGTCCCTAGGGGCCACGTTTAATAGGATCAGGGCCCTATTGTTTTGGGGAAGAAGGGCAAATATCAAAGGAGATATAAATTTTTTTATGTGCCAATATCATAGATATGTAGAAAAGGTATCCATAATGGTGACAAAATTAATATTTTTATATTGTAATATGAGCTGATCGTCAATTTGTATCT
Source organism: Plodia interpunctella (assembly GCF_027563975.2). Taxonomy (NCBI): domain Eukaryota; kingdom Metazoa; phylum Arthropoda; class Insecta; order Lepidoptera; family Pyralidae; genus Plodia; species Plodia interpunctella. The sequence goes on from NC_071316.1 coordinate 5,980,484, forward strand.
ACACAGAATGTCTGTATGTCCTGACTAAAGGTTTTAATTGTCAGACAAAGCTTTTAGCAGTACACAGCGGTACGAATATTGCTCTTTCAATAATTGTATTTTATACAAAATTAAATGTAAATTTCACGAAGTTTTTTTTATACATCAGCGAAACCTTTATCAAGCATATGTCAGTGACATATTGAATGTAATAAGTCACAAAATCGATCTTTAACTTGTTTGACGCGTTATCAAAAAAAATATTACTAGGTAACGGCGATGTGTATATGAATGCTAATGTATATATGAATGCGTATATGAATGCTAACAATTATGGATGCCAAACATCGTGCGAGATGTAGAAAAAAAAAATTAAAGCGAATGCTAAGGAGAAACCGTGAAAACTCTTAGCTGAGAGAGGGATAGCTTGTACTATCTATTATATATTTTTTTATGTCAATAAGTGATGTATATAATCCTAAATTGAATAAAGAATTTGAATTTGAACTATATAAATTGAGAACACAATTACACTTTTGTGCTCACATGGATAACGTGACGCAATAAGTTTTTACCATTTTGATTCAACAAACTACGATTATATATAAATTTTAACGATATATATATATATATATATATATATATATATATATATATATCGTATCGTTCACGAACGGTGCATAATTGAAATCTTAATATTAGCACTCTAAATGCCCGTAGTTTGTAGCTTTTTGAGAAAAATCTATATTATAGACTTTGACGTGAAAAAGTGCCGATGAAGGTCTATTTTCTTAATTAATAATTTGACGTAATGTTTTTTATCGCTTCTGCATGTGCCTCACACCAAACGAACGTGGTCGGTATGGTTTATTAGTTCGATATTATTGGCGTTCTGACTCATACAGATTCCGGCGGTAGCGGTACTATTCCAGCATTGGACTTAAAATAGTACAGATTCTTTTGACGAATTTATAAATGTATATAGAAGGTCCTGAACTAGAAGAAAACAGAGTCTAAATAGAAAAGACAGAAGTAGGTGAAGTTTAACACGCAAGAATTGATTACAGACATACAAACATAGGGACAGGTGTAACTAAAAAAAACTTGTAAAAAATCACAACGTTTATATCATCTAAAACGAGACAAACACATTTTCACACCAGATTTGTTAATTTGTTTGTATTATGTTTATTGTACAAAGAACACATGTTAAAAGTGCATAAATAAAAATAAAAAAAATACATTTAATATTACCACGCGTGAGTCTCCCATTTATTTCGTGTTCCAATAAAATGCGTTTGCCCACTTTTCAACAAAATGGTTTAACTATGTCATGAAGGGATTTCATAAATATTATACACGATTATGATTTTCAAATGAGACAGATCAGTTGGTAAACGACCAGCCACTGGTCAGATGCTATTGTTTGGGTCAAAAGAAAAACGATAGATAATTGCTGAACATTTAAAGACACAAGTGCAGTGATATACAAGCATCAACTTTTAGCTGCTAGTGTATTAAATAAATAAATAATAATAATAAGACTGGCACAAGACCGTAGGATGTGGCGCGACAAAATGGTCTCTCATGGAAGTAGCCTGAAAGTGATGATTTTCAAAGCTACTAGATATCTATCTACTGACTACTGAGAGGAAATTACTTTAACAGAATTTAGTCTTTAATGTCCTATCAAACCAGAAGGTCTGGTTTAATCGTTACTAGCGTCCCTTCGTCGGGTTAAACCATGATAAATTAACACCTAAACCTTAAAATCACACTATCCATTTAAAAAATTCGCGCCAAAATATGATAGTAGTTTTAAAGATCTAAGCATACATAAAGACAGACAGGGGATGTGACTTTTTTATACAAGGTTACAGGTATCAAACGCAAAACCTCCTAAAGACTACTTGGGTACATCAAAACAAGCAACAGGTTGTCATCTTTTGCTGCCCTTTTTGACGACCTCGGGGCGCAGTGGTAAAGTGCTACCCTCTGAACCGAGAGGTCCCGGGTTCGATCCCCGGTCGGGTCATATTGAAAATCTTTTTCTGATTGGCCCGGGTCTTGGATGTTTATTTATATATGTATTTGTTATAAAATATAGTATCATTGAGTTAGTATCCCATAACACAAGTCTCGAACTTACTTTGGGGCTAGCTCAATCTGTGTGATTTGTCCTAATATATTTATTTATTTCTGTCTACATGCTTAGTTCATGATATTGAACAACTTTTCGTATAAGAGCAGCCCCGATATCAAGAAATAAATCAACTGTTCAACAACGGCTCGGGCTTCCGGGCATCACAGCCGAGGGAGACGACGACATAGTTTTTCTTCACCGGAAGCTAGTGGCCCATTAAAACTATGAATGAGCCCAAACTCAATGACCGGACATGGGCTACTGAAATTATACCCAGTAACCAGAAATATATTAATAGAAACCTGTATATTCTTCACGCGTGAACCACTGAACCGAATCCGTTTCACGCTTGACCGGACTTTTCTCAAAAAAAAATTGGTCAAGCGCGAGTCGGACTTGTACACCGGAAGGTTTTTAAAGTTATTCCTTGAAACTTCTTTTTATAATGTTACGTTAACGCAGAGGATACTGCACCATGCTTGGGCCAGACATTATTGTCGTTCACATAATCATCAGACTTGTAATATGCCTTTTTACAAAGTACTTATTTAAAATATATAATTTCTAAATTTTTTATCTGGCAAATCAAGAATCCATTTAGGCAATTTATTATAAAAACGGATACTGTTCCCAACAAAAGACGTTCTAACTTTGGCCAATAAATAAATATATAGGGACATATCACACAGATTGAGCTAGCCCCAAGGTAAGTTCGAGACTTGTGTTATGGGATACTAACTCAACGATATTATATTATATGACATGCTAGCGACCCGCACGGCTTCGCTCGGGTAAAAACAAAATAAATTATACCTCTAAAACTTCCTCAAGAATCACACTATTGGTGGAAACCGCATGAAAATCCGTTTATCCCGAACAGACAGACAGGCGCGGTACTCACGGACTTTGGTTTATAATATGTATGAATAATGATACGTCTATAAATAGACAGATAAACATCCAAGACCCAGGTAAATCTGAAAATGATCATATTGATGTTGACCTGACGTGAGATCGAACCCGGGACATCCAGTATAGCAGTCCGGCGCATGATGACCTTTAGGCCACGGAGGTCGTCAGATCTTTATTACCTTCTATATTGCGGAACCCTAAAATTTACCGTTTGAACTAGTTTAAAAGCCGTTTATTCACCGTTAGTTCCGTGAACTATCAGTCTCAGTTTTTGCTTTCCTGTGGCCTGCAGCTAGAATTAAATTGCAAGATAATTTTCTTGTCTTACCCTGATAGGGGCCTGAAGGTTGCTATACCTATGTATTTTTATACTAAAGGTGAGTTGCACCTTCAAATTTGACGTTGATTTTAACCGGCACGCCGCTGGCGTTTAGACGAGGGCGTAGGTACTTGGCGTTTTTCTGCGCAGGTTAAAGTTAACGTCAAAGTTGACGGTGCAAACGCACCCTATGTACCTAGGTAAGGCTGTGGTCACGAGTCGCGAATGTACATATTTTCCATTTTTGAAATAATTTCATTTTCTGCGGCTAATAAAGTTCTGTGTAAAAATTATTTTTCATGAACTATTTATTACAAATTTGGTTAGTGTCTCAGTGATCAACACGATTATAAGACCGTCCCTCTTTGGAAATGGCGTTGTTGCCTATCAGCTGTCAACGCAGGATCAATAAGGCCCGCCCTGCGCTCACTAGCGCCATAACCTCACATTTTTATCAATTTCCGTTAATTAATAGCGAAGACAAAAAAAAATCACACATAAGATAAAAGATTTCAAAGTATTCTTCATAGTCGTATTCCTCATGGCTGAGGGTCGTGGTCATTACGTGGAATGAAACACACACAACAACTTTCTTGGCATTATTAATGGAGTGGTTTGCCATTGCCTTCTCCATTTCACACAAAAGTTAATAATCAACCAGTGTGCGGGTTTCGTCACGATGTTTTCCTTTACATTACATTGGTTTCCATTAGAAAAAAATTACGATAAAGATTTTTGTGTTTTGCGGACACCGTTTCCTTTTAAGTAAAATGTCCATGTGCCCAATAGAAAACCACATAATACTTTCTAATAAAAACAATTATTTAGCTAGCATAATATCCTGCGTCTTTTTTTAGTTTATTAAAAGAAATTTATAAATTAAAGCGTTAGGCCAATTAAACTATTGCAATCAATACAGCTAATCGATTATCTGGAATCGATATATTTCTTGGCGATACGATTATCTACCTTTCTATCTGTCAGTTGCGCTAATGGATTTGGTCGCAAATAACCTTTTAGTATATTGGATTGTTTGGTATAAGATAAAGTAAGAATTATTGCTGAGAACGACCAACCCTACCCACAAGTCCCACCCATCGCTGTGTCGGCCCTTACTTCACTACATAATATAAAACACAGTCGTTTTCCGCTGTCTGTCTGTCTATACATATGTTTAGATCTTTTAAACTATACAACGGATTTTGTTACGGTTTTTTTAATAGATTAAATGTCTTCCATAGGAAGGTATATATATGTAACATGCATAATATTGCACCCGTGCGAAGCCGGAGCGGGTCGCTAGTAGTACCCATAAAACACAGTAGCTTCCCGCTATCTGTCTGTCCCTATATATTATATTAGATTAGAAGTTAAAGGCGTATGAAATATATACATTTATCAATTTAAATTGAAATTTATAGTTACATTACAGATAAAACCATGAAACTTATCTGTAAATTATTTCATACAACTTTGATTCGTATTTTCTATAATAGCTACAAGACGATACGGGAGCCTTGGTGCGTGTACAGTCAACAGCACATCAACCTACCTAAATTCATTGCAAACTCGCCGCTATTACCGCGACATAGAGGTGTATGCAGGGTAACTTGATGTGCTATTGACTGTACTCTCACTTAACAGAGTGGTAAGGATGAAACTAACTCATACAAAGAATAGGTACAGTGACAACAACTTCAAAGACTTCATTCACCTAACAACCCATTCTTTCAGCACTAACAAAATAAAAGAATAACTCTTAAAATTAAACACAGTAGGAGTCAAAATCAAATCAATTTTATTTCCGAAACGGCACATGATAAATTTGTATAGAAACAATGGGGTTGAACTTAAACGGGAAACGAATAAAGGTCAGTTTTGAATGTGTAAAATTGAAGGTGTGGAAAGAAAAATTTCGAAAAAGGAACACGTGCGAGCGGCCCAGTTCGTTCAGAAACTTATGCAAATCCCTTTGTTGTCTGCGTGGCGTTGCGTCAGTGTAACGGTACCACGATTTCCGAACGGATTGTTTATGGCACACTATGGTCCTAAACGTATGTCCAGCATTTCCTGGTTCTTACAATGCAAAAATCAGCCCACGACTTAAATATACTTCTTTTAATTTTTTATTCAGATAATCTTAACCTCGCAAGAAATTTATCTCTCTCTCTCTCTCTCTCTCTCTCTCTCTATTGATGAGAAATCAAAATCAAATAAAAAAAATCAAAAAATATATTTTCTGCAAAACATAATCATTATAAAGATATAATTATAAAAAATAACTATGTGTCTCCTTTTAAGCTATTAAAAGATGGAAAATCGCCATAGAAAATTGAAGATAAAACGCATATATTTTGAATTCCGTGACCCAAGTTGTAGGGATCTTCAAGTGAAGAGTGAACCAATAAATAAATATATACGGACAAATCACACAGATTGAGCTAGCCCCAAAGTAAGTTCGAGACTTGTGTTATGGGATAAATGTTATTTTAAAGCCTTGGTTTTCTGTTAACCGGAGTGTGTTTATTTCTATTAGGATGAACTAAGGAAAAAACATTTTTTTCCTACATGCGATAGGACGAGCTAGTATATAGCCTAGGCTAAACCAATTTATCCTATAGCATGTAGGAAGAATTTGTCTGGCCTAGGCAAAACTAGTTTATCCTAAAATCGGGCTTAGCCGGTAACATATACGATATCCTAAAGATATAGAAACAAAATTTAATAACTAATGAAGATGTTAACATGTAAACGCAATAGTAAACTGTCTAAAAAAAAAAACAAATACTAGCCGAAAAAAAAATGTCAACATTTGTCTCGCGTCTCTTCAAACAAAGAAAGAATAAATCAAGCTAGATCCAACTAAAGTAGACCCTCCCCGCTTCAACCTCTAGAACTAGTATGTATGGGACCTCAAAATATACAAAGATGTCGAAAGACCATCGTATACTGGTCCCTTGCCGTTCTACATCTGTTTCAAACCGCCAAAATCTTTTCCTGCTAATAAATTACCACACGTTCGATTTTGAATCTTAAAATAATGTGCATAAAGTGAATAATAGTTAGAATATGCTGTGTCATCAGCAAAAATAACTTTGTTAGTAGTGTCTTTAAGTTAGTACTGACGTTAACCTTTTTGAAGTCACCATAATTTAGAAGATTTTTAATTGGAGCATAGACAAAATCTGGTTTTTAATATTTGTGTTTTCTTTTGTTGGCATTATTCTTATAGAATTAATTCAAAATTAACTATATTTTTGAGGTACGTGAGGTTGAGCTCTCGCTAGTCGACGATCAACTGTTTCTATTTTGTCTTGTCTATCTAGATAGAATATAGTATTGGTACTTTACAGGATTCAGCTTTTTTTTAAATAAATGATCTTGATTTCACATCATATTTAATAAGAACGCTGTTAATAATTGTATAATTAAAATAGGTGAAAAGTTGCGATTTGATTTGTTGGTAAGTATTACAAAAATAATGTTTTGCTGTACTGTAAAACTGATTATTAATTATAATTACAATTGGCTAATTGTTCGTCGCGAACTTAAACCTCGCAAACAAAATAGATTTTTACAAAATTGTGAATATTTCAAAACGGCCTAGTCGAGCTCTTAGCTTGTTGCCCCACGAACTTAAAAAATGTATTGACGGATTCTACATACCTTTTAAATTTCATCAAAATCGGACCAACACGGTTCGAAAGTTATCGCTTTTTTATATATATGATATGGACAAATCACACAGATCGAGTTAGCCCCAAAGTAAGTTCGAGACTTGTGTTGTGGGATACTAACTCAACGATACTATGTTTTATAACAAATACATATATAGATAAACATCCAAGACCCGGGCCAATCAGAAAAAGATCATTTTTCATCATGACCCGATCAGGGATCGAACCCGGGACCTCTCGGTTCAGAGGCGAGCATTTTACCACTTCGCCACCGAGGTCAATAAAATACAATATAGAAATATATTTTATAAATAAATATATACCATTGTATATAGGTATATATCTAGTATGTTTCTTAAAGTTGATTTTTCAAACAAAACTTGTGATTCAATTTTCTATAACGTAATTCAAATATGCGGGGTCCGCGCGAGAATATCCAATCCCGCGGGATTACAAGACTTGCGGGATAGCAATCACGAACGGCGTACCTACATAGTTATATACTCCTATAGTGTATACACGAACATTCAGAATAATCCCGAAGTATCCCTATACCCGACTCGGCGACTAAATTTTGAAAAACCATTTTTCATTTAACTGGGCTGTGTAAGTTTTTTTCTGTTTTAATTTATAGTACCTCGCAAAAGAATTCCAACCTATACAACCTGTTATATAGTCTGTTATCTATTTAACTATGATAAGAAGTATCACTTGGGTACATACCATAAATCCGAGGATTAGCCCATAGATTAATTGTGGTTTAGTGGACAATGCCTTACGCAACACAGATAAGTTGGTTGAGGACATCCATATTATTCACTTTTTAGTCTATGGAATACTGTATTAATTCCTCTCTCATCTTGGCATGTGTAATTCGGGGCTGTGACGCCGCAAAGCCCTGAGTCAGCGTATAAAGTTAACCTTATATTTTGCCGGCCAAAGAGGATATAATCACTACGTTTTAGATTTTGTTGCTATATTACAACGGGTCGCCTGTCTCACCATAACTCTCTTTTGGAATGCTATTGTTAAAAACACCGACACGTGATCAATTATTAGCGATATGTATTTGACAGTTAAGTAAGTACCTACTTACAATTTCGTTCCAAGTACAGGATGGATTACGAATGATCCACATAAACTGAAATAAATATAAAGACATTGTTATTTTTGTACTGGCACTATTATTAAATAAATAAAAAACCTAAATCATAAAACATGTATGTACGAGTATATATGTTTTATGATTTACATTATGATCACATACAGTATTTATTACATACAGTATTCGTGGAAATGAACGAAAATAAAAACTATTATATACATATATCGTTCATTTCCACGAATACTGTCCTATAACCTTCTGCAAACACAAAATGTGACAGCTGCTTCGCCCCCCGCGCAGAGTGTAAAAGGCAATCAAGGGGAAAAAAGGAAGGGTTGTAAAGTGGAGGTTCGTAGAGGAATAAACAATTATTATTTCTATATCACATAAAAAATCCCGCTGTCTAACCAAACGTCGCCTTCGAATTCCGCGACTGATTGCTCTGTCTGCCCCTTAAATACGTGATATTCCCTACTAATATTATAAATACGAAAGTTTGTGAGGATGTATATGTGTTGTTTGTTACTCTCCCACGTGAAATCTACTGGACGGATTCTTATACACGGTACACGGGTAGAATATAACCTGGAATAACACATAGGGTACTTTTTATCCTGAAATTCCCACGGGGCGCAGCTATAGTACTACAGTTTAACTACTGCCGAGTCATATTGGTATACAAACAGGTTCGAATCCTAATGGGCCACATGTAAGTTTTGAATCTGGGACCTTTCGATCACAGGCGGACGGTCTTAACCACTTGACCACCACCGTTTCAATACCTATAGCAGTTATGTTGTCAAATATAATAAAAAAATTAAACAAGTTTATTTGTTAGACATATTGAAAAACTTCCGACTTTCAATATTCATTTCGCAACAACTTTTGAACGGCTGAACCGATTTTGATCAAACATATTTAAAAACTACCGCATAAAAATTTGCTATCAAATAAAAAAAAACGCATCCAAATCGGTTCTCCAGATGATGAGCTGTGGAGCCACGTACACAGTCAAACACACTTAGGGTCAAACTTTAAACACCTCTCTTTTTGCGTCGGGTTTTAAAAAAACTATGTTACAATCTATGGTGCCCATGATTCATAGATAGTTTCAGATTAGTAAGTACATGTTACACAGTGTCTGTTCTGTCCATTACTCATAAACATGTGCTGGCATACATAATGTATGTTTGTATATAAGTAAAATGACGTCAAAGTATAGCGATTGGATGAGCGACTCAAATATGTGGGTGGGTTTCACTGTTAACTTTAACGTGCGCAAAAAAACTGCGCAAAAAAGTACTTACGCCATTTTGTCTCAACGTCAGCGGCGCGCCGGTCAAAATCAACGTCAAATTTGACGATAAAACCATGAAATTAGTATGTACTCTGACGTAAATAATAAATTACTAATTCCATGGATGCAACTAACCCTAAGTTTTTTTTACAATATCGACATTTCTTGTAGGTAATAGCTAACAGGGAAAATATAAAAATACTTAGGGTTATTCAGGTGTATGAGACGACCTCGGTGGCGCAGTGGTCAAGTTCTTGCCACTGAACCGAGAGGTCCCGGGTTCGAGACCCGGTCGGGTCATGATGGAAAACGATCTTTTTCTGATTGGCTGATATATATATACATATATATATAGACAAATACTATTTATAAACAAATACTATTAATAGTATTTGTTATAAAATATAGTATCGTTGAGTTAGTATCCCATAACACAAGTCTCGAACTTACTTTGGGGCTAGCTCAATCTATGTGATTTGTCCTAATATATATTATATTATTATTATGGTTGAAAACGCTTTCGTCTCGACTTAAAGTCGGTTTTATTTGCCTGATAACCCGCCTTGAGACCCTCAAGGAGAGATTATTATTATATTAATTATTAATATATATTATATTATTATTATATAAAGAAAGTCAGATAAAGACAGATAGATCATATCACTACCTATATAATTATAGTTAAGTAGTAACAAATAACTTACGTCAATGGTTCTATTGTGATTCACAAAATATATGGTTAAAACATTTAACATACAGACAATCCTCGAACAGCACAAATTCTCTTACAGTCTGGCGCGAACCTCTGATATTATCATTTTATGACAGTGACATTTAAGTGCTGCCAGTATTGCCACATATACTACTGGATATTATGCTAAATTAAATATGGATATTATTAGTTGTAATAGTTTTTTTTACATTATTTGATAAATACCAGGAAATTAGATAACCGCTGTTTTCCTCATACTTCGCTTAGTTTCCAGGAATCACTAATTTATTTAATTTACATAATATTTTTTAATGATTTCCAATTGGATCAACTCTGGCCGCCGCTTTAGTGTCACCTTTATTAATAACTGATGATTGATGCGGCCCGCCCGAGTTCGCTCAGGGAAAACCAGAACTAAAACGTAGCCTATGTTACTCCTGAAGGTTTCGTCTATCTCTGTGCCAAATTTCATCAAAATTGGCCCAGTAGCTTTTGAGTTAATTCATTACAAACAAAAATACAAATATTTTCTCTTTATAATATTAGTGTGGATATATTTAAAGCGCTATAGTGCCCCCACCACATTTTTATCAATTCCTTTTCGTTTAAAAATTACGATTCAGTTACGATCGGACACGCACCGGGAAAAAATTCCGTGCTATCATGATGGTGACCGAACTATGACGTCATCAACAGCCGTCTGTTTAGGGTGATGCGGTGATTATCAGTCGCGTGATAACGTCCCCCCCCCCCTCCACACCTTCCTCTCTTTATTGAGCCAGCCCGCATAATGCTGAGCGTATGATTAGGTGGTTTAGAACTTGTAAATAACTATTGAGACATTTACCGTTCCCACACATTACACATTTTGGCAGAAGGGGAAAACCCAAGAAATTCTGGCTTGATGTTGTCAAGAATGATATGCGTGCTAACAGTTTGACAATTAGGAATACCGACGACCGTGCTAAGTGACGTAATTGTTGGAAAGCAGACCCTGGGCTCCGACACTAAAGGGCTGAGAAAATCGGGAAAACGCACTTCGAAAAATACTTACGGGGGAAGTTTCCAATAAATTTCCACAAGGGGTCGAATTTCTAAAATTTCTTCTTCGTATATCAGACTAGATGTTGGGTTTCGCTCCCGTGGGAATTTTGAGATGAAATCTTGCATATGCAATTTTGGATAATATACCTTTCTAACGGTGAAAGAATATTGAAATCGGTGCGGTGGTTTCGGAGATTACCCGCCTCAAATATACAAACTCACAACCGCTTACCCCTTTATAATAATAGTATAGATGGACATTTTGCACAAATTTGATTTTTTTCCTGTACGTTAATAGGTCTGTCAATTAGTGTCTTTCTTACTAGCTGTGTGGGTAGACGTTCCTGTTAAGTAGGTTTTGCGCGAAAGAGTAACAAAACTAACACAGATCTAACACTTCCTTACACATATTCGCATTTATAATATTAGTAACGATAGGACAAAACAGTTCCACAAGTCTTCCCAGGAAATACTATTTTTTAATTAAATTAACAAAGGCCGCGCCCAGCGGATACGTTTTGTCCGTCTGTCCGTCCGTCCGTGACGGACCTGACAATGGAAGTAATTAACGATATACCTCACCAGACCCTTGTGACAATTTGGAATATAAAATGCAGAATACTTCGAAATATACAGAATCCTTATCAAATCAGATTGTGTTAGACCCAAAGTACGTTCGAGACTTGTGTTAAAGGGATACTAATTCAACGATACTATATTTTATAAAATATGAATATATGAATAAACATCAAAAATAAAATAAATTATAAATAATTAAATAAATTTAAAATTGCCTTTGCCAAAATGAAATTAGGTTTCCTCAAGCTCACACTACACGGTAACTAAAATATATAACCAATCACAAACCATCTCTTTTTGATAATCATATTTAAAATCGATTCACGTTAGTAAATGCTATATATAACCTGATTTTTTAACGACAAATATATATACATTACATTATTCGGTGGAGAAATCAAAGCATTTCACATTTGTCGTTAAAAAGTTCAGACAGGTTTGTACTTAATTTAATTTATAAGTAAAACAGGCATCTAGCAACCAACCAACATAAATAACTTGTTACTTGCAATAAAATCTGAATCTGAAACATCAAGAAACAGTAGTTCAGTCTGAAATTTTTATTTGATTCGACCGGGGATCGCACACGGGACCTGCTCAATGTACTGCTACATGGAGCAGGTCCCGTGTCCGGTATGATGACCAGAGTTTAAGGCCACAGGGGTCGTCGAGAGAATAACGAGCGCATTCTACGTTTATAAATCAAACTAGCTATGCCCGCAACTTCGTTTGCGTGCACGGTTCGATATAAATAACATTTCCTTTAACATAATATCCTTAAACAATCTTTTCATTTGAAAAAACTGAAAAAGGTGTTTGAACTTATTTCTGGAAGATTAAGTACTGGTCTGATTAAAAATATATTTAAGCTATTTTAATTTACTAATTGAATTTCATTACTAATAAAGTATAATATTATCACGCTAACGAGAAAGATAGCAATTTCCATGTTCAGACCAGCAGGGAATTTCGGATAACATTACAAAAACTAATCGGCCTGAAGGCTGTTTAGATTTAAACAAAAAAAAAGAATATGTCCGTCAACATCATTAGCTTTATTAAATCTAACAAAAAACCATTTCGGTACACGCGAAATTTACATTATAAAAGCCAATAAATTAAACTATAAAATATAGGGGTACACACTCAGTGAAATTAACCTCATTTAGCCTCTCCCTTAACCCCCTTTTCATCCCTTGTTTCCGTAATTTTACGTAAGCAAATGACGCGAGACATATCTTAAGTTCTTTAATCTTGGAATTTTAGGGTTCTGTATGTAAAAGTAAAAACTGAAGCCTTATAGAATCTCTTCATCTATCAAGACTAGAATATTAATTTAGATTTGCACTATATACTATTACTTTATATAGTGGGAACACTGATTTTTTTTTTTAACTGTGAATAAAAGATTTGTACACTATTTAATATGTATACAAGATTAAGATTCAGGCTTTTTAACTACAAATTAACTAACATAATCAATGGTACACACATAGAGTAGTAATTTGCTGACGCTACCACACAACAGATGGGCAGAGATCACGCGCCGAGCCGCTGACTCAATGCGCACACGCAAGTACAGATAGGAACAAAACTTACACATATTACGCTAGCTACAACCTGGGTGGCTCCCGTAGGAATTTCAGTAATATAAAGTATCCTATATGCTATTATAAGTTCTATTCCATACATGTAACATATTTCAGAAAAATCTGTTCAGTAGATTTTCAATGACTCACTGTGGTGTTTACAATAACGAAAAATATTAGTAATATAGGAATGTCCCGGTAAGGCAGGTGAGTCGTATTGTCGAAGCCTACTTACAGTTAGTCGCTACGTCGACTTTTACTGCTTAACCAAAAGAAATATGGCGACAGCCAGGACCGTACAGCCAAAATAGTGGCTCAGCTCCCAAGTGGGAACGAACCTCGGGGTTAGTCGCAAAAATGACAGACAGGTGGAGTGGATTCGATTCCCGCAAAATTCCGGAATCTATTAATTTAATTATTATTTTCAAAAAAGAACTAGGTACTAGATATTTTACTGTTATTATGTACAGATCAGAATTAAAAAGATTTTCAATCTTGAGCTGACCGGGAATCGAACCAAAGACCCCAAAAGTTACAGATAAGAGGTCAAAGTAATTGCGTAACTCCACAGAATTCAAAGAAAAAAGAAAACTGTGTTGTACATTTCATAAATGCATCACGTCCTCCAAAATGACTCACAAAACCCGATTCATTCGTTCCCGTTCATTCAATGAATGAAGTTGTTCACAGTTGAATGCAACAGTTGAAATGGGCGGGCCACGCGTGGATACTGACAATAAATTATATGAATCCCATTCACGAATATTAAGTACCGAGAGTGCAAAATGTATTGAATTTGATTGGCGGAAAAATTACATAGGTAAATTGACTATTTGCTCGCGACAAGGTTGTCGTACAAGGCGACTAAGGGACACAGCCTTGAATCTCCTAACTTGAGTACATTTTTATGGGCTCCGCGAATGAGATATACGGAACGATATTACATTTTCTAAATTTACAGAACGAATATGATGATGAAAGAAAGATGAAAATTATTATAAAAAGATATTTATTAAATTCTCTATTCTATGTGCTGTATTGTAGAATTTGTTTTATTATACTGTAAATAGTCATTCAGAACAGAACTTAACAATATTATTTTTAGTAAACCAAGCTAGTTATATTGTGATTTAAGGGTTCTAAGCATTTAGTTTTCAATTATGTAATAACAATGCAACAGGGAAACGTACAATTAAAACGAAGAATTAGAATTACCGTCTAGAATAATTTGTAACTGGCAGTATCTAGACCAGACTATTGTTAGCATCCTAGGAAACTAATTTGCATGTATGTATGGCTACACCGGCTCAAGGACTTCAGTCGCTTAGAGACTTGAGCGTTCACGTGCCTGGGGTTCGCCCTGGGTACTAACCGGGCGTAAACCATATTTCAGTGTATTGATAAATTAAGTAAAATTCTGAAAGTAATAATGAGATGAAAAAAAAATTGGAATCGAGCGGGAATTGAAACCACGGTCCTGTCTATCCGTCCGGGACAATACTCTTAAGTCCGGGACAATGCTCTTCCTTCTTCCAGAAGAAAAATGGGGCGTTCGTGGGGCAACAAAATCGGTTAACTAGTTTTTGAAATATTCACAATTTTGTAATAATTTATTGTGTTCGCGAGGTTTAAGTTCTCGGCGAACAACTAGTAATGTTTTTCATGGCGCTTTATACGTATTTTTCTGGCCATATTTCACACAGATTTCTTTTATTGAAAACTGTAGAATTATTAGTCTTAGGTTTTATTAGACCACTCTTGTGGAGGGGTGTTTTAATATTAGCTATTCCAAGAACCATATAATTATATCCAAATTCTGTAAGAACAATGGAAATCAGCCCTGACCCCAGACGTCAGAGGGTGTTGAAGGTGGTGAGGAGTAGATTACGTCACCAGCTGGCTTGATGACGTCACCACCTGGCTCTCTGGCCTAGTAACTCTGTGGTCTACGGTCCATTGTTGCGTCACGTCGCACAAAACAATGCATATGACAATTAAATTTTATTACTCGCCGCAATGGTTACAGGACTGTCGGCAGCATTGGGAATATGTGGTTCCGCCCTAGAATACGTCTCCATATCCTTCCGTCGATGACGTACGTGTCGACTAAGGGACACATAGCCTTGGTGGCCAAGAGATGACGCCAGGCGTGTGGCCGAATGCAAGAACCCTCGAACATTAGAGAGCCGATGTTCAAGGGTTCTTGCATTCGGGTCTGCAAAACCTCGAAGCCTGAGATCAGCAAAAACATCCTTAAAAGTGTGGAGATCTGCAATTTGCAATTCATTGCAAAATAATCACTATTACCATGGCAATAAGGTTTGATATATGAGGTTGACTGTACAGGTTTGAAGTGCAATCATTAATTTATAAAATAGGAATTTATTTAATTTGATTTGTGGAAATAGTTCTGAGTTTACGATTAAAGCGTCTATTGTATAGTTTTGCCTTGCATATACGAGTATAACAAGAAATAGTGAAATATTTTTAAAATCTACCTATCCATATATCTATTGACTATATTTGTATGAGCAATACCCTATGTGGGTGTTAGCCATGACTCATGAAGAACTTTATTCTTATCGAATCATCATCAATTAATTTAAGAACTTTGTTCTTGTCGGTGGAGCATTTTCCATCTAATTCTGTCCTCAGCCATCGATTTCACCTGATTCGATTTCTTATCGAATATGTTAACTAATATATACTAAAATATTTTACGCGACTGTAGATAACTCAATACACAATAATAAAATCAGCCTTTATACGGAAATACCTTTATACGGAATAGCATACCAAGATAAAGGGTTTTACAAAGAATTACAATCTTCTATTGGCCACAGTTTCCACAATTTATGAAACCGAAAACGATGGCCACCAAAATGCGTATCTACTAATGAAAAATTATGAAATGAATTGTAATCCTCTATAGTAGTGTAATTTAGGTCATATTTTTTTATAGATTCGCTAATAAAATAAACGAATTACTGTGTGATTTTGAGGAGAATCATTACTGTATTTATATGGAAAATTCACATTCATATTAAGGTCTACACTAGGGGACACAGACCAAGTAAACTATACATACATGACGGAGGAGTAATCAAATGAAACAGAAGCTTCCCGGGGCCCAATCCAGCTCATATAGTGGAAGATTGAGCCGGGCACGTGATGACAAGGACAGAAGATGTCAGTGCTCTGTTTTTCTTCTCATATATTTTTAATTCGCACATCTATCGTATGAAGCGGTGGTGGTGTAATGGTAAAGACGCCCGCGCCCGCCCGTGGATCGAAATTATTAAATAAGAAATTAGGTTCGAATCCTACTCGTGCCACATGAGTTTGTATACCAATCTGACTCATGTATAGTAGTTTTCATCGGCCACCATTTGCTTCCGGTGAAGGAAAACATCGTGAGGAAACCTGCATACAGGTTGATTATTAACTTGTGTGTGCTATGGGGAAGTTAACGGCAAACAACTCCAATAATAGTGCCAAGAAAGTCGTTGTGTGTGTTTCATTGCACGTAATGACCACACCCCTTAGCAATGAACACCACAGTATTTCGTGTTGTGGTGTTTAATTTTTGACAATAAATGTTCATTCATTCATTGATTCATTCAATGAGGAATACGACTGTGAAGAAGATCTTGTATGAGCGAATTGGAAGATATAATGGAGCCTAGCCTTCTTTGTCTATCTTGTAGATATTTCACTCATTTCAAACAAGAAACTAGTTTGAAACTACGACAGTCCACCTTTGTGCGATAAATTTTATCTAGAATAAATTAATTTTCAAGGACAATGAGATTACTTGAGTGAAAGTAGATGTGACTGACTAAATATTGTCATATTTTCAATAGTATTTTGTCAACAGACTACAAAAAATATGACAACTAACATATCAATTAAAATTGTTTAAAACTACCTACCTATTGCACAAAACTCCAAAAAAAATCTAATGGCGGTGTCAACGCCACGTGTACTGAAAGTATTGTATAATCTTTGGCCATGTGGCATTCTGTAATAGTCAATCATGAGACTAAGGGAGGGCAAAATAAATAAATATATTAGGACAAATCACACAGATTGAGCTAGCCCCAAAGTTCTAGACTTGAGTTATGAGATACTAACTCAACGATACTATATTTTATAACATATACATATATAAATAAATATCCAAGACCCGGGCCAATAAGAAAAAGATCATTTTCCATCATGACCCGACCGGGGATCGAACCCGGGACCTCTCGGTTCAGGGGCAAGCACTTTACCACTGCGCCACCGAGGTCGTCAGATTGTTGCGATAAAATGCATCATAACCGATATTGACTTTTTTTAGGGTTCCATAGGTCAAAAGGTAAAAGCGAAACCCTTATAGGATCACTTCGTTGTCCATCTGTCAAGACCCTCATCTCAAACAGATAGATTAAAATTTTAATATTATTTAATCTACTTATGATGATGTAACTAACCTACATTTAGTTACGAATGGGACGAGTTACGAATGGGACGAGTTGCGAATGGGACGAGTTGCGAATGGGGCGAGTTGCGAATGGGACGAGTTGCGAATGGGACGAGTTGCGAATGGGACGACTTGCGAATGGGACGAGTTGCGAATGGATCGAGTTGCGAATGGGGCGAGTTGCGAATGCGACAAGTGGCGAATGGGACGGGACATAAGTTGCGATTTGAGTTACACCCCTTCTAGATGTCAAAGAAATTAATTCAAACTCTCAAATCTAATGTTTGTTTCTCTCTGTCTGTCTATGGTCTAACTAATGTCTTTATTTGGGTTAATTTTTAGTATGATCTAGCGGTCCGTCCCGGCTTCGTTCGGGTTAACACATAATAAATTATACCCCTAAACCCTATTGGTGAAAACCGCATTAAAATCCGTACAAATAATGCGTATAGTTTTTGAGTTTATCGCGAACAGACAAACAGACGCGGTGAACTTTGTTTTATAACAGGTATTTAAGGACGAGATTCATTTTAGGCTCCCAAATTGAACTGAGTTGCATTGGAATCGTTCCGTAAAAGTTTATGGTAGGCCTGCAGGTCTTTCGTGGAATTGAGGTCACTGACCCCAAAGCGCATAGACACGCCAAACTAATCATTCATATAGGACTGATTCGTACTCCATACATCGCCCACCGTGAGGCCGCGCGGCGCCTGTTAGTCGCATCTCGACAATAATTAAACTATGTAGGTCGGACGCCCACAGCCCGCACACAGCACTAGGTTCCCCCTCCCCTCGTCTTATTACACTGTGGCGTAGCTACGGGAAGACTGGCGCTGTGTACCGGGGCCCCCAAGTTCAAGGGGCTCTCGTCTACCTCACTTGCGATCATTTTACCATACACAATCAATATTCGCCGTTGAGAGTTTTCACGGTTACTGAGAAAGTCCCCAGCCGTTGAAAATCGGAGTCCAGGGTCGGCATTCCTTCTTTTTCATCTCCTACACACACTAACCAAGCTTACAAGCTTTCATTTAGGTACACCTGTCCCATTTCTGTCTCTCGGTCTGTCTGTCTCTCTCTCTCTGTCTGTAAAAATGAAGTACGTTTGCACGGCCCTGCAAGGTAGTTTCCCACGGGAATGGCTATAATAGTCATTTTATAAAATATAGATTCATGTAATAAAATTAAATATCACATAGGTCAGTTGCTCACCCTCAGCCTCGAATGCAACTGGGAATACGCGAAGATGAGAAGGAGATTTCACTTGGGCCCCCAGATGTTTCTTGCACCAGGGCCTATAGCCACACGCTACGCAACAGTATTACAGAGCAATACTGGAAGAGTAAACTGGATGGGTCAACGTAAAATGGACACCATTTGACCTCGGCACACAACGCTTTTCTGTTGTTCTTTATTTCAATTCAAAAAGCGAACGAGTGTACTAATGATAAATGGGTTATTCTGCGTTTTGAATACGGAACCGTGCTCCGTTTACGACTAAAACGTTTTGAATAGATTTGTAGTTACGTGCCTATATCGTATTCGTTTGGCTTGGGACGTTTTATTTTGTGTTTGTTGGTATCCTGTAGTGTTTACCAGGTTTTTGAGCTTGTACTTGTAGGTTTTACGTTATCCGTTGCTTACTGGGACAAAATGCTCAATTGAAAGACGACTATACAGCTTGTAACTTTGTTAGCAGTGGATTAAAAATTTAGTGTAATATAATGAGTACCTAGTTTTATAGGTATGTACTGTGATCCAATAATTAGATATCATAAGATATATCTGTACAGATAAAATCCCTTTAAATAAATAGATTAAAAACTATACTTACGGAAGATACGTTTATAACATAAAAACATGGTGTATATACATATAGTAAATATGGACGACCTCGATGGCGCAATGGTAAAGTGCTTGCCTCTGAACCGAGAGATCCCGGCTTCGATCCCCGGTCGGGTCATGATGGAAAATGATTTTATTTTTCTGATTGGCCCGGATCTTGGGTGTATCTATATATGTATTCGTTATAAAATATAGTATCGTTGAGTTAGTATCCCATAACACAAGCCTCGAACATACTTCGTGGGCTAGCTCAATCTGTGTGATTTGCCCTAATATATTTATATATTTAATGGAGGATGTGGATCAGAATCAGTCAGTAGATCTGTCTGACAACTAAAGATGCCAAAGGCCGTCCGAATCGAAGAAAGAAACTATACAACAGCGGACACGGGACTCAGTAGATCTATGGCAGCGGAGGCAACCGGGACTGAAGGGAATGGAGGGTTATATAAATCATTTGGATGATACAAATCCTTCAGATAAGAAAAAAAAAATATTTCACGTAGAATTTATTGTATGCAAAACGCGTCACACTGAGTCACGTAGTCTGCCGTTCCAATTCTCGCAATGCAATTCCAAGCACTTAAAAGCCTTAAGATTTGCCATCATTGCAAATAAGTACGTGAAAAGTGGGGAAATAATGTGTTTCCTTTCATTAGTATCAAAAGAAACAGAACAATAGCATGGAATCACAGCATCCGTCAAATTGAATGTGTTGCCAGATCTTGTAACAATTACCCATGAGGATAAATGACAAATGGAACACGAAGGAGGTAAGTTAGAACTTTATAATTTTGATGTGTAACATCTCCAATGGATAGGGACGGAAGTGTGTAACAGGTTATTGTAAAGGCCTGTATGGTGGCCGTTGAAAAAGACGTGTGTCAAAATGACATCTGAGTTATTCTACGAACCAATCAATACCTATATAGACGTAGTTCAGAGGCCTGACTCTTTTCATCAACCGTCTTCATAACTTCATAAATATTTTTCGATGGTTTTAAATATATTCACAAATAAAAAAGTTCGCTTGATCGATGCATACATTGATGGTGAATTTCCGTAAATGCTTAAACTTTGTAATCCTTAAGAAAATATTGAAGAAAATTCACGAAATAAACTTTAGGTATGATAAAAATGTCGTTTATTCAAGCCTTAGAAATTAACTCCTATGTCGCAAACTAAAAGTTTGTTCTGAAACACGTACCCCTACATTTGGGACTCGATAAAACGGCAACACTTAAACCACAGCAAAAATATATTTGATTTTGTGCCGCAAAAAATGACAAATGCCGCGCGCTGATCATTCGTCATATTCCGAATTAAATGACATTATTCGGGACAGATTGCGAATCACCCAATGTTGTGATGGTTTTTTTGGGCTCCGAATTTCAAAAGGACATAAAACCGCATTCTTTCTTTTATTAGTTTTCGTAAACCTATTTTTGACCGACTTTAACAAAGGAGGAGGGCTCCATTCGTCTCGATATTTTTTTTTCTGTAAGAGTTAGGTTTACAATGTTTTGCTTAGACAGAAAAAAAAATATTTCGTTTTATTTTTCAATTCAAAACTCTCAACTCTCACATATCAAGAAGATATCTGAGAAGAAAATAGTATTTGGGTGGTTAATTTTAAAAAATATATAACCCTAGTGTATAGAATATTTTTTCACAAATTAAAAAAAAATCTATACTCCATTAAATACCACATACCAATGTACCTAGACTTATAGGTATTATGTTACATGAGTATAAAAAAAAATTTATCGGGATTCCTTTGACACATTTTGATGATAAAATTACGCAGATTGTTTACTTCTTCTACGTTTCCACTAAACCTAAAATCGTCACATATAGGTCCAAACTTTCGCATTTTAATAATTAGCAACACATTAATTGAACTATAAAAATGTGTGATATTTTCATATATTTTTTTGTACATTTTTAGTTAAAATACAATCGGTATCTAGTTAATTAATGTAGAAAGTGAACAATAGTATGTCATGATAATAGATAATTACACTTCAAGTCGAACAAGTGACTTTTCCCACATAAATATTATATTTATTCTTTCTTGACCGGTCCGCTGCGTCACGAAAAAAGCAGTTAAAAAAAATCTTTTTTTTTCCAATTTGATTTTCAAATTAAAGTGTAACATAGCATTGAAAATAAAATATACTTACATCCGTTTCTTTGATCTGAATAGATCAAATTTAAAACTCCCGAAACCGATCACATCCGAAATCGGATACTAGCGCAAAAACTAGAGCTTTTCGAAAAGCTTTCTTAAAATCAAGGACTTACGTTGGTTATTCCTTAGTCCGTCGTGTTGGAAAACTTAAAAAAAATGCACAGAACAAAAAGAACACAATAATACTGGCCATAATACGCGTGCGTTCAAACGCATTTGAAATTCGAACGTCGATACGAACTCGCCCGCTCGGCGCCTGGCGCGTAAGCCACTGATCCATTTCGTTCGAAAACGTACACGAAAGTGACGTAATAGCCGCCATTTTGTTCCCCCTCTCCCGCGCGCCCCGCCCCGTCCTCGGATCGCTTCTGGAAAATGCACTATTAATCAATTTCCTAAGTTGAGGAATGCTATGGAGCTTTTATTATGTTGTATCGTGTTTCAGGGATGTAAAGTTTTTTTTATTGATTATGTTATCAATACTTACTCCGGAACATTAAAAGCTGGCTTGATGTTAACAGAGAGACACTGCCATCGGTTGGTAACTAAATATGGCAAAGACGTACAAAGTTGAAAAGGGAAATGTAGGAAAGTTGGCTGAAAACGCTCATATTGATGAAGCTTAATACAGTGATGAAAAATGTACGAAAAGTCTCCTTTTTTTAATTCTTTCGATTTTTAATGATTCTCACGTGCCACGTGTTCAAGAATAATTTTAGAGAAAAATATTTCTGTTAATCCAGTTTATCTTTTCTCATTTCCAATTATATGACCATTATTCTGTGTGTAGAGCTCACGGAAGCAGTTCCTTATGGTAAAGCTTTTTCTATGACATTAGGAAATTTTCCGCGAATTTTTCAGTTTGACATTTATATTATTTATTATCGATTAAAATACATCGTGAAGACAGAATTTTACATCAATTCCAACTTGTAATGAGAATTAAATATGCAAAAGAAAAATTCCATAAAAAAAAAGAATAGGAACGAAAACGAATAATGTAAAAAAAAATACAGGAAAATATTTTTTTTTTAATTTTAAGGGTTCCGTAGCCAAATGGCAAAACCGTCTGTGTCTGTCCGTTATGTCACAGTCAATTTGTTCGAAGACTATGCATACTATAAAGTTGAAATGGACCGCTACAAAATTGTATAGTATGTTTTTGAAAAATAAAATTATTATACGTTAGACAACATAGCATTATGGGATATCATTGGATAGGTCTTTAAAAATTATTTGGAGGTTTTCTAAAGCAGTTTCTCAAGTTGTAAAATGTCTGTCCCTCTCTAATTTTTAAACTACTAAAAACAGATTTATTCTACAGAGAAACATTTAATGAAAACATCAAACGAAAATTGGTTTCAAAAAAATCGATCAAGCAATTTACCAAATATGGAATAATTTCGATATTTACATATACAACATAGGAATCTGTAAAAAGCGCTTCAAATATTAAATTAAACTTCAACCTTTTACATTAGGATAGGCCTTAATGTAAAAGGTTGAAGTTTAATTTAATATTTGAAGCGCTTTTTACAGATTGCTATGTAGTGTATGTCATTATTATGCCAACCTATTAATATAATTAGCATATATTTAGTTACCACAAACCTATATAGGCACACATATAATGCACGAAAAACAAGTTTTTTATTGCTACGGAACCCTTCAGTTTTTTTCACATTCTACACCACAGATTTTAGAACTTTTTTTAAAATTCTGTTTTACACTATCTGACCACGCGGGTCGACAGTTATTTCCGTAAATATACATACATTTCGATACGCATTAAATTAAATGAATTCCTTGACATATTAAACTCCACAGAAATACATACTACAAATAAATTTTGCATACATGTAGTTTGAAGTACGGAGAAGGACATGGGGTATCTTTTATCCCGGAAAAATAAATGCGTGGGGTAAATAATAACTGCTCCCGTGGTTCCCACGGGAGGATTACTACGCGGGCGGAGCCGCGGGAAAAATCTGGTAGATACTTAATTTAAAATGTTGCCGTGAAAAGTGAATGTGATGTTAGTTTCTGGATTAATTCTTTGAATTTGAAGCTCACTCATACGAATATTCTGAGGATATGTTGACGAGTATAACACAGGTTGCGCTACGTTGCGTCGAGCCAGAGCGCTCAATCGATTCACATAGGTTTGACGTTGACATACGTCTGTGACATATGTTTATTATGACATTAAGCCCTCAGATGCCATTTCTATTATCAAGTCAGATTTCTATGTTCAACTCAGATAATTTTCTAGACCCATACAATATATTTAATTTGGGACGAAAGGTCGGGATCAGTAACCTTTTGATCCATAACAAAGGATTTCCGATGTATGACTTTATATAACGTTACGGATGTTATAATAAGGCTCTTTAATGTTATTACGTAGGTTTGTATTGTAAATATCATACCACGCGTCTTAAAATGTAAATACAGTTAGGTGAAATCAAAAAATATCCAAATTATTACAGAGTATCGGAAAAAATGCCAACAACTTTCGGTAATTTTACATACACAAAAGCTTTCTTCATTTGCTGGTTAAAAGAAACGATAATTTATCAATCGATCTTGTGTTATATAGCGACATACACTTACGTCAGACTATCTAGTGGGGAGACCCCGCATATTAAATGTTCTGTATGGCAAACCACTCCACTAATAGTGTCAAGAAAGTTATTGGATGTGTTTAATTCCACGACTCTCAGCCATAAGCATACGACTATGAAGAAGAAATATGGAGCCGGAGCTCATTTGATTCGGATATGTCGAGGTTTATATAGGTGTAGTTTGTGTGGTGGAACGTCAGCAAGTCTGGTTGTGATATACGAGTACAGTTATGCGCGGAGGGACGCGTAACGTTGCCGTGAATCTTCATTGTTGGTGTGTTAGATTTGTGGCTTCAAGGTCATATTTATATTTATTTATATATTATTGCATGAAATGTATTTATTCGTAGAATAAATACATTTCATGCAATAAAATAAAAAAGAACTTTATTTGTGGTTTTTAAGTTTTTTTTAAGTGCGATTGAAAGAGCTAAAAGAAATGATAGATAAAATAGCTAGTGGAAGAACTCTTTTCCATAAGTAATTCAGTGAACCCATATCAACACTTCATAACCCTTATCCGGTGTCCTAGGTGAGCGACAAAATCAGGGTCGTGCAATGTCTTCGCAAGGAGTTGTAGCAAGGACTGGACGAAGTATTTAGGATTTGTTATCAATTTACAAAAGCAAAAAAATATTTATGTGAGAAAACATTTTCTAAAAATCTGTGTTTGAACGAAACCCTGTAGCTGTTTTAACGAATTATACAAGCATAATACAACGGAAATTCGTCGTAAAAATTTCCATATCTGGAAATTTACTTCCAATTTTATAATGTCACTCATCTGGGCGTACTCCCGGTTCCTTTTAGTCACAGGGCGTCGGAGCATACGTGTAATACCTATATAATTATTTATAACTTATTTATTAATAGCTGCGACCTGGGGCTTTGCTCCCGTGGGAAATTCGGGATTAAAAGTACCCTATGTGTTATTCCAGGTTATTTTCTATCTGTGTATCAAATTACATAACAACCGGTCCATTAGATAATGCGTGAAGTGATAACAAACCAACCTACTTTCGCATTTATCATATTAGTTGGGAACATACCCAAAGAGCAAAAGTGGCGCAGAATAGAAAAGAACGGAAAAATCTTGCATCAACCGCTTAGATCCGCTTTTATTTTATGTCGCTGAGCCGATGAAGTGATAATAATTTCCGTGCGAAATAAACATTTATACTTGCGGCGTAATCACTCATACACGAACACCGCACTGCACCGTGGAGCCTTCCGTCACTCACTTAGCACGCCGGGTTCCTCCACACCGGCCCGCCTGCCGCGTTGCTTCCTCATTACTGGGTTCCTACCGACCTAGTTTCAGGCCCCATTTTGCCTAATCCGTATCCAACCGTCTACTTTCGTATTTTGATTCCTTGCTGGCTGTATAAAGACACATTTTAGGTAAAAAGGCATATTTTGTACCGAATAAATATTTATACTTTACGATGACACTAGCTGCTCGCCCCGGGTCAAATCATAATAAAAAGTAGTCTACGTCACTGAAGGTCCCGCCTATCTCTGTGTAAAATTTCATCGGAAAACGGCCTAATAGTTTTTGAGAAACAAAAATTCAAATATTTTCTCTTCATCCAGTGATAACTACTTTTAGTAGGTTTTTATGAGAAATATATGCTCCCCTCAATCGATCAATCAGTCAATTTAAAACTTTGTTCTTGCGCGTGGAGCATTTTCCATCTAATTCTGTCCTCAACCATCGATTTCACCTCCCAATACGACACGAGCTCTGCCTTCTCTTTTATTTCATCTAGGAATAAGTCCAAGAAGGGCTTCTTGGCTATGGCTTCCTTCCCCTATGGAGCTAAACAAACAACCTAATAAAAAAAAATATTCAAAGCGTGAATATTTCAATATGGGATATGTTGAAATATCCGGTATGTAAATAGGTCCTGGCTTCACTTGGGTAAAAAAAATAATTTACACCTTTAGTTGTATAATTAATTTTTTGCTTTGTCTTGCTCAGAAACCACATATACCTATATATACATAGATAAAAGAAATATATTAATTTTATCTATGTATATATATTTATTGGTGAAAACCGTACAAGAATCCGTCAGGTAGTTTTTGAGTTTACCGCGTACATAGACATTATAACATTTCTATGGATGTTTATATTCAAACGCAAGTTTCTATTCCAAAATTGTCACCCAGTTAAAATAACGAAACTGAATGACCAAATTCACTGTTTGAATATTCTTTACACACTCCTTAATCAAGGGTATTCTTCATTAATTGTACAAATCAACTTGGGGCAAAGATTTCGGATCGGCTAAGCCGGTTTTGAAATATTCACAATTTTATAAAAATATATTGTGTTCTCGAGGTATGTTTGAAGCGGGTAATCTCCGAAGCTACCAAACAGAATTCAAAAATTCTTTCACTATTAGAAAGCTACATTATCCGAGATTGCTATAGGCATATATTTGTTTTGAAATAAATTAGTTTTCAGCAATATCAACGAACACTTGTAAAGTAATCAGCTACCCAAAATCTTAACGCGCATGCGCCGGCCCTACTGTTGATTATACATGTATATAATGTACTACAAAAATATAGGTTCTTAGTAGATCCATAAAAAAGTCCGCGACACTATACATCTATCTTTTATAATTAAGTAACTATAAGACACATAAATTGGATGAATAGATTCTGAAATGTCGTGGAATTAAAATATACGCACACCAAATTATTTTATGTACGTAAGTACCTATATTGTTGGACACCGCACGCGCTGCCGTGTGAAGCCAAAAGACTGTAACTTTGAAAATGGTGTTTTGATATATTTGACATTATGTCTTATATGTAAAAAAATGTTTATTCCCAAGGTCTAGGTACGTTCGCGGTGAACAACTAATTATTTTGAAGTGAGATAGTAAAACTAATTCCTGTCTTTGTTAAAATTTAAAAATTGTAATGTCAGCGCGAGCGCATTCTTCGAAACGTTCTGAGAAACAGCCGCACACCGACTAGAGTATTCACACCTAAAATGCCACCTATTTTTTTAAAGTAAGCCGATAGAACTAAAGAACACAAGGTTCACATAAAGATCTGAGAATTAATTCCACCGATAGGCGGGAGAACTCTCCCTAAACAGTAATTTGGGAACAACCAGAATTTACGATATTCCCGCCAAAACTTCGTAATAAAGGAACAATATAAGTTTGAATAAACGTCTTGCTAACTTGTAATTGTGTTTACTTTTTATACCTACATTACCATAAGAGCTTTTTTGAATACACAACGCTCAATGGCCCACACTTGTCGTGATGGAAGATGCTAGCCAATGATTTGACGACTATATTATACTAACTGCGCCCCGGGGCTTCGCTTCCGTGTGAATTTCCGGATAAAAATTACTCTATGTGATTTTTCCAGGTTATATTCTACCCGTGTACCAAATTTCATAACAATGGGTCCATTAGATTTCGCGTGAAAGAGTAACAAACATATATACATCCCCACAAAGTTTCGCATTTATTATATTAGTAGAATATCGAAGATCGCGTAAAATGCCAATTCCAACTAATATTATAAATGCGAAAGTAAGTTTTTGTTTGTTACCTCTTAACATCGGTCCAGTGGGGACCGATTGTTATGAAGTCTGGTCGGGTAGAAAATAATCTGGAATAACACATAGGCTACTTTTTATCCCGAAATTCCCACGGGAGCAAAGCCTCGGGGCGCAACTTGTAGAGAATAAAAATCAAATTAAATTTTGAAGACCCGTTGATTATGACAGGCCAGCCAACTGTTTCAGAAAATGCTGTTGTAGCCTATCAGTAGCTTTATACACGACCAGGACAAAGTTGTCCAGCTCTAAGACCTCAACGGTAGGACCAAACCATGGTCCTATTTTAGCGCAGCAATCGCACACTACGCCGCCTTCAATGTCATTACATAGTATAAACCAAATTCGCTTCCCGCTGTCAGTCTGTCTGTCTTTATGGATAAGTAGGTTTATGAAACGGGGTTTTTAATAGATAGAGCTCTTGGCTGCGGCTTCGCCCGCGTGTATTTCCCTGGGGAATATTTATTTTTCCTGGATGAAAGGTCCTTTTCCATACTTCAAACTAAATGTGTGCAAAATTTAAGATGATTGGTTGGCAGATAAAGCGTGAAGTGGTGACAAACAAACAAAATTAGTTTCGCATTTATAATATTAGGTAGGATTATGGTATTACCCATAGATAAAAGAAATATTATTAATTTTATCTATGGTATTACCCAAGCTAAGCTGAGCCGGGCGACTAGTAACTGATGAAACAGAAAACAACTCGAACAATCCTGAGTCGATACAAACAAATGATTCGGAAGATGTGACGATGCAGGGTGTTGATTATACTAACGATAATTAAATATCGTGTCTGAATAGTAGTTCTTATTGCGTGTCATTTAGGGCTACAATTGAAAAGCAATTTTGGCTTAAAGTTAACAGAATAGACACGAAGTTCCGATTACGATCCTTACACTGCAAGCCGTAGAAAAGGACAACATATTTCCAATAATATAATCCATACTAATGTTACAAGAGAAAAAAATGTGTTTTTGTTTGTAATGAATAAACTCAAAAACTACTGGACCGATTTTGATAAAATTTGGCAAATAGACAGACGAAACCTTCAGTAATAACATAGGCTATTAAATTATTTTGCCCGAGCGAAGCCGTGCGGACCTCAAGGTAAGTATATCATTGATGAGTCTGGTGAGGATTAATCCGGTATCGTTTTCCATAAAGTCTGCTTTAGACTTCTTGTGACTGTCTCACATCCTCGTCGATTTTCGGCTATGATGCCTCGAAGCCGCGACGAAGGACCCGCGTAACACATATACCTTTAAATTTCAAAGATCTATTTGTGAATAGATCTTAGCGAAGTCGAGGGCAAGCGACTTCGCCCGCGATTAATTCGTGCGTCCGCTCATAACTTATTATGGTCAATATCTCTGTAGTGATGAAAACTATACAAGATTTTAAGTTAAACCATCCGCTATACAACTGCGAAAAGCGCATCAAATTTCATCCAGTAGTTTTAATGTTATGCGCGAACATAGTCCACTTTCAGTTTTATTATGTAAATATATTCAGACAAATAAATAAATAAATATATTAGGACAAATCACACACTACAGATTGAACTAGCCCCAAAGAAAGTTCGAGACTTGTGTTATGGGATACTATCTCAACGATACTATATTTTATAACATATAAAGATAAACATCCAAGACCCGGGCCAATCAGAAAAAGATCATTTTCCATCATGACCCGACCGGGGAACGAACCCGGGACCTCTCGGTTCAGAGGCAAGCACTTTACCACTGCGCCACCGAGGTCGTCAAATGTGTATAATAATATAGATATGTATATATTTAAAACCTGTTAGCCTGAGTCATACAGCAATATTTTATATCAACAATCAAGTCTTCGTGACCTTAGCTTTCTAGTACCTACGCAGGGAGGTTATGGAGTGGTCCTATTCCAGGTCGGGAACTACACATGTGACTGCCACGATGATAATGTTACATTAAATAGTTGAGATGTCAAGGGTGATCCATGAATATTAATATTATCTGCGGCGGCTAGCGTTAACATATGCGCATATGTAAATATAAATACATAATATCCGATGTGATACTGTAACTTCGTGGATTAGCCCTTATCCCCCCACCGAACAAAAAGAGATACAGTCGACTGCATATTACGTTACCCTGCCGGTATCCTTATGCCGTAGTAATAAAGGCGAGTTTGCATTAAATTTGTGTAGCATGTTGTGATGTTCACCGTATAATATATGTGTTTAATTTTAATTGAAATTGTACGTTGGTTATTTTGACCTCACGGCACGCGCGCTATATATGTTTAAAGTTTATACTTTGTTTAATTAATTAGAGTGCCTTAAAACCTACTACGAATAACCCGGAAAGGAATGGCCAATGTCATTAACTTGCACTTTACTACTGTGATTGTTTGGTGATATTTTCCTCCTGAACTCCACAACTACCAGCACCAAAATTCAAATTCAAAAAGCGGCGCAACTAACTTCACCGTAGCCTTTTCTCCAAGGACATCAATTAACAAATATAAGTCTTATACATATATAAAAAATTAGGAGGACGAATTTCCACCATTGTTAAAAATGACAAAATTTGAATGAATAAATATTATTAAAAAAAGGTTGTATTTCCAATAAAATTATTGAAAAATGTCACACACAAAAAATATATATAAATAAAAAGCTAAATGTACGTAATAATGTCATAAATCAATTACATATGTTATGAGGATACTGCACCACGCTTGGGCCAAACATTATTGTCGTTCACATAATCGTCAGACTTGTAATATGCCTTTTTACAAAGTGTTTCCTTTATATAATTTCTAAATTTTTTGTCCGGCAAATCAAGAATCCATTTTTAGGCAATTTGTTACAAAAACATCACCACTACCTAACTACCTACTAACTCTACACACAAATTGGTGCAAATGCATTTGGATGGTTGACTCCGCGATATAACAGAAAGCTAACTAAACAAATACACAAATTGTCATGTTATCGATTCAAAGTTACTTTACTATCCTGTGAAAACTAGAACACGAGATGGGATGTATATGTTTTATGTCCTTTTGTCCGCGTCTTCGTCCGCGTTTGTTTCGTGCGTCATTACATAAGTTATTATTATCTATTGAGAATAAAGTCACATTATAATGTCTCAGATTTGAAGCAACATATTGAAATTG
This sequence comes from Plodia interpunctella, assembly GCF_027563975.2. Lineage (NCBI taxonomy): Eukaryota > Metazoa > Arthropoda > Insecta > Lepidoptera > Pyralidae > Plodia > Plodia interpunctella. The sequence continues at coordinate 6,011,719 of NC_071316.1, forward strand.
ATGTTTAATTAGACTATCCGATACACAACTGTCAAAACCGCATCAGATTCCATCCATTAGTTTTTGCGTGATACGCGAACAAACATACAGAGAGACAATAATCTATACTTAAACTAATTCTAAATATAATTGTTCCATGATAATTTTTACACATAATTATTGATTACAGTCTTACGCACAATCCACCGAAGTTCGGCGAACTGTTTCGCGATAGTGTACAGCTGGCATCACATGTTTGAGCTCCTTTAGGTTTCTACAAAATGTATAAACAAAGATTATATAACAATTTCAACATTTAAAGCACAATTTTTTAAACTTCGCATCGGATAAAAGTTTGGGTAAGGTCGAGATCGGTCGATAAAAGTTAAGAAAAGAACTTCTCCATTAGATTAGGTTAGTGCGAGTTACGTCGCTCGGAGCTTTATAAAACTTTCAAGTAGCTTAGAAAGCTTTATATGGTGTATGGTATAGTAGTGACTAGCTTGGACACGCTGCTTGACTCGAGATATTCGTGTCAAAGTCGAAGTGTTTATTGAGAAAATAGCGGATAAAATCATAGTAAATTACATATTACACTTAAACCTTCCTCAGGAATCACGCTATCTATTGGTGAAAACCGCATGAAAATCCGTGCAGCACTTAGTTTTTGTGTTAATCGCAAACGACTACGAAGACGCGGCAGATGAATTTGTAATTTACTTTATAATATTACTAGCTGTCCGTCCCGGCTTCGCTCGAGTAAAACAATAATAAATTATGTACCTTAACCTTCCTCAGAAATCACACTTTCTATTCAAAAAATCCGCATCAAAATCCATTGCGTAGTTTCAAATATCTAAGCATACATGGGGACAGACAGCGGGATGCGACATGTAATGATGTATGTCAAATATTTAAGGATTTCCCAAAAAGCTACGAACAACAAAAGAAAGTGCAGAAATCTCAATCGCCGGCGGTATTTTGATTGCGATCCGCATTCTAGGACTGAAGCACACACTTTTTAATAATCTTCTGTGTGAGTGGTCCTCACAGGTGGTACTATAATCTGTAGGAATATATCCTCTCGTGGATGTCGTACAAAGCAACTTAGGGACACATAGCCTAGGCAGCTGATAGGCGACAAAAGCATTCCTAAGGAGGGTTGACTTCAGCCAAGCGGCCGGTAGTAAAATAAAATACATTTAAATTTTAAGGTATTTTTTACGATGACCGCTCGAAGGTTTCTCGGCGTCACAGCCCCGAAGTCAACTGGGTATATGCGTAGATGAGAGACTGACAAAAGTTAGTCCAAAAGTGACACTTGACCAAGTCTCTCACCAACAAACCTTTAAAGGCAGCTAGCTAATTATAGTTCCACTCCGTACCACAGTCGATTACATGATCAGAAAGTAAACTAACTCACTCTCCCTAATGGATTCTGATCTCCGACGTATTTTTTTTTTATAGTGAGAATGAATACTCAATAAAAAATTAATAATTAGTAATAATCCTAAATTAATAATAAACAAAAAAAAAACAATATTAAAAAAGAAACAAGAATGAAAAAAAAAATTGGCGCCAATCGATGCCGACAACAAAATTCAGGAGGAATTATTATTGCCCCGGGGACGAAACATCTGTGCTTCAATTGTTATACAATAAATATTCTTATTTATAAATCGAGTGGTCAACACAGAAAATCTCATTACTTCTATGTCTAGTATAACTGTTTAGTAAAAACTAATGAGAATTATTGTTTCATGCAAGTTATTCTTCAAATCAAAATCGTCATATGTAAAATTGATTAAAAGCGCAGTCCTGTCTCATGTTATATAATGTATATTTTGGATATGCATGGCGTGCATTACTTACACCCAGGATCGGCTCTCGACGAGGGAACTCCTAAACAGTACACTGCACGGACATGACTCCTCAAATGCAATAAGATCTCTCTGACGACAATAAAAGCTTGTGTCAAAAATTACATTTTCGTAAAAAAACTTGTTCATCTAAACTTCAATCGGTTTTTGGCTACAATATAACCTTCTGTCATTCACGTACTATGTATGTCCTCGCCTGTCGGTCTGCCTCATCAATCACAATAGAAGGGAAGCCCTGCCGAAACCTAATCATAGGACTTTAATTGACAATGTTATCTAAGGGTGTTTACTAGCACTGTAATATATCACAATATTATTTACTCGAGTATATTCTGAAAATTTATAAATAATACTAGATGTTGCCCGAGGCTTCGCTCCTGTGGGAATTTTGAGATAAAATATGGCATATAGCAATATTGGATAATGTACCTTTCTAATTGGTGAAAGAATTTTGGAAATCGGTTCGGTAGTTTCGGAGATTACCCGTCTCAAACATACAAAGTCACAAACGCTTACCTCTTTATGAGAATTTATATAGTATATATATAAATATATAATTAAATGAAAATATAACACAGTGTATGTTGACAAAAAGTTCATAATTATTATTATTTACATTTAAGTTCTTTAAGTTCTCAGCCGAGGCTTAATGATAGACCAAGCCATGACCAAGTGGCTATCATTTTTAGGGTAAATTAAGGGGTTCAGTCCGTGTGTCTTTCTATTCGTATATTTATAGTGTAGATGTTTGAAGATTTGAAGCAACATATTGAAATTGATGTTTAATTAGACTATCCGATACACAACTGTCAAAACCGCATCAGATTCCATCCATTAGTTTTTGCGTGATACGCGAACAAACATACAGAGAGACAATAATCTATACTTAAACTAATTCTAAATATAATTGTTCCATGATAATTTTTACACATAATTATTGATTACAGTCTTACGCACAATCCACCGAAGTTCGGCGAACTGTTTCGCGATAGTGTACAGCTGGCATCACATGTTTGAGCTCCTTTAGGTTTCTACAAAATGTATAAACAAAGATTATATAACAATTTCAACATTTAAAGCACAATTTTTTAAACTTCGCATCGGATAAAAGTTTGGGTAAGGTCGAGATCGGTCGATAAAAGTTAAGAAAAGAACTTCTCCATTAGATTAGGTTAGTGCGAGTTACGTCGCTCGGAGCTTTATAAAACTTTCAAGTAGCTTAGAAAGCTTTATATGGTGTATGGTATAGTAGTGACTAGCTTGGACACGCTGCTTGACTCGAGATATTCGTGTCAAAGTCGAAGTGTTTATTGAGAAAATAGCGGATAAAATCATAGTAAATTACATATTACACTTAAACCTTCCTCAGGAATCACGCTATCTATTGGTGAAAACCGCATGAAAATCCGTGCAGCACTTAGTTTTTGTGTTAATCGCAAACGACTACGAAGACGCGGCAGATGAATTTGTAATTTACTTTATAATATTACTAGCTGTCCGTCCCGGCTTCGCTCGAGTAAAACAATAATAAATTATGTACCTTAACCTTCCTCAGAAATCACACTTTCTATTCAAAAAATCCGCATCAAAATCCATTGCGTAGTTTCAAATATCTAAGCATACATGGGGACAGACAGCGGGATGCGACATGTAATGATGTATGTCAAATATTTAAGGATTTCCCAAAAAGCTACGAACAACAAAAGAAAGTGCAGAAATCTCAATCGCCGGCGGTATTTTGATTGCGATCCGCATTCTAGGACTGAAGCACACACTTTTTAATAATCTTCTGTGTGAGTGGTCCTCACAGGTGGTACTATAATCTGTAGGAATATATCCTCTCGTGGATGTCGTACAAAGCAACTTAGGGACACATAGCCTAGGCAGCTGATAGGCGACAAAAGCATTCCTAAGGAGGGTTGACTTCAGCCAAGCGGCCGGTAGTAAAATAAAATACATTTAAATTTTAAGGTATTTTTTACGATGACCGCTCGAAGGTTTCTCGGCGTCACAGCCCCGAAGTCAACTGGGTATATGCGTAGATGAGAGACTGACAAAAGTTAGTCCAAAAGTGACACTTGACCAAGTCTCTCACCAACAAACCTTTAAAGGCAGCTAGCTAATTATAGTTCCACTCCGTACCACAGTCGATTACATGATCAGAAAGTAAACTAACTCACTCTCCCTAATGGATTCTGATCTCCGACGTATTTTTTTTTTATAGTGAGAATGAATACTCAATAAAAAATTAATAATTAGTAATAATCCTAAATTAATAATAAACAAAAAAAAAACAATATTAAAAAAGAAACAAGAATGAAAAAAAAAATTGGCGCCAATCGATGCCGACAACAAAATTCAGGAGGAATTATTATTGCCCCGGGGACGAAACATCTGTGCTTCAATTGTTATACAATAAATATTCTTATTTATAAATCGAGTGGTCAACACAGAAAATCTCATTACTTCTATGTCTAGTATAACTGTTTAGTAAAAACTAATGAGAATTATTGTTTCATGCAAGTTATTCTTCAAATCAAAATCGTCATATGTAAAATTGATTAAAAGCGCAGTCCTGTCTCATGTTATATAATGTATATTTTGGATATGCATGGCGTGCATTACTTACACCCAGGATCGGCTCTCGACGAGGGAACTCCTAAACAGTACACTGCACGGACATGACTCCTCAAATGCAATAAGATCTCTCTGACGACAATAAAAGCTTGTGTCAAAAATTACATTTTCGTAAAAAAACTTGTTCATCTAAACTTCAATCGGTTTTTGGCTACAATATAACCTTCTGTCATTCACGTACTATGTATGTCCTCGCCTGTCGGTCTGCCTCATCAATCACAATAGAAGGGAAGCCCTGCCGAAACCTAATCATAGGACTTTAATTGACAATGTTATCTAAGGGTGTTTACTAGCACTGTAATATATCACAATATTATTTACTCGAGTATATTCTGAAAATTTATAAATAATACTAGATGTTGCCCGAGGCTTCGCTCCTGTGGGAATTTTGAGATAAAATATGGCATATAGCAATATTGGATAATGTACCTTTCTAATTGGTGAAAGAATTTTGGAAATCGGTTCGGTAGTTTCGGAGATTACCCGTCTCAAACATACAAAGTCACAAACGCTTACCTCTTTATGAGAATTTATATAGTATATATATAAATATATAATTAAATGAAAATATAACACAGTGTATGTTGACAAAAAGTTCATAATTATTATTATTTACATTTAAGTTCTTTAAGTTCTCAGCCGAGGCTTAATGATAGACCAAGCCATGACCAAGTGGCTATCATTTTTAGGGTAAATTAAGGGGTTCAGTCCGTGTGTCTTTCTATTCGTATATTTATAGTGTAGATGTTCATAAACTTCCTAACTATTCGGCAGGTATTAAGGATTATATTATTATTATAATAGTAAATGATTATATAATGTTACATGGATCTCTTTTCACCTTTTCAAGTGAGTTAATTGCAACACTGGTATCAGATTTTATTCAATAAGTCGTCTAAAAGCATTTCACACGACTTTCTCGGCCCCGTATTAATGGCAATCAATCGCATACATACAAACTATAGTGAACTTAAACTGTCAAACATTGTGCCGGTTACCTCACGATGTTTACCTTCACAGGAAGCAAGTGGTGGTCAATGAATTAGCGCATTCACAAAAAGCAATCGAATCGCTCGCTCGCGAATGCTTGTACCACCATCGAAAAATGGATAACACTCATGAAATATACAAACGATTGCGTGTCAATCGCACGTTCGCGGAGTGAAAAATCGGAAAATTATAAAAAGCAACCACATTGTTGCACTAGACTCGTAAACCACCATAGATTCTAGCCCTGCCAGTTCCGATGCGGCTTCCTGCGCCGCGCCCTGCCGCCGGCCGCACCCGACCGCGCCTTCACCTATCTGCAATTATATTTCCAACCACTGAATCCATACCACACATTGCCCTATTTTTATCCCCAGACGCAAAAAGAGGGGTGTTACAAGTTTGACCGCTAAGTGTGTCTGTCTGTCTGTGTACGTTGGCACCGTAGCTCATCAACGGGTGAACCGATTTTTATGCGGTTTTTTTTTATCTATTTGATATCATCATATCGAGTATGTTTATCGTTAGCAATAATATATGTTAGCAGTGATGTCAAATTTTATTCAAGTCGCCTAAAGGCATCTGACATGACTTTTACGACCTTCACCGGAGGCAAGTGGTGGTCGATGAAAACCACTAGGTACACAGTGTGTCATCTTCAAATAAAGTGGAATCTTCAAATAAAGTTTATGTTTACGCTGAGACCGGGCTTCGCGGCGCTACAGCCCGGAATTCAACCGGGAAGAAAGAGGTTCACTCCTTCAGGTGTCGAATGAAAACTCTAGATAATAGATATATATCTGAAGGGGTTGATAGTAAAAATATGAGAGAGGGAGGGACACCCCCCGGTCTGACGTCATGACCTAGTTCCTTGTGCGTCTGAATACATAATGTAGCTACTTATTTATCATCAACTGTGCCCGCGGCTTCACTCGCATGGATTTACTTACTACTTTAATACAATTTTCAAGTTTGTAGAGATAACAACACAAAACACAATTCAATCAGTCACAGTGACACAAAAATATGACAAAATAAAGACTATTTTTAATTTAATCTTAAAAAGGCCTTGATCTATATCTTTCTATACTATTATTATAAAGATGTAAGCGTTTGTAAAGTGACTTTGTGAGTTCGTATGTTTGAGGCGGGTAATTTCCGAAACTACCCAACCGATTTCATAAATTCTTTCACCATTAGATAGGTACATTATTCAAGATTGCTATAGGCTATATTTCACCTAAATATCCCCACGGGAGTGAAGCCCCGGGCTACATCTAGTCTATCTATAAATTAAGTTTAAACCAGACTATTCCTCCCAATATATCTCATCCGTTATCTGGACAAACTACTAGCACTTCGGAACAAGAGAAAATACCGAAAGAAACCCTATTATTCATAGGATATCATTTTTTGTTCAGTGATGGAAATATCAGTAAACCAATCAATCTTCAGCGGAAATACCATTTTTTTTTTTAAATTCCACCAGAAAAAAATTCTAAAATTACCTGACTCTTACTGAAAATAACTTATAAATAAAATCTGACACAGTACAAGCCATTAACACACTCGACAAGGAGAAGAAGAAGAATTTAGATAAAATTAATATTCTTCTCCTGATTTTAGATAAAATTTTTTAGATAATATTGTTCTTTTGTGTCGTAGGACAAAAAATATGGCACAGCCGAAAGACAACATTTTTAAAAATCAATGATTCAAATTCTTAAAAGCTCCTTCGCGTTTCCATAAATTCATTAGAGTGAATGTAATGTAAATGTCCGTTTAAAAACAATTATAAAAATAAATCCAACCATCATAAAAAACTAAAATTTATAAGATAGCTGTCGAACAAACATAGATTTTTTCCGCCAAGATAGGTACCTATTACTCAATCGTGACGTCACGTTAGAGTATGGAGTATGGAGCGTTTGGACGAGACCAAAAATGATTTTATTATTGTCATATCTTTGAATTCATCGTCATTATCACCATAATTTTTTCACTGGTATTTCTAATAATACAAGGGCCATCAGTTGATTGTCATCAGTCCTATTGCAGACAATGGACGTTATCAATGTACAATATACAGTCGACCGAAATGAAGTGACTCGTGCGTGGCCTCTGAAAAATAGTGAATTCAAGAATGAGATGAAAAAAATCTGGGTTCATGGGTGAATCAAACCCGATATCGATATCAAAATGTAATATGATTTTAATAAAATCATCAGCGAATGATACTAATGACAATGAAGAATTATATAAATAAATAATAACGAATCACTGCCACTTAATTAACATATATGTCTTAGCCCTTAACGACAGAATGACGTGGAGGTAAATTATTACAACTAATTAACACAGGACATTTTATTAACCCGAAATGATTTGGCGAAAATGCAACAATGTAGGGGTGCCTATTTTTCAAATCATTACATAGTATTACCGTGAACGAGTTGCGTCATTTTCCAATTACAAATTTAAGCTCAATATGTACGCTATCCTCTATTCTGCCCGAGTACCGAATTTCAAAGAAACCAATTCAGCAATTTTCGCGGGATTGACTCAGAAACATTCTTATTCACATCCAAACTTTCGCATTTAAAATATACTAGCTGTTGCTACCAGCGCCTGCGCCTGCGGTAGCCATTTTCGACTCCGGGTCATTAACTTCTACTATTCCAAATTTCATTAAAATCTGCCCAGCTGTATAGCCGTCAAAACATGACAAAGCAAAAATATCGTGTATTTTTCATTCAAACTTATACCTCCATTACAGTGATTTTTTATACCCCTGAACCTTCCTCAGGAATCACTCTATATATAGAGTGATTCCTGGTGAAAACCGCATGAAAATCCGTGCAGTCGTTTTTGAGTTTATCACGAACAGACAGACAGGCGCGGTAGAGGACTTTGCTTTATAATATGTAAGGATCTAAGGATTAATATTAATACCTAAGATATAAAATGTACCTCGCGCGTGTATCGCTGCACTAGCGAGCTCCTCCCTATTCTCCTATACGTATCTTCAATGTGTTATGTATCCTTACGTGTGCAATGCATTAGGCTATCAGTTAAATGACTGGCAACCCTGAAAGCCATCAAATGCTGGATAATATCACGAATGGGGCCGGCTAGCCGCGCCCGGCCGCACCCGTCTGACACAATTCGTTGCCTACAATATGTCCGTCTTTATAACCTATCCACAAAAATGTGGGGTAATGTACTTACGTTGTTTTGCTTTATGCGGCACTCAAATTGGTGTTATGTTTGTAGACCGCCTTAGTTACACGGTTATCGTGGTTCGCATAGCGTTTCGACGGTTGCGGTCGCGCTGTCATTACAATTTTTCAAATTTTAACAAAGACAAGAATGAGTTTTACTATAATTGTGACTTTACATTGATTACTCTGTACTGTAGTAATGTCAATTTTATGAATGATTGGTTTTGGAAATGATTCCTTCCTCAAGAAAATTGACGGATTGTAATGACCGGCGCAGACGCAGCGGTCGAAACGCTCTGCGAACCACCGCAGACGTTGGTAATAATTTAATTCCGCCCAGAATTCCTCCACACGTTTTATAAATTCACGCATCTAACAGGCCTGAGTATGAGAACAAAAAATTTTTTTTTTGTCTGAAATTTGTGACCAAATACCGAGATAAAGCTTTATTAATATAATTACATCGATACTAATATTATAAACGCGAAAGTCTATCTGTCTGTTACGCTTTCACGCCAAAGCCGTAGTTGGACTGATTTTGATGAAATTTCGTTCAAACATAGGCTACTTTTTTTTAGAAAATCAACCCCCAAATGGACTATTATGGGGTTAAAAGTGAAACAAATCAAGTCTGGTCCGCTTTCGCAGAGAAATTGACGCGAGCGAAGCCGCGGGAAAATACTATTAAAAATAAATGCATAAATTTGTCATGCTACTTATGTTGATATATTGTCCCCGCCTCCCAAAAACCACCCAAAATTCGGCGTGTGTAATAATGAGATAAGATTTGTATTTTTGTTTGTAATGGATAAACTCAAAAACTACTGCTACTACAGGCCTGTATATGGCGCCAGTGTGTCAACGTTTATTTAACTAAATTGTAGGATTAAAGAAATAAAAGCTTATGCACTATATAAATTAATTAATCCCGCCCGCCCTAGCAAACAGCGAAGGGCAGATTAATCATCCGATGTGACATTGTTTGCTGATTCTTTCAGGCGCGGCCGATCAATGGACGTAGGTTTGATAGCTTTGTAATAAATATCTGCTTGTCTACTTTGTACAGTCCACAGCACATTAGCTTATCAAAATTCATTGCTTCGCCGCTATTACCATCACATAGAAGCCATTTTAGGGGTAAATTATTAAGATTTTATTATTAGAAACCAGCACACTGATTGACAGTTTAAGTTCACTAGTATGTATGCGACTACTACTTGCCATGTTTAAATCGGTAGTCATCATCATCACCTCGAGTGTGTTACCGCTAGCACTGATGACAAATTTTAATCAAGTCGCCTAAAGGCATCTGACATGACTTTATTACGACTACTTACCTCCATCTAGTGGCAGGTAGTCGCATTATATACTAGGGAACTAAACTGTGAAACACCAGTGTGCAGGTTTCCTCACGATGTTTTCCTTCACCGGATGTAAGTGGTGGTAGTCATATTGGTATACAAACTCATATGGCACGAGTAGAATACGAACCTGAGGCCTTTTGATCCACAGGCGGGCATCTTAACCATTACACAACCACCGCTTCAAAAAGGACGGTAGTGAGGTCGTAAATGTCATGTCAGATGGCGATTTAATAAAATAACATACTCGAAAAAATTAAGATTAGGATAATTATATTTCATTAAGTTTATTAACTTGCAACAATAGACGGATGCTAAGGATATGTAAAAATAAATTAAGAAGTTAGTAGATAACGCGTTCTAATTTGGTTTACATTAGAGGCCATAAACCATAATAAAAAAGTTTGTCCATGTTACTCCTGAAGGTTTCGTTTGTATCTGTGCCAAATTTCATTACAATCGGCTCGGCGGTTCAGCCCTGAAGACTTTCGTATTTATGATATTTGTATGAATATGGATTTTTGACTTATTAAAAAATATAAAAATTCTGATGTGGTTTTCAAGTATTAACTTGAGGATAAATGCACGTATCAAATCTATTGCACTCCTCTTTTTTCGTCGCAGGTCAAACACTAGTATTTGCGATCGCTGGGCTGGGTGACATCGCTTGATTAATTTGCTTCACTATATTTGTGTTTGTTAGGGCGGGCGGGATTAATTAAACTATACAGTGTGTAACAAGGTTGGGATTTATTTTTCCACAATTAGACCTTCACCGGCACATTTACCAAAGCTACAAACTACAACCTTTTTTTAGGAACGACCATCTGAGAAGAAATGCTCAGGTCCCTATGTACGTAGTCACAGATTAGACAAATACTTCCAGTACATGGTCAAACGTACACAAGGAAAAATATTATAACTGCTACCTGCTATTTGTAACTACTAGGATTTCGCTTTCCTGAAATAAGTCTCTTTGATCTTTCCATGTTCCTGGTTTCATTCAGCTGTGGCGCCCCAGAGCCAACTGTCAATACAAAAAAGGTATTCCATTGTATGACTGAACGTAAAATTATAATCGAAAAGAAGGAGAAAATCATGTTTTTATAATACTACAAGAAAATCCGACTCACTCTGTATATTAAGGTATTACGGCCCACTGACCATTTATAGTGTTCTTAAATTTTAGTGTAACATTGGCTCCTTTTTTATGGTTTTATGGAGGACCGTGTGATGCCATTTTTGTGGGAAATCCAAGGTAAAACTAAAGGTACATTACCAAGGATAGATATATTTGATATATTTCACAATCATCGTAAAAATTAAGCAAAAGCCCAAACAGTAAAAACGACAAACTTAACACTTCAACTTAACCCCACAAAAACATAAACAAGGTACAACAAACTGTAACATCTGCGCAAAAAGTTATTTCCAAAAGTAAACGAACCATCAATCACTCACTGGCGACAGAGCTCCCGACGATAGTCATTAGCAGTAATTAAACTACCAACTACGCACCGCAACTGACATGGCATTATAATCTCTACGCCTTCCCCACGACACTAACTTTTAAAAATTCGAAGAATGTTTTCAAACGCGATGACAGCTCATTCGTCGCCCCTGATTGGCTGTAGAGCTCCCGCCAAAAGCCACGTTCGAAAGACGAATGACAGCTGTCAAGTCTACACGCTGATTTGTTAACTGACATGTTTAAACAATTGAATAGTTTGTTGAGTTGAGATATTATGTTTTGTTAAGTTTTCAGTGACAGATTTAAATGGAGGGGACCACTTCACATCTGAATTTCTTTGGAAGAGTAATCAGTGTCATTAATATTAGAGTTTTATATTTAAATAGCTCATTACCAACTTGATGATTTATCTGTGACATAAATGGCAATATAGAAATGTCATAACTGAAAAGGAGACATAACATGCATTTTTTTATATATAAAAAACGTAGGTACGTATAAAAGTTCAAATCTTTTTTTAATATATTCTAAATATAAATAATGCAATATATTTATTACTATAGTTACAGAAAAATATAACAATTCGTAGGAGGTATTCAGGTATTCGATATGAAAAATATATATACAATATATTACAGCCCTTTGTCTCCATTGAAAGACAGGGTATCGGTCGTAAGCGATTCCAGCACGAACCGATTCATAGATTTATAACATCACCACAAAATATGGGGAAAATGGGATTTCATTTCATTCACAAACGAATTGGTGTTTTCATTTCATTTACGAAATGTAAATGCCATTTGCCAACTTGATGTTTCTTCTTTTTTTCTTCTTCTTGTACTTATCTTTTAATTTCTTCGAGTCTGGAAAGATTCGCTGGTGATTCCGCAATGAAAAATACAAAAAAAAAAGACTTGATGAGATCAACAAGTCTTTTTTTGGTTTTTCTAGTTGATTTGGAAATATTTCTAATGACACAACCAATTGGGTTGGTCCAAGAGGAAAACGTGGTAAATTCTTTTTTAGAGTATATAAAGGTAATATACTTGGGAGAAATTTATTATTTAAAGACATATCATAAAGACAGTTACCTCAATTTTATTTAGTACTTACAAACAGTTATAAAAAAATTCTCAACACGTGCGGTCTGTACGCGATGTGTGTGTGGGTGTACGACGAATAAATCTTCATTTGGCCTTGATCGAAATACTATTATTATATTGCTTTTATTATTTTATCACACATATATTTTATCACAATAAGTACTATTTATAGTTTTTAAATTATTTTGCATGTGTTTAACTTATACGAGTAATTGTGGCACAAAATAAATGCTGGTGTTATTTTATCTGGATAAAGTTAAGACGAAAAACCGACGAAGGGACATTAAGGTTGACAAGTACACCACACACGCACACATGGAATTTAATATTTTTCGTCCACATCAATCACCGAAACCATTGTCACCCTACCGCTCAGCCAACACTAATCAAGAAACCGACAATTTTGACGAATATTAATTCCTCAAGTTTTCAGTTTCTGATTGCGTGTTTAATAAACGGACAGACAGACAACAGCTGGTGAGTATTGTTATATGCAAACGATAGATTTCAACTTTTGTCGACGTGATGTTAAGGTAGATATTTCCTTAAATGTTCATAGAAACAGTTAATTTCAGAAAGCTATTGTTTAGTAATGAATTAATTACACCCACAGAATAGTAATAAAAAATATAGAACTGCCAAATTTGTTAGATTTTGTCTACACCCTTAATATATTTTAGCTATATAGGGTTTTGATTTTACCAGAGACGATACAGACCAGACGCAACCTCTTGTAGGGTTGAAAACCACTGTATTTTCTAAAACAAATAATACAGATAATCATACAGTTCATCACGTTACTATCGCTTACGGGGTAGACAGAGCCAAGAGTTGCGAAAATTAAACGCTACATACAGATATTTTGACGACCTTGGTGGCGAAGTGGTACAGTGCTTGCCTCTGAACCGAGAGGTCTCGGGATCGATCCCCGGTCGGGTCATGATGGAAAATGATCTTTTTCTGATTGGCCCGGGTTTTGGATGTCGATTCGCATATATGGGAAATTTCAAGAAGATTGGTTATTGGTTGATAAAGCATGAAGAGATAACAAACAAACAAACGTATTTTCGCATTATTAGTTGCATTTTTGATTGAATTTTACAATATGCACAAGAATAGAAACATATTTTTTGTTTTTCCTTCGCTCCCAGACTTGTATAGTTTGCGATGAGATATAGATCGTTGACTTTGACCTGCGCAACGCTGACGTTTAAACAAGATGGCGTACTTTGCGTTTTCTGTGCTGGTAAAGTTAACGTCAAAGTTGACTGGTGAAACCCATTCCACATCACAATTGCATCAACCATTTGAGAATTGTGAATTGTGGGCACGATTCCCTGAAGCAAACAGTTTTAATTGAATTATCAACTTGATATAACAGAATTGGGATCTGACTGCTCCGGATATGCTAGTTCTGCTGTATATCAAGTCATTTACTAAAGTAGATAGATTCAAAAGTCGTCAGCGTACTGCATGGGTGGGTACTTCAATATTATCTATTTCTACCGCTAAATTGCATTGTTGTGTTCCGGTTTGAAGGGCGAGAGAGGCTGTGTGATAGCAGGGTACTCTAGTAAGATCTTTAGCCACAAACTGTGTGGAACCTCTGGTGTTGTAGCGGCCGCAGTCTGCGGTGACCACATGTAACTTACACACATTTTATTATGGGTAAAAAAATTTAAAACTCGCGTGAGGACACGTGACGTGATCGAAAATTCGTGAGACGTCAAAAATGCACAACGTTCAAAATATTCAAGTTTTCACTTCAGCCGGCACTCCCGGAGTGCAACACGTTTTTTTACTTAAACTTGTAACTTTTATGACAAGTTTTTATTGTCACCAGAGATTCTTGTGGCATTCAACGCGTGGCGAAAATGTCGTGTCCGCGCAGTGAACCATTGAGGAGTTCCATCGTCGGCATCGTGAGTGGAGCATCAGGTCACGCTTATCATAATAATGCAATGTAAAGCCGAAGCGATGTGGAAAATTTTCAATACTATAGGACAAGCGGAACTAAATGAAATTTAACCTGCAAAAATCAATTACAAACAAACGGGACAGGTGAAACTAGATAAAAGCTTGGAAATAAATGACTCAACTATAATAGGAGTAAGAAAGGAAGAAACACCAGAAACCTATACGAGATACAATTGATCTTATTGACCTTATTAACTGTAATTATATAACATAACTGTAATTATATGACAACCTCGGTGGCGCAGTGGTAAAGTGCTTGCCTCTGAACCGAGAGGTCCCGGGTTCGATCCCCGGTCGGGTCATGATGGAAAATGATCTTTTTCTGATTGGCCCGGGTCTTGGATGTTTATCTATATATGTATTTGTTATAAAATATAGTATCGTGAGCTAGTATCCCATAACACAAGTCTCGAACTTACATTGGGGCCAGCTTAATATGTGTGATTTGTCCTAATATATTTATTTATTTATTTATAAGCTGTCGTCTGTACGTAGGAGGGGAATAGCTTTATGGAAATTAGTCTAGACTGGTGAACAAATTTTTGCTTTATAAGGCTTTTTGGACGGATCAGGGTTTAATGTCAAAATATAGAAATGTCAACGTGGAATATTGTCAAATTCTTGTTAATAATTTGTCTAAGGGTGAGCTGCACCGTCAAATTTGACATTGATTGAATTTAAATCTATTTAAAAAGCACCTCAAGTCTTTATTAACTGATAAATGTTATTATACTTTAAATGATTTCTTTTTTTGTTTTGGATTTGTAGTGGATAGCATGCTCCTCTTTATTTATTTATATTTGCATACCTATATTCGGTAAAACATGTAGGTTTAATTCATTTTGACATCAATTTGTATATTTGTACTCATGTTTTTGGCAAATAAATGTTTTCTTTCTTTGATTTTAATCGGCGCGCGTCGCTGTCGTCGTGCTGTGTCATAGACAAAACAGTGTACTTTGCGTTTTTCTGCGCATGTTAAAGTTAACGTCGAAGTTGACGGTGCAATCCACCCTAAGGAAATACTAAGAAGTAAAAAGAAAAAAGTTTCTTTTTCGGTAAGTCTTAATAAATAAAGATTCATAGACATTTATCATTCCACATTGCGAAATTTTTTGAGATACAATGACTTCATAGTCATTGTATCAGTATGTATGTATATATTTCAGTCAAAATCAAATCATTTATTCAGAAATTAGGCCTTCACAGGCACTTTTTCACGTCATATTCTAAATTAAATGATGTTTACCAAAGCTACAAACTACTAGCATTTCGGAACGACCACTGCTGAGAAAAAATGCCGAAAGAAACTCATTCAAACAGTATTGGTCCCTATTATGCCAGAAGGGCTTACCATTTTTTAAATATAAATTTATGTCATGGGTTGAGTGGTGCCACTTATTTTTTCTCTTCTCTCATCCTCATCTGTTCCCTCGCATTTGGGACTGTGGCGCAATGAAGCCAAGGGTCAGCTTAAAAAAGAAACTTTAAAATCTTCGATGGTGATATCACAGCCGGCCTGGCGTTAACCTTCCATGGGAATGCTACTTAACAGTAGTATAGGTAACCCTATCAGCTGCCAAGCAAGACTATGTATCCGTTAGTCGCCTCGTACGACATCTACGTCCACAGAGTGGTACTATTCTATAGGAGAGAACCACACGGCACATCCCAAAGGCCTACACGAAACTCTTACGTGGCTGTGATAGTAATTTCTTTCTTCCAATAGAATAGCTAGTAGTTTTCAATGATTTTGGATAGTTTCACGTGCTGTAGACTGTACAAAATCGTTTCTCAAATTCTTTTCCTGATACTCATAGTATATTAGCGTCATTTAGTGTATTAACAGGAATTTGATGGAAGCCAGTCACTGCGGAAGGAAACATTTAGCAACATTTCCTTTGGCTGATTGATGGCTGAAAATGAAGCCAGTCGGCATGCATTTATATTTATTTATATATGCTATTGGTGGAATTATAATGTGGGACGGAGGAAAAAATAAAGTACCTATGTTTTGTCTCGTTCTGACAATGTAAAGTATTATAAAGTGCGACAGTGATGAGAAATATTTTAGCTTATTATTCTTTGACCTATTGCAGATTGACTTTACGCATGAATTGACTTTACGCATTCACGCATCGATGCTAGACGTCTTATGACATGGTTATGTTGATACAGAAATTAAGTTTACCACGAAAATAAAAGTGTCTATAATAAGCGGTAACACCTGGAATTTTGTAAAAGGTTTTTCCGTGAAATTGATCTATTTTTAGGGCTATCCAACAGTAAGACAACTGGAATTTGTTCTGTATTATTTTCAGAAATAATATCTAATTAGATTTTTACACTCATTCTTACTCAATCTCACACATATATCTGTTGAAATAGAAGTTATTGTGAATTAAAAAAACACATACATTATTCAACCATCAACATTATTCAACCGTAATGTCATTTAGTGAAAATAATTTACTTAATAAGACACGTAAATATTGTTGACACTTGTGAGCAGTGTTGCCATTTGTGTAAATCATTTGAGTCAGTTCATTCCTCGCACAAGATTTTTATCGAACTGACATTTTATAAGAATGGCAATACTGTGAAACGTTATAGAATGAACGTTAAATGAATTACGAGAAATAGAATGAACATTGTTTTGTGATTTAAAAATAAAAAGCCAACTGTTACTTGTTTTTGTTAGTCCGGCAATCCTGGCATTCGATCCGTGACTGTGATGGAATAAACTTGTGCGCTAATTAGCAAGAAATCTTTTATTTAACAATAGACAATATACCATGAAAACACCTTTTCTGAACAGGAGCGTTTATTATTTAAGATTGTGTACATTCCACATAAGTCACGAAGTCCCAAACTAGAGCATTCACATTATCGCAAAGTTATAAACAACCAATTTGAATAGCCACCGACTGCCGTACACTCCTTTGTTGTCAAGAACTTTCTAATTTGGAAACCTAATTCAGTAGATCGTGTCCCACGGTGCAACCACAAAATAGCCAGATTACAGATCCATTCAAATGTCCCACTGCTGGGGCAGAGGCCTTTTTACAAACTTTTATTCAACTTGCAATGTAACTACGTATGTCGCTAAGTTCATGTCTCGGGTGGAATTTTGCAACCCAAAACTGAAGCAAATATCCTCAACCAATTAAACTGAAATTTTGTACACACGTTTCGTTTGGATGACAATGCATTATTACAAAAATGTCAACTTCTTATCCCGAAAGTACGCATTCCCTTAGGATTTGGTCAAAAACTCTGATAGTCAATGACGCTTTATAAATTGGCGCAGATGGCGCTACTGTGCGCCAAATAAACTTTTTGCATATGCATATTATTTTTTTAATAATAACGCCGGGAACAGCTAGTATAAGATAAATGGTTTTCTTGATTGAAATTAGCAGTGCAGCAACTAGATATAGGAAAACTTCTCTTTACTCTTTATTTTAATTAACGCGCCATGAAGCCTTGTTACAGGATGTTATAATGAATGAGTAATCTAAAACTAAAAACTTTGTTTTGACTGTACGCATTGTTCCTGTTTGCATTTGTACAGTCGACTGAATTCATTTTACTGCAAAAAAATATACCTAGGTTGATATTATCCTAACTATTTATTATCCTATTATTGTAAATGCGAAAGTAAGTTTGTTTGTTTGTTACCTCTTCACGCTTATCTGCACAACCAATCTTGTTGAAATTTTGCATACATATAGTTTTAAGTATGGAAAAGGATATATGGTACTTTTTATTCCGGAAAAATAACTGTTCCCATGGGAAATTTACGCGGGGGAAGCCGCAGGCAAATGTCAGTTATAAATAAAGTTTGTTATATTTGAAAGGAAAATTTACGAAGCAAATAGTATGAATGAAGCAGTGAATGAACCTCGTGAAAGGAAAATTTAAAATCAATTTTTCTTTATCAATACATAGGTATATAAGTTTATCATTTAAATCTAATCCACGTCGACATACAGACAGCAGTATTTCGTGGATGTATGTTTATAATTAAACTCTTGTTTACGTTGAATGATATTCGTAAACATTTCTGCTTACGCTTTGCCATTTGGGCGGAACCTACGGATTTTACGATTTTTGAAACGTAAACACTTTGGATTTTATTGGGATTTGAATATTAAAAAATATTTCGATATTCTTACAGCATATCGAACCTATCCGATATGTGTTTCTTTTTAGGGTTACGTACCGTAGGGTTGTCTGTCCGTCCGTCTGCCACAGCCAATTTGCTCAGAATCTACTAGTAGAAATATGGTGGAATTTGTATGGAAGTTTAATTCTATGACTCAAACACAGACATACGAGCAGAGAAAATCAATATTTTTTGCAAATAAGGGTTATTTCCGCCGGATAAATTAGAAAATTCCATTACTTATACTAATTGCTTTTCTTATTAGGAGAAAATATTTGTTTTTATTTGTAATGAATAAACTCAAAAACTACTGGGCCGATTTTGATATTTGGCACAGAGATAGACGAAATCTTCAGGAGTAACATAGGCTACTTTTTATTATGGTTTTATCCGTGCGAAACCGGGGCGGGCCGCTAGTCATAGATTAATTTCTCAAAATGCTACAAACTACGGCAATTCTGGAATTACTGCTGCTGAGAAGAAATGTCGAAAAAAAATTATTTAAACAGTGTTGGTCCCTATAGTGGCAAAAGGACTTGCCGATATGTTTCTTACATTTTTTAAATATTACATAATAAAGGTAAAATGGTACGGTAAAAAAATGTCATGATTAGGATCGAGTACTGATAGAAAAATATATATGTACAAAACACGGCAAAATATGATAATCGAGCTGACCAGTCCCCTTGGCAACACCCGTTCACGAGTTGACGCATATTTGCATACAACAAGCTAACTTTTCTTAATCATATCATTAGTTATCATTTCATATAGTGGATTCACATGTCATAATCCCTCCTCACCACAAACAAATGTATATACATACTACACCCACCCACACATGCGCAGATAACATCCAGGCCGTTCGATAGACCTGTTGAGTGTTCCAGGAGGAAAAGAGACAGCGATTGTCCTCTAACACGAAAGAGCGAGCGAGACAGCGATAGAAGCCAATGCTATTGTAATATAGCGTGACACAGTGCTCCAAATGTCAATTTCTTTGTTCTGAAGTGATTTTTTTTTTGTCTAGCTGCGCCTCCCGGCTGCGCTCATGCGGATATAGGCTGATTTACTCAAGAAAGTTATATGTACCCTAAGAAGGTTTAACTAGACGTAAAATCAGATAAATATAATTGGATGGAAGTATATATGGAAATATATATGGATGGAAGTACGTAAATTAATTTCCGTATGCAAAGAACTATATATTTATTCTCCTTGCTTCCTTTTTTAATGTTTTAATTGGTGCACTGGTGTTGGATTTTATTCAAGTGACCTAGAGGCATCTGACATCTTACAACTACCTACCGCGTCTTGTGGCAAGTAATCTTAATATCATAAACACTAGTGAACCTAAACTGTCAACCAGTGTCCCATGTTTCCTCACGATGTTTCCCTTCACCGGAAGCAAGTGGTAGTCGATGAAAACTACTATACATAACTCAGATTGGCATAAAAACTCATGTGGCACGAGCAGGATTCGAACCTTTGAGCACAGGCAGACAGTCTCTTTCTACTTTAACATTATATAATACATACCAATCCTACGACATCCACGAGTGGATACAATCTAGGGCGGAACCACACACCACGGTGGTCGCCATCAAGCCTTAATATATTTATCGCTCGGACGAATAGTAAAACCTTATCTTGATCAGCATTTAACGATCATAATAAAAATTTCCAATCGTGTGTCAAATTCGCCGAGCGCCGGCTGGCCTCCAACTCTTTGGCAGAGGTTTTTATGCTATTTTTATAATATTCCAGCCGTTTTCTGTAAAGTGGCCAGCCCTCCAAGTTAAGGGGAATAACTGTGACAAACTGAAAGATAAGTATAGAGAGCCCTTTGGTCAAGATGTGACAATGAGAACTTTACTAAGGATGCTTAAGACAGTTTGAAAAGGAAAAGACAGTATGAAAGAGGTCCAGCTCTATTACGCTTTTGGCTGAGGAAGATACCAGGAAGAATATCAGATGAGTGAGACAGATATAGAAGAAAAAGCGTTAGTAGCTTTTTTCCCATTGTACGGCATAAAGATAATTTTGCGGACGTGTGACTATATTTTAAGTTATTAATTCAGCATTATATTGTTAAGCTATTAAATAAATAACAAATTATTTCTTAAATACCATGACTTCCTGCACTGTGGAGTGATAGCCAAGTCCACTGGACAAAGAATGAGATCTGAAATAACAAAAATCCAAGAACACCTTTTTTTAAATGTAATATTTCATAGTTAATCCGCTGAAATTTCTTAGAATATTCAGCATAAGCTTATTTTTTTCCAAGAACCTACTCTTAACACTCCTCAAAATAGTTCTGTTTGATCGCCAACAGGCGCGCACGCGTCTATCGCCTATCGATCGATTGATTTACACATACCCTCACCTAGCCTTATGCGCCGTCCGAAACTCCAGTCAAATATACACCTTAATGGCTCACAATAAGTCTGTTTTCGGTAAGCAAAGATGGTTGGGTTGGTAAGTAATTTAGGTGTTGAGAAACCAGGACGTAGCACGTGGCCAGACTCGGCAGCAGACGTTTACGTAATTATAAGACGGAAATAAATTTGGGGTACAAAAGGGTTTTTTTTATTCTCTCCTCAATGAACTATTTTTATAGACAATGTTATGGCAGAATTGAATTTATATTGTGACAACACATTTACTAATATGAACATGATATGAAGTACATGTTTGGCTATGCCGCTTCCGCCTGATCCTGGCAGAAGGGAAAAACAAAAAAAATACTTTGGCTTGATGTCGTCAAGGATGATATGCGTGATAATAGACTGACAACTAAGGATGCTAAAAACCATGCTAAGCGTAGGAGAAAACGCACCTTAGGAAAGCGGACATTAGGCTCCGATGCAACAGGGAAAACATTGAGATGAGAGGAAAACATGAAATAAATAAATAAAAATTATACTTACCAACTGTTGCTAGTTGGCAAGTCCAATCACACATATCGAGCTAACCCAAAACTAACTTAGAGATTGAATATAAATTAAATATAAATAATTGTGTTATGAATTATTATTTCAACAACACTATATTTTAAATCAAATATAAACATAAGACCCAAGTCAATCGGATATATGTATTATTTCGTCCGAGGATCGAACCAGGGACGTCTGGTGTGGTGACCGCCAGGCCTAAACAGCTATAAAACTATTTACAAATAAGTTCGTTGATTCTTATCTTGTTTTTATTAGAAAACCGATAACTTTCCATCATCCAATAAAGACCAATTTGCCCACTAATTGGCTTCTGCCCACAGCCATTTACACCACGCAGGGTAAGCTATGCTTTGTCCGACATTCGAACGATGTGGTAATCATGTGTTTGATGCTTCATTTTGATCTCTGCGTGTCAGATCGAAGAAGTAAAATGCATAGGTAGTGAAAAACAGCCAAGTAAAATCGTGAGCTTCAATTTAATGTATCATGTTATACATTTTCATTTGTAAACTAGCTTTTACCGCGGCTTCCCCCGTGTTTATTTCGTGCGTCCTAGCTTCTATCTTTATTTTATTTATTTTATTATTTGTTAATATCTCGGTTTCTAAACAACGTACCGCGATAAAACCTATGCCAGATTTTAAGTTAGATTATCAGCTATACAGCAGCGAAAACTGTATCCTGTTCCATCCAGAATTTTTTAAGTGATGCGCATACAAACGTACAGCAGACAAAAAATCTATAAATTATTATTTTGGCGTCTAATATTCCCATAAAGACCCTTACATTTTTCTTCAATATCTCCTATGTACAGACATAACTTACAGTTTTATTAAATGTATAGATTACACAAAACTTGTCAAACATAAATATCAGCTGAAATAGCGCTGATTTAAAGAATAAGTATTCCATAATATTTGACTTTGCTCACAAAATCAAAGTTGGCTGTCGACATGGATAATGCCAACCAATAGGCACGTAAGTATATCTGTAATAGTTTAGTTAGTTAATGCATAAGTAAGACATATTTGTAAGAAACAATAATGGTAAAGCCCTTCTGGCCAACACTATTTAAATGAGTTTCTTTCGGCATTTCTTCTCAGCAGTGGTCGTTCCGAAATGCCTATTTAATATAAAAATTGACGAGAAAAAGTACCTGTGAAGGTCTAATTTCATTTCTGAATAAACTATTTGAATTTGAGAATTTAGGAAAGTAGGCCCCGGGCTTCGATTCGGATTACGGCTAAGAAAGAAACCGCGAAATGCGATATGCACTTACTTAACATTTGTGGTTCTATTGGATTTTTTGTTTCAATATATCCAGATGATTCTTATTTATTGCGTGAATTGATGTGAAATTTCACGGTTACGTTTAAAAGTATGACAGTTTCAATAACTGTTGATGATTTTAAAATTCGTTGCGTCTTGTAAGCGCGAATGAAGGCATTTGGGGGAAAAGGGGGGGTGCTGTATCGCCTTCTTGCACGCAGTCCGTGATCCGAAACGGTTTCTGGCCCGATCACATTTAAATATTAGGCGTAGTGTACACGAAATTGGTTGCAAATATTTAAAACATTCCCTTGTTCCACTCCTGCCAGCTTGTCGTCTTCCAAATATTCCTGAAGTCTCAAAAAAATTCTCTTTCCAAGTTATCTATACTATTATTACAAATGCTTACCATTTGTGATTTTGGATGTTTGAGGCGGGTAATCTCAGCAACTACCGTAGCGATTTCAAAAATTCTATTACCATTAGAAAGGTACATTATCCAAGATTGCTATAGGCTATATTTTATCTCAAAATTCCCACGGGAGCGAAGCCCCGGGCAACATCTAGTACTAGATAAAGGAATTTGTAGCGAAGTATTACAGTTTTCCATTACACAATGTAGTCACAGTCTACCATGAAGATTTCGTCGCGGCCACCGTTTTCTGTTTAGTAATAGAATAAATTTCTATATCTAGTGTAGAATAATTTGGAAAGGGGATTTTTTAGTTTTTGGTAATAAAACAAAAGAAGTTGGTTAACAATGGTGGCTCTAGTGTGCAGTTATGTATCACCTTAACGCCAATAAATTTACTTCATGTATGCTTCTATGCCCATCAGGCTAAATTTAGGTCAAACGCACTTAAATTATTAATAACTAGCTAAGCGGCCCGGCTTCGCACGAGGTATATAAACCGGGAATAAATTGTATAATCCGTTGCGCGGTTAAAAAGAAGAAAACTTATAAACAGACAGACATATGCAGCGACTTTGTATTATACCAACTACTGTGATTTAAAAAAAAATACTTCGAAAGTATAGTCGTTCTCGTACTAATATTATAGGTAAATGCGAAAGCTTGTGACGATGTATTGTGTGTTATGTTTGTAACACTTTCATGCAAAATCTACTGGTCCGATTGTTATGAAATTTGTTACACGGGTAGATTATAACCTGGAATATTACTACTTACGTATATAGGGTATATAGGGTATAATAGGGTACTTATTATCCCAAAACTTACACGGGAGCGAAGCCCCGGGGCGCAGCTAGTTCCCCATATGTAGGCGCGCAGGGATTACGCATCTTTGAACTTATAAACAAAAGACACAGTGTACACCCACCATAAACTCGTCGTGACCCCGTGACCGGGTCGTTGACCCCGAACGTCTGTCCATTGTTCGTAAAAAAGCCCGCTCTATTAATTTACCTTTAGTCCGGTAGTTTTAATTCGAATAGGTAGGTACTTGGCGACTTATGATTTATAGGACTTAGGCAGAGGCGTGGTTCCGCCCTAGAATAGGACCCTCCATATCGTCTCATGGATATCAGATATTTAACAAGACGGCTAAGCGCCACAGCCTAACCAGCTGAGAGGACACAATAGCATTCCCAAGGAGAGTTAACATCAGGCTGTCTTGCAGGCTAGGTTGTAAAATCACACCTGAATCTTACAAATTATAAACTTATTTTTACGCTAGCCCCGGGCGTCACAGCCCCTAACGCAAACGGGAAAATGCGGATATGAGAGAGAGCTCTATAGTTATCAAACAACGTACGCCGATTGAGCCAAGTCGATCTAGTTTAGGTACAAATCCTATAACAGGTTTTTAAACAAAACTCAACCGTAATACCTTAGCAAATAAGGTTTAAGTTACTTTTCAAGATAAAATATTGATATAAGGAGTTAGACGCACGACTTAATTCAAGTTTACTGGGTCATTCCACTCACCAGCCCTACGGCTAACGAACCTATCTTTATGAAGCTTTCTGAAGCCTAAGTGCGGGTCTTGAATTTACTTTTTGACCGAGCGAGTGAAGCGATCTTGGTCTACAATTCAATTTGGGGCAAAAATAATATTTTTTTATTTATGTATGTATGTAACGCGATAACTTTTGAACCGTTGGTCAGATTTTGATGAAATTTAAAAGGTATGTAGGAACGGTCAGTAGAAGTTTTAAGTTTTAAGATCAACAAAATCGATTAAATCGTTTTTGAAATATTCTCAATTTTGTAAAAACTCATTGAAATTTGTTTGTGTTTGCGAGGTCAATCAAGTTCGCGGTGAACAACTAGTTATTTTCAAACATTTCGCAGGGCACGCAACCAATCAAAGTGTGGCATTGTGACGCGACGACAAGCATAACACAGTCATAGTAATGATTTCCATGTGGTTCGACCGCTTTCGTCCTACTGATCGAATGACGTGATTTTTTACCGTCAACTTTACAACATTTACAGTATTGATTGTAATAAAATATTTTTTCCAGTGCATTATAACCATCTGTAGTATTTTTAGTTAGATCGCTATTAATTAAAAGAAAACAATCAAAATGTGGTGATAGCACTAGTGAGGCTTCCGCTAGCGCCCTCTTTATTGAGTGCCTGAGTACCACTGTGAAATTCAAATAGTGAAAAGTGAATTGCAAACTCACACTACGCTAAGCTTTATTTAGTGACTTGTCGTTTGTTTATTAAGCTCTGTACAGAAGTTCTAGGAAGTAATGTAATTGTCTAATTTTACTTAAGAATTACATTGCAAGGAAATCGGTGCATTTGCTTCGAAAAGCTCACAAACTTAATATGAAAACGCGCCTCGGGTTTATTTCCAAAAACTCTTTCGAAATGGGACTTCGATTAAATCGTTTGAATGAACTAATGAATGGCCGTATTAATGAAAGAATTAAATATTCAATAATAAATATTAAATATGACATAAATACAAAGCACTTTTGCACTCAATTTCGTCATGTTATACCTATCCTTAGATATTATCTCTATAAAACAAAGTAACCTGCCACGTCTGTCTGTTTGCGACAACTGAAAAACTACTGCACGCGATTTTCATGCGGTTTCCACCAATAGATAGTGTGATTCCTGAAGGTTTATGTGTATAATTTACTGATTTCAACCGAGCAAAGCCGGGACGGACTATAATATGTTTTATGTGTATGTATATGGATAAATATGATATGGATAATAAAACATTTATGTAACCACACGCGTGGTAAGTATTTGCCATAATTTTCATCGACTCTTGCGCATATTGCCGTTTCATTGCGATCAGTATCGAGCCATCGCCTTAGAGATTTATGTTTCCAGTCAATATTCTCGAAATACGTCTCCTAAGATCTATTTATAGTCGTTTCAATAACACGGCACTACCGACCGTCAAAGACTGGCCAGGACCGCGCCCATAACCGAAAGGTAACTGCCTACTAAAATGTAATAACTTCCTTTTGAGTTACGTAAGTCTCTCTCTCATCTACGCGTTTCCCGGTTTCTTCCTCAGCCGTTGAGCGTCGGAGCCAAATTCCGCTTTTCTATCTTTCACGTCTCCACTTCGCACGGTCGTCGGCATCCCTAGTTGTCAGACCATTGGCGCGCATATCATCCTTGACTTGACGACATCAAGCCAACATTTCTTGGGTTTGCCCATAGACCACATAAGTGTACCTTAGTATTGTTGCAAAGCGGTGGTGGTCTAGTGGATACGACATCCTAGTTCGGATCTTACTCAGGCCACATAAATTTGTATCAGAATTTTTCGTCAAGTCCATTCTAATTGCAACATAATGATTAATTACTTTTTTTTCATAATATTTCTTTGCTTCCGTGCTGTTATAATTAAAAATATACGTTTAATGCATGACCATTCTTTCCACAATTTTACGATCTATGACGATCGACGATTTTCATCATAATTTATATTTAAAACGAGTCAGCTGCCAAACCTTTTGTTAATTTTGGCTTCCTTTACGACCGGGTGTAAATCCGCCATCTTGGACAATATGGCGGCGGAAAAATGTCAAAAAGCGCGCGAAAATGTAGTAATAACTGTAATGTTTTAAAGGCGCTTAACCTCGTATGGTATGTCAGGATTTTATAACATTTACAGAGTATATGTGGGAATAAAAAGTCGTTCTTATAACATGCTTCACTTATAACATGTAAAAATTCAACAAAATCGATCTATGCTATTATAAAAAAATTGGACAGAACATACGAACTTAACAATGATTGTTTTCCTCTGTACGAATAGTTCGACATGTCTTTCTTGTAAATTTCGAGGTATATATCAATATAACAACACATATTTAAATAAACATTGCATCAAGCAAAGAAAATGAGGTCGGGATCACAAAGGAAATACATAGTTCCATATTATGTATATTTAAAATAGGATGGAATAGCCGAAGTGTCTGCAGCTTTTATCTATAACTTCATGAATGGCCTACGCTGTATTTTTTTAATTCTAATCACTTGCCTATGAATAATTAAAGGACGAGTATTTAATTCATGTTTAAACTTAATAATGTCAAGCCTATACAGCATAACCTCTCTAGGGACAAAACCGCGCCAAAACTTTCAAAATGGCGCGCGCAAATGTCAAAAACGACAGTGAAATGTCAAAAATAAGGTCGGTAAATGCCACCGTGTGAATGTTACCGCGGTATTTGGCCTTTGTTTAGACATTATGCTTCACTGGACATGAAGACACATATGTAAAATTAAGTATTCTTCTATTTATAGTGAGTAAATAACAATGCTAGTAGGATTTTCCTCATGTCAACATATTTCTCGGGACTTCGAAAAGATGTACGAAAAATACCTACATACAATATTGCACAATATCGTGCTGTCAATTTTGTAATTTGGTACACGGGAAGAATATAAGCTGGAATAACACATACTTTTAATCCCGAAATTCCCGCGGGAGCGAAACCCCGGAGCGCAGCTAATAAATTTATAGGTATGTATGAAATAGAACGTGTTGCATGAAAAGAAAAATTAATACGATCTCACACGAATGATAGCAATTTAGATTTCAACATTCACTTTGATAGTAAATTGAATGGTAAGTATACAAAATCTCCATGTTATTGAATCTCATTCCAGACTGTTACTTGAAAAATTCACCGCTCTTTCAAATTCAGATTTTTCGAGACGATTTAAAAATGTTCCTTGTCTGAATCCAGGTTGAATCTAGATAGAAAGGTCCGGTGAATAGAAGCCATTTCACAACTCTATTCGGCACAAAGATATTCGGATTTATTCAGAACCTGAAATTTGGTCTGCTTTGAATATTTTTATTAGAGAAATCTATTCTACATAACACACCATTTTTTTATACAGAAACTGACTTTGAACACGGCTTTGTTCGTATTTTTAGAATATACTTTATATCTGAATTCTAAAGATGCAGGACTAAATATATAATAAGTATTTATTAAATTTTATGAATGTTTTAGTTGGTGAATAGTTTGGTTTGTTGAAGTATTATTTTAACAAAATATAGAAGTTATACGCATAAAAAGAAGTTAAAAACAGAGTTGGGTTTGCTCTCGGGAGGAAACGTTTTTACCTAGCGTAAACCCATTACTGTATGTAACTCAATGAAAAAAAAACAAACAAATACAAATGCGAATTATACATACATACATTACATATATCCCCTTCCCTTCCCCCATTTTATAATTAATTGTATCATTCTCAAAATCGACTTGTCTACTGTCGGGGAATCCAATTTATCAGTTTTTGCATGCAAATCCGTGTACCGACAGCACAAAAAAAATATATACCAAACTCAAAAAGTCTTAGATGTGTATGACTTACAAAGTAAATGAATTAAAATTTATTTCATATGTTATATTTGAGATAATAGTCAGTAAACACATTACAAGATGTCAAGCATATAGAGTAGGATATAAGTACCTAATTTGTTAAGTATCTACCTGTTAGTAAGATATTAAAAAAATTTTATTTAACAAGGATACCAATACTATTACACCATGATACTTAACTTTAAATATGACAGCAGATAGGGCCAAACCATCTATCAGATCATCACCAAACTAGATAAACCTAGCCGTA
This sequence comes from Plodia interpunctella, assembly GCF_027563975.2. Classification (NCBI taxonomy): domain Eukaryota; kingdom Metazoa; phylum Arthropoda; class Insecta; order Lepidoptera; family Pyralidae; genus Plodia; species Plodia interpunctella. Next base: position 6,040,823 of record NC_071316.1, read on the forward strand.
ATATACCTGGGTATACCTGGGTATACCTGGGTCTCTCTGCCACAGTGAACCATAGATAGTAAACTGGTTGGCGCCTTATATCTATACTAATATTATAAAGAGGTAAGCGTTTGTGAGTTTGTGACTTTGTGAGTGTTTGTATGTTTGAGGCGGGTAATCTCCGATACTACCGAACCGACTCCAAAAATTCTTTCACCATTAGAAAGGTACGTTATCCAAGATTACTATAGGCTACATTTTATCCTAAAATTCCCACGGGAGCGAAGCCCCGGGCAACATCTAGTCTATGTAATATAAATGGAGCACTATTTCCCGAAAAAGTAAACTGTCATTTGGGGATAAAAAATTAAATAAAAGGGAACAAAAAAGGTACAAATGAAAATGCGTGTTATTTTTAGGAGTATAAATAATTAAACACAAAAGAAGTGTTACTATTTTCACAAGCCTGTATTTCTGTATAGCTCAATCAAATAATTTATTTAGTTTCTAGAAACTAAAAGCTAAAAATAATACATGGCAACAGACTTCCCCTTCTTTTTATAAAATACATCGTAATAAAATAATAACATTTTACTATGAAATGTAATAGCTTACAAATTATTTTTCCATTCTTCAAATAAAATGTATTTTTTCACCTTTTTTTCTGACCCTACATAAGTAACGTAAACACAATTTTAAGCTTCTTACGTCTTCGTAACGATCAGCGAATATAAAGCACCATAAATATCTACCAGGTGAAGGAAATTATTTTGTGAAATTATTTTTTTCAGATATTTATATTTTTTAAATCTTTGCACAAAATAATAATTACAATTCATTACGCTACTATTTTCGGGGGGAGCCACGTGCAACAGTTAGTTGCATATTATGAATGCGACAATATTGATGTGCCTATGTGAATAAATAAATTACAGTATCAAAAAAACGACGAAACGCTTGCACTTCGTTTGGCTCGTCGCGGCGGAAAATATATAATAGTATATTATGTATAGTACCTATGTATGTTTATTACGTACGCAAACCCGCTGAACGGGTTATGATGAATATTCGTACACAAATATAATACAATATGTTCAAGCAGGTAGTAATTTGTTATCCTGAATTTCTGTGGTGGCACGGCTCCAGAACCCAGCATTTTGTGTTAAACAATAAGCGGCCCATCCCGACTTTTCTTGGATAAAAATATAAAAATTATACACTTAAACCTTCCTCAGCAGTCGTTTTTGAGTTTGTCGCGAACAGACAGACAGACGCGGTAAGGATAAATTAAGAAAGTTAAATGAAACTTAGAATAACAAAATTTATACAAATAATTATAATATATTTTTATAATAATATACAGCTGGATATAACCACCGGCGATGAGCGAGCCGGGGCGGCGCGTGCGCAGCCAGATGTCCGAGGTTCGATGCCCGGTTTGGGCAGCTAGGGGGCGCGCCCTACTACGCACAGGGGGATACAAATTGTATTATTAATTAATTCCAATTTATTTTATTTTGATTTAGTACTTAATTTTATGACGTGGAAAGTCTCTTCGCTTTGACAACGAAACCACTGTACCGTATTTGATAAAATTTCGCGTGTATATAGTCAGAGTAGTTCGAGGTGAAACATAGGCTGCATTTATTGAAATTGTTGTCAAATGGCTGCATAAATGTGGCGGAGGAAATATACGAAACAATCTCAAGAAACTTTTGGGCGCGGAGTCACGGGCAACAGCTAATTGAAGACACATTTATATTTATTTAATTTTTAAATATTTATTTGTAAAAGGCAATATGCTTGCATATGCATAACTATTTAAAATCAATTCCACCAATAAGACGCCTTAATAAATAAACACACGGCTTTCGATTTTCACTCTTGGTTATGTCTACCCCGTAAGGGATAAGACGTGATACTGTGTCTGTGTACACGAACTGAATGCTATAAGAGCATTATCTAACAGTCAACTTCTGGGTCATCAGAGGTCAGTTGACATTATGAGAAGGGAGGAGAATTATGGATTTTAAAAACTAGCGCCCCGCCCCGGCTTCGCTCGGGTAAAATATAATAAATTATACACCTAAGCCTTCCTCAGGAATCACGCTATCTATTGGTGAAAACCGCATGAAAATCCGTGCAGTAGTTTTTGAGTTTATCGCAACAGAAAGACAGACGCGGCAGAAGACTAATATTAAATTTAATGGAGTAGGAGAAAGCAGAAGAAGAGGTGGATTGGTTAAAAAGCACATTGAAAGGCTTTAGTGACCACTTACCATTAGGTAGACCGCACACCCGTTTGCCCGTTTGGCAGTTTATATAACCTGAACAGAAAACATACTGTATACAGTTTTATTTTTACTTCCATCGTGAATCCATTCTTTTGTTCTTTGATGAAGACCGTACGAACACATGGCCTGCACTAGAGGTAAAAATAAAAATATGCCAAGACCGAACCGCTGTGGATAACGGGAAGTCAGTACATTAATTAATCTATTTTTGACGACCTCGCCATGTGGCCTAATGGTCGTCATGCCAGACTGCTACACTGGAGGTCCTGGGTTCAGTTCCCGGTCAGGTCAAGTTGGATAATTGAATTTTCCAGACCTTTTTCAGATTGGTCTTGGATGTTTGATATTCAAAATATAGTACCGTTGAGTTAGTATCCCATAACACAAGTCTCGAACTTACTTTGGGGCTAACTCAATCTTTGTGCTTTTTCCCTATATATTAACTTTTTATTCAGTTTGTGTCCATTCGGATTTTGTTCCCAGTAGTAGTCTTTTCAACATTGCCCACGACTGTCTGTCTCTGCCAAATTTCATCAATATTAGCCCAGTAGTTTTTGAGTTCATTCATTACAAACAAATATACAAATCCTTACAATCCTTTTTATTATATTAGTATGGATAGATGATAGAAAAATAATTTGTTTACCCATTCTATAGTATCACGTCTTTCTCCTTTACGGGCCAGACAGAGCCAATAGTCGCGCGATTCTAAGACCACGTTTAACAGGATTTATTGGTGTAATAATATATATATACCATAATCCTAACTAATATTATAAATGCGAAAGTAAATTTGTTACATCTTCACGCTTTATAGACCCAATCTTCTTGAAATTTTGCATGCATATACTTAGAAGTACGGAGAAGGACACAGGTTACATTTTATACCGGAAAAACCGCGTGATTCACGGGAGCAGTTGTCCCGTGAATCACGCGGGCGAAGACGAGGACAAAAACTAGTACGGTTATAAACATAAAAACAAATAAAAAGATATATAAATAAATGAATGTATTCTTACGGAACCCTAATAAATTCTAAATGTCTTCCTATAGGGTTGAAGGTAATCTTATTTTTAGTTTTTACGGCGAAAGGTGTGTTTCATAATAACGAAAGGGGGATTTTTATTCACATCCCACGCGTCCTACACGAAAATAAGTCAATTTTTAGGTCTTCAATTGCAGAACAAGTTTGTTTGTTAGGTAAATTAAAAAAAGCCGACTTTCAATATTCATTTTGCTACAATTTTTAAAAGGCTGCACCGATTTTTCTCGGTATAAAATTATCTATGACACAAAAAAAAAAACTAAACGAAAATCGGTTCATCCGTTTGGGAGCTACGATGCCACAAACAGATACACAGACAGACACGTTAAACTTATAACACCCCTCTTTTTGCGTCGGGGGTTAAAAATCGCTTAAATTTATGAAAAATATTTCTCAATCTTCATCCGCTAAATTCTAATAAAAATTTATAGCTTGAGTAACTGGCGTGCGGTTTACGCCCTGGAATATGACCACTCCATACCTCTCAAGGATACATTATTAGTATAGTACGAAAGAATTTGACAGCAGCAGCTTTGAGGCACCCGCGGCCAGCGGTCAGCGGTCAGCGGTCAAAAATTTTAAAAGATTGTTATTGCTGACACTGGTGTCACATTTTATTCAAATCGCCTAAAGGCATCTGACATGACTTACTATTTAAATAATATAAGCGAAGCTTAGGGATAAAAACGAAAACAAAAGTGTTCATTAAAAGTAATTTACATGTGAAAATGCAGAGTTATTAACAAACAGAAATAAATGGTCATGAATAATTCAGGGGACCGTCTGAATCGGACAAAAGTTTAGTCAGAAGGACAATGAAGACTTCTATGGCGCACAGATACGTCAAAATTAAGATAAAACATGGCCCCATTGCTTCGAAGTATTGCGACGCTACGACCCAGCGCGTTCCCGCTCCCTTGTTTCACATAGCGTTCCTTGACGTATATATTACTCTATAGAATTTCTACCTTGTTCTGCGTTGATCCGAGAGCGCAGCGCGACGTAACGCCACGGAGCAATGGGGGCAGGACCAATATTTTGTTTATGTACACACAAAACTTTAATTACAAATTACATATTCCGCCCAGTTATTCCATAACAACGACGCGACGTCCTTACAGGGCGAACAATTTGCCAACCAAATACATTAAAGGATTTAAAAAAATTACATTGTTTTATGATACTTGTGTGTACTACCTACAATGATGGGAAAACCTGTATTTTATCTGGCAGTCCAAAATGCCCACGGGATAGACCTTGCAGCTTGTCCCTTTCCCATAACAACACCTGGGACCAAAAATATATAATACTATCGGCCCTTCCCGGCTTCGCTCGGGCAAAAACATAATAAATTATACACCTAAACCTTCCTCGGGAATCACACTATCCGTTGGTGAAAACCCGTAAGAAAATCCGTGCAGTAGTTTTTGAGTTTATCGCGAACAGACAGACAGACGCGGCAGCGAACTTTGTTTTATAATATGTAAGGATTTGTTTTATAATATCTTTACTATTTTATGATATTTGATATAAGTGCGCAGATACATGGTAGATATGTAAAAATCGTCTCATATTATAATTCTGTTGTGTCTATTTTTGTAGAAGTCTGTGGTGATAACCAGAAATGGCGTACAAAACTTTGGTGAGAGGAACAGATAAAATTATTTTTGAAGGGATTACCACCGCTGAAATATTAAGGGACTCCAATTTAGGATTAGGAAATCAAGATTTGTGTATTCTATGAATGATAGCGGACGAACAAAGGTACAAATAATCTTCTATATTAGCTTGTACCGCGGTTCCGCTAGCTGATTTTCGTTTTATAATATTGTGTGTTTATCGTTTATCGTGTGTTATTTATTGCTATAATTCCTTGTTGGTTAATGTAAGTCTGTGGTTATCTGTCTGTCCGTAGTGGCACTTTCATCATAATCATTTCAAAAAAGAAGCTCGCAAGCCGCTTAAAAAAAATACTTGAAAAGGACCACAAGAAACTGTCATACGGCGTCCAGGCAGAAGGGGCAAATACAAAAAATGCTGGCTTAATGTCAAGGGCGATATGCGTGCCTATGATCTGACAACCAGGGATCGTGACCGTGCGAAGTGGAGACGAAATATCAGGAAAGCGAACCCTGGGCCCCGACGCTCCAGCAGTTGGAAGAAACCGGGGAAACGCTCCGATGAAAGAGAGAGTTTATTGGTAAAGTGGCCAACAGTTGGCATATAAATTCTAAAGTCTGTCTGTCTCTCTGTCTGTCTATATGCTTTCACGGCTGTACGCTGAATAGATTTTGTTGTAATTTTGTATTCATGTATTTTAAAGCTGCATTTTTTCAAATATCAAATACGCGGGCGAAGCTTCGCGCAGGAACTAGTTTTTCATAAAAACTATTTTTGAAGATTATTTATAGAAACGTCATGTTGGGACCTTAGAAGTCCCTGTGCTTCACCCAGGTGAAGAACTTTTGTGAAGCACGGGTCCGGACTCGGATTTTCATAAAAAATGATAAAGCATATTATAAAGTGTGTTTTGTCTCGTTCTGTCAATGCCACTGCACGTTTGGCAATGACATAAAATCACATAAGCGGTTGTCTGTGCCGCACTTAGAGGATAGTGGCGCATCAGCGAATGTGGAGATTGTGACCCATGAAAGATTAAGATTAGTTTTGAAAGTAATTAAATTTAACGTATTTCTTTATAATTTAAGTACATAAAAATTCAGTATTGTATACAATTTGCTTGAGCATTGTTCTCTCCGCCTGTTTATAATGTTTACTAACAAATATTACATTTAATTAATTTTTGTTAAGTCTTAGCTTTTCTATTTGTTAAGTCATTTTGTTTATTTTCTTTTATTAGTACTGCTTTGGTAAAACTAATCCCGATTCTGCAGTCAAAACAAAATATTGTATTTTGTTGCTGTGTTATGGTCTAGTGATACAAATAAAAAAAATTTAAAAAATGGTGATTGAAGTGACTGCTACTATTAATTTCGAGTTTAACCATCTCACCACACCACCACGGTCACGGGGTAACTAGGGGTAAGTACCCCGGGTTACCCCGTGACCATGGTCGGAAATTAATTGTTGTTGTTGTTAAAAATAAAGCAAAACAATATACTTATATTCTTTTGCTTAATTTTTAACAATTCACCGTCTTAACGCGCTAACGTGCTAACGTTTTAAAAATACTTGTGATTTCGTGTTTTTCATTCGATAGTTTGTGTTGAATGTGTATATTTGAACACTTTGTGTGTAGCCAGTGGGCTGTGGGCAGAATAACGACCTCCAACAGGTGGATAACACATGCATTTTGTCTCGTACTGTTAGCAAAAACATCGGCCGAGCACATCTAGTTCTGAAACAGTGAATAAATTTCCTTTTTTTGCAACCAGTTATGAAAAACAGTTTAAGATGGACCAAAGGATATTGACGACCTCGGTGGCGCAGTGGTAAAGTGCTTGCCTCTGAACCGAAAGGTCCCGGGTTCGATCCCCGGTCGGTTCATGATGGAAAAATGATATTTTTCTGATTGGCCCGGGTCTTGGATGTTTATCTATATATGTATTTGTTAAAAATTTATAGTATCGTTGAGTTAGTTAGTCTCGAACTCACTTTCGGACTAGCTTAATCAGTGTGATTTGTATATTAATTTTATTTATATTTAAATGATATAATAGGGTACTTCCTAATCTTTTTGGATTTTTCTTTAAAGAGAATAAAAAACATATATCAGCTGCTTCTCCTCCCGCGGACATTGTAAAAGTCAATCAAAGGAAAGGACTGATTCTTCTCAAAGGCGATGAGCTAGCTACTTAATCTATATCACAGTATATTTTGTAATACACCACAAAAATTACTTTCAACGTGTTATCAACCAAAGATATGAACCAAACCAAAAATACCTATTAACTAAATTCTATCTGTAATGTTTTAGGTATGATAAATAAATCCTACAAATATTATAAGGCGAAAGTTTGTGAGGATGTATGTGTATAACTGTATGTGCTGTATGTTAATCTTTCACGCAAAATCTTACGGATTGTCATGAAATTAGGTACACGGGTAGAATATAAATTGGAATAACACATAGGGTAATTTTTATCTCGAAATTCTCACGGGAACGAAGCTCCGCAGCTTCTTCATAGTCGTATTCCTCATGGCTGAGGGTCGTGGTCATTACGTGGAATGAAACACACACAACAATTTTCTTGGCACTATTAATGGAGTGGTTTCCCATTGCCTTCTCCAATTCACACACAAGTTAATAATCAACCAATGTGCACGTTTGTTTTCACGATGTTTCCCTTCACCGGAAGCAAGTGGTGGTCGATGAAAACTACTATACATGAGTCAGATTGGTATACAAACTCATGTGGCACGAGTAGGATTCGAACCTGGGACCTTTAGATCCACAGGGGGGCGTCTAAATCACCACTGTTTCAATCAGGTCGCAGCTAGTAAGATATAAATAAAGTCATAAACCAGCCGGAACCAAGCAGGTGCAGCTAAGTTAAACTTAACCCTTCCGGTGCCATCTGCGGTTAACTACATAAACTACATTGTATTTTTGACTTGTTGAGAACACACACATCCTTACTAATATCTTACTAATATTATTAATGCAAAAGTCTATATGTCTGTTTGTTCCGCTTTCACGGCTAAACCGCTGGACCGATTTTGATGAAATTTGGTATACATGTAGTTAAAGACCTCGGTTCAAATATAGGCTTTTTTTTTTCAAAAATCCACCCCCCAATGACTATAATGGGGGGTGAAAGTTTATATGAAAATTGTGTCTGTTCCGCTTTCGCAGTGAAATTCACGCGGGCGAGGCCGCGGTTAAAAGCTTGTATCTATCTGACTAGACAGAGGCTGTGGTCGACAGGTCCCAGGAGCCCGATTCGCAAGTTCACTTCATCATTTTTCTCTAAATGTCCAATGGCTTTAAGCTAATTTTCAAACGAAAAATATCCCATCGATCGATGTGCGTTTCTCACAAAATTTTTGACTGGGTTTATGTTTGCAAATCCAAAAACATTGGCCTATTCTACCTTGAGATTGTGTGAGAATCGGGACCTTTCCTTTTTAGTCCTATTTAGCCGTAGAAACTTGTTATTCAAACGGTATGTAGTACTTGCAACTATATTAGTATATGTTACATTGTCAAGCGAGTCATTCTCACGTCCTAATCGTAGGTAGGTGTTTATTATCCACACTAGCCGGCTCCTACGCACGATCAACAACCTTGACTAACTACTGACATAGAAAATGAACACATTAATCACGATCCTACTTAGATTATAAATGCGAAAGTTTGTGAGTATGTATCACGGAAAATCTAGCGAAACGATTGTTATGAAATTTGGTACACGGGTAGAATATAACTTGTAATAACAAATAGGGTACTTTTTATCCCGAAATTTCTACGGGAGCGAAGCCCCGGGGCGCGACAAGTAATTAAGTAAATTACCTGTTCCTTTTATTTGAACATTACTTCTAACCTAATATCGAGAAAATATAGCCTCTCAAACTATAACTTTGGTTGACTTTGAGAGATCCCTTCGGCCCGGGGCTTTCGGGAATTTCCACGGGAGCGATATATGTTACTCCAGGTTAAATTCTACCCGTGTACCAAATTTCATAACAATCCGTCCAGTAGATTTTGCGTGAAAGAGAAAAAAACATACATACATACACACATCCTCACAAACTTTCGCATTTATAATAATAATAAGTAGCATGTGGGTGCAAAATATATATTTACATAATTATTTAAATACGAATAATATAGCACATACGAATACACAATATAATAGTCATTAGTCATAAAGTTTACAAGCACAATAGATGCGCTATCCCACATCTCGCAATTCTGATTAAAACGTCCTTGTTGCATCACTGGGCTAGTGTTGGGACACGCATTCTGATTCAGAGGACCGCGATACTGAATGTCGACTGGGTCTCACTCATCGGAGTGTATTCGCGGTCACGTTTTTGACTGTAACACCCCGAAGTCCTAAAATTAACTGTGATTTTAGGAAGCATGACTTCTCAAACCCATTTTAAAAATACTTATATTAACAGCATTTGCCTGATTGAGGTTGAAACCGGCTCAAGATCTACCAAACAGCGAACAGGAGAGAGCATCAAAATCCAGAATTATTTATTTAGGATATTTACATCACTTATTGCGATGGCAAAAAAAAAATACTTAAAAACCCTCACAGGCACTATTTCACGTAATTTTCTAAATTAGACAATATTTAGCCAAATTGCTAGCATTTCAAAACGACCACTGCTGAGAAGAAATGCCGAAAGTTTGGATGTGAGAGAATGTATATAATGTAAAAGGTTAACCTGTCAAATTGAAAATGTTTTTATTTTCAGGCAATAAAGCCATAATTATCACCCATATTTTAAACACATGTTTCAAAATTAACTGTATGTTACTCAAAGTATTGTACTGATTTCGATGAAATGCAAGTAACATGTGTCCCATCCCTAGCTGGGTACCGTCCGCAGAGTAAGTGCCCTACACTATCACAATTAGTCTTTTGTTCCGTCTGCTTTGTGTGTGTTTATGACACTATGACGTCAGAACCTTGTCGCGGCATGGGAATATAGGATTTCCTGCTATTTTCCTAGGAACGCTCTTTTTATCTTTGAAATTACGATGTCCGCTTCTCTATCTATTCTATTTAATCAATTAAAAAAAATTATAATGGCCCGTCCCGGCTTTGTATACACACAAACCTTACTCAAGAACCACACTATCTATTGGTGAAAACCGCATGAAAATCCGTACAGTAGTTTTTGAGTTTATAGCAACAGACAGACAGACAGACGCGGCAGAAGACTTATAATATTTAATGAAACATGAGAAACTTTTTTACTAGACAGGTAAAACTTGATTTTACTGTCATATAACTAATCTCTAATGAATCGAACATAAATAAATAAATAAATATATAAGGACAAATCACACAGATTGAGCTAGCCCCAAAGTAAGTTCGAGACTTGTGTTATGGGATACTAACTGAACGATACTATATTTTATAACAAATACATATATAGATAAACATCCAAGACCCGGGCGGTATTATATAGGTAATCTGTGACCCGGGCCAATCAGAAAAAGATCATTTTCCATCATGACCGGGGATCGCACCCGGGACCTCTCGGTTCAGAGGCAAGCACTTTACCACTGCGCCATCGAGGTCGTAAAAAATTACAGTTAATATTTAGTACTGTTTTCACCGATAGATATTTATACCGATAGATATATACTGATTCCTGAGGATGGTTTAAGTGTAATTTAATATGGTTTCACCCGAGCGAAGCGAGAAATTATTAATTTTGTGGCACAGGTAAATGATTTGACGTATGGTAAATAAAAATTCCGATAGCAGTTCATTTTGTTGATTTAACTATAAAAGATTTTTAGCATATACATTTGATTGATGAGGGCGATTGGAGCGGGAGGGTGGGGGCGTGTCTACAATCGCACTTTGTTTACTGTCGGCCGGGGTAGTGAACATTTTGCCAGTAACGTGATTTATCAATTTTTTAAATTAACTTTTTGACACAAGACAAAAGTGGAGGACTTGCCCAGCAGTGGGATACATCCTTACATATTATAAAACAAAGTACTCTACCGCTGTCTGTCCGTATTTTTTTTGGCGATAAACTCAATAACTACTTCACGGATTTTATGCAGTTTTCACCAATAGATAGTGGAACACCTGAAGAAGGTGGATAAGTATTATGCTTTTACCCGAGCAAAGCCGATACGGGTCGCTAGTAAAACATATAAAAAAATATCATTTTGATGTTAAGAACTTTGCGTTACTTATATGTAAAAAAAACATTTTTGCTGTGAACTTTTTATGTTATCAGTTGTATTATTGTTATTAATAGAATAATACTGACTCACTGCCCCTAACGCTCCAAAGCCCCGGCCTATTTTTTTTTCTATCGTATTACTTTTTTGAACCGCACGATTCCTACTGTTTCTCCTAATTCGGTCAGCTCATACAGAATGATTTAAGCATTGCATTTATATTTTTTTCATGGAACAATATAGTTTAGTAAATAAATAAAAACACTAATAAAAACACTACAATTTGGGAATTTTCAAGGAAATAATGAATAGGCGTTATTTGAGGTTGCGTGTAACACCTTAGATATCTCTGCTTCAATTTGATTAGATTGAGGTGAAACGCCTTAAAATTACTAATAACAAAGAAAAAATTATGATAATATTATATTCGTTTAGATACAAAATGTTCAGGACTCCTGGCCGCGTGTTTACCCTGCGCAGATGCGCAGCACGTGCGAGGCGCACGCGCACACAACACAACTTTTTTTGTTCGTGTACTGACTTCCAGTACGGGCCTTCCGTGGTTATTGAACTAATGCCGCTTAAATATAACTAGCTGTTGCGCGCAGCTACGCCCGCGGTGTGTTTGACCTCGGGTCATTTAACTAAGATTATTTATCTCAGATTTCAACAAAATTTGCCCAGCAATTCAGCTTGATAATACAGACTGACTTTCGCATTTAACATATTAATTTTATTTTTATTCTACCAAACAGACAAATAAGCATGCGGCTTACCTGATTTGTCGCATGCATACATTGATACAGAAGTATAGAGAAATACTAGATTTTCTCGCGACCACGTACACTCTTAATAATTCCTTTAGTTTCTCGTTCCCGTGGGAATTTTATAATCATTCCAAATTTTACATTTCTACGTCCAGTACTTTCAGCCTGTAAGAAAAATTGAACTGAAAATCCGCATGTAATTGAGATATATACAAAAAATATGTTAGAATTTTTACTTTACATTTTTTAAATTAAAACATGTCCTACTAACATTTATACTAGTTTGAATGTTGTTGGTTTATTTTCATGCAAAATCTATACGGACATTTGTTACATAAGTAGAATATGTTTTGGAATGGTAACTTTATCCCGAAATCCTACGGGATATCCCCAGATTTGCACGAGAATTCGAACCGCCGGCATAAAATCTACTTATAACTATGTTATTATTTTAACTGGTTCTGTTTGTGAAAACTTTATTTCTAATTATTATTTTATTGTAAAGTCCTAGTTTACAGAATGAATAACATATAATCATGGAATTACTTACTTACTTATGTAATAAATCCAATCAACAACGCCTAGAAGTATACGAAGTACACAAAATAAATTTCTTGTTTTCACCTTTGCTCGTTTACTTTTAAAGGCGTCAATTAAAATATTTTTTTAGAGGACCAGTCATGGCTTTTGAAACAGTTAATTATTATGCAATGGGTCACGTTATTTAAATGTTCCAAAAATATACTTATATATAACACACCGTGACTACTACATAGTAGACGGGAAGCGACTTTGTAAAACAAAGTTAAGTTTAAGCATATATAGCGAGCGACTTTGTAAAACAAAGTCGCTCGCTATATATGCTTAAATCTTTAAAACTACGCAATGGATTTTAATGCGGGTTTTTTTAATAGATAGTGTAATTCCTGAGGAATTTTTATTATGGTTTTACCCGTGCGAAGCCGGGACGGGCCGCTAGTCCTACTATACTAATAATATTATAATAAATGCGAACATTTGTGAGGATTACGTGTGTTTGTTACTCTTTCACGCAATATCTACTGATCGAATTGTTATAAAATTTGGTTCACTGGTAGAATATAACTTGACATAACACATAGGGTACTTTTATCCCGAAATCCCCACGGGAGCGAAGCCAACTCGCAGCAGCTAACTCGGCTCTTGGTCTAATAGCATGAAAATAATATTCTTAGCTTATATATATGTCATTTTATGATTTCTGTGGATCTGAGCTACTTTCTCAAGAGCACACGGACCTCTCCTCCATTTTCATCACCACTTCACACGGTCTACAGGCTCCTAAAATAATAGTTACCTTTTTATATCAAGCTATCCTCATTCAAAGAAACTAGAGCGAATATACTCCACTAATACATAATGTACCTAGTTTGTTATGACCTAAAACCAAATCTACAAGTAAACTTGTATATATTTTTTGGTTTGAAAACGGTGCTATCCAATATAGACAGACAAAATAGAATTTTGAAATCTATGGATTATATTACCAAATTTTTTCTTGTGGATTTAATTTTTTTTTTTATTATTATTATTTTCAGTTGAAAAATTTATATTTTTATTACCTATTTCCATGCTTTCCGCTGTAAGGAACTAGATATACAATTCTGATTAGACTGAAACCTAGTAACTATGTATCTAGTTAAAGTTCATCCATTGTTCATTCAACCAACAAAATACAAACGTCAACGTCCTTAAAATTTGACATGAATTTGACATTGCAAATTTAAAGTAAAATCAAAAGTGTTGGGCTAAAAATTTAAATCACAATCGATCGATTTAAATGTCACTCATTTAACAATATGATAATAAATGGACGGCCCATAAAAATAAGTAGTAGGTCTAGGTATACGGGACAATATGGGATTTAAGTCGGCAACACATCCATGTCCCGTGGCGTAGGCGGGTTGCAGATGTCCATGGGTTGGGTTGTTGCTTACCATCAGGCGACGCGCATGCGCGTTTGGCCACTATACTATATAAGGCATAATCATAATGATGTAAAATAGCACACAAACTAAAATTATTAGAAATTAGCAATAAATAATTAAGTAAACATAAATATATTCACATAATTAAACATATTGTATACTTACAGATATTGATTTGAGAATCTTTGATGTCTGAATCTGTGTTTTATTAACTGAATTTTTTAAATAAAGAACACAGACAAAAATCTGAAAAAATTAACATTGCACGCTTTCATAGTACCTATCTATATTATACTGCGCTTTATTGGTCAATCGACCATGCTCGCTTCGGTTGGGTACTCAATGGACTACGTGCGATACGGGCGGACAGCCGTACAACGAACCTATAACAGTTTTAAGTTTTAAATCCTTACGTACCCATATACTTAAATAATATATATATATATATATATATATATATATATATATATATATATATATATATATATATATATATATATATATATATATATATATATATATATATATATATATATATATATATTAACTACTGTTTTTATCATTTGGGTAGAAGATAATGTTGTATTAATTTGACTTTTCGAATTTTGTTTTTATATCTTAGTCGAGCACTTCTCGATTATAAATTTAAATATTTTTTATGACATTCTTTATCGATGCGCGACCATCCTTTAATCGTTCCTCATTTGTTTGTAAATGTGAAACTGTAAATGGCCTTTTTGGTTTAAGTAAAAATCACGATTAATTTAACCATGGAAGATGAGGAATTAGTAGGTTGCATCAGCTGCATGAGTAGCAATGATTTATGCGACCTATTTGTTGTCGACTCTGATAACGAAGATAGTTATGGGAAAATGTTTGAAACATGCTTTGGTATCAAGGTTACTTTCTTATCTTGTATTTTGTTGTAGTTTATATTTTACAATCCTTTATTTATTTTCACTTTCCACGTTGTCTGTTAGTCTTTGTGCATACGTAATTTAACTTGTGATATTCAGTTTTATTGAGATTAAAATTTGCATTGGATTTTGAATATATCAGATAGACGATCTTTCACTCTGACCTAGGGTTGCCAACTTTTTTATGCTAGGTATTTAAATCTATATTTTAGTATTTTTGATTAATCCATATAACTTATAATAAATAAGGAGTCAATTTAGAATTGTAAATAAAAAAAAATTAAATACACATTTATAATATTATGGAAATTTTAATAACAATTTATTTATTTTCAATTTCAAAGCTTTTTCCGAGGTAGGTAGCTAGCTATGTTTTGATTTTAATGCCGGGTACGGGTATACATTATCGCGAAGCAATTGGCGGAACTTTGGCGGATTCTGCATACATTGCTGGCTTTTCATTGTGTTTAATAATAGCTGGCATACAAACTACGCAATGCTTGTGCATGCACGTCGACGTGTTAGGCGATAGTGTAATATTATGGCATTTTTTTAAATCACAACTATTTTAGATCGATGGTAACCTGAAATATATCTGTGCCAATTGCATAGAAAAATTGGAGATAGCTACAGCCTTCAAACAGCAGACCTTGAACACTATATCTGTCATGAAAAGCATAAAAGGTAGGTATATACATTGGTAATATAGGTAGGTATGTTTGAATTTCTAAGACTGATTCTTGAAGGCAAAATCCTTGGCGAAAGACCTCCTGGCCGCCCTCGACGAAAGTGGTTTGATGACATAAAGGATTGGACCGGACTTAGATACAACCAACTGAAAATAGCGGCCCAAAGCCGCGAGGGTTTCCGTGTGCTGACCTCCAAACTTCAACTCGAAGCTGGCACCCCATGATGGTGATAATATAGATAAAATACCTCTTCTGGAACATCGCAGTGATGGTCCAGGTGTTAAGCCAGTCTGTGAACTGAAATGGGCCTTAGATTCCTATTCATTCTTGTCCCATGAGTTTGTATATAGGTACCAATCTGACTCGTGTATGGTAGTTTTAATAGACCACCACTTGCTTCCGGTGAAGGAAACAATAAACATCGTGAGGAAACCTGCATCTCAGTTAATGATTTATCAGCTTGTGTGTGAAAAGAAGGATGAAGGCAATGAAAAATTGTCGTTGCGTGTGTTACATCCCACGTAATGGTCGACCCTAAGCCATGAAGTATACGCGACGATGAGATAAAACTGATCATTTTTATTTCTGACCTTTTCCCACGCATGTAGAGACTGCATAGTATGTAAGTATGTTTATGTAACTCTTCTTTCCATTACGCTCTGGCTGTCTCTCTCTATCTCATCCTGTTTCCAGTTGCGTTCACCGGTGTGACGCCCAATACTCGGGAACTGCACGAAAATTTACCTGATTCTTGAAGGTTCGGCTATGTGTGTGCTGCACTACGACTATGAGTCAACCCTCATTAGGAATGCAGTCGTTGCCAATTAGCTCGTTATAAAAAAATAATAATTCCATTTTTCTTCAGACGAAGAATATCTGGATGAGAATATTTTGGAAGAGGAAACGAGAGGCGACAGCGACGAAGTGAAGCCTGGTTGTGATAGTGAGTGAAAATAAAGGAAATATCATGATATTTCCTTTATTTTGATAAGCTTTTATTTAGTTTCATTCCTCCCGTCTGTCTGTTTTATTATTATTAATGATTCATTTACTATATGATCAAATTTTGCAAGATTTTCATCTAATCTTACTTCCGCTTGTCATACACAGTTGAAATTTTCCATGTCGTTTCAGTTTTCAAGACAATGCATTATTATAACAATCATGACCTAATGTTGCACCCAAGATCGGCTGCCAACGAGGAAACTCCTCAACGGTTTACAACACGAACATGATTTTGTTTGCCCGTGCTAAATGCAACATGATCTCTCTGACGACAATAAAAGCTTGTGGCAGAAATGACATTTTTGTTACTATTGTTACTATCGTTAGAGGTGACATGGCTTATTGTATATCTCCATCAATTCAAACGTCGGAGCCCAGAGACCTTTTTCCGCTTTCCACTTCTCATGGTCTTCGTCATCCTTAGTAGTCATTCATCGTCAGACCATGACACGCATATCCATAGAAAGATAATCTTTATGTCCTTCAATAACAAACAGCTTTGGATGAGGAGCACGCGATTCAGACCTTGGACGAGACGCGTTGTATCTACTGCGAGCTGCAACTGTCTTCGGTAGACGAAGCCCACGAACATATCAGATCGATACACGAGGTCGAACCACGCACCGGCATGCCTCTGAGGAAGTGTCTCCTCTGTGGAGAGCCGATGAAAGACCCAGCTGAGCATGTCAACCAGTACGTCGAAGTTTTATTTACATTCATAGTATCACGTCTGTTTCCAATGGGAGTAGGAAGAGACTAAGGGTTTCCTGACAAATCTCACCCGCTTCCTCTATACAAATTGTTTTTACAATATTCAAATCAGTTTACTTGGTGGTAAGCAAACAACCGCAGTCCATATGGACACCAGCAACCCGAATTATTTGTCAATCGACAACCGTTGTGAACGTTGCTAACTGATAAGGAATGCAAGTATATTTTCTTCCTCCCCAATGTTGAATATATTCTGAAGGAAACGCCACTGAGACATATGTATTCCCCTGTTTAAATCATCATCATTAATTAGGCTGCAAATTCACCGCATTATATAGGCGTTTTTAGCACTACTTCTTACACACTGTACCGTCCTAGCACAATCTCATTCATTGCTTTCCCGTGACCTAAATATCAGTTTCAAGTATCTATTTTCATTTCCACACTGCTTTTATGTTTGAGATGAAAGAAGAACCTAGAATGTGCCAACTGATTCTCTTTGAAAGAGATAAAAATGGGAGATTCTTTGGCGACGAACCTGACACTCAGAACCTCGAGTCGATTCCTTCAGTAATACCGCTGTTCAAATTATTATTATAAAAAAACTACAAACTTTATATTATTTTAACAGAGTGCTTTTAAAGATATATTTTGTCAACTTTTGCTTGTATTTATATTGTGTAAGCCTTCAACAATAGTCGTAAGATGGACATGAAGTACACTACTATTATCATCGAGATATCTATCGATTATGCATGCACCCATCAAAAACTGCTTTACTCGGTAATAGCATAGTATGTATGGCACCGAAAATTTACAACAAAATTCCAAATCAATATAAAAGCTTAAATTTAAATCTATTTAAAAAGCACCTCAAGTCTTTATTAACTGATAAATGTTATTATACTTTAAATGATTTCTTTTTTTGTTTTGGATTTGTAGTGGATAGCATGCTCCACTTTATTTATTTATATTTGCATACCTATATTCGGTAAAACGTGTAGGTCTAATTCATTTTGACATCAATTTGTCTATTTGTACTCATGTTTTTAGCAAATAAATTTTCTTTCTTTCTTTCTTTCTTTTCTTTTATCTTAAACGCCCGTTTAAATCGTTTTGGCTACCGTCTCTCAAAAGATCATAGAAGCAGTATATATTTTTGTCCATTCGTCTGTCTGCAATGTTTCATTTGTTCTTCCAGATGCCAAAACATAAAAACGGAGATGGAAAGCCGTCAGTACTCGTGCCACTTCTGTGAAAACGTGTACAGTAGCAGGAAGGCTTGCTTCACACATCTTCGGATGAAACATGGGCGTGAGTCGCGATTCATATTCAAATTGGAAATTGCTTATTCAACTTTTATTTACATCACTGTACTCGTATTGACGTCAAAAATTTGCGATTACATTGCTTTTATTGTCGATTCAACTTCTTCTTAAACATCTACCTGTAGAGGGCGCTTTAGAGTTTACTCACAAATGTCAGTCTGATTCAGTAAACTATAAATCTATAGGCTATATAATAAACTAAACTCTTGCCCGCGGCTTCGCCCGCGTGATTTCTCACGGGAGCAGTCATTATGTCATTCTCCGTACTTCAAACTATATTTATGCAAAACTTCAAGAAGATTAATTGAGTATATACAGCGTTAAGAGGTAACAAACTTACTTTCGCATTTTTAATATTAGGTTGGGAGATCTTTAGAGATCTCCCTGATTTATTTATTTATTAATGTAATAAATAAACAAATCAGATATAAATAATAAAATCAGATATATATAAATAATAATAAATAATCAAATCTTTGGTTTCATTATAGTTTTTTATAAATTGTGCTATTATAATAAAGAAAAATAGGCCAATCACCTTTTCAATAATGAGAAGGCCAAGCTAGGCCAACTAGAAGTGATTAATTTGTGAATTTTCAAAACCTACTTAAAAATTGACCTTGTTACCATTGACCTTGTTGTTCTTACCGAAATCAAACCAAAGGCCACAAGAATGGTTAACCATTTGAATTATAATTAGGTATACATATCCCCACAAGAATCCAAGAAATATCAAACACGGAACATCTCATAGGTAGTTCGCGAATCGGAAACCGTGTCGTGATTAGGACGGTAAACACCAAACAGATACAGAAAATGAAAGAACGAAGAGCAAGTGAGCTATATTTATACTTTTTAAAAATAAAAATAGTGTTGTCTATCTCCTTTCAGTGAAATTCATCATTGACCAAACAATGAAGAACGTGTCAGGGGAGCGCAAGAAATGCCCCATGTGTACCCGGGACTTTAGCCAGAAGCAGATCCTCAATAAGCACCTGTGGAAGGCCCATGGCTTAGAGGTGAGGTTTCTTTTTGAAAAAACTATTTCTATCTATACAGTTTCTTTTTGAAGAAACTATTTCAGACCCCCACAATGAATTTTGAAGATTCGGCTCTGATGAGCGGCCGCCGGTTGTCAACTCTCTTTGGAAATGCTATTGTTGCCCAGCAGTCGATAAAGGCATTTAGCCATTACCGCATCCAATCCGAAGATATTTCATTATTTTTAGAAGCGACGTTTGGAAGTTCTTTCATGGCGTAAGTTAAGGAAAAACGTAGAGGATGTCAGTATATCATAAAATGAATAAAGAGAAGGTTCTACATTAGAAATTGTGGAGGAACAAGTAAAAACAAGAGTGACACAGAGATACTGTCTACAAACCTTGTCATCTTTTAGGAAGCAAGTAAAGTCTCATTATATTAGTCTTCTTTAATCTATTATATATTTATTCATTGTTCTATAACAACACTTGTCTGTATGTTTATATATTTCTTCTATATCTTTTTATTTTTAATATTTTATTTTTTTGTCTAATTATTTAATACTGTTAAGTTTACTGCACCCTCTTAGTTTACTTGTGTCTCTTTCCATCCAAAGGTTGGCTGGAAGAAATTGCATTAGCGATAAGTCCGCCTTTGCACTCATTATGTTTGAACATCTTGTTGTAAGTGTACTCCTTTGTGAATGGTGCAATAAAGAGTTTATCTATCTATCTATCTACTGTAGCCTATGTATATCGGCTTTTGACACAAACTACAAATTGAAGACCTAACTGTACCAGATAATCGACATTTTCTCGTTGTATCTTTCAGAACTGTGATGAATTATTAAAGGCAGTTAAGTTTATGATAATTTTAGGTGGAAAAGCGGAAAGCCTTCATCTGTCCTCTCTGCGATGAGCGGGTCAGCTACGGCTCACACTTTAGCGCCCACCTCCTCCACACGCACAAGGTGTGCGAGCAGGTGGAACAGTTAGAATTTTACAACATGGATGGTAAGTTCTTCAGATATTAGAGGTACTTTTAGGTATATATATTTTTATCAGCGCTCATGTTTTTTCATACTTTTTGACCGTGTATTTTATGTACTTTGTTTTACTACTAGAAAAATATCCAAAAAGCAAGCCCTTCTGATATATTAGGGACCAACACTGTTTAAATGACTGTTTCTTTCGGCATTTCTACTCAGCAGTAGTCGTTTGGAAATGTCAGAAGTTTGTTGCTAGTAGTAATGGCAGTTACGTTTATGACAATTTTAGTAGTTAATAATATTTTAATTATAAATAATAGTAGTAGTTTGTAGCTTGTGAGAAATAACTATAAATATAAAGATTGACGAGAAAAAGTGCCTATGAAGGTCTAATTTCTGAATAAATGATTTGAATTTGCTATTTTGTCTGTCTGTCTGTACTGTCTGATTTCTGAATAATAGTTTGACTTTTTACACACTTTTCGCAGATTTCCTCCTGTTCAAAAGCGCCATTCAAGAGGAGACGAAGTACCGCTTCAGGAAGACGACGGCGAGCAAACAGACAATAGAGGGAGTCCGTTCCCACTACATGTGCAGCCAATCTGGAGTCTATGTCTACCAGGTATTCTTTTAATCCCTCATTCTCTGAACCGAGAGGTCCCGGGTTCGAACCCCGGTCGGGTCGTGATGGAAAATGATATTTTTCTTATTGGTCCGGATCTTGGATGTTTATCTATATATGTGTTATTAAAATATAGTACCGTTGAGTTAGTATCCCATAACACAAGTCTCGAACTTTGGGGCTAGCTCAATCTGTGTGATTTATCCTTATATATTTATATTTATTTATATTTTTCACACGAAAGACACACAGATATACTTTCACATGTATAATATTAGATATCCATGAGTTATTATAATAATTACATCAATGTTTTAGGGTAAAGGCAAGCGTCCGGCGCCAGAGCGCCAAATCTACAAGACTGGCAAGGCTTGCCCGGCGCACATGATCGTGACGGAGACCTTGGACAGAGTACTTGTAACCTTCTACAAGACTCATGTTGGACATGGCCGTGAGTCTATCTATAGAATTTTAAACCATAGATTTCGGGGCCGCTCAGACGAACATAATTTAAACTTCTACATGTGTGATCTGATTGAGTTATTTTCGAAATTATTCAGCGGTTTTGCGGCGATAGCAGTTACGCTTACAATTAATAGAACAAAATAACCTTTCGCAGTTCTAATATTAGTATATTGAACTATATGGTTGGATTAATATTGAATTGAAACCTAAACATGACCAGAAATGCCATCTAGCAACAGTCAACAGTACATTAACCTACCCATATTCATTGCAAACTCGCACCGCTGCTATTACCGCGTCATAGAGAATCATAACTTGATGTGCTGTTGACTGTACACGTTGATCCATTCAGATGTTTCGGTTCATTCATCTGGTTTTTAGACACACGAGTAGAATATTGAACGCTACAGGGCATTTTGTATTTATTATTTTTATTTTAACATGTTCAAGGAGAACCAATAGCTTGCATTCTTAAAAACTAGATATATAGGTACATATCAATGGGTTGCAAGAATCCAATTATAGGTTCCAGCTGGTAATTACAGAAATACTTAGATAAAAACAAATTGAGAGCAACACGCAACAAAGTACCTAATACACATAATCAAGATATAAACACCACAAAACTTAATTTCGAAAGAACACACTACATTTGAACATATCAATATCGAAATTACTAACAAGATCGCTAAAACTCCCCGAGGCACAGCCGCCTGACATATTCCACACAACAGCATGCCCGTATTACGAGCCGCGGGAGCCGAAGAAGGTGAAAACGGAGAATCAGACCAGCGACTGCGACGGCGCGGACGGCGGCCACGCCTGGGTCTGCGACACGTGCGGGCTGCGCTTCGTCAGCGGCTCCAAGTTCAACCTGCACGTGGCCGGCCACGGCCTCGGCCTGCTCCCCTGCCAGTACTGCGGGGAGGTGGGTGCTTTGTCTTGTAGGAACAGTCCTATCATCATCGATTCATTTAAAACTTTGTTCTTGTCGGTGGAGCATTTTCCATCTAATTCTGTCCTCAGCCATCGATTTCACCTCCCTATACGACACGAGCTCTGCCTTCTCTTTTATTACATCTAGGAATGCCCTTGTTGCCTTTCCTTTTCCACTTCTTGCTTCGATTTTTCCTTCAATGTGATATTTCCCCTTCTTGTCTCTATTGCTTTCAATAATGTTCTTCTCCCTTTGATCTTGTCTAGTACTTCTTCATTTGTTGTTCCTATATGTCCTGTACAATCCTAACTAATATTATGAACTAGCTCTTCGCCCGTGTGAATTTCTCACGGGAACAATTGTTTTTCCGGGAGTACCCTATGTCCTTCTCCATACTTCAAACTACATGTATGCAAAATTTCAAAGAGTCTCGTCTAGATTAATAAGTTTTTACACAAGATTTTATTATCAAATTCAAATTCAAATCATTTATTCGGAAATTAGACCTTCACAGGCACTTTTTCACGTCAATTTTTTTATTAAATAGTTATTTCTCACAAGCTACAAACTACTGGCATTTCGGAACGACCACTGCTAAGAAGAAATGCCGAAAAAAACTCATTTGAACAGTGTTGGTCCCTATCATGCCAGAAGGGCTAATATATCAAATGTCGATGTCAGGGAGATCTTATTGCATTCAATGTGTGACAAAAATATATCATGTCCGTGCAGTCAACGGTTTAGGTGTTACCGCCGACGATCATTTTTATCATAATAATGCTTTGTGATCCGAACTTAACGCGTGTACAAAATTTCAGCTCAATCGGTTGAAGATATCTGCTTCAAAATTGAGTTACAAGATTCCACCCGTTACATTACATACAGTGCAAGTTATAAAAGTTGTAAAAAATATGCTTTCTTTTTGCAGGATTTCAGAGACATTGAAGCCTGGACAGAACATATACAAACACAGCACAACGCTGGATCTTCATATGAATATAACAATTACAATGTCATTTAAGAATAATCAATGTGTGACCGCGTTTTGTTGACCTACCGCAGGTTGTAGTGGTGTTGCAAAATATGGTGCATACAAATCGATATCTGTTATAAAACTTTAAGTAAGTTTTATAAAAATTAAAAATTTAGTAAAATTATCAATTGTTTCCATAATGTAATATTTTTATTTGATTTCGTGAACAATAAGTCCGCATCTGTTTTGAATTTTAAAGAATCGTATTGTTTTTGTTCTATGTTTATGGTAATAAAGTTTTGTTGTTACTTATAGTCTATTATTTCATATAACTTAGGTAAAAACAAGCATGCAGGTTGCTTGATGGTAAGCAAACACCATCCAGTAATGCAATCCGAGCAGCGTCCGACACGCTCCGTTGCGTCGACGCGGCGCGTTACCGCTCTGTTGTTTTACGTAGCTTTCGACATTTCAACGTACGTTGAAACTCCATAAAACTTCTGGGGTGTTTTGCCCTAAGGTATTTTTGTCTTAGTGTTGAAATTTTCCACATCGTCACTTCATTCCCATGATAACAATGTATGCTTTTTATTTAAGTATTTAGTTTCACCTGTTCCGATGTTTAACTGTATGTCTGTATTTGTAATGAAATCTTGCAATTGAAACCTACTGTTATCACCACCTGAAGTTATTAGATTAAGATATTTGCATTTCACTTTACAAACTCACAGACAAGCACTCGCACACAATTTTTTACTAATTCTCTGTACTAAGGTGCAGAAAGTTTCGCTGAGTTATGGCCTTTTTGCCTTATTGCAGCACACCAATTTGTTTAATTTTATATTTTCATTATAGTTAAGATTTGTCTATTAATTTTTTGGTGTGTGTGGCAAATCAAATTAACGAATATAAGCTTGACTGCGACGAAAGTTTTCCTGACAACAATAAAATCAAATAAGTTTTTGTAAAAAACTTAACTTTGTACTTGATTCCACTTATAATATGATTAATCATTAATTAGGTATATATATATATATCTATACAACAGACAAACACATTTAACAGACAAGTTTTAGTCAGTTTTATTATTATTACGTGAGGAATATATAATGGTAAGTACCTAATTTGGAATAACTTAATACCTATTATGGATATCGCCTTGACCATTCACTACAGAAATTAAAATACGATATATAGAAATGGTATCTGCTATGTTTTTTTGGAAATCTATAAGGTTTTGGGCAGGTAGTTCCACCGTGAATGAGACCAATCCATAACCAGAACCACCCGTTGATGTACAGTCAACTGCACATCAGGTTAAGTCGTTTTTGAAACATTCACTTCAATTTTGTCTCAAACTCATCAAAAATTTATTGTGCTCGGCGAGGCTTAAGTTCGCGGTGAACAGCAGAGTCAACAGTAGAATAATCAAAATCATGAACTAACAAAGTAAGGCATGTGCGTATGTACAGTCAACAGCACGTCAAGTCACCCCACATGAACCTCTATGGCGCGATAATAGCGGCGAGTTTAGGTTGATGTACTGATGACTATACAAGTGCAACCTACCCACTGCTCCAATGAAAATCTGAGCCAAGTACATACAGGACGCTTCCATATTTTAAGAATTCTATGGCCATCAAAATCCTCTATATGACGGTAATAGGGACACTTTGGAATGAGTTTGGGCAGGATATGCTGTTCGACTGAACAATCAATCGATGTCTTGAATATTTTAGAGAGCTGTCCCTTTCAACAATGTTATCGTCACCGGCAGGCTTCGAAGGCTGCTATTAATATTAAGGGCTTAACATCCTCATAATAGTGTATAAGCTGTGAGTGTAAGTGACTGTAGGTATAAGTATAGTATCAGGGTTTATTTCGCTGCACTTTTATGAATAAACTAGCTATTGCCCACGACTTCGTCCGCGTTTAATTCTTGCGTCCGCTAATAAATTGTTATTATCAATATCTCTGGTTCTAAACAATACATCGCGATGAAACCTATATAAGATTTTAAGTTAGACCATCCGCTAAATAAATGAGAAAACCGCATCAAATTCCATCCAGTATTTTTTACGTTTCGCCCATGCAAACATAGCCTACTTACAGTTTTATTATATGTATAGATTGATATAGATAAATAAATAAATAAATATATTACGACAAATCACACAGATTGAGCTAGCCCCAAAGTTAGTTCGACACTTGTATTATGGGATATTAACTCAACGATACTAAATTCTATAACAAATACATATATAGATAAACAGAAAAAGATCATTTTCCATCATGATCCGACCGGGGATCGAACCCGTGACCTCTCGGTTCAGAGGCAAGCACTTTTCCACTGCGCCACCGAGGTCGTCAATATAGAGAGTAGATAGTGTTCGATGGATTTTGATGATGACACGTTTTGATGGAAATCTATGTCTAAAAGTATAAAAAATGTTATTAGATATAAATATTTCAATTGTTTCTTTACTTGAGCAAGCAAACGGGCATACGGCCCGATGGGAAGTGATCACCACAGCTTATAAACGTCTGCAACACCAGGGCTGTAACACGCGCGTTGCCAGCCCTTGATAAATCTTTTTATGCCCTTTTTAAAGAACTCCATGTGGTAGACCCAATGCACCTAGCATTTTAATTATTTCTTTGATATTTTCAACTTTACAATAAGCGTTCCTGAAAAAGAGTCTTGACAGACGTATAGACAAACAGACGGGCAAAGAAGATCTTATTTTTGTATGGTATTTTGTAAAGATGCCGATTTTACCGCAATGTAAATATGTGGGTCAGTTTGATCGGTTAGTATCCGCGTATCGCCTGAACTAGGTCGTCCCATTTGGAAGATGGATTCGATTGTCGAAATAGATTACACTATTTAAAATTGATAAAAATCCAAGTTTGTTTTTTTTATGTTCGTAGTGGAGATGATAATCTACGTATTACGATGTAAAATATTGTAATGACTTAAAACACCGTTGCACTGTACATATATTTAACGTTTTACATTACAGTCAGCAATGTAGTAATTATTACTTTATGTACTTGTGTTCTATGTAAAATGGTTACCTATGTTAAATAAACATTTTTTCTTTCTTCCTTTTTTTCTTTAATATTCGTAAATTAAACAATAAAAACGCTAGTTTGAACCTTATAAAGAATACAGACAGACTGACAATGAAATCGGATGTCCGGTGATAGAAATTGAAATTTTGAATTGAATCTAGGAATATAATTTTCTTGTCATAAATAGACAATATCAACTCCGTCACGATGGGGACGTGCCTGAAGGAACACCAATCAAACACTCTATTAAGTCCATAGTTACTTAGTGCGTGTTTACCTATCTATACTAAACTCTAATAATTACGTCGTCGTTACAAAGCTAAATTTATTTATCATTTAACTAGACAGCCATGCCACCGCACCCTAACATGGCGGAGACAGCTAACCATAAACTACGCGTTCCAATTTCAAACTCATTCCGCACTGCTGCGATGACGTCACGCACCCTCCGAACTGACATAAATGACGTTCCAAATACAAAATATTGCGCTTCGTCCATCGTCTAGACACGAATAAATTGTCATTTGACACCATTCCGCGTTCTTTTTACGATTTATAAGAACAATGGAACGCTTTGAACGCTTGTCTACGGACTTAGGCGGGAAATGGCGCCATTTTCCGACATTTTTTGCTAAATCATTGTTGTCCTTTGCTTACATTTTATATTTAAATTTGTATTTATCTTTAAGTATATAAAGCATTTACATACCGGCTTATAAAGCTTCCGGCTTTAGTCACAAAAGCGAATACATGGACCGTTTGGAGAAATTTAATATGACATCTCTGACTGAAATGCGAAAGTTTGTGAGGATGTTTGTTACTCTTTCACGCAAAATCTATTGGACAGATTGTCAAGAAATTTGCTACACGGGTAGAATATAACCTGGAACACATAGGGTACTTTTTATACCGAAATTCCCACGAGAGCGAAGCCCCGAGGCGCAGCTATGCATTCTAGCATACTAGAATGAAATGTTATAGTAAGTTTATATCATGTAAGCTGTTGGTGTACCTAATATATAAATAAATAAATAAATAAATTAAACATTATGAATGATTTAATTAAAATGATTTAATTTCGATATTTGTTTCATTGTGACTCTGAGCGACCTATTTTGGTATTTAGGTCAGGAATTCAGGATGATCACGCAACAGGTCGTTTGTTTAATATACGAGGGTTCTCCGCGAACGTGAGAATTTCCATTGAAATAAAAAGGAAAAAGCTAAGTAAAAAGTAATTTTGAAGAGGAATATTCTTTATTTTTAATGGCGTATAAGTTTAATTCTATACGTCTTTTATTTTGAATTGAACGAATTTCTAACGAACTATTGTAGATTTATACGCTGTCGACTGTACTATATCTTCGTATAGGTACATCAAAGGCAGATACATCGAATTGAGAGCAGTATCGTCGACAATCGAGATAAACCCATCAATACTATGTGTTTGTGTGTGTTGTGTCGCTGTACGCGCAGTGGTGTGCGTGCGGTAAAAGGATTTGTGTGTCGCGCGTCGATATACGACTGGATGTGATTCAAAACAAGCTGAAAGCTTCACAGACTAAATAACAAGCCTTTGCCTTTGACAATAATATCTGGTTTTACATAGAAGACCTTCAAGAAAAGATTCTACGACTTCTTGAATGGGAGGCAAGGCTCCCCTACGATGCGCCAGGCGCCGGGCAATGCAATTGTTTCAAGGCAGGCAGTGATCACACATCTAGTGACATGTTTGCTCGTTCGCCGCCATATTCCATTAAAAAACGACACTTTTAAAACTGGTTTTGTTATACATGTGACCTATTAAAAAACGCTGTCTTCCGGCAGGGATTCCCACTCGATTCAAAAAAAAAATTCATCTCATTCGTATTTTCAAGAAAATATCAACTTAAAGCCCTTAGGACGTTTTAATCCCATCCCAACTAATATTATAAATGCGAAAGTCAGTTTGTTTGTTTGTTCACGCGTTTCCTCCTCTTCATGCATTATATACTAGACCGATTGTTATGAAATTTAGTACACTGGTATAAAATAACCTGAAATAACACATATGGTACTTTTTATACCGAAATTCCCACGGGAGCGAAGCCCCGGGGCGTAGCTAGTATTTCATAAAAGTAGTCTTCGCCTTTGTTCTTTTAGGCTTTCGAATTTCGCGACTTGTGACCTAAGGGATGCAGATGTTATGAGAATAAAAAGTAAACAGTAACAGCTAGTTGAAGATTACACATCAGCGTCAACTTCGGCGTAAGCAGACTGATGCGATGTGGATGCGATCAATGATTCAGGCTTTTCCATTTCCCTACCTCAACATCAGCTGCTCCTATAGGGGTTGCCAACCCATAATATTAGAAGATATCCTAATAATTATGTTTTAATATGGTAAAATAGGAGGCTTTGCCCAGCAGTGGGGAACATAAATACTAGAAAAAAACAAAGGAGCCGAAAGAGAAACTACTATATTTTATCGGCATAGCAAACACAATAAAATGTCTAGGAATATGCTTTAATATTTATGAAATAATAATGTACTCTTAAGTAATATTTTTTATTAATTAAAATAAAATAAATAAAAATAAATATAAAGTAAGTTCTAGACCCCCAAAGTAAGTTCTAGACTTGAATTCCCTAAAATTATATTACCTATCTACCTATTAATACTCTAATACCTATAATTTCGTGGCTACTGAATCCCTAAATATATATATCCATTATTTATTAGTATTATTTAAGAGCCATTTACCTATATCTCAGTATTTGGCTAAGGCCTCTCTCTCTCTCTCTGTCACGACGCTCGATCCAGTGCTATATAGCGCCATCCTAGGTAGAACTTCAGTTCATCACTTACAATCACAATACACATATTTAGTCGAAAAATAATTTGCAACCCTAATTTCAATCGCTTAATGTTGGTGTTGGCTTCGTTGCGCGAAATCGCGGCAAACTAGGCCGCAAGCACAGCGCGTGATCGGCTGAAATAGTCACAGATATCATAAATTACAACGTAATCCTACTATTATCATAAATGCGAAAGTTTGTGAGAATGTATGTATGTATGTTTATTACTCTTTCACGGAAAATCTACTTGACTGATTGTTATGTAATTTTATACACGGGAATATTGAGGAATAACATACAGTAAACTCAACGGGTACCTACTTTTTATCCCGAAACTCGCACGGGATCGAAGCCTCGGGACGCAACGTTTTCTTATAACTGTGGAAATACTGTAGTTACACATACAACTGCTTTTTTTTTCTCAAGAAAGAGAATAAAAGCAGTTTTAACGAACTGAATTTGCAATATAATAATACGCAATACAAAATACGCTTTGACATAAGTCCTTTTAATATTCACTTTTGGATTTTCCTTTGATTTCCCATGACATCAGATTGTTTCTAGTTTTGGAAATCAATTTTTAGACTAATATCTCTATTTGCACATGTAGGTAGAACCTAATTGATGTTATTACAAATTTTCGTTTGTGTATACAACTCCAGTGGCAAGCTGTATGCGAGATACAGGCCGATGACATCTAGCTCGATGATGGCCTGTTACAGGATCAAGAATGGTTGATAAATGATAACGCAATGTTGCCAACCAACAGGAGACAGCGCACTAATTTTCTTCACTTTCTTGACACGACACGTACACGATTACGATGGTAGGTATAGGTACAAACTCAAATGGCACGAGTAGGATTGGAAACTGTGACTTCGGTTTGTCGTCCTAATCTCTAGACCACTGGAGCTTCAAATTGGTTTCCCAGTAAGTAGTTAGGTATATCTGAAAAATAACACTTTCCGCAACCCAATCGACCCAGTTTCTTGTCGAGTGATAAAACACTCGTTCAATAATAATAAAAGAGTAACGACGTCACTAAAAGGGCTTGTTTCAGTTGCTTGATAAATAGGACATGAATAACGGGTACCTAATTTGTGAGTAAAGAGAATACACGTAATTACAAAGTATATTTTATATGTTTACTAATGACCCGCTCCGGCTTAGCACGGGTGCAATATTTTGCACATATAAAGCTTCCTCTTGAATCACATTTATGTGTTTAAACCCACATCGATAGACAGAAAGGGAAATGCGGCCAGCTCCACACTGTCGCCGAACTCGGACACGTGCCGACGCGAATGCGTGAATTGCGTAGTTAGTATGAGTGTTTTTATTTACCCCAATGAAAAACCAGCAATGTATACCGAATCCTTATGTAGTGCACATAAATTATTTAATAAATAATAATCCTTATCGTACCTTTCTAATGGTTAAACACTAGTGTCAGATTTTATTCAAGTCGCCTAAACGCATCTGGCATATACGACTACTTACCGCCATCTAGTGTCAGGTAGTCGCATACTAGAAAATTAAACTATCAAGCAGTGTGCAGGTTTCCCCACGATGTTTTCCTTCACCGGAAGCAAGTGGTGGTCTTTGAAAACTACTATATTGAGTCAGATTGGTATACAAACTATTGTGGCACGAGTAGGATTCGAACCTGAGAGACCTTTTAATCTACAAGCGGGCGTTAAGCAATACACCACCCCCACTTCAAAAAAATAATTTACACCAATGTTTTTTTGTCACTGAAATCGTGTTTAATCAACGGATCATACAGAATTTAGATTTTAAAAAAGACAAAGACCCTTACACCTGCCTCGCTCCATTTAATTGGCGCGCAGGTCAAGTACCCCTCGACCTCGTCTGTGGGCATTGTCTCTGGTTTGATCGCGCCGTTTTGACGGTTCGTTTTTCAATTATTTTTCGCGCCTAATTTAGCATTTCTCTAGCGCGCGTTGTGAACTGCAAAACTGAGTTTAATGAATCTTCTATCGGGTGTGTTAATGCTAACACTAGTGCCAGATTTTATTCAAATCGCCTAAAGGCATCTGACATGGCTTTTAGAATACACCGTCTAGTGGACACTAGTGAATTTTGACATAAATAAAGTGAACCTACAAGGGTTTCGTTTTTTTTTCCTTTTGAGGTATGGAACCCTAAACCCGAAGAAAATAGTTCTTCTCTCACAATTTCTCAAACTTATTTGGAGACGGATTTTTGATGAAAGAAATAAAACACTAAGCGAAAATATAATTTATTGTCATATCACATTTGAATAAAATACTTCTTAACTTGCTTACAACTAAATCTAAAATAGTGAGTCGCGAATAATATATATTTTATTTCAATATTAATCATAGAGGCTGTGTGGAATTGTGTCCTCAAAAGTATAATATAATCGAAAACAGAGATTTTAATTTGTTTAAATACTACTAATGTTTTCGATTACAATTTATTTCTCATTTTAAGCGCCACCCAGCTCTATTGTAGTCCTTACCGCATACATTGATTATTAGAAACTAAAAATATTTATGTTTTGGTTGCTTTGTGAGTTTCTCATTTGTCATAAAACAATAAAAAAAAGTCGAAGATAAAAATACATTTAAATAATAAAATGTTCAATGTTTAACATAGCTTAATATTAAACAATAAAATATAATCATGTACAGTCAAGAACAGATAAAACTAGCAGACGACCTACGCACGTCATAAGGATAAACAAGTTTATTTGTTAGACAAATTAAAAAACTCCCGACTTTCAATATTAATTTCGCTACAACTTTTGAACGGCTGAACCGATTTTGATCAGAATTATCTAAGAACCACCGCATAAAAATTAGCTATCAAATAAAAAAAACCGCATCCAAATCGGTTCACCCGTTGATGAGCTACGGTGCCACGTACACAGACAGACATACACACTTAGCGGTGAAACTTATAACACCTTTTGCGTCGGGGGTTAAAAATGATGACCTAACTTCGGCGTGTGGTTTCCGCCCTAGAAATTAACCACTACATATCCTCCCGTGGATATCATACAATGCAACAAAGATATAAAAAAGACTTAACATCTGAGAGACAATAAAAGCATTCCCAAAGGGGGTTCATGTCGGGTTGGCGGCCGGGCGTAAAACCACAGCCGAATCACATTTCCAAATCAACATTAAGGTTTGAGTCCCGCGTCGAGATTCAGGCGTCACAGACGCGAATATAACCGAAATCATAGAGATTTAGGAAGTTAGGTCACTTCCTAAAACGAGCGTGTCAGGTATATCTGCCCCAGATTGTGTCAGGTATATCTGCCCCAGATTGTGTCAGGTATATCTGCCCCAGATTGTACAGTCAACAGCACATCAAGTTACCCTGCATGAAACTCCATGGCGCGGTAATAGCGGCGAGACTGCATTTGGGTAAGTTGATGTGCTGCTCACTGTACCTACACAAAACAAAAAGATGATTTAAACGCGCTTGTTGAGTAATATAAATTTGGAGTACTATCAAATTATGATTAATTAGTAATCAATACTAGCAAGGCCACAATTAAGTATTGATACGTCGTTTGTTACTTACCTTTACTTCCAGTGGCGTAGCTATCGGAGGGCTAGGCGGGTGCCCCGGTGACCTGCAGGCCTACCATCAACTTTTACAGAACGATTCCAATGCAACTCAGTTCAATTTAGAAACCTAAAATTAATCGCATTCATACTAAAAATTAACTCGATGGTACGAATTTGCGATGCGGTTCAGTTTAGGTCGCAAAGTGGATCGCGTTAAGAGATGATGGTAACCCCCCTGAGCTCAGAGAGCTCAGTCTACAAACTATAAATTTCTCCCAATTTACTTTCTTTCATTTCGAGTGTGTTTGTGATTGCCATTAGTGTCAGATATTACCCACGTCACCTATAGACATCTGGCATGACTTTTACGGCTACCTACCGCGTCTAGTGGCGAAAAATCGCACATACATCAGTGAACTAAACTTCCAATATTTAAATATAGTTTTAACTACATTTATTAATATTTTTACTTTTACTCATAATCTGGATTACGACGAATCTGGACTATGTCGAATGCAGTACAAACAAAATTTTAATAGTATAGTTGGGGCCCTAGTTTGTTACTTCGCCCAGGGCTTTTACATACCTAGCCACGTGGCTGCTTACCTCATTTTGTCTGAATGTGAGTAAGTAAAGAAGCTAGCCAGCAATACAAAATTAGTGGCAAAATAGGATATGATTTTAATTGATTTTTCATAATTATCTATACTAGATACGCTCAAATGTATTTTTCTACAATCACGATGACAAAACTGCAAATTACAGTATACATATGTCATTTACTATTTACATTATATATTATTTGGTCCACTTCACAGAAGATTTAGATTAGTCGCGTTACATACAAAATATAAAAATATTCATAAGAGCCATTTTTAATATTACTAGGTATATTTTAAAACTATTAATTAATTGATACAATTATATCTATGATACACGGAATAACGGTCAATGACCCTGAAAAAGAACATGTTGTCGTCTCGCTCTCATAATTTTGTAGCCGTAATTGGAAGGAATATTGGACGTACAAAGATGCGATTCGGTGTGAAAGTTCTTTATGGCAGTTTAAGAATTTTACTCGCGTTCGAGGTCACGGGCAAAGGCTAGCTATTATACAGGGTGTATCATAAACCCCGTGCACATTCGAAACGGGGGGGATAGGGATCTCCCTATCCCCCCGTTTCGATTTTTTTGATATTTACCTAGGTAGATCCTAGGTATCTACCTAGGTAGATCCTAGGTATCTACCTAGGTAGATCCTAGGTATCTACCTAGGTAGATCCTGTTTCCAGTAAATATCAACACTTCCAAAAAGGGGGAAAAAACTATGAAAATGTAATCTTGATGTTCCTTTTGCACTACACACACACACACACATAGACAAAACTGACATTATTCCACCTTCATGATGAACGGCTAATATCTACAGTTCACAGCCGATTTTATAATTATTATCTTAATATAAAAAACTTAGAAATGTCTTCTCTTGAAATGTCTCCCTCAATCTTATTTACTTGAAACTTCGCTTATCAATGGAGTGGTTTGCCATTGAATAACCGAAATCATAGAGATTTAGGAAGTTAGGTCACTTCCTAAAACGAGCGTGTCAGGTATATCTGCCCCAGATTGTACAGTCAACAGCACATCAAGTTACCCTGCATGAAACTCCATGGCGCGGTAATAGCGGCGAGATTGCATTTGGGTAAGTTGATGTGCTGCTCACTGTACCTACACAAAACAAAAAGATGATTTAAACGCGCTTGTTGAGTAATATAAATTTGGAGTACTATCAAATTATGATTAATTAGTAATCAATACTAGCAAGGCCACAATTAAGTATTGATACGCGTTTGTTACTTACCTTAGAAATGTCTTCTCTTGGAATGTCTCCCTCAATCTTATTTACGTGAAACTTCGCATAGAGAATCTACCCAAAGTACCTCATCTCACAGTTTCGTATGTGCACGGGTTTTACTTAGAAATCACATTCATAACAGTAGCGACAGTAAATAACAAATACGGGTCATTGAACGCGTTTCCTCTTGCTTTAAAACTGTGTATTACAATTTCGGCATAAAAATATAGATAAATTTAATGCAAATATATCACAAAATACTTTTGATTGGTATATCATAACATTTTCACACCAAACAAACTTACAAGTTTACAAATGTTTTGACGTGACAACGTCTTAAATTAGGTTGCGGCTGGGAGTCACTTATGAAAAAGTGTAACGCCCGGTAACGTTACGATGAGTCACCGAACGAGAGAGAGGCCCGCCGAATGCCTTGCGTCTCTCTCCCACTCAACTATGATCGGTCTGCCGCGCGCGTAAAAAGACGTTGTCACGTAAAATCTTCGCCCGTAAAACCGACTTTACAGGCAACCATTTTTATCATCAGTTGTATTCCTCATGGTCGTGGCTATCAAATGGAATACGGCACACGTAACTACTTTCTTGGCAATATCAATGGAGTGGTTTGCCATTGCCTTCTCCGCTTCACGCACTAGAAGATAAATTATCGACGTAGTGCAGGTTTCCACACGATGTTTTCCTTCACCGGAAGCAAGTGGTGGTCGATGAAAACTACTATACATGAGACAGATTGGTATACAAACTCATGTGGCACGAGTACGATTCGAACCTGGACCTTTCGATCCACAGGCGGGCGTCTTAACCATTACACCACCACCGCTTCACTGATTTTTCATTGCGGTAAATAGACTAAGCAATGTTGATGCAATCGCGCCGATATGTCCGCTTTCGGCGACAGCGTGAAGCCGGCATTACGAAATTAGTTTCGACCTGTAACCTTTTTCATGGCTGTCAGATAATATTCTTAATATCCATTAACATGCAGAGAAGTAGGTTGAAAGGTAATATTTCTTACTAGTGTAAACAATAACTATGATTATAAAGCCGTTGATGTAACGGACTTGAGGCCCCGAACAAGGATCGTCGGGCTCAGATCCTTTGTGAACTCGTCTAATATCTGCAACAAACAATTATTTGTTAGACAAATAAAAAACTCCCGACTTTCAATATTAATTTCGCTACAACTTTTGAAATGCTGAACCGATTTTTATGAAACATGGCTAACAACACTCGGGATAAAATTATCTATGACACAAAAAAAATAAACTAAACGAAAATCGGTTCATCCGTTTGGGAGCTACGATGTCACAGACTGACACGTTAAACTTATAACACCCCTCTTTTTGCATCGGGGGGTTAAAAACGATGACTGTTATCATATATAAAAAAAAAAATCTCACTATTCAAGTCGACTAAAGGCATCTAACATGACTTCTCGATTACGAGTCGAGTCTAGTTAGACATGACAGGTAACCGTCTAACTAGACCAGCAAGCCAATTCTGCTATTTTATTTTTAGCCGAAACGGATCTGAAACGCATTGATGACAACTTTTGGTATTCTACTAACAATTTGTCAAAACGAAGCCGTAACGCTTTGGTTACGCAGCCGAAACGGTTTGGTTGTCGTATTCTGCTAAAGGACACGTAACCTTCCGTTTGCCGATCGGGTATTATTTCGTATTCTGATAAGTTTTTGACAGTTGGTACGGCCGAAACGCAACGGTTCTGCGTTGGTTGAATTGTCAAAAGTTGCGGTTTTGCATCGGCAGCAAATGTGTAGCTTTTGCGAATTTTTTGCGATTAAGTTGTGATAAAATTTTAAGGTAGGTAATTCCTTGATTATAAATTACCTTTTCGGGTGTTTATTGTTGACTAAATATTTTTGTTGAGTCAAAATTCATTGTTATTTCATTGGTTTACCTGACAGTTTTTTTTTTTATCATAAACATACTCATACCTTCTTACGTATTATTCTTGCAGAAATAATGAGCTCATATTTAGCTTGGGATATAATGTTGAGAGCGCAGCTTCAGGACATTGCCTATAGCCCAAACCTCTTTGAATGAACAGAGATCCGTCTCAGCAGTAGAACGTATGAATGTGTTGTGACTAACTATATTTTATAATAATAAAAAAAAACTTACTTTGTTAAAAATTTTCGCTTGCCGCTTCGTGAATTCAAAACAAACCGCAAAACAAACTTGATACTTGTCAATGTCAACTTCGAACTAAGCGTAACCTTTTTAAACACTGAGCAAAATACTCATACAGCCAAAAATCTTGGAAATTTATTACAAAAGCAGCAATGTACGCGCAACTGTTTTTTTTTTTAGTTGCAACACCGTAACCCTTTCCTAAGCGACTCTATAACCAACCGCTTCCGTCAACTTAAAGTTACTGGAATACCGTTTGACATTACAAACGTAACTGTAACCAAGGCGAAACGGAGCCGATCTGTTTCGGTTAACAAATAGCAGATTTTGGCCAGCAGTAAACTCAAACTGTTAATGACTAGTGTTAATACTATGGACAATACAATTTTATTTTTATTTTGAATACCTTCAAATACTGTTGACAGATGGCGTCGTCGGCGGCGGAGGGCGCGGCGGCCAGCGCGGGCGGCGGCGGCAGCTGCACGAACGTCACCGCCGCGCCCTCCGCGCAGCGGCGCGATATTATATTGTTCACGCTGAAAATTATCGTCGCGGTCACCACTTTCATTTGCGAATTATTATAAAAATATAGATAAATATAGATAATATGTTGGCCTCCTATTACATTTCACACGTTACACCTGCATATATCATATGTGTATCTGTCCCTACAATTATAAATTGTGTCTATCATGATTTTTAGTATCAATAAGGTAGATGATGAGGTATGAATATTGATGAAATTGTGTTTAAATCTAGATAAAATTTGTATATTTCATTTAAGAACATTATGATAATTCACTGTAATCACGTATATCCCGGGAACTACTGGACGGATTAAAATGGAATTGTTACCCAGATAGATTAAACTTAGAATAGGTTAATATTTTCTATTTCGAGCTTCCGACGGGAGCGAAGCCCCAAGTCGATATTAGTTCAATAAATAAGGTTTTTTTACGAAGATTATATTATCATTATATCCGTGCAGTAAATCGTTGACGGAAGCCGTTGCTGGACGCACGATCAGGTCATACTTATCATTAACGCATTGTCATCCAAACAAACACCACCATCCAAACAAATGTGTACAAAATTTCAGCTCAATCGGTTGAAAATGTGTGCTTCAAAATTGAGTTACAGATATTCCGGGCGAACATACATACATACTTACATATATTGCAAGTTAAATAACAACTTGTAAAAATAGGCCAAGTATCACTCACGTTTGCAGATAACTAAGCGAGACACGCTGATAAATACTGTTTTGGTCTGAGTCGAGGTCACTCGACCACCGCGCGGAGTTTTCTAACGACGGCCATTCTGTCACCTGAAACAAAATATTAAGAGTTTGTTTCACCGCTTGCTAAACTAAACCTTACTTAGGAATCACATTATTTATTGGTGAAAGCAGCATGAAAATCCGTGCAGTAGTTTTTGAGTTTATCGCGTACAGACAGAAAGACGTGTTTTGTAATATGTAAGGATGATCTTATAAAATGTTATTCTTGTGACTTAATCTAGGCGAATCTAGGGTACAAAAAGTTAACCGTGGAACACCTAGGTGAACCAGGTGTTTGGTCATCCACGGGTCAAAAAGGCCAGTTGCGATGTTTGTATCGAACAATTAATAGCATCACATGACGGCACACGTGGTAGACGGCACAGTGTACTCACGCTGTGGATGGTGGCGTTGATCCTGAGCAAGCTGAGCAGCTCAGCCAGCCGCTCGGGCAGCGGCCGGGCGTCGCCGCCGGCGCCCGCCGTCACGGCGCGACCGGCTTCTGAAACAATACTCAAGTCACCTTGCTTAAATGTTACATATCATACAGACCCTATCCCGATCAGAAAGTCTGAGTAGCAATCGTCCAACAATGCGAAACGTCCAATGAGCAATCTGCCCAGCTAGCTAATCGGCCACGCAGCAAAACGTCTACCTATGAAAAGTCTATATAACAAAACGTCTATTTAGGAAATCGACAGTTTTTCATTATGTACACTTATGAACATAATTGCTAGTAAAAGTCTAAAAAAAAAACAATATTTTTCATTTGAAATAAAATAAACTTCTTTGACACAACAAACACTAGCGGTCCAAACCGGCTTCGCTCGGGTTACAACATAATAAACTATACACCTAAGCCTTAGGAATCACACTATCAATTACAAAAAAACCGTGTTCACTTTATGATTGATAAACTACAAACTACAAGCAAACCGTAACGGAAAAAACGCAAATTAGACAACTATACAGACAGACTCACCGTGTATAGTAGTGTGTGACGTCACAGGCGCAGTGGTTACCGCATGCACCCTCAGCTTCAAGTGTTGCCAGCCCCTGGCTGAGCGGACCACGGCCGCCAACTGGAGGGCGAAAAGCGCGCGAACCGTGAACGGTTCCTCACGGGACGGACGTAACACTTCTACCAACCACACGTCTATATATTTGAGTGTTGGTGATTTTCTGCGACAGATAAATAAATCTATTTTACAAAAATAAATAATAAACACGAACGTCACTAAATAAACTTATGTTTTATTTAAAGAATTTCACTAATTAACGCGTGTTTAAAATTCATTAATAAATAACAAATAAATATATTAGGACAAATCACACAGATTGCGCTATCCCCAAAGTAAGTTCGAGACTTGTGTTATGGGATACTAACTCAACGATACTATATTTTATAACAAATACATATATAGATAAACATCCAAGACCCGGGCCAACCAGAAAAATAAAATTTTCCATCAACCTTGAATAAAATAGAATATATGTGTATAAGGTTCCTTTTATTTTTCATCCAATGTTGAGCAGTGTGTTGGACGGCAGATTGAATGTCGAATATCACTGTCAAAGAGCGACCACTTGTCATTATCTTATTGTAACTCATGACTCCTTTGTAAATGGTGCAATAAAGAGTTCACACATCTATCTATCTAAATAGTTGGAAAAGTCATGTCAGATGCCTTAAAGCGACTAAAATATAATCTGCCACCAATGTTAACCAAAAAAACACACTGGATTAAAAAAATATATGTTTAATTCCAGATAAGCATGGAAGGAAACGTGTACACACCTCTCCACCATGGCCATGTCTAACGTCTGGAAATTCCTGCACAGGCACACGTTCTTGTTCACACACAGCACGTCCGACAGCACCTGCACGTACTCTGTGCAGGACATAGCCCCGCGCCTCGTCGGGAATATTGTTGTGCCGTCGTCCAGGTCGAAAGCGTCCGTTTTGTATGGGGACAGGGGACTGTATACAAATAGGTTGATTTTTTATGCCAGCTCCACACACATAATGAAACACGGTAATTAATTTTGTATAGTAACGTTTATAATTTTCTTCTCTTTAAAGTATAATGAGCTAGTAGATTAGACTATTCGAAGCCCCTTATATTAATAGAAATACCGGTGAAAAAAAAACTCTGATAATGACAATGCTTTCAAAGATATGACAAAAATAAAATCACGCATTTTTTGGACTCGTCCAAACGCTCCATACGTGACGTGACGTCACATCTTGCTAAAATATTCGCTATGCATATCGCAGAAAGATATGTTTGTTCGACAGCTACATGAAATATTACGTTTATGGTGATGACTTCTTAATAAAAGTTAGAAAAATTTTGTTTTTTTTTTTTATGATGGTTGAGTTTGTTTTTATGATTTCATACTTTTTGAAAATGGACTTTCCAACCAAGTTTAAATTTTCGCAAAAAGATCCAGATGCATTGTTACTAAATGATACTAAATATATCTAATTTACCTAGATATTACATATAACTATTACTATATATATAACATTTTTTTACAATTCTCTAACCTTTCTAACAACCCTACTAAAACGCTCCTACATTTGTAGGTAAGTACTTTGGGTATTCAGTAACTGTCATATACCTAATAAGCCCCCAAAAAATATTTTGTTTTTGACACATGGAAAAATGTATCTGTTTTGACTTGATTGCGACAAGAGAAAAAAACCATGAAATTGGATAGTGAAACAACTCACTCCCTGAAGAAATCCCTAGGTGGCGCTGTGTCCCGGAAGCCCAGCAGCACAGTGTCCGGCTTCATGGCGCCCAGCCCCGACAGCCGGGTAAGGTGCGCCGCCCCACTCCTCACTGACTCCGCTAGGCACAACTCTACGAACGCTTTCACCTTTATTAACAAGGTTTTACAATGTAATTTTTGCCACAAACTTTTATTGTTATCAAAACGTTAGATAGCATATATTTGTACCAAAAAGACTCATTAAACAAAAAATGATAAAACTACAACTACATCTAAGAAAAAGACAAATTTATCCCATTTTTTGTGACCGTAGTGATACAAATAGTACCTCAGTGTTCGAGGAGCAAACACTGATTTTCAGCTTACCACCTTTTGAGGAGATCTTGTTGCGGGTCGTTTAACGCGTGACAAAAAAACTATGTGTTAGGTATCATCAGATCGTAATGGAATGGGAACCGAAGCGATGTGGGAAAATGTATATGTGAAGGACAAGCGGAAGTAGGTGAAATGTAACTTGCAAGATTTGATTATATACAAAGATCGGAACAAGTGAAACTAAACAAAAGCTCGCGACGAAACCTATATTTAAATTAGACCTTCCGCTGAATAACTTGTAAAACCGCATCAAATTCCTTCCAGTAGATTTTACGTGATGCGCGAAAAAACATGCAAACAGACAACTTAAAAAAAAAAAAAAAACTTCTATTATAGACCCATAAAGACCAATGATTATTTTTCTTTAATATCTCATATGTACATTTGACAGCACATCAACCTACCAAAATTCATTGCAAACTCGTCGATATTACCGCGCCACAGAGGCAGGGTAACTTGATGTGCTATTGACTGTACAGACATAGCCTACTTACAGTTGTATTTCATGTAGACCTAGGCACTTATTCACGTCTAATTTTAAATTTATTCGTATTTCTCAAGAGGCTACAAACTACTACGGACATAGAGGCGAATATAAAACATACTTTGAGATGATCAATCAGCTTAAGCCAGTATTTGTGCTCCTCGGCCAACGGGTCCCCGCTCCCGTCTAGTTGGCCCAGGCGCACGTGGCCCACGACGAATAAACCACCCTGTGTGAAAGAGATATATTTTACAATGCAAACTACTGTTTCTGTATCGTAAAGTCAGCCATAGGTCATAGAGCAAAAGTCGGGTCAGATTTTAGGGGATTAGGACAAATTTAGACTCCAATGAATGCAAAAACACAACACACAACACTCGATAAAAAGAATTAGCCATGAGTCGATACTCAGACTCCGGTTTCTTAACTTTTCTCCTCCATCCAAATTGTCAGTAATCTATACAAACTATAACCAATCTGAAGATGGTTAGCGCGCTCGGTCTGCGATTGTGGCGGTTAAGTCATACACAATAGTCGGTGATTGGATGGGTGACCATAAATGTATTATCTTGAGCTCCTACGTGCTTCGACAGGCACGTTAAGCCGTCCTAATTGTATTTGCAGTCATCACAACCCGCAAACACGCAATGGGCCCGCGTGATGGATCTTGACCCATACTCCTGACATCCATAAGGTAGACCGTGTGCCCCAGCAGTGGGGACGTTTAAATGGCTGATAATGATGAATGTTTATGGCAATATCAAATGGTTGAATTTGAAATATTCACATTTGTATATGATAACAACACTCACGAGGCATATTTAAGGGGCAGTACCTATGTGATTTTTATGACGGTGACGGGTTTCGAATTTGTGTTTGGAACATGTACTTACGAAATATGTACTTGCGAAATAAAAACTTAAAAGTGAAAACTTGTAAAAAAAGGCTTTATACATATCTATGTCAGAGTTTATTAACTTGTTCAACGGCTTTTAGTTTTCAGCAGACATAAAATAAAATAATAAAATGTTATAGTCACCTTTTTTTGATCGTTTACAAAGTCAATGAGGGGAGCGCTCTGCCTCGGAGACGAGATCAGTAACAACATTTGTGGCCTCCAGAATTTTACGTGCTCCCGTCGTGGGTCCAATAGCAGCAGATATTTCCGAACCTAGAACACATAGCGAAGCTTTACAACAAATACTATACATAGGGTAATTTTATCCCGAAAGTTGGTTTGGCCATAAAGTCTGATTCAATGGCACTTCTTCATAGTCGTATTCCTAATGGCCGAGGGTCGTGGATATTAAGTGGAATGAAACACACACAACAACTTTCTTGGTATAATTAATGAAGTGGTTTGCCATTGCCTTCTCCATTTCACACACAAGTTAATAAGAATCAACCAGTGTGCAGGTGGTGGACAAAGAAAATATACATGAGTCAGATTGGTATAGAAACTCATGTGGCACGAGTAGGATTCTAACTTGGGACCTTTCGATCCACAGGCGGGCGTCTTAACCATTACACCACCTTCGCTAGGTGGCGCTACTGTGTACAAAAACGCAAGTATTTGTTTTTATAAATAAAACATGAAAAGCGTTTTTTGACAGTTTCTTACAAATAAAAACAAAACAAAAACACAATAGTGTTAAAATCCTACAAATATTATAAATGCGAAGATGTGTGTATGTAAGTATGTATGTTTGTTACTCTTTCACGCAAAATCTACCTGATGGATTATTATGAAATTTGGTACACGGGTAATAGCCAATAGTGGCGGTTAAGTCACAGACAATAGTCGGTCATTGAATGGGTGACCAAAAATGTATTATCTTGAGCTCTTCCGTGCTTTGGAAAGCACGTTCAGCTGTTGGTCCCGGTTGTATTTGCAGTCGTTACAACCTGCCATTACGCAATGGGCCTTCATGGTGGGTCTTAACCCATACAACCTTACTGGTACTCTGCTTGTTGGTACACTGGACCAAATTCACGGCATGGGACAATTTGCAGGAAACGGGACAAGTTTCGGAACGAGACACGTAGCGGAAATCGTAGTGGGAAACGAGGAATTGAACTAAAGATGACA
This sequence comes from Plodia interpunctella, assembly GCF_027563975.2. Classification (NCBI taxonomy): domain Eukaryota; kingdom Metazoa; phylum Arthropoda; class Insecta; order Lepidoptera; family Pyralidae; genus Plodia; species Plodia interpunctella. The sequence continues at coordinate 6,084,809 of NC_071316.1, forward strand.
AGAAATACGAATTTGAATTACCAGTATTAGAATACGCGATAAAAGAATAACTGAAATTTTACTTCGATTCCTTTTAAGAAATGAAATTCACGCGTGCGAAGCCGCGGGCAAAAGCTAGTTCCATATAAACCCAAAAATAAGCACACATTTGTAAACACTAACACTATTTATTAAATTCTTTTTACTAACACATATATGGATGTATATTTTCCGAAATAAAATTGATTGGATATAGGGTAACTTTCACCCCGAAATTGGCACAGAACGGAGACGATGGAGCGACTGACCTGGTGGAAGATCAGGGCCTGGCTGAGGCTGCCCCAGGAGGGATGGGCGGCGGCGGGCGACAGCAGATGCAGCGCCAGCACCAGCGACGTGCACGCCAGCGCGGCGCCGGTCGCGTGCAGCGGCCGCAGCGCGAACATCAGCGCCGCGCACCCCACCAGACCCAGCAGGGAACTCACCCACGAGAACTGTTTGAATGTCGGCCTGCCCTCGACAAACCGCTAGTCTTAACAATCATTTCAATACGTATACCGACAAATCATATACCCCAAATTAAATAAATATAATAAAATCACACAGATTGAATTAGCCATAAAGGAGTTCGAGACGTGTGTTATGGGATACTAAGTAGACGATACTATATTCTTATAACATATACATATATACATAAACATCCAAGACCCAGGTCAATATAGAAAAAGATAATTTTCCATGCTGACCTGACCGGAAATCGAACCCGGGACCTGCAGTTTAGCAATCCGGTGTGATGACCATTAGGCTATGGAGGTCGTCCTAAGTAGAAGTTCGAGACTTGTGTCACTCAATGATACTATATTCCATTACTTGAACTCTTAAAACTACTATTGAAATTTTAGAAAATTAAAAATAAAGTAATAAATATGTCATATTTATGAAAAAAGAAGTTGCGAAGAAACTAAAACGTATTAGGAGCTACCATTGTTTAATCGCCAATATTAAAATTGAATATTTATGTCATTAGATGGCGATATTTAGTTTTAGAACGCGCTATCGTGTGTCGCTCAAGAAATTATATAATGTTTTGAAATATATGAGTTTTTTTGGCTTAACTTTTGATCATTACACGGTTGTCACAATTCTGAAGTTTATATTTCTGTTGGACCTCACGTGTATTTTTGACAATCAGCCGATTGTTCAACCATGGAATTAAATGTTTTCATCCCATTTTAGTCGGAGACAGAATGCGCTATTTTGCACCTACAAAGTCTAATTGATTTTGTATGGAATACTCACACATTATCTAAATCGAATGCCGGCTCCACTGCCGTCGAACAATTTACCAAACTTTGACGGATTTGGTATACATTGCTGGTTTTTCATTGCGATAAATAAGAGCACTCATACAAACTACGCAATGTTCACGCATTCCCGTCGGCATGTGTCCGAGTTCGGCGACAGTGTGGAACTAGCATAAACATTGTGACAAACACTGCACTAACCTGAAATTAGGAGCGGACGCTAAATCCAATCCGAGACACGCCAGGTTGACGGCGAAGTAACTTGTCATGAACAGAACAGAGTTCACCTGTGAGCAATGACATCGTTATGCTGGATATCGACAAACAGTTCGCCGAACTTTGACAGATTCGGCTTACATTGCTGGTTTTTAAAGTGAAAACTTCTTTAGCTTTTTCTTTTTTCTTTTTGTGATGGGTAAAGAAAATGTTAAACTCGCGTCAAGACACGTGACCTGATCGAAAATTCGTAAGATGTCAAAAATGCACAACGTTAATATTAGAATTTTCACTTGTGCGGGCACTCCCGGAGTGCAACCCGTTTTTTCATTGCTCACACACTCACATATAAATTAAGCAATATTTATTCATTCCTCTGTCCAAGTTCGGTGATATTGTGTAACTGGCATTAGAACAGCTTGCATCATTGTTCGAGTTAATCTGGCCCAATGTGGGCGTCGCTACTGTTAAACAAAATTACTTTTCTAATTGACTTTCCAAAGTTTCACATAGTCTGACACATACACGCTTTGACAACAATTGCATTCCCAAAGACGATTAACGGAAGCAGCTGAATGTAAATCACATCCGGTTTTCAAAATTTAAAGATTATTTTTTTACACTGATCCCGCGGCGTCACAGCCCCGAAAGGAACTAAAAACGCGAGGATGAGAGAGAGAGAGAGAACGAGAGAGAAAGAGAGATAGAACGAGAGAGAAAGAGAGATAGAACGAGAGAGAAAGAGAGATAGAAAGAAAGAGAACGGGAGAGAAATAGAGCGTTACAAACCTGGGCAATGGCGTTGAGGGAGCCGGCCATGATGCCGACCTGAACTAAAAGCCAGGACACGATGACGGCCAGCACCGGGTTGCCGGACCGGGACACCATGGGCCGGAGGAGGAAGCCTGAATAGAAGGAAATATTATATTCATTCTTTATTTTGTTTTGTTACTTTAGGAATATTTACAATGTGGACTAAAAAAATAACAAACAAATACCAAAAAAGTCATCCTTATACGTCCATAAGGAAGGCCTGTGCCTCAGACTGTTGAAGATAATTATGACGACCAAAAAAATACCAAAACAATCTGTCTGTTCGCGACAAACTGAAAAACTACTGCACGGATTTTCACCAATAGAAGGTGTGACTCCTGTAAAAGTAAGACAATGTGCAAATGTGCAAAAAAAAAACAAACATACCAAATATGTTATCCTTCGCAAGAGCTTCCAACACCCTCGAAGCACCAATCAAATTGGAGAGACCGGCCGAGAATGTTGCCATTAACATTCCTGAAAACAAACCATAATTTTATAATCAACTAGTATGCGCATTGTTTATTAAATGGATTGCAACCCGAGCGAAGCCAGGACGGGCCGCTAGTTGAAAAGTATTTATGAGACACACGTGACTCACCCACAGCTATGAAAGGCGGCCAGATGTTGATTGGCAGCAGATAGACATAGTTGTTCTGCAGCAGCTGCCGGGAGCACGAGGCGGCGGTCAGCACACTGAGAGCTACGTATGACACAGCCGTGAACAGCAATGCGGCCAGTGTGCCTGCGGGGATACTACGCCCGGGATTCTTCAGCTCGCCTGCAAATAGTGTTTTATTGCCCAGAGGTGGGACGGGACAGGGTTGAAAAAAAATGCTTAAAATATCTCAGGACGGACAGCCCTTTTTTTTTGTTTTCGCAGGGGAATGCATTTACGCACTGAGTGTGGGACCGCTGTGGGACCTGGACCGCTAGTCGGCCCAGACTACCCACTAAACCCCTGCGGATGCCATCGGCCGCTTTACAAAAAGGCGCCTCGGATCTAACCAACACAAGGCGCCTCAGCGACTGGCCGGTCTCTTTCACCAGAGACCGGACTCTCCACTCTCAGGGGCCCTCAGACATCTGGAGGACCCCTGAGGACGGACAGCCCTGGCGTATGACGAGGGCCAACACAAACTTCTTAGCGAATCGACTCGGCGAAATTTGTAAGGACCGATACAACACACGATAGAGGACACGGAAGTAAAATATTCCGAAAATTAAAAATAGTACACACTTAAGAGTGGACAAAGCGCACTTTAACTTTTTGTCCAAGCTAAATATTTAAAATTTGCTTTTATTTGAAAGAAATTGTTAAAAATATGATGGCCACCATCAAGCAAAGCAAATTTTAAATATTTAGCGCGGACAAATTATGCTACGCTATATAAAGGACTTAATTAAAGAGCAATATAATTTTCTATTGTACAATATGTAGTAATATTATCTAAACGGACCACCGTTATTCGTTTAGTAGATTGTGACAACTGTACCCAATAAAAAAATGTAATACTTTTTAATGCATAATTATACATGACAAAATACATCTTAACACAAAGTAAATAAGACTCAAAACTCACCGCTCATGTTAGCCCCGGCCATGACACCGGTAACTCCAGTAAAAAGTACCCCAAAAACCGAGGCAAAGTCCACCATATCCCCGCTGGTGGTGGTGTAGTCTCTGCCATATTCAGGGTACAAATTCTCGTATAAAGTGTCCGAATTGAGGCCAGTGTATGTAAAATTCGTCGTGTTCACCAGATGATTCGTGTCTGGTTTCTCTATCTGCAATTTCGAGAAAATATTTAATTGAGTTTTCCCCTTCCCTTGACCGTATCCATAGTGTAGTCAGTCGGGTCCATGTCTCCGGCAACATATCCACCCTAATCCCACTTCAATTTGGCTGCCTACGTCTACAACCGGAGTTGTTAATTGTCATGTTTTGTCTCGCAGTTAAAATAAAATAAATAACATAAAAATAAATTTATTGGCATGTTTCTTACTATGGGTAAGTAAGTACATTCTTAGAGAAGGTAGAACTTTATAGTTCCACCCCACCATCGAACTAGGGACAGTGTCCGTAATGCGACTTTGTTATTTACCTCTCACCATCGAATCGCTTCGCAGTGAGAAGCAGCTAACCAATCACAGTGCGCCATTGTGACGCAACGACAACCACAGCGCAATGTGATTGGTTCGCTGCGTCTCACTTCGAATCTATTCGATAGTGAGAAGTGAAATGCAAACCCGCACTTCGCAATCTGACTTGTATCTCGATTCGTAGGATGACCCATAAGTGCATCTATAATAATTGGTAGAAACAATATAAATAACAAGCTTTTGCCTACAACTTCGTGTGTGAGTAAAAATCCGTTTCCCGTGGGAATTTCAGGAAATCCCTTCTTAGTGCTCCCCTACACTGTCCTAGGAACCTACACACCAAATTTCAGCTTTCTATGCCCAGTAGTTTCGGCTGTGCGTTGTCTGTCAGTCAGTCACTCAGTAACGCAAGAGTTTTATATGTATATATAAATTAAGATTATATGTTTTGGTTACAGTAATTCATTTACAGTCTTCGGTTACAATTGATGTAAATAATATTTTTATCTATCTACTATTAACCTCACCTGGGCAGGAGGCGTGACGAAGAAGCTCAAGAATGCGCTGGACAGACAGACGAGCATTGTGACCCATATAGCTAAGCTGGTTCTAGCGAACAACGACGCACCCGCTAAGGACACCGCTAAGCCCACAGCGTTGAGCGTGGAGCGGTACAGGAACCGATACCACCAACCATCTGGTATTCCTTCGTGGACCCCTACAAGGTAACCTGAACATATAAAGAAAAAATCATTTATATGACAGATTTCACTACTTTCAATTAAAATATCACTAGCTTTTACTCGCGGCTTCGTTTGCGCGAATTTTACTCGGGAACATTTAGGTGTTTGTCCGGGATAAAACGTAACCTATGTCCGTCTCCTTCAAACTACACGCGTGCAATTACGAATATTGATTAAGTAGATAAAGCGTGAAGCGTGGTAACAAACTTACTTTCGCATTTATAATATTAGGATATTGTAATCTGACAAATAAATGCTAGATGAATCTGCCAGTTAGCCCTATCAAACGCTTGGGAAGCAATGTTATAACCTTTAGGCGCGATTGGTCCAAAGTTCCAAAAAATGTCCAATTCGCGGTTGGTCCAAAATATACGATGTTTCCGAAATTGTATAACTTTCATACATATACATACTAATCACGTCGTTATCCGTTCGCTATGTTACATCTGACACAGATAATTTATCAGAAAGCTGTGACACAGACACGTCTGGCATGATAATAGGGACCAACACTGTTTAAATGAGTTTCATTCGGAACGACGAAATGCCAGTAGTTTTTTGGGAAATACATAATTCAAAATTTTACGTGAACAATTTTATATAAACAAACTAGTTTTTTGCCCGTGGCTTCACCTGCGTGAATTTCCCACGAGCACAGTTATTTTTCCGAAATGAAAATTATGACTTACGCAAAATTTAAAGAAGGTTGGTTGAGTAAATACAGCGTGAAGAGGTAACAAACAAACTTACTATCGCATTTATAAAATTAGTAAGAATAATTTGACTTTGACATCACGCGAGGAGGATAAAAACTTATTAAACATAGTTGGGAAGGTAGAATTTTTATAATCACCATTCGTGCCAAAGTTTTCCACCAAGGCTTCGGTACACGCAGAGATACAGAGGGCGCTAGACACGACGTTCGCGAAAAAGAATAATGTGCCAATCGCACCCCCAAACTCTGGCCCTAGAGTCCTGCTTATCATAACTGTGGTGGCGTTAAAGAATTTGTTTTATTTATTTTAAAAAAAATTATGGACAAAATTACAAAAATTTTCAAAAGGTGGAGTTATATCTTTTTGCGAAAAATAGATTTTTTTAATCCTTTGTCGTTAGGTAAATCCAGTTTCATTCAACACGTAACAAAAAACCATATCCGTGCAGTTGATCGTTGAGTAGTTCCCACGTGGGGAGCCGATACAATTGGCCATTTTTTTTATTTAGTTTCGCCTGTCCCAATATTTTGTAAATATTCAGTAAGTCAATTATCTTCATCTAAATGTTCTAAACCCACAAAGCGAATCCTTGTAGATGCAGATTTTGCGTGACACATGCCAACTTTTGCATTTCAGACATTACTAGCTGTACTACGCAGTGTTACCCGCGCATTTAGACGTTGTAAATATTTACTTACGTTTTTTTTTAATTTTAATTTTATGCACAGTAGAGGCACCTACATTGTAAAGCGCCATTTACTATAAGACTATCTGTACAAATCTTACGGGAATCGCGTACTTTCGGGATAAAAAAAATATCCTATGTTATAATCCAAGGTATCACCTACCTTAATACCAAATTTCATAAAAATTGGCCGAGTCGTTTGAGCGTGAGGATTGTAACATACAAACTCACGCCTTTATAATAATAGTGAGATTAGATTATGAGTCGACAATAAATTATGCCTTGTGACGAGACATAGAGAAGCTCACCTTAATGTATAATATCTGTTTATGTAACCTGTGTTCACAAAATAAATTATTTGATTGACTGATAAAATTCAATCACGGGCAAATGAAAAGGATACAATAAACCCCTCCCCCCTCCACAGCGCCGTTGGTGGAGATCGCACAGATCGAGGTGACGGTAAACACGACAATAAGATATGCCAAGCCAAACTGAGCTAACGTCACGAGCAAACCAGCGTTCCCTACTAGATAACCTGGAAATAAAAGATAAATATAATTATGTAATTTTGCGTGATACGCCAATAAACATACAGCCAGACAGACAAAAATGTGTACAACAATGTGTGTGTGTGTGTAATGTTTAAAAAATACTTTGGACACAAATTTTTTCGCGCGTTCGACAACCCTGGTGTTGAAGGCGTTCATAGGCGTTTATGCGGTGATCACTTCCATTCAGATGGACCGCAAGTCTGTTTGCCTGATTTGTAACTGGTACCGCATAAAGTTTTTTTTTCTTCTATCATAACTATTGACGAACCTGTACTTTATTACGGGGACGAAATAAAAAAGTTAAAATATGCTCAATTGCTCATCATCATATCGACATTGTTATTCCTAACACTGGTGTCAGATTTGATTCCAGTCGCCTATAGGCATCTGTCATTACTTTTACGACTACCTAACCTACATTACCTAGTTAATGTGCGGTTGGCTGTACATTGCAATTGCAACTATCAGTGTCGGGTTGCCGAACTCTTAATCGAAGGTCGCGTCTGTTTTTTTGTTATAATCTCCAATTGTGTCACGTGACCTTGCTGGCGACCTGTCGGGTTTCCACTGAAATAGTCTTATAATGAGGCAGGTCAGGTATTTCTATGTCGTCGTAGACGTATTGAATTTTAACCGAAGTAGAATTAAAATCTAACCCTCATAAAAAAATTAAAGCTTATCACTATCGCAATCTAAAACATTTGACACTGGCGGTCCGTCCCGACTTCGCTCGGGTATTCCACAATAAATTTACCGCAGCCTATGGACGCCTGCAACACTAGGGGTGTAACATGCGCGTTGCTGGCCCTGGATAAATCTTTTAACTCCATGTTGTAGTCTTTTTTAGTCTTATGTCAACAATATGGAAGTTGGTACTCACCCATCCGGATGAAGATGAGCGCACTGAACATGGAAAGCACCACGGGGCAGAACACCCCGGCGAAGGTGCCCACCTTCTTGATTCCCGGCCCTTCCGATCGGAATTCCCCGAACTCCACATAACCTGGTATACGTTGAAGTAATGTAACTTTAAGACAGTTTGGAATAGATAACATAGAATAGATAGTTTCTTTTTTTGTGCTAAATAAACGTTTTTTCTTTCTTTCTAAGTTAATGACCCGGGGTCAAAGATAGCCAAACGCGGGCGCATTGGTTTTGACTTCAATAATTTTAATTTATATCTTGTAAGTTGCTGTAATTACAACATCTCGATTCTGCAAAGAATGCAGAACGTAATGCTGAACGTAATTTCTGGAGTACCATGGTTTATTACTAAGGACCACACACATGGTCACCTGAAAGTGAACACAGTGAAGGACTACATTCGTATAGCTACTCAAATTTATAATTCCTTTATTCAATTTAGGATGATATACATCACTTATTGACGTCAAAAAATTACTTAAACTAAGCCGACTTCCAAAGCGCAGGTGAAGAAGAAGCGACGTCAACAAACTTCACCGCGGCCTTTTCTCCAAGGACGTTAATTAACAAATGTAGGTCTTATACTGAAAAATATCGGGGGAGATTGAAGGACTATCCCAATAAACTGGCTACCAGGCTAAACACCTGCTTATGGAAAGCGAGGAAGGATATAATAAGTTCCTGAGCAACGGAGGAATATGACATAATAGAGTGGATACACTCGACCTATTTAACTGACTACATCACATCTGCTTAAATCTTTGTACACAGCTGATCGCAGAAAAGCACAGAAAAAAAAATATATATTCTAAAATAACATTAATTTTTAAATGTATAAACAACAAAACACCTTCATTGCACTTGCCCCCCATTATCGACGTGCGCACAATACTAGAGCACCAATACAACTGATAATTCTACTTTCTTTGATTATGTATCGTTGCATAATTGGCTGCAAAGACAATGCAGGTCGATTCAGCATGTTATTGTTAACCTAACCTGGATATTTTCAAACACCGACCAGCGGAGTTGTATTTCAGCCATTTATAATTACGACTGACATTTTCAAATTTTAACAAAACCTTATAATAATGCCGTATTGTTTTAGATAAAATTATGTAATTCTTGGTTTCATGCTATGCATACACCAAATTTCACCCAAATCTAACCAGCAGTTTTTTTTTAATTTTATTTCATGTTATTTAGTTAAAGAGTAACTAACATCCATCCAAAACAATCACACTTACAATATTTGTGGAATTGTACTTGTGTTGTATACATATATATGTGAATATTTAAATGATTTTACCTGTTGAGTTTACTTAAATAAATAAAATACCAGAACGGAAAAATTACACAAAAGAGAAAAAATAGGATTACCTTCACCAGTTGTTCTACTCTGACCACCGGTCCCAATCCTCAGTCTCAATTTGTGCATGAATCCAGGACTCCGAGTAGTGTTGACACTCGGAGACAATGGATCTAACATGTCTGCCATTGTGGGTGGCTTTGTCACTGTAAACAAATATACCAGTGAACGAAATTTCAAAAAACTGGGTGAAATTGTCCCAATATAGGAGAACTGTTCTGTTTCTTTGAGAAAGCTGGGTCTGAAAAGTGTGTCTTCTTCAAGCAGAAATTATCAATAATAATTTCTAAAAGTCCAAATAATACATTGAGTACTTTAAAGGATGTGAAATATTCATTCAGGGCCAGCAATGCACATTTTTGTTTACTGTTGAATAATTTAAAAAAATACAATCTCAGACTAAACAAGGTGAATGTGGGTCATTAAAAAAGATATAAGATGTAGAATATGTCCCAGTTGGAGACTTTGCAAGTTCTGAAGCATCACAATTACAGTCTACCAGCAAATAACCACTCTTAAGGGGGGAACTACCTACTACATTGCTACGCCCATGTCTCTGCACTATTGGCCAATCTATTGCCAAATTTACGTCCATGAAGAAACACTTGCTTAATTTCACATTAAGAGCAAAATGAAAATGATTGAGTGTTTATTGTCTTCCCCTAAATTACAAACAGAAATGGTGGTTTATCAACTAGAATTTTAGAGTGAAACATACTTGTTTATACATATAAACAGATAGTTATTAGAGCATTATAATATGGTCTCGACATACAATATACATACATACATACAGTTCTGGCTATGAGTCTTTGTAACTTATAACTCCTTTGTGAATGATGCAATAAAGAGTTTATCTATCTTTATATGACAACAAGATGTTGCCCGGGGCTTCGCTTTCGTGGGAATTTTGAGATAAAATATAGCCTATAGCAATCTTGGTTAATGTACCTTTCTAATGGTGAAAGAATTTTTGAAATCGGTTCGGTAGTTTCGGAAATTACTCGCCTCAAACACACAAACTCACAAAGCTTACCTTTTTAATAATAATACCTAATAAAGATGAATTATATAGTCTGATGAGTGATTAAAGTACAAGTGCACTTAAATGACCTGGATTAATGACCTAGAATAAATTTATCACTTAACAAAACTTGCTCCATGTGACATCATAACGAAAACAAAGCAAAAAGCATCATACTTGCTCTGATAAATTGTAGATACCTACTTTACTATTTTTCAAATATACTTACTTTTCTACTGTATTCTCATTGTTATAAAATACTCAATAACGCGTTGTAAAAGGAGAAAATCGTAATGAAAAAAATAAAATTAGTGTTTTCTTTTTTGTATGAATCAGCCGAAGACTTACCCGAATTACTTGGTCGGTATTTCCACGTCAATAATGAAAAAAGGCCGTTTTTTATTTTCCACAACACATTGTTTTCAAAATAAACAATGAAGCACTTATTATCTAATTACCCAAACATAGATTACTAATTTATGCGTAAGTTTAATCTAAATTATCAGAAAAATATCACCTAGGTACTATGTAGCACAGTCAAACAGAACAGAGAAAAACATTCCTACTTTACCTACGACTAGAGATGGGTATGTAATATCTAGTCAAGAGAAATGTAACGTTAGATAATTTTTTAGCTTGTTTTTATGATGCTTTTTGCAAATAATAAGTCTTTTAGTCAGTGGTTCTGTGCTTCTTTTGCCAAGTGAAAAATAAATTAACTTGATTTTGTCAAGTTGGAATAGATAGTTGATAAATTTAGATTTTTCGCTTCCTCCTTTTTAGCCATATCATTTATGAATGGAAATTATAATAGTAGGTACATTTTATTTAGTAACGAACGTTTCGTTATTTTGGACGAACTTTTTCTTACACATCCATCACTGGCCTGCTCTTTGGTCACTTTGACAGTGACATCAAAACGTCATTGACACTTAGCATTGACAGACAAAATATGGACAAAATGCTAATTTTAGCAATGGAATTTTGGTGTTCAGCTTCAGCTTGAGAAAAATATCAACTGTTCGACGATCACAGAATGAAAAATATTTATAACCTATTTAACGAAGCCAGAAAAAATGTCATTTTTGTACAGGATATATTTTATTTTCACCAGAATCACAGATTACAGAAAAAAACAGTTTATATCCCACTTTAATGTTATGATTATTGATGACAGATTATTTAACAATTTGTATTTGGTCTACTAGGTGTGGTGGGTAATCATCCCAAGATGCCTGTTGGCGACTTGTATAGTTTCGCCCACGCGCCCTTTCTAAATTTATGGTTTCACCGGTATACTCAATAAGACACAAAATAAATAAATAGGTCTGATGTCAAAGACCAAAACACCGGAAAGTTAAAATTCACAGATAGAAACTGCAATGAAAAGGTATCAAGCAAGAAATAACAATACAATATTTGAAATCACATATATTGGAACTTAGGAATTTATTTCATACCAAATGTGTACACATTTTAGTAAAAACATAATGTCTATCGCTTTGTATGTATATATCGGCATTCAATGGGAAATTTAATAGACATTGCTTGATGAGAATTAATACTTAAACGGTTTGTTGGCAGTAATCAGTGATTATTTCAATAGTTGTTCACATGGGTGCTTCCACTTTCGAGTTGAACACATTGCATTACTGGCTTTTAGTGAATAGTGTTAATAAACACACTGGAACATTTTTAATCCTGGCGCAGTTGAACATAAATTTGTACAGTACATTGAGTCATTGCAATCCAAAACTGGTCAATCACATACATGTTATTTTTACAGACTTGGTAATGTACAAAATTTCTTACAGATTTGGTTAAAAACCATCATACTTAGTATTAACCTTACCAAAGCTTATGAATATACAATGTATTACTATTACTATATTCTATCTAATGATTCCAGCATAATGATACTGTTTCCTCTGATCACCTGAAAAAAAAAACAAAATATATAAGTCTTCTGTCGTATTTCTCCTGGTAAATTTCTTAAGTATTTTTAGGGAGCGAGATTGATGATAATTTTATATTTGTGTTACATATTGTTATCTTACGTTGCCAACGGCAGTAAATTCGTGTGGTCGGTTACTGATCCAGAATGATTAAAATAGTTATTACGACTTGACAAGAAGTGATATTTCAAAAACAATTGTTATGTACATACCACCATGCCAATATTATTGCGCTGTCCATCTTTGCATTCCTCAACAGATTCATCGAGCACAAGGTTCATGAAAGGATCAAAGCCACGTAGGACACCAGTCACAGCACGGCCGGCATTCAGTTTTATAGATAGCTTTTTGTCCATGAATCTGAAATAGGTACGAAGGCTTTTAGTAGTTAGCAACGATTTGAGGTTAGAAGACGCGCAGTGATGCCATCTTAAATATCGAGAAAATCACAAATAATTCTTACTTTTTCAATTCCGGTGGGTGGGCCTTAGACATTGTTAGGTATTTAGTGGTCTACTTTGTTATAAATATAACAAATTTTACGAGAAACGCAAAAATACAACGGCCGAGAGAAATAAGCGGTACTTTTTTTTATTTTTTTTTTAAATGACGTACGTTCGGAAATGTATCGTAGTACCATAACTCGTAAACAGCAGCAGTAATCGTTCTTTGTTTTTAAAGTTGAACAAAAAAAACAAATAGATACCCCTCTGCATGTTAATTAAAAACTACAGATAAAAACCAATATAAATATATCTATGTATATTTTATTTTAATATAAAATATTAAAGATAATTTACAAGATTTCAGAACGCACCTTAAAAAGCAAAACAGTTTAGTATTACCAGTAATTTTTAAAATTTGCACATGACAATAGAATTTATAACTGAATGTGAAATCTACTTGTATTACGTACCTACTCAATTTTATTTAATCGTAATAATATTTCAATATTTTAATGATGCTTCTAAAAGTAAAGTTAATTTCCATTATATTGCCATATCTAAAAACGATAGATGTTATAATGCTCCCAAATTCCAAAGTCTACAACGATCACAATAATTCAATGAAAATGGGGCATATTTAATCGGTCGGATAAAAAGTCATTCCTTTTATCACATTCGTGCGTGCATGTGTAGGTAAACGTGAGTACATACATATAGACACGACAGCACACAATCAACAAAAGCAAGTTGGTTGATAGTTGATACCTAGGTACCTACCTACTCTTTCTAATTTGTGAAGTGTACAGCTGTGAGGATGAATGTCGGATAGATATTCATCATCTTGTTGTAACAGCCACGTATTGTTACGTTAAAATGTTTATATAGTAACCTAACAAAATTACGTATAGTGGAAAGTTTGTGTTTGTGTTACCGTTCAAAAATGGATGAATCCGGAATTGATATGGCATATGATCTCGCCTCTCTCCTCTCCAACGACTTTAACGCTGATCAAAAGATCCTGAATGAGATGACTGCGGCACAACAGCATCAGGAGTTCATGTTCTATGAGCTAAAGTCGAAAGCTGTGCCAATAACTGAAAGGTAAGTGGATTCTAGCTAGAAACATTGCTCTCGTGAAATACGTTGTAAACATTCTATACGAATATTTTTAGCCCGTTGTGAGGAACAATTTCTCCAAAGCTAATCGCCTGCGACCCTGAATACTGGACTTGGCAAATCCCCCAGTTCTGTCGTCTTGTTTATCTCCATACTAGCCACTTGCGTTTCGTAAGCATTCCTTTGTTGGATATTTTTCACGCATCTTGAGTAAACGGTGGCGGCTTAATAGATAGCAAGTGGACAAATAAATTTATGTTTGGTAACCACAGTTTGTAACACTGTAAACAAAATGTTAATTATATGTTTACATTTTGTTATTTACATTGTGTCATCAAATTTGTGTCGCACTTTTCGAAACGTTTGAACTTCCCGCCAATTTTCTTAGTGTTTTCGAGGGTAGGTAGAATTGAAGTATTTTCTCAGTAGGTAACCTTTAATTCGTAACTATCTGCAGATGATAATTAATGGGGTGCTAGTTTTATTAGTTAACTTTCACTAATTGACCTTGTTTACTTGTTAGACACGGTGGTGTGTCAGCCAAGTTCGAAAATAAATAAATAAGTAGGTATATTAGGACAAATCACAAAGATTGAGCTAGCCCCAAAGTTCGAGACTTGTGTTATGGGATACTAACTCAACGATACTATATTTTATAACAAATACATATATAGATAAACATCCAAGACCCGGGACAATCAGAAAAAGATCATTTTCCATCATGACCCGGGACCTCTCGGTTCAGAGGCAAGCACTTTACCGTTGCACCACTGAGGTCGTCAAAACACACAAAAAGTAGGTATCACAACAGATGCACCGGCGGCGATTAAGATGTCAACTAGGTATAGTTTCGATTATTTGTAAGACCATTCTGAAGTCGAGTGCCTTTGACAAACAGTCACGGGCCCAATAGAATCAGGTCGCACGACATGAATCCGTGCAACTTATTTAAGGTACCTATCTTCCTTTGTTTTGTGCATTTGCTTAAAAAATAATGACCTACCTATTAAAGTATAAAATCTAAGCTTATCTAGCCCTGTGCCTCTACAATCAATCTTAAATGCGATCTATCTTGGACAACCTGTCACTTCTAGTAAATTTCCTGTTTTGAGCCTTGCTTCATCATGAGCGTTTACGCCAGAATATAGGTAGGTACCTACCTACCTGAATATGAGTTAAAACTAAACACTTATCAAGTACTTACCTATATTCAGTTAGTCATCACATATTCCGCAACTTCCATATAAGGGGTAACTTTGCGGATGTTTTTCAACTAAAAACATTTCAACAAAATTTTTCTCGGTTTGTCATGGTTATGTTATTGGGTCTCCACTTATCACCATATGAAACAGGTACCTACATCCGCGTACGGTACCTATCACGCATGGCATTGACCTCTATGGCGATAGCATTTTAATACATCTAGGTATGGTCGTTAGGTCTCTTGAAAACATGGATATAACTTACTACTTATACATAGCTTGGTAACTATGTCTTTTTGGTTTGACTAAACAAAAAACTTTCAAAGGCTTTAGTTAAAGAACTTGGCATCTCTTTCGACATCTATATTTTCCGTATTGGTAGGATAGGTACATATTGCTCTAATCTAATACCGACTATACCTACACTCCCGTTGATTCTTTGGCGGATTCAGCATAAATTGCTGGTATTTTATTGCGGCAAGTATAAGTTCCCATACAAACTACGAAATGTTCGTGCAATCGCGTCGTTATCTTTCTGAGTTCGGCGATAGTGTGTTGTGTAGCCGGCACCTAGGTACCTACCTAACATAAGGCACGCGCCGTCATCTTGCCTCGCTTACCAGCGTTTTGACAGCATCTTTGCTTATCAAAGGTAGCTACCTACTAGATGTTGCCCGGTGCTTCGCTCCCGTGGGAATTTTGAGATAAAATATAACCTATAGCAATCTTGGATAATGTACTTTTCTAATTGTGAAATAATTTTGAAACGGTTCGCTAGTTTCGCAGATTACCCGCCTCAAACATTCAAACTCATAACTCACTAACATTTACCTCTTTATAATAATAGTATCTATAGATAAAATAAATACGCGCCGCCTTGCCGCTGTCACATTAGGAATAGAAGATAAAAATATTTATAAAGCAGATTTCAGTTAGTAGCTATAAATAGAAATTCAAAGGGCAGGTTATTTTTCGCATCTTTAAAACATTGTACCTTTAGCCTATTATTGCCTCGTGTGTTGTAGACCATGGCATTGGCACGTGTTTATGGAATAAAAAATATTTCTACACAGATTACTATTAGGTATAATTATTCGTTTCACTCGTTAAATTGGAAACGATGTAGGTACCTACTTACGTATTTAACATAACTACCTAGGTACATAGAGAGAGAATTACCTATTTAGCCAGTGTCAACAACGCTCAAAGCAGCCTTTAAAAGTTTGTTTATTAGTATTAGAAACTGCTAGTGGTTCCCGCCCTAGCATAGGACCACTGCAATCCTGCCACTTGATGAAACGTCTCACACAAAATGAATATGTAATTTCTACTCATACGCGTCGGCATCTGTCTGAGTTCGGCGATAGCATGTAATAGGGGCGTACCATTTTACCATTATTGTTCTTTTATCTATGGGCGTATTTAATGCTCCACACTATTTGCAGACCAGTTTTTCGTTGCAGTAAATAGAAGCACACATACAAACTACGCAATGTTCACGCATTTACGTCAGCATCTGTCCGAGTTCGGCGATAGTGTTTAGCCAGCATTAGGCTCTGTCCACATAGTGTCTTCATGTCAAAATTGGCTTTTATCTTTTGCTATCAATAGTGTCCTACTAATACTACTAATGTTATAAATGCGAAACTTTGTGAGGATGTGTATAGTAGATGTGTGTAGCTATTTTTGTTTTGCGAATTCCAAAACTAGGGATCTATAAACTGTGTAACGCATACTTACTCAAACATAGGTGGGCTTTACTACGGATATACCATATTAAACTCAATACATTTAATGTCGATACTTTTTCTACAATTGCACAATATTTACGACGCCTTATATACAAAAGCAAAACATTCGATTTATAACTCTAGAATAAATGGACAATACACAATTTCTAATAACTCCAATAATCGAGGTAAAAAGGGCTAGATAACTTTTTTCATCTCGCACCATCTCTAATCTTTTGACAACAACCTTCCCTCCAAAAATCAGAATCTAGTTCTTTTCGATTGGTTGTTTCAGAGAACAGATCAGTCTGTGATTGGTAGATTTCCGTACATCTGTCATGTCAATGTCATTGTCATAGTTTGTATTGCCATTATTTTAAATGTAATTACTACTTAATTTTATTGGAGTTGCCAGTATAATTATTAAAAATACTAACAATAATAAGAAATCACGACATTTGTTACTCTTTCATGCAAAATCTACGGGACCGATTGTTATGAAATTTGATACACGGGCACAAATAACCTGGAATAACACATAGGGTACTTTTTATCCCGAAATTCCCACGGGAGCGATGCCCCGCTGCGAAGCTAGTAGATTATAAAATTGTCTATTGTCTATTAGCTTAATTTTATACGATTAAAGCCAGCTAATGGCGTTACTGATAACCAAGTTATACCTATATGAGTAAAAAACTGTTTTATAATTAGTTGTTCACCGCGAACTTTGACCTCGCGAACTCAATAAATTTTTACATAATTGTGAATATTTCAAAATCGACTTAACCAATTTCGATGCCCTACCAATTTAAAAATTCTATTGACAGATCCTGCATAAGTTTTAAGTTTCATCAAAATCGGACTAACGGTTCGAAAGTTATCGCGTTACAAACAAACATACATACATACATAAAAAAATGTATTTTTGCCCCAAGTAGAATTGTAACATGGAAATACAACATAGATAATTTATATGCAAAACATCCACTGATTAGGTATGACGTCCGTCTGTCTCTCACTTTGTTAATACCTGTGACAGCATAAAGTTATACAATGTAATTAATTGATAAGTTATCTGTAAAAAATATGCAGTCAATGAATAACTAATTAATTAGACTGTAGGTATGTATCGATTATTTCAATACTATTGGCCCATCCCGGCTTCGCTCGGGCAAAACCATAATAATGACACACCTAAACCTTCATTTTGAATCATTCTTTATTTCCAAAACCATTTTTTAGAGTTTTTGTCTACGTATGTTTGTTTGCGCATCACGCATATAACTACCGAGTGGAATTTGACAGTTGTATAGCGGAAGGTCTAACTTAAAATCTGGTATAGGTTTCATTGCGATACGTTGTTTAGAACCCGAGATATTGACAATAATAAGTTATGAGACGACGCATGAAATAAACGCGGGCAAAGCCGCGGGCAAAAGCTAGTAATCAATGTAATTTATTACTCTTGCAGATAACGATTTATTAAATGATTGATTTATCACTATCTATATGAAATGACACAAATCAGTTTATTAAATTTATGTGTATACAAACTACTTTAAATACACACAAATTAGGGAGTATTACTGCACATTTATCCCGCCAGAGTACTGCACTGTATGTGTTAGGTACACAAAAGCTTTGCCGCCTTTTGCTATGTCGATTAAAACTTTTATTTTAGTGCACTTTATTAATCCTTTCATTATGTAAGCATTCGTTTGTGAAAATATACAACAATGTAGCATATTCGGGTGCTGAAATATTGGGAAAATCGTTTTCCATAAGATAAAAAAACTTCGAAAACTATGGGATACGCCTCACGCTGTAAAATTTTCGAGCCAGTAAACGATCGAAAAGAAGCTCGGAACACTTCACACGTGAAGACTTAATAAAATATGGACTTCATACAGGGTAAAATCGTCAGTCAAAATCAAGTTTATATCAGATTATGACCACAGTTGATCAAATAATGGAGAACATAACCTAAAATAGTGTTATTTTTTCAGGATAATCCACTAAATCCTTCCTCTTTCCTTTAAACTCGCACCACGATTGCGTAGAAGGTATTTTTGGTCGTACATCTGCAAAAATATTGAAAATTGGCACTTTTTGACTCCATTGGCAATGTTTCTTAGTTGTACCAGTAGCGACATCTGCGCTGAGCTTTGCCTAACATGCCCTATTATGTTAATTTAAACTAAAAACTATCATCTTCAAAATAACTTTTAAATACTTATAAATTAAAAATAACTAATTTTGTTAAGTCTACTTAAACAAACAAAATATTCGTCAACGCCCATCACGTACTCTATTAACAAATTTGAAAGGATAGCTGGAATTGGTTTTGTGCTGTGTATTCTCGCTAATATCTTGCCATCACATAGCTCGTAATGAACACAATGGTTTACCATTAGTACCACAATACAAAGAAATACAGTTTCAAATTCGACCAGCCGCTGATTCCTACCGCCGCAACTGTAATGCCGGCTCCGCAATGATGTCGAAAAGATTGCCAAACTTGGCGGATTCGTTATACATTGCTGGTTTTTCATTGCTTAAATAAAAGTAACTCATAACTAACTACGCAATGTTCACGCATTCGCGTTTGCAAGTGTTTGAGTTCGGCGTTTGTGTGGAGCTGGCATTAGGAGATTATTTTAACTTACATCACCAAGTTCAGTCCCGGCTCTGGTAAAAACATAATAAATTATACCCCTAAACCTTCCTCAAATCACTCTGTCTATTAGTGAAAACCGCATGAAAATCCGTGCCGTAGTGTTTGAGTTTATCGCGAACAGACGGACAGGACTTTGTTTTATGATGTGTAAGGATAAGGATGACATGACATTACAAAATGTAGTACAGTTTTCGAAAACGGTGACCACCCAAATCCATTTAGACATATGACCACATTGTATATATATAGCTACAGGGTTTCTTCCAAAGGCGCATAAAGTACATAGAGACTAACATCTTTTGTTCTACGACTTTTGTCTAAACGTAATAAATACAAACATTTTCCTTTTTTTTTGTTTTAATGTTGTTTCTATAAATCTTAACTCTATGTTCGATTCCGCTACATAAAGCTAAGTACCATTCCGGACGCAAGACTCCCCTGGAGGGCACCTATCTAGGGGTGCCATACTGTATTGTCTCGTGTGGTTATCATACTGTACTGTCTCGTGTGGTTATAATACTGTACTGTCTCGTGTGGTTATCATACTGTACTGTCTCGTGTGGTTATCATACTGTACTGTCTCGTGTGGTTATCATACTGTACTGTCTCGTGTGGTTATCATACTGTACTGTCTCGTGTGGTTATCATACTGTACTGTCTCGTGTGGTTATCATACTGTACTGTCAAAAAAAAAACTACGAGTCACGAAAAGTCGTAGAATAAAAGTTGCCTGTTTTGATGTACCCAAGTAGTCTTTAGAAGATTTTGCGTTTGATACCAGTAACCCGTATATGAACAACTATACGTCACACTTTGTATTAAAATTCTTTATCTAGTAATCTGTTAATTATTTTTTTATTTTTCGCCAATAAATAAAAAGAAATTGATAAAAATGTGATGGTGACCTCACGGAATAATAGTGTTTATTTTTCCGTGGTGCCGCTAGTGTGCGGCGGGCACAAAACGCCCTAAGCTACTGTGTACATTGGGGTTTGCACGTCTATCATTATGATTAGATAGATCAGTCTTACCAGCGTAAATACAAGTGTGATAACAAAGTTGAAGGCTTCGATTGTGGAATTTCGGCGTTGTTTTGTATCTACCTACAGTTTTGTAATTATCGTTGAATATTTATTTATTTATACGTTGAAACTTATAAGTTAAACATAAGTTACTAGCTTTTGCCCACGGAAACAGTTATTTTCAGGGTTAAAAGGTGGGTACCTTAAAAATGTCCTTCTCCATACTTCAAAATACATGTACTTACTTATTTATCACGCTGGCTCAGTGACCCCAAAGTGAATCTTGGCCTCCGAAACGAGAGTACGCCATAATCTTCTGTTCTGCACGGAGTTCTCCCAATTGACCGCTCCCAGCTCGTGCAGATTGTGCAGCCTTCACAGCGTCGCTCTACTATAAAATACATGGTTGTATATAAAAATACATGTACTTATGTAAAATTTTAAGATGATGGGTTGAATGGACAGATCGTGAAGAGGTAACAAACAAGTAAACCTATTTTCACATTTATTTAGTTACAACTAATTATACCTTCGTCAGGATACTATGAATTAAGGAAACCCGCATCAAAATCCGTAAGGCAGACGGCCCATTGCAGTTGAAAATTTTCAAGCTTCGTTCTGGTCTTCAGATCGTTGCGGCTCAGCTGAAAGTTAAATGAAAAGAAACTGAGATTTTATATCAAAATCCATCCGTCCATTGAACAAATCGTGATGAAAATCTGTGCTCTTGTCTCAAAAATTTTATGTTTTATTTAATTTGTTATGTATTTCATTATACAAGTTTCGGGTAGTTTACGTTGGTTGGTGGTTCACGCATTGAATACAAAATAAAAACTGACGACAATAAAAGCTTGTGTCAAAAATTTTACCATTAATCACGCCACACGTGTTTAGGTACCATTTCTCATTTTATATAGTAGCACGTGTGTCACGGCGGATTACAAGATATGCTGTAAGCTGTAATATTGAATATAGACAAACTAATCAAAGCGCGATAAACATTATATTCTCAACAAACAAGACACCAATTAACCCCGCGAAACGGCCACAAGCCACAAGACTATTATGTCATCGGTAGGGTTGCCAGCTGCAACAAACCAATGTCCCCAAGGGGACCCGGCGGGCCCAATGCGGATTGGCGATTTTTTATTTTATTCAAACATACAATAAGTATATTTTTTATACAATGTAATAATAATCTCGTCCGAGATTTACCGTGCATTAGGACATGCCATCTAAGTTTCAAGCTAATTATTGTAACAATTTTGCTCTTATCTCAGCATTTTCCAGCTTGCTTCCACAGCCGTACAGCGTCGGAGCCCAGGCTCAAGTTTTTGTAACAAATACCTTATTAATATTATTATGTTTAACAACTGCCAATTAATATACATACTTATGAATATAATATACTTCCTTCGCGGTCACAACGTTCCAAAGATGATCTTAGCATACTACCTACTTATAGAATTTTCCACTATTTCCCAAATTTTTTTACTATGCAAAGAGTCTTTGCAGGCACGTCTCAGTTTTCACACAGTTCATCACTCCAGCGATAGGTACTGTAAATGTAGCCAAGCATGAATGAGCTTGAGATGATAGAACCCGTCACGTGACCGACCATTGCAAAAGTGACGGCGAGGCGCGTACCACTGCACCACCGAGACCCAAGTTTATATTTTTTCGTGGTGATTTTAGCAGTATAGGTAGTATTTATAATACTTTTGACAGGGTTGTCAGATACACAGATTTTTGTTTTCCTTTATTGAGCTGCCTTGGTCTGGAAATCATATTTGTTACCTTTTCTAGGCCTTTTACGTTCCTGATTAAGCAAAATAAGTGATTTTTATCATCTTAACCTAAATTGATCCCTTTTATGTTGCCGTCTTTGAGTGCAAATTAGTTCTGGCATTGTTTGCCATGTCTCTCTTTCACTTCGTTTTATGAGTAACTGTTACCAGTATTTCGCAAGTATACAGTAATGGGACAAAAGGTCAAAAGTGTTACAATCCTCAAAAAAGCACCTCAAGTCTTTATTAACTGATAAATGTTATTATACTTTAAATGATTTCTTTAATGATAGACTCGGATAGAATTTAGGGCTAGTATAAGTACATTATAATTCTTTTTATGTTTTGAATTTGTAGTGGATAGCATGCTCCTCTTTATTTATTTATATTTGCATACCTATATTCGGTAAAACGTGTAGGTCTAATTCATTATGACTATTTGTACTCATGTTTTTGGCAAATAAATGTTTTCTTTCTTTCTTCTTTCTTTCTATCCATTGGTAGCTACATGCCCTTGAGAATAAATACAATATACAATGATAACATACATTTCTCTGTTATTTAACCTTTTGAACAATGACGGCTATCCATCCATTTTCGACGGTGTTTAAACTTTATACATAGTAAGATCGTCAACTTTGTTCAAAATTGAAGTAAATAAAAAGAGCAAACTGCCAACCCTGGAGCCGGCGAAGCAAAGCAATAGGGCGACGATTCCGAATTGATCTCAATTCACTTCAATGGTTACTTGTTGATAGTCTCTTTCTGAATAAAGGCATTCGAGATATGACTGACTACAAACCACGTGACAGAGCGATGTGGTTTTTTAGCCGACTTCATAAGTTTGAAGGTCGAGGTTATTCGACTTCATTCTTTTTGTAAATAATGTTAAATATGATAAAGTTGTAACAAATTTCGAGTAGGTATCAAATTTTACTCATTATGTTTATTTTATCAGTTATCTATAATTTATGAAGCATGTAACTCGATCATTCAACAGGTCTATCTCTAATGGCAAGAATGGAAACGGTGATTGTCCCTCCGCCTGAATCGAAAGTCCCAGGTTCGAATCCTACTTATGCCACATGAGTTTGTTTACCAATCTGACTCATGTAATTGTATAGTAGTTTTCATAGACCACGGAAGCAAGTATCCGGTGAAGGAAAACATCGTGAGGAAACCTCATTGGTTGACAGTTTAAGTTCACTGGTGTATATGCGATTACTTGCCACTAGATGCGGTAGGCAGCCGTAAAATTATGTCAAATGTCTTTAGGCGACTTTAGAATTAAGTACCATACTCGAAAATACTATTTAATGACATAGGTACTTTAAGCTAAAATATGTTTTGTCACTATAGAACTTTGTAATAATTTTGATTTTTTTTAAATTTTAAGTGACAAAAAATGCATTCGCTTAAAGTATATTTTAACGGTTTTGTGAATAACAGGTTAGATATTTTATTTAAATATCCAGAATTTCCTAAACTCTCAAACGCCGCCATTAGAAATGCTAAACTTGACATTCATGGCTAAAACGCTTGTGATGAAATTTCAAATGGACATAGATAAAGACAAAATTTCCAATTTTCCCACAGTGCGATGACTGATTTATTTCACAGTTAGTCTCAGCCACAATGATTACTTGTCAAACCGTCTACCACCGTTGGCCGCATGCCCAAAAATGCTGCTACCACATACATTCTTCAGTACACGTCCGTCACTGATGTTTCCTAATTCGCGCAGGGCTGTCCAAAGGGCCGGTTGGTCAAATATATATTTTGTCATGTTTTGATTATTGAAAACATGCTTGCAATTGTTTAAAAAAGGTTATATAATTAGGTTTTTATAAGTCTTAAGGTTTTTGTAATCAGGTTTTTGTCTAACGATAATCTCTCTTTCTCTCTCTCTTCTGAGCGTTTTCCCGCTTGTTCCCCATCCGTTGAGCATCGGAGCCCAGGCTCCTGTTTAAAAGGATTCTAGCGGGTATCGTTAGATTTTAATCAGTTTAAACTCTACGATAATCGGTTAGGCACAGATTTAGATTTTTGAAGTAAATGATATTTACTCAAATCCTACTAATATTATACTTAAATGTGAAAGTTTGTGAGAAGGTATGTGTGTTTGTTACTCTTTCACGCAAAATCTACTGGACCGATTGTTATGAAATATGGTACACTGGTAGAATTCCTGGAATGACACATAGGGTGTTTTTTAGCGGGGCGCAGCTATTATTACATTCGAATGTCATGGGAAAATCATTTTTATGTCTATTAAAAATGTCCGACTTGCTATCTAAATTATCTTTATGAAGACTTATAAATAATGATAGATAATTTTATGATAATATAGCAGTCGATAAAATGCTTTATCTATTATTATATCATCACAAAATATCAATCAATTGAAGCTAATATACTGTTATTTCTTATCATTCTATTATAAACGTGATAAAACGCACTCGGCTGGTGTACTGTAGATAGATTCGCAGCCTGAGCGAGCGCTGGACAAACACATTATACATAAGATTTTGTCAGTTTTTTTGGCGAGGCTTAAATTGCGGGACGCGACTATTCCCGGCATTATACTATAAGCATACGAGTATTCTATATTTTATATAGGTATTCGATTATAGGGAAATTGACAATAAACATTTGAACAACATTTTATGAAGGTTGCCAACCCTGACGTAATTGGAGCTTCTGCCATCGTGCTTGCGAGACAGAAGTCACGTTGGTTCTCTCATGATATACCTCAGAAATATTGGTACAGTCAACTGCATGTTTGTTACCATATGCATGTGCCTTGTTTTCCTAGTGGCAAAATTGCATAGAATTCGGATAGTCTGATGTGTTGTCGATTGTACTTTAGCATTGGTACAATACATACGTTCAATGTTCATACGGTTCACAGACTTGCTGGTTTGGAGCAGGAGTTGTGCCTCGAGGCATCTCAGCCCCTAATGCATCCAAGAACTCGAAGATGAGAAAGATCTCACATGAGCCCTTGAACTTGCGGTTTAGAAATAGCCAATCCAAAATAAACAGGCGCGCGCTGCCAAAACGCGGTTGTCTGTGGTTCTCTTGTTTGTTTTTTTTTTCAGCCAGTTATTTACACTTCCCGTATGATGATGGTGTTAGACAAAAAAAAAGTTTGTTTTATTTTTTATCGACCCGTTTTCTTTTTTCGAATCCATTCTTCTTATTTGAACCATTAAAACTTTGGGTTTGACATATTTATATTTTTCTTTACGATTGAAGTGTTGATGTTCGACAATGCGTGAAGTTGAAATTGAAATTTATTTATTTGCTTGAAATGTAGTATCTACATATGGTAGAATATAGTTTTATGTAGTTCCGAAAATAAAGTCTCAGCAATGGAGTATGGTTCTTAAGTAGTTTGATTGAAATTACTTCATTACCATACAAACAACAAACTGGTTGTATGCGTTTAGGTACTTTATTTCTTCGATAGCTTATCTGTTGTATAATATGACATTAATTTAAATTATACTTATAATGACAAGGATACGTGACCCGGGCACTCCTTGCTGTCTCGATGTCGTCAAGTAGGATAAACGTGAATTTAGAGTGGGCTGCACCAGTAAATTTTGACGTTAACTTTAATCTGCGCAGCAAAAGGTAACTTGCGTCATTTTGTGTAAACGTTGTACAGGTCAAAGTCAACGTCTAGAGTAGATCGATGCAACTCCATAGTACTTATTAATTCTATATGCAACTCACCCTAAGACAACTAAGGGTGGCATTATATAGCTCCCGCCGGAGAATAGGTCATAAACCGTTAAAAGCCGAGTGGATCATAGGCTCCGTAGTTTAATGGCTGAGGAAGTAATCAGGACAACGCTCAGATGAGAAAGAGGGACTTAAACCGAGACGACAAAATTGAATTCACACATTATCGCCAAACTCAGACAGATGATGCCGCCCTGCAGGACTACCAATTTTTACGGAACGATTCCAATGCAACTCAGTTCAATTTGGAACCTAAAACGAATCTCATTCATAGTAAAAATTAAGTCGATAGTATGAATTTGCGTTGTAGATCGTTTAGGTCGCAAAGTGGAGGGATGATAATAAGCCCCCTGGATTTGACGAAACGTAAGTACAGCCGGCATAAAAGTAAACATTTTCTGGCATTGCTCTCGCTCTCGTGGATATCAAAGGATCTTTTGTAGCTTTCTTATGTTTGTAGATTTCTTATGAATGTGATTGTTACACCTAATTGGGACCGGGAGGCCGAGTAACCTAATTCTCCGCAAGCAAAATGATTCCTGTTCATCAAAAAACACGTTTAAAATATCCTGTATCAGTTAAACAATAGATACTTGACATATCTTAATTTGACGATAAAGCTTAGTAGGCAGTCGTTATTTAAACCTTGGAGGTCGTTCAGTAGAAACCCGACCAGGGTACTTGGGTCAGTTGACCTTGCGAGCCGGAAGAAATTGGAGCTGTTGCTAGGGTTGTATTGTAGTGTAATTTATAATGGCATCCCTCTTTATTATATTGTGGTACGTACTATAATATCGATTGATTGGATCATTTAAGTATAAAAGAAATTATACTGAGAGTAATTTCTATCGCAATCAGATGTCCTTAGAACTTTTCGATGTAGATAGAACATATCTACTTGTCGCCTGGCATGTAAATTATTACAAACAAAAAATAATACTAATTAAGTATTCTATTTTGTTTAGTTTTTTGTTAATCTATGGTTTTTTCTCAACTATATATGCCCGTGCGCAACAATGCGTAAGCAGCACGTAGTTAAGCATGTGTACACGCGCGCATGTACAGTAAACAGCATATTAACCCACCCAAATTCAATGCAAATTCGACAGTATTACCACGCCATAGAGGCTCATGCAGAGTAACTTGATGTGCTGTTGACTGTACGCATACGCATTCAATTGGTATTTCATCAAATTCATATACCTGTACTTAGCTATTATATTGACGATAACGACTGTAACAATACCTCCCTGAGAAGTTTTTTTTAAACATGCTCAAATGAAACTTCTGTAGTGTTTTAATAAACATACCTAACGCGCGAACTCCGACTGAGAAGGATGCGGACGCAAATCAATGTGCTTGCATAGAGTGTATATTAGGTAGCTTTTCAACACTGCAAGGGTAAACCAGCGATGTATGTTGCATTCGCCACGTTCGGTTGATTTTTAGCCAATATTTCCAAGCATAATATAATAATTGTGTAATTGTTTTAACTTTTTATATAACACTAACAATATAATTTAGTAATAGATTTAAATAATTTTCAGGGCATTCATAATAATGCCCTTTTAGCATTTTATTTCCATTAATCAGGAGTTCAACTCATTCAATAAAAATAATATTCAGCCAAGACGATGATTAAAACTAGTTTTCATTTTTCTTTCTCTACACAAGCAATTTCGCATGTTTTTCGACCGAGTAGCTCTATCTATGAGTGGCTGTCGTAACTACAACGTGTGCGTGTTAGTCGAAATTTCACAACTGCGTCACTAGATGGCGCTGTTTGCAAATATTGCTGTCTACGAAGGCTTTCGAGATTCAAATCGATTACCAAAAGGAAATGTTGCAACATGTTTCATCCTTTTTCCTTATCTTATGGAAATACTTCGATGTGTTTTGTTTTTTTTTTCGTTTTATGTCTTTGAGTCGAAATAAAAATTTATCATCAAAGCAGAGGTTCTCGGAGGAACTCCGATGCCGCCGACCCGAGTCAATTACCACTGTGCAGTTTGTATGAGACCTTTTATTTACAGAAATGCATAAGATTTTTTTCAAAAATGACATTTGTGACACAAGCTTTTATTGTTGTCAGAGAGATCTTATTGCATGTGTCATGTTTTTGTCATACATTGAATGTGTGACAAAAAAATATCATGTCCGTAAATCATGTAGTAAATCGTTGAGGAGTTCCCTCGTCGGGAGCCGTTCCTGGGTGCACCATCAGTTCATGCTTATCATAATAATGCATTGTCATCCAAACAAAACGTGTGTACAATATTTTAGCTCAATCGGTTGAAAATATATTTTTCAAAATTAAGTTACATGATACCATCCGAATACATACATACATTGCAAGTTAAGTTAAAAGCTTGTAAAGACCGAACTGTTTGACTATAGTGTATAGCCGGTATGCCGGCTATACACTATAGTCGTATATGTTGAAAACCAATTCTATATTTTAGTTTATCGGACTAAATCGTGTCTAATATATTAGAAATGATTCAAAATGTTTTTATATAATTTTATATACCATCGATGCAAAGAACTATATATGTTGCTTATTATAATTATCGATGGTACATTTAAATTCTATTACGTGAGTGTAACCGGGCATGTGTATTAGTATGAGTGTCCAACACTCGTCTTGACCTGAATGTATTGTCCTTAACCGCATGTGGGGCAGCATTCTGTCTCTCTCTAACTCAGGTGTCGTGCACATATGAATTTTAAGTACAGTCTTTTCTTCTTCTTTGTATGTATATTATTGAATGAATGTTAGCCGTTGGCTAAATGGTCTGTGGCCGTTGGTCTCTCCCATGAATAGGGCCAAAGAAAATAAAAAATACAATATAGTAGCTGTTTACCCGCGGCTTCGCCTGCTTAAATGCCCTCGCAACAGTTTTCTCTCCGTATTAAATGGGATTGGGATAGTTGAAATAAAATATCCATAACGAATTTCAAATACACACACAGCGCCACCTAGTGTTTTTATAATTGGCGCAATCTACATAGGTTTTTTGCAAATCCCACGGGAAACAAACTTTTAGGATTAGAATTTCAACTTAGGATATAACTATGATGTTATAACATAATTTATTGACGACAAAAATTCGCTTAATGCCTATGAACAAAGTTTAGCGAATTCGACACACCATCACTGGCTTTTCCTTGCGTGTAAATAACAGCACTCATACAAACTACGCATCGTATACTCTTTCACGTCGGCATCTATAGACAGTGTGTAGCCAGCATTATAACCAAAGGTTTATGAGACCTGAGCTATCTGTCTCGCACGGGATATAGTGACCTTTCATACTCCAATGCTACGTAATCGGAAAATACCTTTATGTGGACATTCAATTGCTTATCAATATCATATCAATATTAATAAAATTGTGACGTGTGGTTCCGCCCTAGAATTGGGTCAATCCATATCCTCTCGTGAGTGTTGTACGAGACGACAGATACCCTTCTTTGTAGTCGTATTCCTCATGGCTGAGGGTCGTGGTTGTTACGTGGAATGAAACACACACAACAACTTTCTTGGCATTATTAATGGAGTTAGAGTTTAACATTAAGAGTGTGGTTTAGTTTAGTTAGATTTTGATGACTTATATAAAACTATAATAGCTTTTGCCCGCGGCTCCGCCGAAGTGTATATCTCTGCGAGAGCTGTGCAACATGATTTTCATACAAACTTTCAACCCCCATTATAGTCATTTTGGGGTTGATTTTTGAAAAAAGCTTACGTTTTACGAACTGGGATCTTTAATTACATGCATTCAAAATGTCATTAAAATCAGTCCAGCGGTTTAGTCGTGAAAGCGAAACTGACGGACTTTCGCATGTATAATATAAGCATGATCATAGTGCATTTTTTAAATTTCTGCAAATTCTATTCAATCAATACATGACCTATTAAACTAATTGTTATGTGGACAACCTTTATGGCATCTGGAGTACTTGATAGACCTATAAAAATTAAACTCCCTAGTCACTATATTCTTCCAGTTATTAATCTTAAAATTAGGTCGCCCCATGAGACATCACGCAATGTGATGTACTTAAAATTAACTATGGCACACATTATTCAAACTAATATTTATCAGCCGGGCTATATATACTAGTAGTTTGTAGCCTGAAAATATTATTATACTTAGAATATGACTTGAAAAAGTGTCTCGGCTCCACACTATAACCGAACTTAGATGCCGACGCGGATACAAGAACATTGCGTAGTTTTTATGAGTGCTTTTATTTACCGCACAGGAAAATCGGCAGTTTATACCGAAATCCGGCAAATTTTGGCGAACGTGTTGTGGAGCCGGCATAAGATACGTTATGTTCACTGGCTTAGTTCGTGCCATGAAAGATTAAGACAAGGGTTGACGCCATAATCGCAGTGCGTTCGAAAACGTCAGATACAATTCGACACTCTGCTAATGTTATAAAGTTTAGTAAAATATTTTTATTTTTCAGGTAAGCTTTGATGCGACTGAGCCTTCATTGAAAAAAAAAAACACGGTTAGTAACATACGGTAAATATAAATTGAGTCAATACCTATGTTTTCCATTACATACTATCTTATCTATCGTAAAGTTTACAACTAAATGTAGCCATCTAGTTTACAACTCCTGGCTCTCTCTTTCCCGTAGGGGTTAGGATGTGGTACTGTGTATACATACGTTAACTATTCTTTCCACTATCCTTCGATATCTATCCCTCGGACGATGTACAAAATATTATAATTATACATAGAGACGTTTATGTTTACTTCGATAGAATCTATATACATGTGGCCGTCCAAATCAAAAGGGACCTTACGGCGGCTGGCACTTAGGTCTTTATTGCCGTTGTTCGAATACAAAACAACGGCAATAAAGGCGTAAGTGCCGGGCGCCATAAGGTCCCTTTTGTTTTGGACGACCACAAATATTAATTCAGGATTTAGTTGATTTTATCATCAAAGTATTTCTCGTTCCTATCTAGTTTACATATATTCTTAAACTATACCAATTTCCATTTGGGCCGTTCCTGTGTTCAGTTGTCCAGTTTTAGCGGAACCTGTCCAAGTCATCTCACTATCTGGTTTTTGATTTACCCGGTCTCCGTTCGTTTGTTGGGATCCGTATGTGGCTCCATCTTTGACCAGCAGTGGTCATTTGAAAGAATGGAGGTTTGCCCAGCGGTGGGACACCTAATGACTCTAAATAAATAAATAACAATATCAATTTCATCAAAAATGAGATTGGAAATGTATTAGATAAATTATGACCTTGAAAGCTAATTAGAACCGCTGCAATCCAGTTTTCATCAGTTATAACTGGTAATACGGATCCCATAGAGCATCGTTGTTGATTAAAACAATTTGTTTGATGTACCCTATGGGTTTATGTCCGTGGGAACCGCTACTGGTGTGCTGTTAATTTTTTTCGTTGATTTTAATTGAATCTGTACTCTTGACGGACCTCATAAGTCTCAAGAAGAATTTTCTGAAAGGAACTCTTTTTTGACTAGCTACGTTATATCTCTTTGATACAAGTCTATCGTGTCTTTGTTTGAAGCGGTGGTGGTGGCTCCAGTGGTTAAGACCGTCTGTGATCGAAAGGTCCCAGATTCGAATCCTACTCACGAGTTTGTATACCGATCTGACTCATGCTAGTAGATTTCCACCACCACTTGCTTCCGGTGAAGGAAAACGTCGTGTGAATGCATCTACCTGCCACTAGATGTCGGTGGGTAGTCGTAGAAGTCATGTCAGATGTCTTAGGCGACTTTATCTGACGCCAGTGTTAGCAATAACACAGGCGATTAGAAATAGAAAGAAGGAAATATGACTTTGTACCACTTTCAGTTGGACTGGGCATATTCTAGTTAAAGTTAATTAAAGTATTATGCCTGTTCAACACTTTTGTCAAACTTTGGCGTGTATGGAGCCGCCATTAAACAATTGGACTGGGCACTACGTACTGACGCTCTGTCCCGTTTCGCCTTGAGTATTTCTAATACGCGTAAAAAAATATTACGATGCGCGCTGTCTCTGTCAATAAAACGGTTACAACGTAATACTCCCTCCAAAATAGTGCGGTGTTATGACGGGTTTGGCACGCGAGACGCGACGTCAGAACGCGTCAGTTCTATAAACGTCACATATTTAGTGGGTTACGTCTGGAACTCTTATTAATATTACTAGTAACTCCCACGCACTCTAGTAGAGGTTACTCCTTGCAAATTTACTGCGTGATGATGTTCGGTACGAACAACAGCAGAGATTGGAGTATTGTCCATATATGATCAGCGAAGCGACCCCAATATATTAGTTGGAGCGTGTACCCGGTTGCAATCTCGGCTGTGACGCCTACAACTTGAAAGATTCGTCTGTAGTTTTACGACCGGTCGCTTGCCTAGCGTGAACCCTCTTCGGGAATACGGTTGTGATTTATCCTACTAATATTATAAACATTAAAGTCAAGAAAGACCGGAGGCCACTTGATCATGTCCTTTGGTCCATTTTCATAATTAATTTTTAGAATTAATGACCTCTTTTTTGAAGTAGTTTAAGAGCATTATCTCTTACGTTTCTACCTACATAATTCGCTATTATCGTATGATGAATCGCTCCAAAATAACCTAGATTTAATTTTAACATAGGCAAACTTGTGACGCCAGTTTCGTCTTAATTTTCCGTTTACCAATACAACATTGATCATTACATGTCACGATACATGCTTTGAATGTGTCGTAAAAATTTTACTGTATTATGTTTGTTATTGAGACGAGAATAAAGTATATTGTGTTTATTTTATGTGCAGTAGGTGCATTTGGAATCGGAGACTCTGAGAGGAATTTGCCAAAGACCAAATGTCTTTAATCTTACATACAACAATATCCAGCCAGAGAGATACAGTCTACATTGCATACACCGAAGTTCATCAAAATGTATTTAGTCTAATTCATCTATCCATCTCTCTCTCTCATCTGAAATATATTCCCGGTTTCTTCCTCAGTCTTTGAGCCCAAGGGCCGCTTTCCTACTTTCTCGTTTCCACTTCGCACGGTCGTCGGCATCCCTGGTTGTCAGACCATTGGCATTATTTTATAATATATAAGTGTTATTATTATATATAATAATATATAATAATAATATATTATGACAAATCACACCGATTGAGCTAGCCCCAAAGTAAGGTCGAGACTTGTGTTATGGGATACTAACTCAACGATACTATATTTTATAACAAATACACATATAGATAAACATCCAAGACCCGGGTTAATCAAAAAAGATCATTTTCCATCATGACCCGACCGCGGATCGAACCCGGACCTCTCGGTTCAGTGGCAAGAACTTTACCATTGCGCCACCGAGGTCGTATCCATCCATGTAATGTTATATTATAACTACACAACGGGAATATTGACGGGACTTAGCACTAACCTTTTTTTATTTAATATTGCTGACGTTTCAACGAACTTGTAATATAATTTATGCAGTTATGTATTCAAAAGTTAAAAAAAACGTTATACCGAGATATTACGATGTAGTAGCTAGCATCGTAATATCTCGGGTTGTATGCTGCTAGATCATGATGTACAGTGTGCCATGTTTAGACCTCTATCAATACAACTGTGACACAGACATCATCTAAACCGAATATAATTTTATTCAGTAGATTTGCGTGTTACTCGTAGAAACATACAGACGAAGAAAACAAATAAAATTTGGCATTTATCACCCGAAAAATTCCGTTTTTCTAATCTCCAAAATATGAAACGTTATATTATTATGTGGATCAGTCATATAGTTTTGTTATATACATATAGATTAGTAGTAAGGTTAATATGATTGTTGTAATAACTAGGAAACTTAATTTATCTTATCCGAGTGTGCGTTATCAGTGGATTAGTTGACACTATTTATAATTAACACAATAAGCGCGGTACTTTGATGTATGTTTTCAAATGTTGAGAAACGATGCAGGATACATAAATAATAATAACCTCGGACGCGGTCCAAGCCCTAACGTAATATTGAGTCCCGTAAGAGCCACGCTTTGTTTTCATAGGTTTTGACATTGACGTGCGTTGACGTATGTCAACTTCATAAAATTCCTACGTTGTCTGTCGGCAGACGTCAAAAAGACGGGGCGCGACTAAAGCAATGGGGCATGGCTCTTGTCTATTTGTGGACTGACTGATTGTTTTATAAAGAGTCCTATTAAAAACTGACTGACACGACGTATACTGAAAAAATGGTAATAGTGTCGAAACAAGCGTTTCGAGTTGTTATAAAAATAAATATAAACGATAAACGCGAAGAATGTTGACGACGAATAGAACTGAAAACTGTGTCACCTATTGGTACTAACAGAATTTACTTGAGGTTAAGTCGAAGATATCATTAACTCTATTTTATTCAACTCTGTAATCAGTTTTTTGCTAACAGCTAAATTGATTCGTATCGATATCGATCTACCACAGATCCTGCCAAATTCGGCGCCCGGCTTTGTTTATACGTTAGTAAATAAAGAAACGATCATCGTAGACTCGTCCATGATTTAACTGCAGTAGTCGATCGTTGTGTAGTCACAGTGGCGTGTGCTTTCCACCTTAGAATAGGACCGCTCCATACCTTCCCGTACAATGTGCCTAAGGCAACAGTCTTGACCGCTGATAGGTAACAGCTTTGCCGAAGAGGATTGGCGTCGTTTGAATTGGTTGCTTGTTCAGTTGATTCTCCTATCTGTTTAACTTGGTCGATAATTGTTCATTGATTTGTTCTCGTCGGTGGAATTTTCCATTTCAGTTTTTCTGCCTCCAAGAGATACCTCTGCCTTGTCTTTATATAGATGAAATATCTATACGAAGGGCTTCTTGTTTATGTATTCCTAAACTCTTAATCCACAAAGATCTTCAATCAATCAATTTCGGTTTTTTTCTTTGACGACCTCGGTGGCGCAGTGGTAAAGTTCTTGCCGCTGAACCGAGAGGTCCCGGGTTCGATCCCCGGTCGGGTCATGATGGAAAATGATCTTTTTCAGATTGACCCGGGTCTTGGATGTTTATCTATATATGTATTTGTTATAAAATATAGTATCGTTGAGTTAGTATCCCATAACACAAGTCTCGAATTTACTTTGGGGCTAGCTCAATCTGTGTGATTTGTCCTAATATATTTATTTATTTATGTGTTTACATACAAAGAAAGCAGCAAAAAGAGCTCGCAAGGGCGGACTTATACAGAAAGAGATTTTGTACAGTCAACGGATTATTTGAAATGAAGTTGAAGTAATTTAACGGAAAATGTAAGCTTCTTCTTAGCTTTCTCTACCACTATCTCTTTATACATTGTAAGACCCTATACATTTCGATTCAAACAAATTAAAACATCAGTTTGAAACATCAAACTGGTGGTGACATTGCCACTGATCTACCATTTCACTGTCGAATGATAATTTCGTCACTGACGATACCAGAAATAATTGGGAGACCGGCCAAATTGACTTTATTATCTTGGTCTTTAATCTGTCGTGTATTTTTGTCATTAAACCTTTGCCTTGACATCAGTTCTGAATTTTGAGGAACCCAGATTTAGTTGCTAAAGCAAGATCTCGTTTAGATTCCTCTAAATTTTAATGTCATAAAATATCTTTATATTTTAATCTCATAACAATCCCGTGGGATTGATCAGTCTCAAAGTCTGGTTGCAAAATATAATGCTCACAATTTCTTTCTGTATTCAATGTGTATCAAAGAAAAAATACCAAGGTAGTGTTGTATTGTAAATTATGTGCTTTTATTGCAGTTTATTTGTTTGCAAATTAATTACCTCGAAAATCTGGCGCTTCACTCGTCACCGCAACAACTAATGAACCAAAATAGAGATATGACTGAAACAGGCGCCAGATCTCAATGCATAAGTAGTGTTTCACGTAAAAGCTGTATTTTTAGGGCTTACGCGATGGAACCTTGGGGCTGATCGTAGAGATAAATATTCATGGATTCAAGCCGTAATTTTAGCTACCCTAACCGTCTGGCCGTCTGGCGAGACTCTTCCAATTAGGTTTTCTATTTTAGAATGCACGCAGTGAGATCGTAGTCGCGCGTGTGCCCTGCGCGTCCTCACAATCATCAATAATAGTTAAATTTGAATAAAATAAACCATAAACAATAAATCGGAACTAATATGGCGGCGTTCGGAATTCGAATTTTCCGCGTTCGGTCTTCTTCCGAGTTTTTTGTTTTTAAACAGTGCCGCGGCAAAGGTGTTCTATTCGATTTTGATTGTGTTTTGTTTTTAAAAGGTTCCGCGGAGAAAGAGTCGTAATATTGTATAATTTTAGTGAGTTGTGAAGCATTACGCAGTTGTGTATTGTTGTTTGGTGCGTCAACATCATTGTTTGTTTGGATGGCCGATGAGGTCGAGTAAACCCGATTCGATTTGGATCTGCCGATTCGAATTTAGAAATCGAAATCTATTTGTAAGTAAGTGACGGAATTATTTGGAAGCTATTAGAGGATTTGAATGATATGTGGGTATGAACAACTTGAATTTGAATATAAAGTTCATTGGTTTTAGGATTATTTTGTTATTGCATCCCTGCACCTTATTTTGTTCTATTTTTAATCGATTTTACGCAATTAAATGGAACTTTTATCAAACCACGTAACCTCTTGAACAGGCATAGGTTGAAGTAGTTAATAATAGATATCTTAGAGATACTTGACTATGATGCATTGACTGTAGCCTATATTATTATATTGTATTTTACAACTAATAATTAATAGTCTAATTGTCAATAATCACGTTGAATAGTACCCCCGATTCTCCGTGACATAAAAAAGAATAAGAAATGAGAATAAAAATAGAAGCGCAACGCGTCTTTCTAATCACAGGGAATTTCGAGATAGTAATATTTTTTGTAGATACTCATTTCTTGATCGTTTCCCGACCTGTGGGGTCAGCACAGTATCTAAACTCCTTCCATTTTGTTATTTTCACGTCATAATCGGACCCATAAATAGTGGTGTCGAGGGCGTCCTTGGGTGCATAAAAACATCCACCTGATATTACCCAGACGTCTGGTCTCGACGTAAATCTTGCAGAACATTTTAATTTACATCAGCATGTAAATTCAAATGAATCACCGTGAAAATTTGGCTTTTGTTTGTAATGGATTTACATTATGTAAATTTTCAATTAGGTTATAAATTTACGAGTTCTACAATAAAATTTATTTGAGATCGTCAAATTTGTTTTTCTCCATTTTCTATTTGTCTAATCTTTTCCCGAGTTTATTCTTCTCTGCACAATGCAAAGGTTTTCGCTCTCTACTAGAATACTGTAGACATGTAGGACTGCTACAAAATGAAATATCAAAACATATTTGTATACTCCACAAGTAAAAAAAAAAGACACGGCCGTACCATCCTTTTCTCGAAGCATTCAGGCCAATTTCGAACCCCAACAATTGCTTTTACCATTTACATCATTAAATGTAGGTTTTCTGTTATCTTTTCATATTGATTTAAATAGTTACAAATCATCGATTCCATCTTCACATATCATCTCATTGTTCTTTACCATTTTCCAATGGTTTGCGAATTTTTTCGGAACTCCCTTTTTAATAATGCTATTTCTCTAATATTATGTTCTTGACCGATCTGTTCTTTTGTCTTCTACTATGTCTTTCTTTAGTTGATTACCTCTTAATAATACAGTTAAAATATAATTCAATTATGCTTCATTAGCCAACATAAAATAGGCATAATTTATCACGCATCATAACGTTACAGTTTAAGGTATTGATGACCTAATCACCCACCGTTTTATAATAGATGCTATTGTATTTATTTGTATCAGAGTTATCAATTCCCAAGATATTTTCTGTACTAATAACACCGCCTCCAGCTCTATAACTTATCTTCTTATCTGTGAGGGATTTAACAGCACGAATTTGTTTAATGTTATTGTGAAATACTTTGACTTCATTTCTAGTCGTATGGATAAATACATAAGACGAAAACAAGAAGAGATTAGTTAGAATAGCCGGTAATCGTCTCATCATGATCATTTACTAATAAAAATTATACTAATGATGAAGATCCAAGGTCTTTCATGTCATGCATAACGCCAGGAAAACATGCGATGAGTATTATGTTGGTATTATTGGTAATTCTGATACTACTGTGAGTCAACAGGTCATTTGTAAAACTACACTCGCCAAATATGATGATCATCGATGATGCAACAAATATAATACGATATAATTCCAAAACTTTCTAATTGTTAAAACACTAAACTCTTCAATTTTATTTTATTTATCTGTTAAAATCTCAATTTAAAAAAAATACTATAATGTACTGGCCATCCGAACAATTTAGTCGAAGAGGCCAAACCGAATCGTATTTATTAGTACGTGTAAAGAGTAAAGTTAATTTAATATTAATTTATATATTCTTCTAGGAAGGAGAAAAGAAAAAATAGGAAATCGGACCATGGACTACAACGCTATGCACCTGGGATTAAAACCGGAAAAACTTCACATCACCTATCTGTTATTTACTGAAACCTTGTAGTTCTTACGATTCAGTTGTATGTGTAAATTGCTTTAGCAAAGATTCTGAGATTAAGGTGTTGTGATATATATTATTCACAAGGCCATGGAAATATAACGTTCCGGTCCACACGTGACTTCGATTTGCGGTCTTCAAATTGAATATCAAATACAAATAATTTTCTTTTTCATCGATGTTGTTATAAACATTTTGTACTCTTCATAGTGTAGCCAAAAAGTCGCCTTCTTTTCGACCTTATCCCGCGCTCTTTTTATTGTATGAGGTTTTTGTATCACTTGCTAATATGAGACCGTACAAGATAATAGTCAAAAATATGCAATAATATGTATTACAATAATATGTGCAAATGTGTAATTAAACACAATTTGGTACTTTTCGGTTTGAGCTTATACCTATTTATTAGCGACCAAACTTTATGGGAAAGTCGATTTTCTTGCCGAAGACGTCATGAGGAGGTACAATAGTATACTAATTTAACTACTATTTTTAACAAGTAGCATGTATTGACATGTGTTGTTTCAGAGCATCCCAGATTCATATCGTTTTTAAATGAGCTTTAGTTCAAGAAATAGGAATATTCCATCAAAACCAGACTCACTCAGATGTTAATATCAATAATCTCCACGTATTGCCAAATCTTCGTTCTCTATATACTTACAATTATACAAACTACTAGCTGCAAGCCGCGATGTTATCCGCGTATTTGTTTAAAAAAAATACTTACGTTTTCTATGCACACATGCACAGTTGTGTCCTTATAAAGCGCCATTGACTATCAGACTTTTGACTAAATCCGATGCATACTTACGGGAGTTGCGTATTTTCGGGATAAAAAGCACCCTATGTGTTAATCTAAATTATCGGCTACCTCTATACCTAATTTCATAAAAATTGGCCCAGCTGTTTTGTTTGTGAAGAAGTAAGAAATATTCAATAACATACGCCTTTATAATATTTAGTGGGATTAACTTGAAGAGACAAAGATGTAGTTTGCCACGTTTTCAATTATCAAATCATGTCATAATAACAACTTTAAGACAATTAATTATCGTACCTAAGTAAATAAATATCGATATCAAAGGTTTTTTAAACACTTTTATCCAAGATGAAGTACGGAGGACCACATATCTAGTCACATCATCAAAGACTAATGCTAAAGTTGCCATCATTACCTCAAACCGAGGCACCAAACTCTTCACACGGTTAATACCCTTATCAAAATTTATAATAAACCATCTAGGGTACCACAATTTCTGTGCTCTTCACAGAGTACAGCCGCAATCATGAGACATACCCATGCTTATATATGGAACTTTCCTTGAATTTTTGTCTGAAGATACGTTATCTTAACTCAAATATATTTGAAATATTTTTATATGGGAGGGATTCAACTGTTAGGAAATACATGTGATTATGATTGTTTATCTAATGCGTGTATTATAAACACCGTTAACAAAGTGTTTAACGTGAGTTTATCATCGTAGTATAATAAATAGTATTATTGATAGATCACAGTTATTCGTTTACGTGTACAATGTAGCTTTTTATTTCTGTATTAAATTTGTTCTTAAATGCTGCACTATCAATAGGAAAAAGGAAGAGAAAGACTTTGAAGTAAATTGTCGTACCTAATATAGTTTCTACACCATCAATCTTATCATCATGTGACTTTATGAAGTGAATTTACCATAGAATGTTCAACGTTGCCTGATATAGACATTTTAGCTGTCTTATTTATTATTCAATAAATAAATATTATATTTATTCTGTGTCCGGATGAAACTAGTGAACACCGGATAAGACCAGTATGGTCTTCATCATATACGGTACAATACTGATTTTTTACAACCGATTCATGAACATATTGATATAATATCAAATGGCTATTAAACCTAATATAACACTACTGTTACTGCTCCAATGCCGAATCGTGTGACTGGTCCAGATGGAGGGTCGCCGACACTGATCAATGGCGCGCACGCGCATCTAGTTACACCAATTGAGACAATCACGAAATGGGGTTCAAATTCAAACTTGAAATTGCTCTGAGGAGGAGGAGGGAGGACGTCTCAAGCATGTCAACCAGAATCATAAAACACCTATTCACAGCATACATTCGCGACGCGAAGGCTAGCATTATCAAATAATGGAGACGCGAAGTTCGCGTCACCTCTATTTAAGAATGCTGTCCTTGTCTTTCAGCTGTCGAGCCTTTATATACATTAGTTGCCTCAGAAGACGGGAGGATATGGAGTGGCCCTATTCTAGGAAACAGGAACAACATGGCAGGAACCATTCTCCATGTTTCATAGCATCTATATAAAAAGATAACACAAACTGGCCCGCATTCCCCGCTGCCCCTGTGGTTGCCCCGATGTGGTTTATCTGAAGACCGCTAAATTACGTCAGAAGCACAGTATTATGAAGAGTACTAGCGACAGAGGCTAACAGTATAATATATCCGAAGCACAGGAAGCATCCTTAAAGAATGATCGGACGATTCAATTCAAATATATATACAATATAAGATTTCTCCATAGGAACATTCTTTTTTTACACTGTGATTTATTTAATAGATTTTATATCTTTGGCAATAGAATTTAGAAGAAGCGAGCATAATGAATTAGACCATGGCTTATGAACAGAAAACAAACAAATACCTTCCATTAACCTTGAAAAATCAGCTAAAGTATTTATATATGTATATATAAACTTAACAAAACGCTACAACCGTTGCTGTGTCTTCGACTTTCCGACCCACTTTTCCTTATCTCAACTATCCTGCAAGGATGCGCCGCTGCATTTCCATCACCTGCATCATGGGCCGGCCGTCAGAGGCTGTCGATTGCCGTTTCAGTGTCATTCCAAACGCCGTCAAGCACGGACGTGCCACGCGCTAGCCAATTACAGGCCACGTGTTTTTGTGAGTAAATAAACCAGTGATTTTATTTGTGTATCGACTTTTATTGTGATGTGCGTTGGATTATCGGATTTTGAAACCTGTGGTATGCCGAGTCGATTTTGTTTATTTTGATCGTCGCATTTTAGAGCTCTGATATCAATGAGTGCCTCATCAAACTATTACGTACACTTATTAGCATTAGTAGTAGCCTCTGTTACAAAGAGACAGAAGTTGTTGATAACAGTACGCGCGAATAGTAAAGCGTAAAGCTATTCAATCAGTTATATTTATTGATGTAACAAGGCAAAACCTCCAGGAGAATATGTAACATTCACATGAGACTATTGTATAGTAATTCATGGAATAAATATGACGTAAATCTTCCATAGCCAATTGATCAGTCACATCAATCTTTATGCTGAGTTGCCTTGTGTGTCAAGCTGAAAAATTCTTAAGTTTGTTTGGTGTGATTTACTGAGCTACTTAATTTTAGATTAAGTTTTTGGTCATCGTTAATATTAAAGGCTCTTTACGAAGTAATTAAATCATTCAAATTTGATTTCATGTTGTTTTTATTGCCATTTTTTTATTTCAAGATGAAGAATTTGAATCTATAAGACATTCTTTGCCTTTTATTTTGTCATCATCACAATTTTCATCACATCTAGCATCACTTATTTCTAAACTCGACAATAATTCAGGAATCATCTTTTATAAAAGGACTTTTGAATAACTTAATATTTATAAAATTACACTTATTTCATATTTGTCATCATGAATTTGTCTATCGATACGAAAACGTGTACTTTATACGCTAAAAATACTACAACCAATATTTCCACATTGATAAGACCACGATTTCAGATGAAACATGACATAATTATACTTTATTTGCCTCTTTTTTGTAAAGTGTCTGTATAACTGTTTACAAACTTCACATGTGTGTCTGTATGTCCTTCATTTAACCAACATAACAAGCTAAATTAGCTATTTAATAGCGCCAACGCTGCCATACAGCAAATGCGGACACTATTATATCCAGAATGTCGCCATTGTGCTCTTGTCAATTTCATGATTTTCTGGGAATGGGTTCTTTTGCAAACTATTTTTAACCCCCGACGACGGAAGGAGAGTTGTTTTAAGTTTAACGTGTCTGTGTATCTGTATGTCTGTCCGCCAAACGTCTGAATCGAAGTAGGAAATCACTTAATTTTTTAATTCAATTCTTATTATATCTAAGGTTTTGTTACAATTATGTTCGGGTCCCATTGGAAGGTCATTCTGGAGGTCATGATAATGATTTTTTATCGCAAATGTCTACATTTTAAGTGGTAATGACGTGATATTGTCTGATTTGTAATGAAACTAAAATCTCGTGAAAAACCTACTAGTGTTGTGTTTGTGAAAATCTCAAGCATAATAATGTTCATAGAATTTTATTAAGAAGCTTACAAGATTTGATCTTTAACCATAAAAGACATTAAAATCATTGAAAACTGAATATTAGAATTATATACTCGCGATAATAGATTTCTTTAAACTATTGAGAATAGAATTGATTTGATTATATTTGTTAAGATGCAATGTAATAAGAGAATCTCAGATTATTTAAATAAATAAATGAACTTATTTTAGATAATACAGTCCATGATTATAATGAAAACATGTCACTACAAACTAATTCGAATGAGAAATTAATTTAAAAGCTGATCAAACAATTTTGCGACTTGAAATAGGACATTGTGAAACCAATCCATCCAGTTATGTTAATTTCGAAAACTGAAGAAGTAATGACCCGAATGTTGGTTATATTCACTGTGCATTTATCAAAATACCTAACTATGGCAAATTGCAATTCGTTCAGCTCTAAAATAGATATCTGGAATCTTAAAAGGCATTTGATGTCTACCATCGCCTAAAATATGGTGAGATTGTATTCGGTTCGCAATATTTCAACATTAATGACTATTTTATAACAATTCAGATTAGGAAATGAAATATTGAATCAAATTCACCATTGGCTAAAAAGTTTTGTTTCACACTATTATTATTTTTTTCTATATGAACGATTTCAATACCCTCACTTTCAATATTTATTCTACAATCTTTTGCGCCTGACCTGAAAAAAGGTCGCTGTAAAAATGGCATTGTTGTGATAAGCTAAGGCCGATTAGGCATAAAGGCATTATTTTTTTGCGCGTGGGAAATTATATCAGAAGTACTTTATTTTGAGTCTACCAGTCTCTTGTCTGTGTGATCTTATATCTATGAAGACATGATCATTCTTATTTTTCTTCTTCAAATTAATGAAAAGAGAATGACTCCCATCTACATGTTGTTTGTATAAATATAATTATCTATATAAATTCAATTGAAAGCCAAAATGTCAATGCAAATTATTGCTATTGCAAAATTACTACCCCAATTACTCATAAAGTTTCCACTCAACAAATCAAACTTGTCCACCGCAAAAATAAAAGCAGCGAAAAACATCCTATTCTAATAATACGTGAGGTCATTACCCGACATGATGCAATTGATAATTAAAATCAGCTTAATTGAATATGCAAAACTAAACGCTCTGCGGGCACAGTTTGACTGATGTCAATG
Source organism: Plodia interpunctella (assembly GCF_027563975.2). Lineage (NCBI taxonomy): Eukaryota > Metazoa > Arthropoda > Insecta > Lepidoptera > Pyralidae > Plodia > Plodia interpunctella. Next base: position 6,129,016 of record NC_071316.1, read on the forward strand.
TTTCATTATTAAAAAGAAATTGACATTATTAAGAGTGACATTATTAAACTGGATCAGGACAGAGATGGTTGGTGTAGACGGAAGGAGACCTACAGGGCGAAGGCGGGTTGTATATGATAATGATGTTGTAAGATTTATTTATTAATAACTTTATTTCAACTTCCTCTTCCAGCTTGTATTTTCCCTTCAATCGAGTTCTTAATTCAATTGTCATATCGTACAAGGTGGATGGTGGAAGGATCTTTCCACGTGTCTCGTTTCGAAAATTTTTAACAATGATCAATGATTTATTTTCGGCTACTAGTTTTAGCACTTCTATGTTAGTATTTTTTTTCAGTCCAGCTTATTATTCGCAGTAATACTTGCTAATAATTCAATGTCACCTTCCCACTTATCTCGCACAATACTGTCTGGAAATATATAATGACTTTTTGCTTGACGTTTCTCCCAACCTTACAACAGCATTCCCAATATTACTACGCCGATTATTGCAGAACATACTGAACATTTTGTGAAGAAGTCCATATCGAAATGTAACTAAAAAATGAGGAGAGAGACCGCAGATAAGGAGATAAGATATCCAAACAATATCAACAACTTCAACTTATTGGCCGAATACGTGAACCATTGCGATATTTTTACAGAGTGGTCATTAATTTGCTTAAATTTAACATGTACAATATTTGTAATGATTGACAATCACAATTACGAGATAACAAAATAAATGAATGAAACTGGATCAAGATCGGTGCCCTGAGGAACGCCATAAAAATTATTGCATACCCAAAGATTAGGAGCAAGTGTAACAACGTAATTATTTAAATTGTCAACCGTATCGTCTGCGGCATAAGAAACATTCTTAAGTGTCTTATCACAAAGTTGAGTGCACTGTTTTTTTTTTTTTGAGATTGAGATCAGTTGCTTAGGTTAAGGCTAGTCTTCAGTTAAGGTCATTTATCATTACGCTATGTTAATCAGGTGTAACTGGTTTTTTTGCTGGACGGTAAATCAATACGTGTGCCAGTGTTTAAGTGATTGTTATAAAATAAACAGGTTTTGTGGTCACTTGTAATTTTAACCCACGAAGCAAAAGGTCGTGGACTTGGACCCGTAAAAATTGAAAAATAATTTTATCGCAAATTCTTATCATACATTACATGTGTCTTAGCTACAGTTAAAGTTGAATTTATGCATATCGTTAATTGGAAGCATTAACAATATGTATAAACTCAACTTTAATAATATGTTATGTCAATAAGCTCGGCGTATTTTAATATGTCAGTTTGGTTTTATGTCATTTACGAGGTTTTATTCATGTAACGATGACCTCTATGGCCTAATGGTCATCATGTTGGACTGCTACACTGGAGGTCCCGGGTTCGAAGCCCAGTCAGGTCAAGATGGAAAATGATCTTCGAGAGTTTCTTCGATATCTTGATGACCTGGGACTTGGATTTTTATCTATATGTAAAATTTTGAGTTAAAATGTGATTTAGTTCTACACAATTACAACTACGACTAGCAAAAATTCTAAACATATACGAGAGAACAAAACATCTTTTGTTTAAATTAATATTAATTAGTATTTATGTAACAATTACTACGCATTTTATTGTTAATCTGACAATCGTTAATTTTTAAAATTGTGTATTTATTTACAACCGAGGCACGTGTGAGATCAGTGTAACGTACTGCGCGTATGAAATGGAGCATGTCTGCCACACATTGCGATTGCAGTTGGTGCATATGTTGCCAAGGCCAAACATGGTCATGGCTTGGTAAGGACTTGGCGTGACTTAGCCTTTCCATCGCGGAGGAAATAATTTCTAGAAATATTATAACTTTAATTGTAGATATAATAAGGAGGGATTGGAAGGATATAGAAACGAAGATCTCCTTGGCGTGTAACAGATAAATGATCACACAAAGACCTTTGATATAATGACGAAGCACCAGATGAATTAGGCAAAAAGAAATCAGCTGTTACGACCCGTTTGTGTATTAACGTCACAAGTTCGCGTGAGGCGAGCAGAAAAACGTTATATTGTGTTTTGGAAGACATGAATCATTCTTTTTGGTATTCCCATCGCACCTTGTCTTATTGATGTGGCAATTAATACCTAATGATATTTGCACAATAATAAACAAGTGGTATAAAATTTCGAGGCCGTCCAAAGTTGTCCGTATTGATATGTAAATGTGACTGGTACTCCACATCTTCTGATGAATTTATTTATAGCCACACCCTATCTTTGATTTAATATAGAGCCTCGTAAAATTTAATAAAAAAAAGGCAAGACTTATTTTTGGTACAATTTTGTTAGTCTGTTTTTTATTATGATCAACGTTTACATTTTTTCTTTTGTTAGCGTCGTATCTGCTATCTAACCACAACTATCACTATATAGCTAAGTCACAAATTCTGAGAAAAACTAAGTAGTTACCTCTTTAGGTACCTGCTTAGTTTTTTCTCAGAATTTGCGACTTCCTATTGCATCACTATGTAGTATAAATCATTATATTTCTTCTATGTATTAAACAAAGTCCCGCTGTCTGTCCTTATGTATAATTAGATTTTTAAAACTACGCAACGGACTTTGTTGCGGGTTTTTTTTTTAAATAGATTGAGTGATTCCAAAGGAAGGTTTATATATGCATAATATTGCACCCGTGCGAAGCCGAGGCGGGTCGCTAGTTAATACTATAACAAAACAAACAATGAAATAAGAAATAATTCCAATCGCAATGATAAAATAATGAATCAGACAAATGTGCAGCTGCTGGCTGTATTGTATTCTCAATTTGTCATTTCTGAGGCCAAAGATGCAAACATGGAATTATTTGCGGGACTGTCAAACGTAGAATGTTTTCTTAAATCACATGAATGAAGAGGAATGAAGAGAATAGAAAATACTTCATCCGAAAGAACCTATTTCCTAGATTGTTGATGAGGAAAGAAGTTCATGAATGTGTTTGAGTTCTTCACCGTTTCTCCTAACTTGATTGCTGATTTCATTATGTGTTATAGTTATGAATTCATACGTTACCACGCTAATAGAGAACGATAGTTGTGTGAAATATATTTTTTTTATGTTATTATCACGTTTTGCTATAAATGTGTTACATGCAAAATGCAAACTAGTCTAGAATGATCCTAGACGCTTATTGCCCTTCTAAATTGAGTCACTTGAATGGAAAATAAATGATTTATTTGGTTTTGTTGGTACAATTCCAATCATAAAAACTACTACTTTTGTTACACCGAATTAGTAATAGATTTGTTTTTGTTAATCTATTTATAGATACTAATTTAGTTATTTTCCAACACTCCTGTAATTTAGCATGATTTAATTCCAATAGTTGTAGAGGTATGTACAGCTAACGGGATGAACATAATAACTTATATATATATATATACTTCTCATCATAATTTTCTTTTGCCATATTTGGTTTACAATTCAAATTTCATTCATGCAATGCTACGGTCTGTTTAACGCATCTAAAAGTACCAAAAATTATCCGAAATAAAGAAATATCTAAAGGGCGTAATTCGAAATCATTTCCCATGAAGCGTATGTGACACAAAAATAATGTGATACCCAGTGACACAATCGCGTATTTAATACCTGTGATTTACTTGTCAGTATCTAGGTCGTTTCCAACTGCAAACATTGGAGTGTGGAAGATAAACATTGTTTGATGCAGTCGTGGTGCTAAAATGTACAAAATATTTACAAATACATCTAATAACCTAGTGATTTTTCCTCTGTATTCAATCCGTATATATCTTTGTGATTTGCTCTAGCTTTTCCCTGATGAGTGTTTCCAAAATTTCTTTCTAAACTCAATCACGCTGTATACAGCGTAAAGAATCTCTTGAGGGTTTTCAATTTTCCGCGTTCATTTGTTTTAGGCTATGCGTTGATATAAATCAGTGTCGTTTCTTATAGATAATTAAATTACCAAGAAATTCAATTAACTTTTAGTGGAATTATTTTTCCATTTAGTAGTTTCGGCTTTAGGTTTAAAGATCTTTATTGACTCATAAAGAATAAATTCACTTACAAAGAGTCTTATAAACTAATACAAATCATATTAAATAATTAGCTTTAAAACAGTGGCTTTGGGTTTATAGATTGACCAGCACGAGTTCTACTAAGCTTCTGTCGTGTTTCAATTAAGGAAAAAACTATCTTGGCTATACATTTATAACGATGTTGTCTACCTCGTTTCATAATTTCATTCTCATTTATGTACCTATGACAAATTTTCAAATATTCATTGTGAGCATAATCATTATGTCGAAACATACTGTCGACGAAATGTTCGTAGACGAAGCAACTGTCTGTGGAAAACCGTTTCAGACTCTCTATTTTGTTACAGCAATCTTCAATCTGTGATATTATAAAAATATCTTTATTATTCTGTGTTAAAATTATTTTGAAATTCTCTATTATTTTTTGTGTTAGTACTCACATGTGGAATTAAACTGCACTCAGTAATGGCTTCGTCTAGGTAAGCGCGCTAGTTTATTTCGCTTTTTATACTTAATTAAGTTTCGCAATTTCAGAGAATAATTTCATTGCCAGGGTTATCATTCAAATTGCAGATAAATAATAATTGAATTACTTTTTTAACCTTGTGTTTAACGGTATACCGATTTAGCGCAGAATATTTTAATTCAAAACTATCTTCTGTGAAAACTTAATCAATATCTGTTAAAATTACAGTTTATAATGCTATTAGTTCTGTTTTAGAGTTTTTCACAGAAGTAGATTATAATGTTGTATTAAAGTTGGCAGATTGCCCTAAGTATCAACAATGCGCTTATAGTCTAGACCATAAGGGTACTCGGAACAAATTTAATGGGATCAATACAATTCTGTATCATCTACTTGATACCTTCGCAACAACCGGCAGCTTTCTGTCTCATCTGAGCGTTTTCCCGGTTACTTCCTCAGCCGTTGAGCGTCGGAGCCCAGGGTCCGCTTTCCTATTTTATCATCAACATTAAACCTGCAGTGTCTATCACGTGTACATATGACAATAATTGCAATAATATTAATATTGCGTAACTTTCGATTCACTGGTTGAATGGTAGCATTATTAAGTGTCACAACTCATGCTGTTGCAGGTTCGGCGAAAGCGCAGTCAAGGGCGACCTGTGCGAATATAAACATACAAACATATAGATCCGGTCAGTTTAACAGATTTCACTCGTAATTTAAAATATACCTTCCTTTTGGGTAAGGCGTTAATGCTACATGACCTTTTCAAACTTCCGAAGGAAAGAGTGATATTTTTAAAGATATGTTTGCTTTTAATATTGTTCTCATATCATGAGTAGATCATGAAACCTGCACATTGGTTGACAGTTTAGGTTCCCTAGTGTGTGTGCGGTCTCATTCATACTAGTGAACTTGCCACTAGATGTCGGTAGGTAGTCATAAAAGTCATATCAAATGCATTTAAGCGACTTAAATAAAATTTGACACCAGTGTTAGCAATCAAACACTCGAAAAGAAGAAGTAGAGGATTAGCCCACTGTTGGGGTATGTACGTTCTGTATCGGTTGTGTAGGTCATGGTCATGATCCAGCGTGGTGAGTAACGACCCACCACGCTGGCTCAATGTGGATTTGTTAGTTTTAACGTCTGCAAATATACTGTACACCGTACTGAATGTATTTACGAGACGTTAACGTTATAGTGATAGGAGGATAGTGAAGACTCAATATTAATTAAGGTAGAAGAAAGTTTAAAAACTAGAAGACCAAAGTATAGGCGTACTAGCAGTAAATACACCCAGTATTGTACTGGATTTATTTACAGGCGTTAATTTATTATTTGATTTGATAATAAATACTGAAGATCCAACAACATAATAAACGAGCGAAACTAGCTAAACAAAATATAGATTTATTATCTGGTAAAGTAATGTAAAGTCAAAATCTGAAGAAATAAACATATTCGCATTTATTCTACAATCATTTGACTACGGGGAAATACCAAATACAGAAAATGAAGTTGAGTGTCCAAGCCATTTAGTTATTTTATTTATACATCCTTGAGATTTTCCTTATGAATAAAAATCCATTGATGTGGAGTTCGATAACAAAAGACGTAAAGTAATAGTCCTTGAAATAATTCAATGTTTTGGCACCGATTATATAATATTAACTACCATCATGCGTCATAATACGAGTAGAATATTAAACGAAATATGTAGTAAACTTTAACAAAACAAACATTACGTGGGTTCCTATTTAGACGACGAGTGATTTGTTTGATGTACCTACTAATACAACAGTAAAACATACGTATAATATAGAACGGTATTGTCAGTTTGTGTATTTCTATTCGAGAGTTGCAGCCGGTGAAGGAAAACATCGTGAGGAAACTTGCACGCTGGCTAACTAAGATACATGGAAAACTAGTATCGAATCTACAAAAAGTCACGGCAGCAACAATAAATGTTACATGAATATTAAAAAATGTTTGGGTGAGTTATCAATATAATATTAACAAAGTAGTAAAACAAGAGATTAAAACTCAGCTGCTAAAGTTTTCGTTGTAATGATAGTAATAAAAGTTAAAAAGGAAAATAAGATAGCACCAACTCAAGGCGAGGTAGCAATGGCATAATTTAAAGTAAACAAACTATTTTCCTGCGTACCGTGACGGGGCTGAACTTGAGTCACAGCCACTAATTAGGTAAATTTGTTCCGAGTGCTACGTTTTCTGCGACAGGGCTTGCAATGTTTGCTGTTATTTAACGTTGCCTTAAAGTGAAACAGGTAACTTCAATATGTCAAATAATCATTGAACTTTGTAACGGAATCTCCCGGGCCACTACACTATTATACTACTAATATTTGATTATTATATTATATTACTATTATACTACTACTAAACTTTGAGTATTTAGCTCTTTTCTTTTCTTATTGTTATGTCGGGGAGAGGGGACAAGTTAAATACTCGGATGATGAGAGTACACTGAACTTTATTGGTGCTACAGCTCATAAAATAAATATGATGCTATACTTATGGAATAATTAATATGCTTATGGATAGACTGTTCATTTCAACAAGAACAACATGAACAGTCAATCAGTGAAATCAACAATCTATAAGCATTGCTGCATCAACTTGTATCAACTCCATATCCCTAGGTCATATAAGGAAATAAAAGTGAAGTCCTGTATTTCAGAAGAATATAATAATATTCAGAAACACTTCATTTTCTGAATCATCGTTCATAAGCTTTAGGAGAATGTGAGAAAAAATACTGGTGCCGCAATATGATATGTTTGAGCCCCAAAAAGTATTGCTTTTTTATTGAAGCGAAATTTGAAATTTAATTTTAAAACAAGTTGTAAAGAAATCGACCCAACTGTTGTACATGTTAGCATTAATGTGACTGAGCGAGTATATTAATTTTAATGCGGTTTCGTGGTATTGCAAATTAGTTCCCACGGTCTTGGCTGTATTTCTATTTCTGGTTTCTGTTATAAGGACACCATATTTGATTTGTGCGCTTAGTACTTTTAGTGTCTTTCTTCAGTAGCAACATTGTATGTCACGATTATGTAACCTGTGATACATTTTAATATAATTGTATTTTGATAATCAATACTCAATACATATAATAAAATTGAAGAAAGGCCAAATTTGTTCATTGGATATATTTTTTTTAATTCTTCATGGAATGTACTTAGTTACTGATATAGATGACGAAAATATAGTTTTGGAAATTTTTGTCTGTCTGTCTGTCTGTCTATCTGTCTGAACGCGCATCACTCGAAATCTACTGGACCGATTTACTTAAAATTATGTTATGTAGGTACCTTATATACCTGGATTTCATCTTAGATACATTTCATCCCGGTAAATGGTCAGGTTCCCGTAGGATAATTGAAAAACTAATTATGAATCAAAAATGCCTCAGAATCCCGGGTTAACATCTTATAGACATTTCATCCCGGAAAAAGAGGAGGGTCCTGTAGGAAAATGAGATACATTTCATCCCGGTAAATACGCGATAAAAAAATTACTGAGATTTTACTATGAAATTCACGCGGCCGAAGCCGCGGGCAAAAACTAGTATAATATAATACTTTACATACTTAGGTTCAGAAAGATGAACATATGTTTATAAAAAAATAATTGTTTTGAATCAAAAAATGTACTAATACTGAAAACTGTTCAACAAAAAATAGTAAGAAGTAAAATAAATCTAAGGTACCCATGAAAAACTAAAAAAATGTGTACAAAATTCATCCAACCATCACGTTTATCATAGCATCTTAATGCCTTTTTTTTTAAATTTGTATTCTGATGAGCGCTTCGTTGTAAAATTGCAATAGTAGCTATCCATGGCCGAAAACGAGGAGGGAAAAAAAAAATTACGCACATATATTCCATCATAATCGTAAACCGTGGTAGTTAGCGTTGTGAAGGGTAACTTGATATTTTGATAGACGGTGGTTTGGATAAATCTCATTACTTCTGTTAGGGTACACAGACAGACACAGTATTATCATGGTCATCTGTAGACATTTTTCTTAAAGCCCAAAAGTCCGTTGTTTTAATAAGAACAACGCCGAACGAAGGTCGCATGCTAATCCACAGACAAAAAAACTTCGGTTAGCGAGTCTGTTTGTCTGTAAAAAAGCTAATGAAACCATGCCCTTGGACTGCGAGGTTCAATTGTGAATGCAGTCACTTTTCAGACATTTTTTGCGTTTACATCAAAATCTTTAAGTTCGCGGGAACGTTAAGTCATCAATCACTAGTGAAGTAATTTGTGTCTTTCTAAAATCTCGGGGGTCATCATCAGCTGAGCTGAGTGATCAGCTGAGTGTGAAATTTAATTATAACAACATATTTAACATAGGATAGGACAAAATCGGCCCTCAAACTAGAAAAATCCTGTATCAATACGTAACAGGGTGAATTTCACGAGCGTGTGAACGCGGCGTGCATTTCATTACTGTGTCCGATATTTTTTATTTGAATAAATAATATATTTTTTTAAATTAAACATTTATAAAATTAACATTGTACCAGTATTTTACTTATTCATAAAATAGGATAATTAAATTGATTACTGTGTATGGTACTACTTAATAAACACTAATGACATCCCGTGGCGGAGTTCAAAACGCACGTGAAATTCACCCAACACATCATTAATATAACACGTCTCTTATTGACGTCATAGGTCACACGAATCTTACTTATATTTTATGTCCACTGCCAAATAATTATAGGGAAACTGTTGAAGAAGAGGTGTAACGAACTTTGCAACAGTGATGCCGACGGCGCCGGCGCCCTGACAGAACATAAGTAATCTTTACTTGATCAGCTTGCTCAATTCTTTTACTATGAAGTGAAGATAATAATAATAATACTATTCTCATGGTACGTATAACCTTAAAGATTAGATCTCTTGTTGAATTGACATCTCTGCTGAATACAGTCGTAACCCAAAATTGAAAATAAAATATATGATGTAATTTTGGTTACGATATATGTAATAGCGCCACTGACTGAAAAAAAAAATTAGAAATCATCATTAAGTAAAATATAGAAACTGATACTATAAAAGCCTAAGTTATTGCCCAGCAGTGGGACACAATCTAAAAAAGAAAGAGTTGTCTTTTTTTTTTTATTAAAAGAAATCTATGCTTTTCCTTCACTTTTGCTTCTGTCCAAAGGTAGGTCGTTCTTCTCAGTATTGACACGAATTATCAAGAGTGACATCTAACAAATTGCAAATATGTTTTACGACCTTTAAAAGCGTACGTGTAGTATTATAAAACCGGTATTCTTATACAAGGAACTGTTATTTGTTTTGTACTTACTTGCTTTGAAGATCCACGATTGATATAAACACGCCGTATCATAAAAAGTATTCACATTTTTTTCAAATATGACCCGACAGTCTAACACTATTTGTTTGAAGTTTTTACAGTAAAACAACAGTAGATGTTTTTTATCATTAGGGTAATTGAATGTTGTCCTTGTGTGACTTATCACTCCGTAATCGTCATTGTATTCTTCTTTAAAAGTCAAATTTGTGACTAAATGGTTTGCCACTAAATTGAGACATATTTTTGACATCTTTTGAGAAAATCCTTCAGCGGAGTTTGCTACACCGCTTGTTTTCCTCTTCTTAGCCTTCATTTCCATTTAAGCGAGGCAACACAACCGAAGATTTAGTTATTTCTGTTATTTCAGGCAGTAATGCTAGTATTTCCTATTTGTATAAAAAATTACCATGACTTTTTGGAATGGTATATATGAGTACTTTCCTTTGTGTTCTCTTGCCACTCTTTGTCGATTTTTTAATGTCATCCAACCATCTCGTCCTAAGAAGTGAGGAAGTTATTAGAGGCTTTCGCCCAGAAATATACATAGACTCATGAGGCAGAGCGAGCATAGATGGTTTTCAAGGGAAAAGTCAGACTCAAACTCGACTAATAGATGGGATTGCACGAAACATTTTGGGACTTAACTGGGAAAATATTGGGCGTAAACCCATATCTGCCCTGGTTAGAAATACTGGTAACGAATACCTGGTTACTATTTGTACGGGAATACTCACTTTTAGTTTTAATCCTGACTGATTGATTTGCGATGGTCTGACAACTGTTGATCTTCGAAAAGGAATGGCAACAATTACCTAGGGATTAAAGGGGAGGCTTTTGCCCCATAGTGGGACCTTAAAGCTACATAAAATATATATCCTGTGTCTTTTAATCAAGGACAGTCTTAACTATTCAAAAACAAAGTTGAATCAGAAGCGGAGCCATTTTTGGAAGTCACATAATATACGAGTAGTACATATAAGCAATCGTACTTAAAAAGACAGGTTTTAGCACAAACAACATGTCATTTAGTGTTGTCAGTTTGTCCCGTTGCTTGTGATTAGGTGTCACAAATATTGCAGTTCAATGAGCCTGCGTTCATTAGCATTGCAACTAATTTCAATCTATTTATAAATGCCTAGCGACCCGGGCCCAGGTTTCGCACGAGGTCTAAAAACTTTCAAGATTAAATTGGCTAATTAACAGTGAAAATTGCACTAAAATCTGTAGTTTAAAAGAAGAAAGCTTAAATAGAGACGTGGAGAGCGACTTTGTGATAACAGTATCACGTGATACTGTTTGTGTATCACAAAGTCAGTACAGTATCCGCTATTAGCAAAACTGAAACAGTGGCTACATTGGTTAAAAACTGTGATCCGAAGGTCCCAGGTTGTGTGCTAGCAATCTAACAATATTGTAATTTTTATAGACTGCACATTGGTCGACTGTTAAGTTCACTATTGTGGAATAACACACTCTGAGCAGGTTTCCACCCATACCCAACACACGCCTGTCAGTTTGAACAGTATCATTAAGAATTTCCTACGTTTTCGATCTATTAAAAAATGCAAAACTCTTCGCATTGGACTAAAATTTGGTATATCATTTTGTATATTATAGTATCGTTGAATTGTATCCCATAACACAAGTCTCGAACTTACTTTGGGGCTAGCTCAATCTATGTGATTTGTCCTAATATATTTATTTACTTATTATTTATTCAGCCCAGGAATGGGATATTCATATAGCTATCATGAATAATAGTTCTAATTAATTATACGTATTGAAATTTATGAATAGTAAGACGTTGTGTTTCTTGGCCATAATCTGTTGTCAAAATTATATAAACCAATTTTCTTTTTGTTTTGCCCGACTCCAAATGTAACTCCGATTGACATCATGTCTTATTATCGTAGTGATGATGACATTTTAATTTAAGAAATACTCAAACTTAAAAAAGCTATTTGAATTACACGAAGGATTTATGGATAAAAAATCTATTAGACCGTCAAATTTAGTAAACATGTAGAATATAAACCTGGAATAAAGTTATAAGTTCTCACGAAACTGCCCTAATACTTAGTGATATGTTTTAGTCTGTCTGTGTAAATGTAACCTACGATGTTTGGCTGTGTATGTGCCTAGATGTGTATATTTATGATGCATATTATTCTTAGAGACATACTAGAATACCTCAACCGCATGATTAATATTTCCTTCATTATGTAACACGTTGCGATTATCCCCAGCAAGGAAAAAGAATGTGAACTATTCATCTCAACTATATGCGACTGGCATTGCAAATATTCAACCGCTTAAATTAATTTTATACCTACTAAATTAGGTGTCATAACGCTTATAATGACGCGTGTACAGTGGCCAGTGGCCAAAGTTCGAAAAAAATCAGTTTTTCAAATTTATATCAACACGAGACTCTGTTTCTCTATACTAATCCTAACTATAATATTATAAATGCGAACGTGAATGTGTTTGTTACTTCTTCACGCTTTATCCACTCAACCTATTTTCTCGAAATTTTGTAAATCTGTAGTTTGAAGTATGGAAATGGCCATTTTCATCCCGGAAAAATGACAGTTTCCGTAGTTAATTTACGCGAGCAAAGCCGCGGCCAAAAGCTAGTGTACCATGACGTTCACATGTCTGTTATGTTGTTACTATAAAACATACGTTTGCAGATTAGTGAGCGCCGTTATTGTCGAAAGCTGTCTAGTCGCCCATGACTGGTGTGAGACACCAAGCCTTGTTAGGATGTGGCCACATTAATGTTATTATTATCAACAACTCAGAAATGCTAGTAGTTTGTAGCTTTGGTAAATATTTAATTTAGAATATGACGTGAAACAGTATGAAGGTCTAATGTCTGAATAAATCATTTTATTCGGTTTATCATGACTGTCAAATATAAAGTATTTTTAAAGTACTTTTGAAACCCCATTGAAATATGGTTATCCTAACTTTCTAATATTTTCTTCCGGGTTTCAGCAACGGTTAGTTTGATTCCCGAGGAAGGTTTAGGTGTAAAATTGAACCCGAGCGAAGCCGGGACGGGCCGCTAGTATTTCATAATGAAAATAAATAAATCAATCATATTGATTCATTTTCTTATAGATCTCTCTTTCTTATAGATCTATATCTATGATTAACCAAATCGAATTCAACTTCCCGATAAGTTAGTTAATATTTGCATAATAACAGATAATATTTTGGCAGTTTGTGATGTTGACTGTACTTGAGTGTAGTTAGGTCTCAATGTACACATTGCCTTACTGAGCGACTCAGGCTGGGTGTTCACAAACGCCCGATGACTTTCGACGACCTTGATCCAACTGTCAAACGGTTACGAAACGAGCTTGTTATTACGATTTTGCTATCACATTAATATATTCTTCGCCTCAACATTTGAAACCTAAGATAAACATAGGTATCAAAGATCCAAAATTATATAAAACTCGATGGACCTAAATAGGTGCCTTGTGGCGTACCTACACATTTTGGACTTACGAAAAAGATATATTTAGTCAAAATCATATTGTGCATCTGTGTAATACGCTTTTCCATATTAAAAAAAAAAAACATTAACAAAGAATAATTCACGATTCATACACGCTTGATTCTTGATGAATTAAGTTCACATGATTTCATTAAACGCTATTCGAAAGTCCCAATAACTTTTGTACTTCCTTATATCAAATTTATACTTAAGGACTCGATATATGAACCCATCACTTCCATTAGAAATCTGGAATAAATTTTCGAGTTCCATTCACATCTAAAACTTTTTTAACTTCTTATGTAAATGTCCATGAGTTTTCTTTCAATTATTCAGTATTTTTTATTATCTATGTCATTTAAAATTGACGTTATAAAGTGCGTAGGAAGGAGTTGGGTGAAATCTTTGCCCAGCAGTGGGACTTTGTCTTCAGACTTATTATATGTATTACTATATGTTGCCAGGGGCTTCACTCCCGTGGGAATTTTGATATGTACAATATAGCCTATAGCAATCTTGGATAATGTACCTTTCCAACGGTGAAAAACTTTTTGAAATCGGTTCAATAGTTTCGGAGATTAGCCTCCAACATACAAACTCACAAACGCTTACCTCTTTATAATAATAGTATAGATAAATTTTTAAGCCTGTGCAAATAACTAAGGATTACTCTTGAAACAAGTTCTTAATTAGCATCTTAACAGTTCACTTGACAGTTAAGACTTATTAGTGACTGATTTAAATGCATATGCTCTAGACAAATTATGTGAGGGAGTCTCACGATATCCTACTGACACACGGATGTGTACGTTTTTAAATTTATAACATAGGCTACATTTTATCTCGAAATTACCAAGAGAGTGAAGCCTATATAATTTGAAATTTGAAAATGTGCTTGTAAACATTGTATTTCTGAAAAAAAGATTAGATTTTGATTTACTGAATATTTTATATATTATTCTTTAGGTACAGGGTAGCGAACGATGCCAATCTAAGGTTGAAGACTACGAAATTTCGAAAAAAAAAATGTAGGACGTGACTCCGGTTGTGAAGACACCAGGAAGATGCTGAGATGAGAGGGAAAGCCAGAGAGGCTAAGGATATGGTCCCGCAGGTCTAGATGCATCACCTAAGTGCATGGATGGAAAAACCAGTGACAGGGATTCATGAAAACAAGGTGGGGGTCAAAGAGAACATGTTATGGAAACATGTTATGAACCCATAAAAATAAATGAAGCCGAACTTGAATCCAAAATAATAAAACAAAACATACGAAAAGTCCTTTTTTGTAGTGTTGTTTCTGGTTATTAAATAAATTATTGTGGCTTTGAATATGATATATTATATGCATTTATAATGTACGCGGCTAAACTGTTAATTGTTTTTTAATGAGACGAATAAATTAAATTTTAAATACTCACATGTTTTACATTAATTGATGCATATATTCGGCCGTAAGATAATTCACCTGAATAATATCTTGTACCGTCGACCGCATGTACAATCCTGCATGCAGCGTCGTGCAGTGTAGCGGTAACAGAGGCGAATTTGAAATTAATTATTGTATGAATTTGATGTTCAATGTAATAATAATCAAATTCAATCACATCTATATGTACACATCGACATGGCAGAATATGTAAAGTTTACTTTAGGTTGATATGCTTTAGGTACATTAAAGATGAATTTATCTTTAATTTTTTCCCGGATTCAATGTTAATGGGTAGATAATTAAGAGATATGTTAAGTCCGCTTTGTACCGCATCCGTATCTTTGCAAATAAATTTTGAATAAATACAATTAATGACAAGCTCCTCTTATAATTTGTACGGATATAGTATTACGTTTACGTTTATTCATGCTATTATTAGGTACCTACTCCGTACGAAGTAAAATCCATGCGTTTCTTACACTTGTGTGTAGACGGAAGGACCCAAAACTCATTGGTTTAGCCTAAATAGCGGGTTCATTTTCTGTCGGGTGATCTCTGAAGAAAAAATAAAACGGGAGATAATATTCGTTATTTGCTCCGTCGCTGAACCACTGTGCGATCTAATTTCATTTTTATATCAACATTATGTTAATTATATTAAAATTTTACGTTTCTAGCAAAATATATATGCTAAACAATGATTCGCCGATGACTCTCTAATGCCGGCTCCACAATGTCGTCGAACAGTTTGCCAAACTTTGGCGGATTCGGTATACATTGCTGGTTTTTCATTACGGTAAATAAAAACTACCATACAAATTACGCGATGCATGTGTCTAAGTTCGGCGATAGTGTGGAGCTGGTATAAAACCCTTCGGCGACTTTCCATTCTGGTATGTAACATTTGTGAAGACCAGTGCCTCGCCAGTCACGCAATAGTGCCCCATTTCATAACTACCACGTACATTTGTTTTTCTTTCAAGCAAATATATTTTCTATAACAACACCAGCGAATGTTGACCGACTAATTTCATTGGCACATTTACCATTGATAGTATTTTCATTTCATTTACTGTGTTACACCATGCGCCGTACAAAAACTCTATTATGTATGTAATGCCAAAGTCAACACGAGAATGAAATAGTTGTACGAATTTGTTAGTTGTAGTTTTTTTTTACAAGCTTCTATTTAAATTGCAATGTCAATGTCAACTCAATTTTGAAGCAAATGTCTTCAACCATAATTGAGTTGAAATTTTGTGCACGTGTTTAGTTTAGATTATTGTGATAAGCTTGACCTGATGGAACATCCAGGAACGGATATATCAATATAGGTAAATTAATAAATTATATGAAACAGAAATGTTTATTTGTCTGAACGTAGTACAAAATGAATAATCGTTAAAATCTATGATCTTTTTGTAATCGTAGCACCACGCGGAAACAAAATTTCAGCGTCATATTTAGACAATAAACTGCAAATGGAGCAAGAACATCGCTTTTTACAATAATTGAGCAAAATGAGGTCTCACCGGCCTTACTTTTTGTCGTTTTTCATCAGGTTTTCCATAGTCAAGGATGCTGTCGGCGCCGGCGCATTGTTATTTTAGCTGAAATAATAACAGCATGACAGATGATTTTGGAAAAAATGTAAGGAAATAATTTACGTTATTAAAAATGCACAAAAGAGAATTTAATATGAAGAGAGCACGTGGAAAGACTTAGTATAAACCATTATCGTACCAAAGCATCTAATGTTTAACATAGTTAACTGCTGACGACAACAGGAGGGGAGTTATAAGTATAACGTGTCTGTGTGTCTGTATGTCTGTCCGTGGCATCGTAGCAGCCAAATGGCTCAACCGATTTTTATTTGAAAGATTTAGTCGAGAATGTTTAGAAACCGTCAGCTCTTCTCTAGCAGATGAGATTATGCCAGCTACTTCGGAGGGGGTTTCATAAATTATCTATTGATTTAGTTTTGATGCCTTGCGGTTTCCTAAATTATCAATTTAGTTTTCAAGAATAGACATCAATAAGTGATGTATGTGAGTTGAATAAAGAATTTGAAATGTAAAATTTCATAAAGGCTATCTTGTTCATTAGCGTTTCGGCGAATTGAACCGGATGATGGTCGTCCTTCACCAGCCGTGGTTTATTGAGCTATTGAGCTTCAACTGGCTGACGTTATGACAGATTGCCTCAGCCTCCAGATAAGATACCAGCCACTTCAGATACGGTTTTATTTTTACAATACTTTTATCACTGTTACTGGAAAATGAAATATGTATTGCATTTTTTAACTCGATCGCGGAGAATCGAGACACAATATATGAACAATTGTTTAATCAGCGCATTTGCACTGGTTAGTCTTGCTTTGCTTGCTGAAAGCAACTTTGTCATACTGTGTTAATGATCTTCGATTAAGGACTGTCATTCATTATCATCATTGCAGCCCTTTCTTCAATCGCCTTTGGAAATAGGCGTCCTCCATATTCCTCCATGAGCCCCTGTCTCTTGCCTTCCTAACTGGATCAGTTATGACGGATGCGCTTCCGGATATCGTCCAGTCTACCCGTCACTCTGCTGGACGTACTCTTCGTCAGGTGGTTTAGGACAGCATAAGCTAAGAAAATTCTGATGTTGAAACCAAAATTTTAAATGAAATAAAAAATAAAACATACAACATACTAGTTCTTCAGGTTTTCAGGTTATTCTCTGTTATTCCGGTTATATTATTAAATGGCATTTATTGTCTATCTATCTATTTATCTACCGGTGGCGGTTATATTGATTTCAAATGTTCAAACATCGCGACTATCGCAAATGGGCAATTGACAATTCTTAAATTAAAAATGAGATGAAAAATTTCTGGAATTGCCCGAAATAATTGCCGACGTACAGTATTTTCGAGAGTAGTAAATACTCTTAACTAATCAACATACCTTACTACTTGTAACAATGTAGTATTATGTATAATGTGTATATTATGTGAATAAATAACAAGCCCACATGACTGGTGACGTGGACCACGTATTAAATACCACGTCATTTGGTACAACTGTAATATAACTGACAGGTATTTTGAGAAATAAACCCTATCTTACATTTTAATTGTTTGATATATAAATGAATCATTATCTAAACTTTTGTCGTCTTCAGCTTATAATTCAGGATTCTGAAATGTTTACACTGTATCATTTTATTTGTTTTCGTATCCACTTCTTGCTATAGCATAGATTGTGTTTAGTTTATCTCTTGCAATTTTTTCTAGATTCTTATTTTCTTGTTCAATGAAAATGAATGTTTTATTCAGATATTTAGTTTATACAGACTTTAGTATCGGCAATTTAGAAAACAATATTAATTGAGCTTTAAACTGTCACATATATTTATCCCTTATGACCAGACAGAGCAAAGAGTTGCGAAACTCAAAAGGTAACGTTTAGCTGTATGTATTAAAAAATGACTTGTGTCCTATCGCCTACTATTGGAGGAATTATTAAATAAAGGAATAATAAGAACAATATATTTAAATTGGGACCTATATTTCTACGTGTTATGTTATTTCAAAAATATTAGGGCTCTGCCGTCCTTCTTGTATTATTTCCTTATCAGCCTATCTAGTTACCTTACATCTATATGCGCCGTTATACCATAAAATTTACTATGAATGTGGCGAGGTGGATCTGCTGTTAACTGTACGATGTCACAGATAATGCCACTCTGTTTCAACTTTACCGGATTTTCAACTGATTGCGTCAAAAGAGTCCTATCTGTTTGTTCATCTTTATCAAGATTATTATTATATTATATTTCACTGGTACGATTACATATGATACACAGTCAAAAGATATCTGATCTCTTGTATCTGATGAAAGAGATAGTTCTTTTTACAAGCCTTTATTTAACTTGTTATATTATATGTAAGTACATAAGTATATAAAAAATTCTCTCTAATCTTAGTTTTTTCTCGGTTCAATCCACCGACATTAAACGTCGGAGCTCAGGGTGTGCTTGCCTACGTTTTCTCTTCTATTTCACTCGGACTTCATCATCCTTAGTTATCCATTAGTTAGACCATTGGCATGCATGTCATCCTTGACGGTATCTCAATAAAAATAGTAGTTACTCGAAATTGTAAGTCCAAATAAGATTTTACTACTTCGTACCGTGATCGCTTATTTATCGCGTGCGTTCGTGACTATATCGAATATTAAGTGCCCAGTGTTGTCCTAAAGAGTTATGGTGGGTGTTGCGTTCTAATTTGTATGTGGTTTTTGGGCTAGTAAGTCTGAAGGTTGCATAATGTTGGTTAAAATACCGGCCAGTTTTTGATGTCACGATAATATCTATGAAAACAAAATTACAGAGTATTGAGTTATATTTTTGAGTCGTTATCACCATTAGGCTATGGATAATACACAAACAAGGAGTGGTCAGGCCACTGATAAAAGAGATAGTTATATATATGCACATTGCATCAAAAAGTTATTAGTAGGCTCCAATATTATCTATAGCTTTATCTTACTCTTAATTTTCTAGTTGCAAGATTCTAGATCAATGGGATAAATGTAATAATGTTAACAATGAATTACGACAAACATCTAGGAAGCTTTTGCAGCATCACCTTGTTAATAAAAATATGGAAGAAAAAGAGATGAGCCATGTTTCAGAATTTGAATTTAACACAAAAAAGCAACTTTCCTATATTTCCATATATATTAAAGCAACAATTTTCGTGTATTTTGCAACCGGTGCTGACTGAATTGTCATGAAAATCGTGTGCGTTCAATTTGTGTGGTTTTGAAACCAAGGATGCTTGGGAGGTCGGCGTTTCAACAAAATTTTGGCACACCCGCCTCTCGATTTAAGGATCCGCTCACGTTTCGTTGCGAACTTACTAGAAAGTTTGCGATACACTTTGTTAGGACAATTTAAAGTATTACGTTTTAACTGATGTGCAACTTTTCGGCTCTGGTCGTATAATAATCAATACAGCTCTTGCTTCATCCGTCTTTAGATATATAATGGCAATAGACTAATAAAATACTACATTGGAGGAGGCCAACGCTGATTCAGTGTTTTATTTGCGTAGAGTGTCTCAATATCCCATCGGACTAATTGGTCCTTCTAACAGAACCAGCGCCATAACCAGGCATGTATTCTCTACACAATTTGCTGCCACCTTCATTAATATCAAAGAATACGTAATTTATTTCTTTTGTTAAATTTATCCATTGATTTGACGTGCATTATTATTGTAATGGCTGAGGTCAGGTTCGTGCAGATCTTGAAGCCGACTAGCGTAGTAAAACTCCTGAATGTATCGTATAACACGTACGACTTGGCGCCAACTGATCTATTCATAGTATCCGCTAGTCTTTATCCACGATCCATGAATATTTAAGAGAAGAGTGTCGACGTGACTACGGCTCAGGTAACACTGCAGTGTAGTAACGAGAAAAGTCTAATTTGAAAATAGACATCAAATTTAAGAGTTGCTTCAACTGCTCTATATAGTTGATTGTTTCATTTTTGACGCGGGACGCCCACGTTTTTATTTTATTTGCCTGATAGAAATAATATGAAAATAATTGATTTACTTTTTTATTTTAATACCAACGACAAAATTGTGGCCTGCGTCTTTGCTCCCGTGAGAATTCTAAGATTCAGGGGGTCAATTTTTGCCGTATAGCCTTTCTCATTATCGTGGTTATAATTACAGAAAGAATATGAATTAATGAATTCTTCTGTATGAATGTGGCTAGTACGAGAATAATCTTCTTTACAAGTCGACTGTGGCGTTAAAAATTTTGAGGACCTTGCCTCTGCTGAAGCATTATTTGAGCCAAAGCATTAAGAAATATTTTACCGTTGAAATATGTAATTCTCATACGGTCTATCTTTAAAGGATGGAAGTGAATTATTCATCGACAGTTGATATCCAGTCATTTACTTTTTTATCAATCAGTGACGTAAGATGGGCGTACTCTCATCTCATCAGCACACGTCCACAGCATATGCTACTAACACGATTGAAAATTCCCTGTCTCTCTCTCTGTCTTCGTCCCGGTTTTATTCGTGAATGTGATACCTGAAACTTGTGAACAGCATAAAGAATTAAAACCTTAAAATTTTGAAGATTCGGCTCCGATTAAGTCCGCCTGTCTGACTTCGTTCAAACCTATTACCGCGGCATAAGCGGTGCAGGATAGTTTGAAATTCTTTTTCTTATTCATAACCGCATGACTGAGGAGGTGATTACCACAATCATCGGCTTTTGCCACAACATTGAAAATTCTGCGGGCTGAACCGCACTCATCTTGAGAACAGAGTCTTCTATAAGATCCAAATAATCGAATAGACTACATCTCCGTCCATAATCACACGTGAGTGACCCGTATTTAATTTATTATGTCAATCTCACGTTAGTTTCTATCAATTTTTCTCCACAATCCTCCAGGCAATCGCATCATGTTCGAGCCAGATGTGTAGCAATCTATGATAAGGTTCCTTTTATTTTCTTTCCTTTATTTGGGTCAAAGTGGCTATTTGTACGTCAATGTCTAGCTTCAATGTCCTGTTTTATTATATAATGTTTAGGTATATCTCAGGCTACTTAACTTATAACACATTCAATTAATTTTTAGTACCTACTGTAAAAAAATGTAATCAATATTTATGATTTAATCGGCTTTAGATACTGTACAGATACCTATGTCATAACATCTGTAACAATCTGCATAAACTTTTGTAATATATGTATATATATATATATATAAACAGGACATTGAAGATAAAATAACACGTATTTCCTAACTAAGTTTCTTCGAATCTTACTTAGGAAAGATAGCTGTTATTTTATATGATGCGATGGGTTGGTGGGATGGCGATGATATTTTAAAACATTAACTTCACAGCAAACATGTGACACAGTTGCATTGCAATCCTTGAGAATGGATATTACATGCAATCACTTTATAATATAAGATCTTTATTTGTTTATCCTGTACACGAAAACACCGGAGGCACTTCGAACTTTTAGCTCTTCTGTGCTCAAAACTTACGGTGTATTAACAAAATCATATTAATCATCTTTCAAATTATTTGAAGCACCCAGAAAACAATCAAATCAATTTTCAATAATTTATTAAACAGTCAATTTCTAACCAAATGAGTCCAGCTAGACCAAAACAAACACTGATTCACGTCAAAATGGTGGCGCCGGTTGAAGTCGGGCTTGTCGTTTAGTCAAGATAAAGTTTTAATCTGTTGTAAATAATTTTCCACTGCGAATCTTATCAGACTCGTCGCGAATCAAAACTACTACCATTCACTTTTATAATCCACCACCTGTGACATTGTGAATCGAGATTGTTCAAACTCGCCAAGAAAACTTATTTACAGCAGCAATTTGACCGGGACAGATCAAGAGCATGATACTATAAAATTTCAAAATTTGCGGTATCAGATAAGCTAAAAACGTGTGGCTTCTCTGCTGACGCCAATCCGTAGACTGTCGTGTCGTGTCTTTTATCACAGGCTTTATTTGTATTTTTTTCGTGATAATACACCGTAGTAATCAGTCTGTGCCGTGGATTTGACGCGAGCTGACGTAGGGCGTGCCAAGTGTGTGTTTGCGCTTGAGTCGATTTTGTTATTGTAAGTAGCGTGTGCATCTTGAAAACCATCACGTTTATCCTCATTGTCATCATCCGTTTCCAAGTTCGTTCCACATTTTCAACAATAGCAATTTACTTTTAAGACGTTTTGCCAAATGACAATCATTTAGTTTTTGCTTCCCTTACGCCGTTTAATTAAACGTTCTTATTGTCTTCTCAACACGTAGTTTTTACGGGATTTTTTTTTGCGTTTACTTTGGACGTGTTCATTCAAGACACAATGAATAGTTTTGCGGTAATGTTCGTGAATTCATCAAGTGATGTTTTAGCTCATTTAATTTCAGTCAAAAAGGATTGACCCAAATTCTATCACTTCATCACGTGTACCCAATTTTCTTTCTTCTCCTTCTTTTCATTATAGAAAAGTAGAATCTTTGAGAAGATTTGAATTTGAATTTGAAGAAGAAAACAATTCCAAATTAAGCCCAAATTTATATCTCTTTAATTTCATAACTCGTTCTCTTGTAAGAAATTGAATTTTACTGTAAAACTCTCAGGAAATCGTAAAGCGACGAGCACGTGCATAAAGGAAACTTCTCATTTCATCAAAAACTAGACGAAATTCAGCGGAATAACTTACACAGTCAGTGCGTTGCTGCGAGAGAATATTGACAACACATGGACTTAAAAATGGCTATAATTTCAATCGGTCAAGTATTCCTGTAATTCTGTAATAAATCCCTCTAACTCTCTATTAGAGTAAGTGGACTAGTAAATGTCATAATTCACTGTGACTAACTAAAAACAAACACAGCTGAAACATTTTCCGCATTCTAATTCCGGAGATTAGAGTGAATTAGTGATTACGTCGTCAATATTGTTGTTTGGTTTAGTGGCTCCCTTATCATGATTAAATAGTGTAAAACGTTCGCTTTCGTGTATAAGATCCATTTTTATACTACTTAGGTGGCAGATATGCGTATTATTAAACGGAATTTACCAATGTGGTTTTATGTTTTTGAAATGAATATTTTTTCGAAAAAAATGTCAAAGTTGGTTATTTTCTATTATTATCGCGTCTAGTCCTCAAAATATCGCTATAAAAATATTCCAAATAGAATAACAAATATTAAAAAAAAACACATCTATTCAATAAACATCTCAAAGCTTTTCTTTCAGAAAAATGTTATTATAGTATTTCAAAGTTCTCTAGAGATAAATTGATAATTGACGAATGATACTTATGAACCCCCTTTATTATAAAACTCATAAGAATTGATTGTACCTATGATTTAAGTAAATGGTATCTAGCTGTTTGCTGTGCCCTTGCAGGACGTCACCTATACTTTCAATTATATCACATATTTTCAACTTGCAATAAAGAAATTTGAATCATCATCATTAATTGACCCACTGCTGGGCATGGGCTTTTATGGTGCCACTTCTAAAAAAGTGAACAACCACATACATCATCTCTATAATTTAAGTTAGATTCTTTCAAAAACCTGTAGACTTTCCTAGATTGCTTCGCTTAATCACGATCTTAATTTTTCTGAAGACTAGTTCATGTCGGACCGCTTGAATATAACTTATTGCCCACTGAGCAACAGTCGCACGTGCTTTTTTCGTAATAAAGTAATATTTCGTTTGTAGTAGTAATTGTCTAACACAATACATCATACATCAGTCAGTACGTTTATAAGTCTGGCCAGATCATAAGGAAACATCTAAAACACCTTCAAATACTTATTGACAATAGTTAAGTGTTTTACACCGTTAACTGTTAACTGTTTTTATTTAACATTGATTCCAAATCCATAAAGCCCTTTAAGCCTTAAGTCATCTCTGGGAAAATAAATATCAGTTTGGTACTTGCAACTGACAACCCAAAAGTTCTTCGTGTTTATTATTAGATAGTTTTAACCTGCCTTCTTTTTGTTGTATTGCTTCTTTTGCACTCTGTGTTTGTAACTGTTTTTTTCGTCATTTCTATCACTGTATCTGTTGTGTCTTTATGTTAAATCAAACAAACACATACTCGTATTACCGCAGCAATGATATACATGAAGGATAACTTAGCAATCATTTGACTGCTGAACAGTAATTATATCTACAAAGCATATATTAAGTTAACCAAAAAATATATTGTACAGTATTTCTCTCATCTCTCTCCTTGATCAATGTGAATGACTTTGCCTCTTAACCAGCTAACAGAAAGACATACCACCGTGAACACTTTAAATAATTTGTGTGAAATCTTAGCGTCACTTCGTCACAGTTTTGTTCGCAAATCACCACGATTACGGTGACTATAGACGCCATTTTACGACCATTGTCCAGTGATGTAACAAGATTTACATGACGAACTTTAGCAATTACGTTAAATGTACGGGTAAATATTAATTTTGACGTGTGGCCATGTCAAAAAGCTGGTGAAAAGTTATTGCTTGCAGTATGTGAGTGATGGCATAGGACACATGTAAATTTGAAGACTAAATAGTAGTTTTTAAACAAAGTCACGAAATAAATTCGCAATTGGTGTGAATGAATCTTCATTTTTTTTAGTATCACAATCTTCATATGTATTAAAATCATCTTCTTTACTGTACGATACTCTCATTCTAGTTTCTAGATAAAAAGATGTAGCCTTGGGATCACGCATCAACCATCTATCATTTTTGACGGCTCGGTTAGGAGATTACAACTATTTCTTATCATAACACCGTTAAATCTAATCCTGTTGGGAATTTTTGGTATTAACTAAGATTATGTTGTTTTTATAGCATTATATTGTTTAGTTGTAACATTTCCAAAGATAGTCAATCAGTTAACACAAGGTTTTTTGACGTCGGTGATTTAGAACTTCTTGTAGTTAGGGATACGTCATTTTACAATTTCGAAGCTGAATGTTCCTGTTCTAAAAAGTTCCCTGGTGAAAATCTGTCACTGTTTTTTTCTAATACAATGGAATGAATATGTTTCTATTGAGAAACACCTGAATAGCGATATTTTCAACATTTAATCAAAATTAACAGAAGAGATAGACATAATAAATTAAATTGCGGGTCACATACATGTGATTGTATCGATGGAGATTGGACTAGTTTCAATCTTTTAGAAGACCATTCTCAAGACAAATGCGACTCATCACATCACACACCTCGACATCTCCGTCGATTCATTACACGTGAGTGCATATTTCAATTTATTATTATCATTACCTTCTTACATTACATACTTACTGATATGTTTATTCAGATCAAAATAAATCTTAAGTGACAATTTCACTTATAATGATGTTAATAATTTTATAATAAATACAGACAAGAAAATATTCTTAACAACACCTATTTCCAATTATTTATCTTGACTCAAGTTTGAAAATTGCAGTAATATATTCTCAAATACCAAAAGCGGATTTTCTAAAATTCTATTGGGAGTGGAGACACGGACAAGAGCAAGTATTTATATATATATATATCACCTTCAATCAAGCGTAAGTCAGACAAAATTTATCATTGATAAGAATTTTAACTTTTATATCATGGTCTGTCATGATATATTCAGTGATTGTTTTGATAAATCGATATATATATGACCTCGAATTTATTTGACAGACTTGCGTTTTGTATGAAAATGTACAAGACGTAGTTTTACTTGATCGATTAGGTAGTAAATAACTTTTACTCACAGAATTGTACTCACAGAAGTTGAATACTTGTTTTGTTAAGAATCTATAAGAATTTTTAAATAATCCAATTCTAGTGTAATTAGTTAAAAAGCAACTTTTAAAGACCTACTTTTGTTAATTGACGTCTTTGGAGAAAAGGCTGCGGTGAGGTTTGTTGCGCCGCTTCTTTTTCACCAGCGCTTTAGAAGTCGGCGGTTTACTTATTTTAAATAATTGATTGACGTCAATAAGTGATGTATATCATCCTAAATTGAATAAAGAATTAATTGAATTTTTAATTTAAAACTTGACGTACTTAGTACCTCTAGTGGCAATTTTATAATTAATTTGAACACACTAAGCTGTGAAAACGCTGTGGGTTGCATAATTATCAACACATTACAATTATTGTACGTTATATATGATGGAACTGTTTGTTTTCCGAAATAAAATAAAATAGTAAAATTCCTGTGACGACGACTTTGTAATGAACTTTTGATCGTAATTTTGATCCTGTGACGACGACTTTGTAATGAACTTTTGATCGTAATTTTGATCTCGTTTTCTACTAAAATTTACCTCTTTCAAATTGTACAGGTCTGTCGCTTTTGGACAATATTTATTTATATTCAAATTAATTAATTTGCCAACTAAGTGTACAATTGATGTTTTATCATCTACACCCGCTATTTATTCAACAAACAGCACAAATAACTAATCTTTATCAATGATACTAAATTTATTTATAGTTTGTTTGATATCTACATCTAATTTAATAATATTATTCAACAAGTCGTTGACAGCTGTGGCATCATACGAAGCCCTATTGAATCATAGTGGCGCCTGCGTTAAATCATACGGTGCTTATCACCTGTCCATTTTTTTTAATGTTATCTTATTTTGCATGCATTTGTTCCGTATTGCAGGATTGCTGTGGGGTTAATCTACGATTTTTTAAATTTACTTTCACACTATCAGAATTTCACCGATAAGAGCATAGCTCTTATATATATAAAAGAAAACTAATACACAATGGAATCGTAGGAGAAATTGGTTACCTCTGCTGCCTAATAAGACACCATTGGACCATGGTATAAATCTTACTCTTAAGGTTTTTGTTGTCTTAAAGTATTGCTATGCTTAGCTTAGTAACTTTAAAATTCTTCTTCTTTCTTCTTCTTTTAAAATTATTCTAACTTTAAAATCTTTAAACCACATTTCCCTTTTCTGATAAAATTGTGCTTTGCCAAGTTTCTTTATGATAAATCGATCAGAAATTTGACAAGGGGATATATTTTTTTTTCTAGAAGAATATTTCCGAGGAGGAGAACTTTTATGTCCGTTTGTATGTTTAGGCAAATCACAATTACGAAAAAGAACTAAAGTTAGTAAAAAGTTAAAAACATTCTGTATTCGTTTGTTTCTATTATCGTGCAGTTTGTATTAATATTGTATTTCTGCGGCCGTCAACCACCATTGTCATGTCAGTATCGTTCTGTCTTAATCATTACAATGTTATGTTCACTGCTAATTATCTTCAAGGCTTCTGTATTTTACACGCCTCAAGAAAAACTTGGTAATTTTAAAAATTAAAGTAAATCTTACTTGGTACTTCTTGTTATACTTCGACAACGCCAAGCTCAGTGACTAAATTGTTAATTAAAACGCTAATAAATATATCATCCTTAATTTTGAACCTTGTTCTATTCGGCGAAGTCCACCTTGAGTCATCAACGACACTAATTATGATGATGTAGTGTCAAATCTCATGATTGGCAATAGCATGGCCGACTCGTGTCGCCTTGTTTCCAACATTACTTTTCCGGAAAATTCCACGAATAAAATGTAAAAGAAAATTGTTGCGAGTTGATTTAACAAACATTACACAAGACGAGCGATAAGATAGAGCTCTTGTCAGTTTCGTTTCATTACCTGACCTACTGTTGCATTCGAGACAAGATTTATATAAGTATAAATATAATATAAGGAGTTTAAAGTAAATATTAATATTCTTCTTATTTGAAAGCTTTGCTCTTGTCCGTGGTGGATTCACCACAGGTCTCTGTTCTCGTCTGCCTTCTGTTTCAGTTAACTTACTTAATTACTTACTCTTTCTCATTCTCCCTGTACCTCTTATTCTCTTGACTTGACTTTCCTTCAATAAATTTAGTTCAGAAAAATTGCATCGCTATACAGTATAAATCAAAGTCGTTGCTCACTGTTTGTCTATGTATGCTTAGGTCTTTGAAACTACGCAACGGATTTTTAAAATAGATAGATTGAATAAAGAGGAAGATTTAGGTGTAAAATTTATTATTATTTTACCCGAGCTAAGACGAGACGGGACGCTAGTTAAAGTTAAAAATAAATACACGCCAAATATGTTAATTATTTTCGAAAGTAATTCACATCTCGATCCACTATGTTCTCCTGTTGCTACGATGATTCGATGCTTTGTAAAACAGCTCTCACCATAAACACTGAAGAATATGGGACATCGCTACAGTTTCTAGTAATTTTATTTATGCCATGACACGTAATGGCATTTTTAAGAGTATACTAGTACACGTGAGTGCGGCACGTGTACACTCCATAGTTTAATCACGCGATTCTTATGGGGCGCTAAACATTTGCTGTGAAATCGAGGACCATGATAGACTCTGCTTTGGAAGGCAATAAAATTATAAAAAATATTATTACGGATTCTGTGTTCAGTAGTTTTGCAAATGGAATTATTGGCAGAAACATATCAACTTATATTATTTCAATGGAAAACGAGTGTTGTCAGTATCAATTTATTTTAATTTAAACTTTAATGCACAAGTTAAATAGATGTAACAAATGGAATAAAGCGTTTTCTGCCAGTCAAACCTATAGTACTCGTATATGTTGTAGAGCTAATCAGATGTAAGACAGTAGCTTCAGAAGTGTAAACTCAAAAAGCCATTTGAGTTTGAGGCAATTTAATAAACTTGACCCCAGTAAAATCAGAATTATAGCTTTTTTTACCTTCATTCGTTATTCCATTAAAAAAACTAACTTAACGCTGCAAAAATAAATGATAAAATGGGTAAAGTTATTTTTATCAACGATAAGTTTGATTTTGATTGATGACACTTGGCATTTTTTCGCCCAAATATTAGTTACTGTGCTCCGCTTTTGGCGTTGTAAAGACCTATATTTTGCAGTATACAACTCAGATTTCAATCTCTATTTTTTTCTCTCATACTAGATGTGGCCCGGGGCTTCGTTCCCGTGGGAATTAGATTGAGATAAATAGTCTATAGCAATCTTGGATAGTGCAACTTTGTAATAGTGAAAGAATTTTTAAAATCGGTTCGGTAGTTTCGGAAATTACCCGCCTCAAACATACAAACTCACAAACGCTTACCTCTTTATAATAATAGTATTGATTAGCTGCGGTCTTTCAGACTCTTGTAGTTTTAGTTAAGTAATAATTGTATGGTTATCTTTTTAAGGAAACAAAATGCATATGACATTTAGTAAATGCAAGGATTTAAACTCAATTATATATTGAAGCGAAAATATATTTCGATAAAGATATCAATGATGGATGAATTAAAATGGAAAATATTAACTACTGGAATTCAGATAAACGATAGACTGAAGGCGGAATTTATTTTTTCACTCGTATCTTAAGGAAAAGATTTATTCGGTGCATGTGCTGATGATAAGATTGGGGGGAAATTCTGAGCTGAAGATATAGTGATTGACGTATTAGCCATTTTGGTTGATACGTTTGCAGGATTTTCTTCTTATAACGGCAATGCTTGCTAGGTTTTTATTATAATAGTTTTAACTGCGATAAGTAATTCGTTTGCAAGATACCTTTATCAAGCAAATACTCGACTTTGATCAATAGCTTTAATCTCAACAATATCTTTAACTATATCAATATCACTAAAAAGATCTCACACGTAAAAATCTTGTTATCGAACGAGATTTTGATTTTAATCGATAATGTGATTAAGGGTTACGTATGTAGTTTCGGCGACGTACAATTTCGATTTTTTTTTGTAAATCTTATTGACGTCATGATATAAATAGCAATAGGATTAATCGTATCAGAGTGTAGGTACTGGAGTTTCATTTGTGTCACTAATATCATTTTTAGATCTCACGCCAACGGACCATTGTGAGATTAATTTGCCGTTTCAACATTTTGTATTATAGTTATTTGGCACTTGTCAACAATTAGATTGCAATTTGTCACACGCAAAAAAATTGGCTTGAGTTGTGATTCCCTCGTCATCATCACCACTCCCCTCATCACCATCAAATGATGATATGAAATGATTTTTGTGACGTGCACGCAACGTCATAAAAATCAAAAGTAGCAGCCTTTTTAATCAATTCCAAATCTCCGTCTCATCTTCTCTGTTCACTTACTGGCCTTTTGTAAGTCACAGGAAAGACGAATGCAGACTAACAAGTTTTGCATTAACTACCTAACAAAGTGTAATAATTACAGTCATGAGGATCGATGGCTTTTATCAAAAAAAATTGTTTAGGCAGGATTACATGAGATTATAAGACGCGCCATTAATCAAGTTATAATCGCAACTCGTTTACAAATAATTTTTGTTCTGTTACTGATCCACTTCTCTTCAGTATTTGTATTATATTGACAAATCTGATATAAAGTAAACATAAAAATAATTAAATATGTTGCTTTCCTTTAAAATTCAGTTTTTTTTAAATATGTTTTAATGGGTAGTATAGATTCTACATACAAAATGCTCAATTACTGTTTACTTTATAAAATTGTAGAATCAAAATTTAGCGTTAGGACTGACATAATTGTAACTAAACATTGAAACAATTATGCGTGACGTTATAAAACTGTCCGCCATACAAATATTTAATGTTTGGCCATTTAAACCTGAACATTACATACAAGGCTGATACGTTATCAGGATCATAATGCATCATCGTCGATCAACCGAAATCTTGACGCCACACTCTACGTGGCACACTTTGATAAACATTGTCACTAGGTAAAACCTTTGCTTCAGTTTTCCCAAGTCTTACATAACTTTCAGCGCTTCAATTGGGTACATCAACAATCTCACTAACATCTTTATTCACCATCTGAGTATTTTCCTCGTTGCTTCCTCTTTACTTGATCACTAATATCTTTAGCTAATATACATATTATAAACAGCCTTTGCTAATATCAAAATAATCAACTTCAAATAGTTTTATCTTTGAATTCAGTCGTGAACCGAATTAATTAATAACTACGTCAAGATCAGACGCGTTACGCGTGCTACACTAATTATTTCGCATTAAGTTTCCTATCATAATAATTACATAAGGTTTAAACGTCACGTTAACATCAATCACGTTATCTTAATCTCTTGTTATACTGAATTCTGAAACAAAATCGACTCAAGCATCAACCGCTCCGAATTTTAGTGAGACTTGAAGAACAGTATTATATAGTATTATAAAAGTGATAACTTTTGTGTTTTTAGCAGTATTAGATGGACATAAATGTGATCAAAATGTGGGAAAGTGCAAGTGGATACAGTTAGTGAAGATGACAGTGAGGTGACCGCGGAGCCAGCCATTGTGGCTGCCGTGAATGACACTCGGAAACATTCCTCTATTAAAAATTGTGAGCCAGGGCCCGCAGGATAAAAGCAAGGATATTTGCAAAATGACCAAGGGCCCTCGCAAAGTGAAACTAGTCATTGTAGTCAACAATAAAAAAGAGTGAGTATTAAATTTTTAATTTTCACTGGAACACTATTTTGGATATCGTTTTTGGCTTTTTTCCCTTTTATCTTTATTTTTCAATCTATAATTACGTTCTAATTCTAGTTTATCTGTCGAAAATAGTGTTTTAGTAATAAAGTTTTGTATTAGTTCGCTTATTTATCACAATAAATTATATATATATATATATATATATATATATATATATATATATATATATATATATATATATATATATATATATATATATATATATATATATATATATATATATATATATATATAGCTTAGCTCGTTCATCTACTCCAAGGATAGGATGCGTGCGTAGTACGTTGGCAAATCGTGATGAATACACAACAGAAATACTATAATCAAGCTTGAATGAAATCTATGAATGGACATTACATGCGCTGCATTATATGCAAATGTTATCGCAGAATCAGCTTAATTACCATCGGTAATAAGTGTAAAATCGTCTACATCCGTCCGTGCGTTTAACGAGGCTGCTTTGTAAGAAGGCTGAAAATCATGTAAAAAGGTTTAATTAATTATGCATTATAATAGTGACGTTATATTGTTTCTGTATTCAGTTAGTGTTCACGATAGTCGTCGAGGTCTTCTGGACTGAACAGAAATAATGATTTAGTTTTCAATGTTTTGTACGTCATTAAAAGTTAAACTGTACAGTTTATCGGAAGTCAGGTCAAACAATTGTCTGATTGATCTTATTTTTTTTTTAAATTAAATAATAGTTTATTATTCTGGATTTTCTGGATTTCTTTCAACACTTTATTTAGGTTCACTATCATTTTCAAAATCCAGAAAGCCAAAGGGGAACGCTTTTTTGGCTATATCTTTACTTAGTTTTTTATGAAAGACTTGCTTTTTGTCTTTCATTTCGAGGGCTACTAATCTATATCTTCTATATCTATACTATAATAAAACTTTAAGTGGGCTATGTACATAGGACATATTAAAGAAAAATAATTATAGGCAGTCTTTATGGGACCAATAGGAAACAAAATATATTTTTTTGAATTTTTGTCTGTCTGTACTGAATGGAATTGCATGCGGTTATATAGCGGATAGTCTAACTCAAAATCTGCTATAGATTTCATCGCGATACGCTGCTTAGAACCTGAAATATTGACAATAATAAGATTGGAGCGGATGGATAAAACAAACGCGGGCGAAGCCGCGAGCAAAAGCTTGTAAGAATTATAATTGAACTCGCACTTCACTAAAAGTTTTTAAAGACCCGCTAATCTAAAGGCGAGGTCGTCACAGTTAACCCCTTAACAGGCGGGTGGCGCAAGTGATACGCGCGCGCGTAATAACGAATTCATCGACATGACCTAATTATCCAAATGTCTGAATGTTTACAAATACCACCAACGAAGGTCACGTTGTTTATTTCCTTTTAATTGGCAACTTGTTTTTTTAACCTATGGAATATTTGGTACTGATATATTTATTATATCACATTAATTAATTTTTGCATACACATTTATTAGAAACAGTCCGTTAATACGACTCAGTGCAAAGATAATAATAATGTATGTCATAATCGTGACATAAACATGTGTGTGTGGTCTGAGGTTCCACTTCTTGTAATTCTATGAAAATATAAACGCATTGTAAACTAAACTTTCAGGTTATTTTCACTGCGGCTTTTTACACTTTCTATGCGATCGGCACATGATTTTAGTTCTTTCATATTCTATTCATAGGCTTAATGCTGCTACAGGATTTATTTATCTCTCTTCCTTTCTTATCGAGTGTGTTATTGCTAACACTGGTGTCAGAGTTTAATCAACTCGTCTAAACTTTACTTAATTTACCCCCCTTTCTTAGTGATAGTAGATCTATTGCTGAAATGTGTTAAGGTACTATATAACCTGCGGCATATTCCAGCGTATTCATTCGCTCAATCCTGCGATGTCGCAAACTATTGCTAAGACAATATTTACAGACGAAGTAATTGCCGCCTTAATTGATTGTTACACGCAAATGACTCACTTGTTTAACATTTTTAATTGCCCATAAAACTTTCAATTTCTTTGAAGTGAGTGTAATCAATTTACCATTTATTATATATCTTATTGAATAATATTTTGATTTGTATTGTCTTAATTATCTTTTTATTTGATTCTCCTAATCTATTTTACTATTACGTTTATATACTTTGGTGGTTCTCAGAGCGTTTCAACAGCTGCGGCCGTAATGACAGCGCGTCAAAATCAAATAATTTATTCAGAAATTAGGATTTCACAGGCACCTTTTCACGTCATATTCTAAATTAAATGATATTTACCAAAGCTACAAACTACTATCATTTCGGAACGACCACTGCTGAGAAGAAATGCCGAAAGGAACTCATTCAAACAGAAAAAGGAAAAAAAAATTCGCCGTCTTTACGATCCGTCAATTTTGTGTTAAGGAAGGAATGATTTCCACAATCATTCATTCATAAAACTGTCAGATAAATTTCATAAAAATGTCTGTAAAGTCAGATAGTAAAATTAATTATTGTCTTTGTTAAATTAAAAAAATAATAATAATGTCGGCGCGGCCGCGCGCAGCTGTCGAAACGCTCTGAGAACCACTACTCTCGTATCTCGTCGATCTCAATGGCTACATCGTAACTGTAAGAAATTTCATCGATGGAACTGTACTAGTGCAATAAATATAGGCTATATATGAAGTGACGTAGGGTGATACAGATCTTGGTTTTCATGTATATATGATTAAATTTCAAGATTGGTGGGCGACGTGATTGCAGCAACCAATAATATACAAGAATTAATACCGATCAACTACGTGCCCTTCCGTCATATCTGTTGACGATCTACGATATTGCTATTATTATGTTATTTATCATAACATTCGTAATATTGGATAAAAATAATGAATTGTGCGCTAGTTTGATGTTGGTTTCCATGCCGGTCAAAGTCAAATATTTTTTTCAGAAATTATATTGGCGAAAGAAAAGAATTATTGTCGTCATTGTTGAACTCCATCTAGGGAAATTAACTATAAACTGTAAATTGTTCTCAGAGGCGATCTGCCAGCGACTTGTCACCAGGTTAGAATCTCAATCCCACCATCAAAAATACCAGCTTATTGTGGTCATTGAGATACGCGTCTCTTCTAGCGTATGAGGTATTAAGACTTGTCCTGTATTTGTATCTTGTTAGTTAGTGGAGCTAACAAATTGCGGCCGGCAATCGAAAAGGATCCTGACCATGATGACCTACTTAGTCCCCTGGGTCTCGTATTACCGATGAAATTGGTCGTCTCGTGTGACAAAAGCAGCATTGATTTTGGATCTTATATAGCGCATTAAGTAGTTTGGTTGGCGTGTGGTTGTACCCTAGAATTCTCGTGATCGTATGAGGCGATTTAGGAACACATAGCCTAAGCAGCATAGGAAGAAATAATATCATTAACAATTAGGGTGTACGTCAGGCCGGCGGTTGTAAAGTCGCAGCTAAATCGTCAAATTTATACCTTTGAACATGACGTCTATCTCATGTTCCAAGTAATGCTTTATAAGAAGTGTACAGAACGCAATTTTCCAGTTATCGGTGACTTGCACTATCTGACCTTCCATTCGCGACAAATTATGTTCTTCCGATGACCACTCCGATGACCAAGGACAGCAGAATAAAAAAAAAATGCGAAATCGTTGAAACCATGGCGGTTGTAATGTAGCTTCCGTGTTCATTCATCATTTTTGTCCGTGTGAAGTTGACAAAGGTTAGAGAGCAGCATTTGTTTTACAAGGCGTTATAAATTTATTCTCAGCATTAGTGTGTTGAAGAATTAATAGATGTTGTCGCAGACGCGTAGTAAATTAGACTGACGCCAGAAATCTAAACCAACCAATCTAATGATTGATTTTGGAAATGATTCCTTCCTCAAGAAAATTGACGGATTGTAATGACCGCGCAGCCGCAGCGGTCGAAACGCTCTGCGAACCATCCTTATATGTACATGTGTAGAGTGAGAACTTGCTATGTTATCTAGCACCTAATATTTTGTAACTAGGTACTTTTACAGCATGAAAGGAGAAGACTTGATTTTTAACCCCCCGACGCAAAAAGAGGAGTGTTATGAGTTTGACCGCTAAGTGTGTCTGTCTGTCCGTATGTCTATCTGTCTGTGTACGTAGCACCGTAGCTCATCAACGGGTTTTTATGCGGTGGTTTTTAGATATGTTTGATCAAAATCGGATCAGCCGTTTTAAAGTTGTAGCGAAATGAATATTGAAAGTCTTTTTATTTGTGTTCTTTAATTTGTGTAACAAATAAACTTATATTCATAAGCTTTTATTTACATAACCTAATGCTATCCACGCCAACACCACTACAGCGATACCGATCAGTAACACAACACAGTACTTTTTCCACAATTCACGTGTCATTTGCATTAGCGTAATGATGGGAATCTGAACTTCCGCGTGTGACCGTCCAGTCATTACCAGCTGAGGGTCACAGCAGCCCCGGTCACGCTTGACAGACTCCAGGCTATACTGTCATGTCATCAGAAACTGCTCTCTTATTACCTCCTCCTCCGTGACCCAATGGTCACCATGCGGACTGCTACACTGGAGGTCCCGGCTTCGATCCCCGGCCAGGTCAACATAGAAAATGATCTTTTTCTGATTGACTTGGGTCTTGGATGTTCATCTATACATTACATATATACATGTTATAGAATATAGTATCGTTGAGTTAGTATACCCTAATATAAGTTTCGATCTTTGGGGCTAACACAATCTTTGTGATTTGTCCTTATATATTTACCTACTTTAGGGCGAAATTCCAAACAAATTGAATACTCAGGGTGTATTAAATTTGTTTGTAATTTCGCCCTAAGTATTTTTCCACATTTATTTCCATATGTATTACAAAACGTACTCATTATCACAAACTTTCGAGTTTGTAATATTACCTAGTAGGATAATCATAATATTCATAAGCTTCAAAAATCTAGAACACTCTTTAAGTTTTCGTTTCTTCTGCCTGCTTTTGTAGATATTGCCATTATTAACAGAATCACAAGATCTTCAATTGTATAGTTTCGCAGACGATACAAACATTTCTACTTCTTCAATGAATGGAGTAGCCTTATCCAGTTTTTCAAAATGGTGCTGTCACCTCTATAATAAATACTACAGTCATCATCCAATCATTATCGGCTGAGGGCCATAGCTGCCCTGGTCACGCTCCAAAGACTTCAGACTATACTATAATGTCATCATAAACTACTCTCTTATTACTTGCTATCGTAAGTTTTGCATATCTGTGATTTAACCATCCTACGTAACATGTTTCAAAGAAACTATCTTAATTTGTAATTATCTTTTGCCGGGTTTTACTATGGTGCTGACTGTCGATATGAATAGTATGAACTTTTAAATACAGAGGATTTGGATGAACTGATCTCCTCTCTCATGCATCTGATTGTTTTTCTGGTTGCTATTACAGCCTTTAAACGTGGGATACTAAGGTCCACATTCCTGTATTTTTATCTCCACTTCGCACGGTCTTCGACATTCTTAGTTGTCAGATCTTTGGCACACTCGGTCACTGGCATTGATTTGGATAACTTAATGGAGTCACTAAAAGCGGATCAGTTTTCGAGGAAAATTATTTAAATTGCCCTCGACAGGCAAAAGTAGAAGAAGATTAAGATCATTAATGATAGATTTCGAGTTTCATATTGCGCATGTCGATGATGGAGACATTTCATCATCTTTACTTTGCGTTGAGGAGTTAAAAAAATCATCCACAGCTCTATACATCTAAATATCTTATGCCTTATCCTAATTATGTAAGTAAAATGCGCAGTTCCATGTCAAAGTACTATTGACATACCAACAAATAAATCATAACTTCGAAAAGCGTGAAAGATACGACTATCGGGGTTAATCTTATCAAGAAATTCAGTGGCGAATAACCTTCCGTTGTAATTAGTTAATGTTGCTTTGCAGCTCATTGTGCTTGTCCGACTGACTGAAAAATGAAGCTGAGAAAATTGAAAATATACAATCTTTGGAGAGAATGCTGCATTGCTCTAGCACCGCTGCCAGTTTTACATTTTTTTTTTATTAGGACAAACAACACAGATTGAGCTAGCCCCAAAGTAAGTTCGAGACTTGTGTTATGATACTAACTCAACGATACTATATTTTATAACAAATACATATATAGTAATAATATTATAATTAATATATATATATATAATATGAATATTAATTATAATATTGGCATAGATGTTGGCATGATATATATATATATATCATGCCAACATCACATATCAGTGGTGTTGCTATGGCATAAAAGAAGTCTCGCAAACCGAGTTGTCAACTCAGGTAATGCATGTAACCATGTAACTACAGTCGCATGACGTCTCGTCCAGCCTTGCTAAATCGTCTGTCACGCGAGCACCAACGAGAAGTACAAACACAACATGGTGGTTACGTCAAAATTGGTGGTGGTCCACGAAATATATAAACATATAAATTAGGTTAAGATGTCAGGAACGATACTAGATGTTAATGTTAATAATTAATTTATTATAACGACCCCTAAGAGGGACAAATGTCAGTAACAACAGAAATAAAAACTTGTAGCAGAGGATGGTTTATGGTTAAATTTCCGAAAATTGGACACGGTTAGTAGGAAGGTAAGGAATAAAATTCTATTACCTGCATTTAATGGTCTTAAAAATCTACAAAACGTAAAATAATTGATACCATCACTGTTTTTTGTAGTATTTTGGACGGCAAGCTCCAGGAACAAGATTACCTGGTACGTTTATCAACTTTATGTCGAGGTAATGATAACAGAGAAAGTGCAATGAATTTATAAGTTGAGACCTTCTTTTTTGAGCTATTGTACTTATGAGATCTAAATAATACTATAAATGATTCAAATCTATTAAGTTTGAACAAAACTGAGCGGCGGCGGGATGAATTGTGATTGATGAAATGTGGTCAACGGATTAGAGGCAATTGATATGGGTGGCTTGGATTCATTAACTAATTATATGTTTGGTCATGCGCGGAGTGGGACCGAATGAATGAAGTTGGACTGGAAATGGAGTTTTATATTTTGTAACTCATGCGTTAGATAATCTGGATCTTAACTGCCTAGGATAGGGAAATGTAGCGGGAACTGAGGGATACCTATATCTTGCTATTGCTAGGTACCTTTCTTCTTCTTTTCAGCTCAATCATACGAATACGAAGAAGAAGAAGATAATCGAATACGTGCAAATTCAAAGCAGCAATCGTAGATGGCTTGATTTCAAAATTTTTATTCAAATTCAAAATTATTTATCCAACTTAGGATGATATACATCACTTAATGACGTACGAACATATATTGACATCAAAAACTACTTAAAATCACAATCCGCATGGGATAAATTTGTCTTTTTCTTAGATGTCGTTGTAGATTTATCACTTTTTTTACTTTTTATTGTGAATGTGTGTCTATTTGGTACAAATAAATGCATTTATCCATCTAAAACTAAATCTTCTACCGACTTTTCGATTCCGATTAGTTTTATTTCTTTTTTTTCATCGATATTTAATAAGAGAATTAATCCAAAGCGGTGAGACACATTGTTCAACGTTACATCGACGTTTATATTGAGACCAGTCTGTTGAACAACAACTGTAATAGCATCAATGGGTGTTGTTTTATATTCACAACAGTATCTATTTCGCGATTTTGGACAACGTGGCCTAAATACCTGATGATTGTCGAAACACTATCACGTCACACGAGGATAATAACCAGGAGTGATTTTGTTGTTGCATTAGGCAAAACGTGCCGTTGAATGACAACGATATTTTGCATAGAAATAAACGTACTTATTTAAGGACAAACCACGCAGATTGGCCTCAACGCCCAATACAGCCTATGGACAAAACACATTGATATAATCTAAGGTATCCTAATCCGAACTAATATTATAAATGCGAAAGTTTATTTGCTTATTTATTTGTTTGTTTGGTACCCAGTAAAGAAAAGATATAATGTTAATATATTTATATACTTGTCGTAAGTATATAAATATATTAACGTTATATCTTTTAATGTTATAATATTAGAAGGCGCCAACATTTTGCAATACT
This sequence comes from Plodia interpunctella, assembly GCF_027563975.2. NCBI lineage: Eukaryota > Metazoa > Arthropoda > Insecta > Lepidoptera > Pyralidae > Plodia > Plodia interpunctella. Next base: position 6,169,019 of record NC_071316.1, read on the forward strand.
CGTAAAAGGTAACTATGACGACCTCGGTGGCGCGGTGGTAAAGTGCTTGCCTCTGAACCGAGAGGCCCCGGGTTCGATTCCCGGCCGGGTCATGATGGAAAAGTATCTTTTTCTGATTGGTCTTGGATGTTTATCTATATATGTATTTGTTATAAAATGTAGTATAGTTGAGTTAGTAACCGATAACACAAGTCTCGAACTTACTTTGCTAGCTCAATCTTATTTTTCGTGAGGGACTACCTCTGATTATATCTTCAAATGAAGCGGCTCATATAATAGTGATCGAACTTCACTTGGGAGTTCGTTTGATCGTCTAATATTTATTATTTATTGTAATTACAAGATTATCGTAACACTTGTTTGGCGAATATATAATATGAATACCTTCACGCTTTATCTACTGAACCAAACTTCTTGAAATTTTACGTGCGTGTAGTCTGAAGTACAAAGAACGTACCTTTCATCCCGTGGGCGACGCTGCAAGCAAAGATCTAGTACAATATAAATATTATTTATTGTCAAAAGAGAGAAGACAGACAGAAACATTCACATCATGTTTATTGTGTATCAAAATAACATAGTATTTTTTAGCTAACTAGGCTTATAGTTACTTTTATCTGGAATTTTCCATGTGATTGGACCCTTCAGCTTCTAAGGGTGGGTTGCACCGTCAAGTTTGACGTTAACTGTAACGTGCTCAGAAAATCGCTAAGTACGACATTTTGTCTAAACGTCAGCGGCGCACCGTTTAAAATCAACGTCAAATTTGACGGTGCAACTCACCCTAAATATATAGTCTGATTGTCGTTAACGTCTCTTGTACTACTTAGAATGAGAAGTGAATGCATCGCGTGCTGATAATGCGGTGTTTAAATAATGATTTGATTGACTACGAGCAGATTGCTGGCGTCATGGCTCTCACCACTTCACAAGCTCAGCGAGACGCAACCTTTACATGAATCTTTGTTTCTTTACATTGTAATGTTCTGCCGGCTACTATAGGCGGACAGTTTGCCGTTAGCGGCGAATTTAACGTACATTGCTGGTTTTTTCTTGTAGTAATAACAAACTCATACAAACCATATATGTAATATAGTCTTGAGTTCGCCAATAGTGTACCCTTATACATATTATAATTAACAAAGTCCTCTGCTGCCTCTGTCTGTCTGTCTGTCCGCGATAAACTCAAAAACGGCCGCTAATTACTAATAAGTAGATACACCTTATAATAATAAATAATATATATAAAGGGAATAGCTGCATAAGAGAGGAATATTTTTGCATGAAAAAAAAAAACATTAAGTATGTGGAATGCATTGGAATGCCACTATTTTCGGTCCTGACCGACCTCTATGCTCCCGTAATAGTGGCGAATTTCCATTGAAATTGTTAGATGGGTGTGCTGTATACTGTTCGTCTCGTGTTCAGGTTCACGCGTGCGATACTGAATGAGGTCAAATGAACGACTTCCCAGAACGAAGATGAGATGGCATACTTTTAAAAAAGGATAGAAATATTCCTGTTTTTTAGGAGTCGCATTTTTAGGTTAGTTTTTGTTCAATGAATAAGTTTACCTGTTAAATCTCTAATATTGATTAAAATGTGGTTATCCGTACCACTAATATTATGTCATAGTAGAACCATGTAGAATAAGTACAATATAATCAGAATATACCAATATAAATATATATATTATAAATAAATGAATAAATAAACATATATTAGGACAAATCACACAGATTGAGCTTGAACGAGTTCGAGACTTGTGTTATGGGATACTAACTCAACGATACTATATTTTATAACACATACATATATAGATAAACATCCAAAACCCGGGCCAATCAGAAAAAGATAATTTTCCATCATGACCCGACCGGGGATCGAACCCAGGACCTCTCGGTTCAGTGGCAAGAATTTTACCACTGCGCCACCGAGATCGTCTGTGGTCGTCATAATATGTTTATGTAATGACAAATGTGTGTTCATGTTGACAAATATTTTGTAATAATTTATTTTAATAATTAATTCGTGTTAGTATCTAAAATAATTTCACTGTCTGTTTATCCATTTTCTAATGAAATGAATAGATATTCCTACAGTCAACAGCACTATCCAAATTCATTGAGTTCTCGCCGCTATTACCGCGACATGTAGCGTTACTTGATGTGCTGTTGACTGTACATAAACGTCTGTGTAAACAAGACCTTAAATATCGTTAAGAGTACGAAAAATTCTGTCGTATTTTTGTGTCAAAATCCCAAAATCCTGTTAGCTTAGTTTGTTAACATCATACTTTTTATTTTTCACTAACAAATTAAAGAAATTGGTAAAACTGTAATGGCGGCGCTAGTGTGCGCGTATATGTTGCCAAATTCGTCGCCATTGTTCTAAATCGATTTCACACAGTTAAAAAAATAAATAAATAATTTTAATATGAGTAATATACGAGTCGGGTAAGTACATACGAGGCGGTTATAAGTTATGATCGTAACAGACTGGCGACAATATTGCGGGAATTAACGGTCAAGGCGCTCCCGCCCCGCAATGTCAGTTACATTTGTAACCTATAGCTTTGAATGTGTAATTTAAATATTATATACTTAGATTGGTGGTCTCAGAGCGTTTCGACCGCTGCGACCGCGCTGTCATTACGATCATTTACAAAATCAATTTATACTATTATTATAAAGAGGTAAGCGTTTGTATGTGAGGCGGGTAATCTTCGAAACTACTGGATCATTTCAAGATTGCTATATTTAATCTCAAAATTCCCACGGGAGCGAAGCCCCGGGCAACATCTAGTCATTCATAAAATTTACATTACACAGAGTACAGATTAATTATTTTAAAACTTGTCTTTGTTTAAATTTTAAAAATTATAATGACGGCGCGGATACAACGTTCGAAACGCTCTGAGAACCTACTACAAGTATACCGAGATAGTGATAAAAAAACCTGTTGCCAAAATTCCACCGTACTATCAAATTTTATACATATATCCTTTATTGTGTCTGTAATTATGACATGGTTAACCAGTTTAGATGAACTTGGACAGTTTAAAGCGTCCTTATCATACACCATCTCAAATGAAAACTTAACTGATAAAATTACCACATAAAAATAAGAAAATCCCTCGACATATTTCTGATGGACAACTAAATCCTATGTTTGCATTTAACAAGTTCATTATTTACTTCGTCCGGTGTTTGTCTGTTTGTAATATCATGTCTTGAACGTTTAATCCAGTTCCCTGTTTATTTTAAAAGAATTTGATTGCGATGTAATCTTATGTCATCTGAGCGTCTTCCCGGTCACTTCCCGCTGGGCGTCGGAGCCCAGGGTCCGCAATCGGATGACGATGTAATCCCAACTAAAAGATATGCGAAAGGGTGGTTCGCAGAGCGTTTCGACCGCTGCGGCCGCGCTGTCCATAATTTTCTTGAGAAGGGAATCATTAGGTACCTTTAAGACCGGAATTAAGTTATTTCCTGCAGGAAATTCACTCGGGCGAATTTGCACAGATTTCAATGCACATCATTGCAAAAATAGCCATAGTTTTTCCTAAAGACTACAACATGGATTTCTTCAAAAAGGGCTTGAAAAGATTCGTTCAGGATCAGCGTTGCGCGTGTGACAGCCCCTGTGTTGCAGGCGACCATAAACTGCGGTGACCACTTACTATGAGATAGGCCGCGTGCCAGTTTAGTATAGAACAAGACTTTTACAAAAACGACATTTTTGCCGCAATTGTCAACAGACTGATCATAAAGCGTTCAACGCGCGTCAATGATAATTGTGTCCGTGTAGTAAACCGTTCCCTCATTGGGATCCGATCCTGGATGCACCATCAGGTCATGCTTATCATATTGTGTATCATATCAAGCATTGTCATGGAAACTGAAGCGACGAGAGAATTTTCAACTCTGTAGCACAATTAGAAGTGAATCTTTAACTTTTCATTCAGTATATTTAATATGTAATGTGTAAAACTGTGGAGGAGAAATAAATGGTTTTTTTTTTTCAAATTTTTATTCAAATAAGCAAATCCCTCAGGCTGTCATATAAAGCCAATGCGACACACGTACCTGTTGTTATCAACTGTCAGTCACAAACCCTTGACCTACAACTGATTCAGTGCAAATAGATAAGATTGGCTCGTAAGAAACCAGTCACGACATATTTGTTGTGGTGTTTGCTACTGAAGCAACACCGGTTGCAACATATGTATGCGTGTATTCAGGTATTATTTTATTATCATTACATAGTATAAAACAAAGTCGCCTGCCCGTCTGTCTGTATCTAAGCTTTCTTCTTTAATGGATTTTGAAACTATAGTCATTGCAGGTGCAGTGTGTTATTGCTAAGGATTGTTGTCAGATTTTATTCAAGTCGCCTAAAGGCATCTGACATAACTTTTACGACTACTCACTTCCATCTAGTGGCAGGTAGTCGCATAGGTACACACTAGGGAACTAAACTGTCAACCAGTGTGCAGATTTCCTCACGATGTTTTCCTTCACCGGAAGCAAGTGAAACTAATATGAGACAGATTGGTATACAAACTTATACGGCACGAGTAGGAAACGAACCTGAGGCCTTTCGATACACAGGCGGGCGTCTTAACCGCTACAGCAATAGTTTTTTTGTTCTCAAAGTGGCCTGTCATCCCATATTTATAATGCGCTTCCATATCCATCCATGTTATCAAATGCTTCCATAAATGCGAAAGTGTCTGTCTGTCTCTTACGCTTTCACGGCGAAACCTCTGGACTTATTTTGATAAAATTAGGAATAAATATAGTTAAGTACCCGAAATCAAACGTAGGTCGCTGCGGGCGAGACTGCGAGCAACATCCTGTTAACTATAAAACCGTTAAATTATTTAATGAACATAATTTTACTATTAGAAAAGCATGGCTAATATTTATGATACGCAAGGTTATGGAGAGGTTGTATGTATTATGGAATAACTTTTACTATGCCATACATATATAACGTATGATCACCGTCCCTTAGCGTGACCGTAATTTGTTGTCTCTTTCATAATAGGCATACAAACATTTCTGACATTTGGAATTATGTATTTTCGATTTTGACCATTGCTTTTCACGTAAACACAATTTGAATACCCGTGGACGGTGAAACATGTAGGATTCAGTGTTTTTTTTTAACACCACATTGTAAAAAAATGTAAAGTAATCATATTCAAATCTAATTACGCTTTTGAGCGTTATTACACCTTATTCATCACTGAACTCAATTCCATGATTATATTAACATACATTATATACTCTTTATTTTTATAAATGTAACAAAAACCCTTCAGACATGTCTAATCTGTCTGTCTGTTTGTTCCAGCCCGCCAACGTTCAAGACCCTCACGCCGACGTCTCGCACACAGTTGAAGCAACAGTTGATGCGAGAGCATGCGCAGGAGCAACTTAGAAGAGAATCTTTACAGGTTATACTATGTTTTATTTTTTTCTTTGTTAAGTAGATAGATGATGATTTTCTTATCTATTTGTTTGGTTGTTACCTATAGCAGGGCAGGTAATAGAGTATTGAATAGACAACAGTAATTGTAGTTGGTATTAAAATGTAAAGGAGGGGTTTAACTTAAAAATAACAATCTTGTTTAATGAATGCCATCAGCTGCCATCTTGGTTAATGAACCTTTCTAATGGTGAACGAATTTTTGAAATCGTTTCGGTAGTTTCGGAGATTACCCACCTCAAACATACAAACTCACAAACGCTTACCTTTATAATAAATAGTATAGATGAATATCATTAAACTGTGATATCAGGGTCTGTCTGAACTAACTCTTCTCCTGATTTTCTGACGTTAGTTTTATTATGGTGATCTTTCAAACATTTTCTCCTAACTTTGTTAAACCCGATTAGCTTTGACACCTGTCATCTCACCTACGATTCAAACCACGCGAACTTTAACATTCAAAAGAGTGCTACAATGAGCTTGTGGCGGCACGTACTGTATTTGCATACCCGACTCTTGCGCAATGCCGCTTGCTGGATGTCCGCAAGGTGGACTAAATGACACATTGCCTAAATGTATCGTCTCATAATTTTTAAACCCCGACGCAAAAAGAGGGAAGTTATAAGTTTAAGTGCCGCTAAGTGTGTCTGTCTGTATACGTGGCACCGTAGCTCATCAACGGGTGTACTGATTTGGATGCGGTATTTTTTATTTGATAGGTAATTTTTATGCGGTGGTTCTTAGATATTTTTAATCAAATTCCGTTCAGCGGATCAAAAGTTGTAGCGTAATGAATATTGAAAGTCGGGGGTTTTTTTTTTTAATTTGTCTAACAAATAAACTTTGTAATGTATTTAATCGTGTCTGCAGGCACAGCAAGCAGGGCAGTCCAAAGACAATGAAGATAAGAAGAAGTCCGCACCGGCGGAGGTGCCGCGGATCGCGCCTCTCGTCGATCTACCTCCACAAGTTTTACAGGTAAATAATATTACAACTCGTAAAACAATGTTACCTCGCTTCAAGGCGTGACAGCTCCGAACACAGCCGGGAACATGCGGAAATGAGAGAGAGAGTTGGTAAGTAGTACAATGGACTTAAATTTAATTGGGATTCCTTTGGTTCTTTTGAAGTAACTATTGAGAAAAACAAATGACAACATTACAGTGATTTAAGCTAAAGCGTTCTCATGTGTGGTTCCGTCTTGACTATACTATACGTAGCGAGACAACGAGGCGGCATGAATATTTATTTTTCATTATTTTTAACATAAAGACCAAGATTCTGGCTAGTTGTAAAAGAAAGGTAAATAGATGGTGGCGTGTGCTTCCGCCCTAGAATAGGACCACTCCATATCCCATCGTCAATTTAGTACGAGGCGGCTAAGGTAGGCAGTCTAGGCGGCAGTAGGTGACAACATTCTCAAGAATGGTTAACGTGGGCATGCGGCCATTTGTAAAATCGCAGCCGAATCATCCAAACTTAAAGGATTTTTTTTACGCTAACTCCGGGCTTCGCGGCTTCACAACCGCGAACGCAACCGGGATGCCGTCTATATGCATAGATGAGATATTACATACGTATGTACGTATGTATATGTTACTGTAAAAGCACGAACTACCGTAAATTCTAAGATGTTCCAGTAAAACCTAAGATTTACCAACTCTTAATGGTAAAAGTACGAACATTTTGCGATTCGAACTTTTACCACCATTCACTTGGTAAATCTTAAGATTTACATCAAAGGCATGGTAAATGTTGAAAAAATAATTTTACTTTTGTTATTATTTACTATGTAATAAGTATTTTAAAGGTTATACCTTACCTTTAAAATATATTACCTTCAAAAGTTAAAAACATTTATAAATAAAAATACTTACCAAATAAAAATAATTTAAAATAGGTAAGGATTTGACTAATTACTTAGTTAATTAATTACTCTCATAATTATGATACCTACATATAAATATCTAAGATTTGACTGAAAAATAAATGATTAATAAGAATTAATCATTGTTTTATTCCCAAAACCAACATTTACCAGCCGTCAGCAGCAAAACCTAGCATATACTAAATTCCAATGTCAAAAGCCCGAAAAAAATCGTCAATTATTTAAAAATCATTACATTTACCAACCCATACCGGTAAATCCTAAGATTTTCTGAAAAAACTTAATATTTACCTGTATACGGACTTTTACAGTAACATATATACGTATACACGGGCCTTGAACATTGAACCTAGCAGAACCAAGTATAATTTAAAAACACCTACTTATTTGATGATCTAACAAAATGTTTTTTTTTTCGTTCCAGGTCCGAACAGTTCTGGAAAACCCCACCAGGTATCACGTGATCCAGAAACAGAAGAGCCAGGTGCGGCAGTACCTCAGTGAATCCTTTCAACCGACAACACAGGTACGACATAGCGGGAATTATGATAATTGACTAAAACTATCATATAATTTCGGCGTGAAAATTCATAAGGGCTTTCATATATAAATTGAATCCCAACTAATACGAGTATTATGAATGCGAAAGTAGATTTGTTCTTTTGTTACCTCTTCTAGCTTTTATCTACACAACCAATCTTCTTGAAATTTTGCATAAACGTTGGACTTGGTTGAAGTACAGAGGACATAGGTTATCACGCCGGGAAAATAACTGTTCCCGTGGGAAAGTCACGTGGACGGAGCCGCAGGTTAATGCTAGTTTTACTAATCCTACTAAAGTTTGTGAGGACGTACTATGTGTGTATGTATGTTTATTACTCTCTCACCCAAAGTCTACGACAGATGGCTATAAAATTTGGTACACGGGTAGAATATAACATGGAATGACACATAGGGTACTTTTATCCTGAATTTCCCACGGGAGCCAAGCCCCGAGGCGCAGCTAGTAAGTACTATAATTAAACTTGAATATGACTGACTATGCAACGGGAGTTTATGTCGTATGTACTGTTCAAGTGTTTATTGCTGATTGATTTGTGATGAAAGTTGATGTATATATCCGCAGAGCAATGGTCGGGGCGCGCCGGTGCAGTCGGCGCCGGAGCTGGGCAGCCGGACGCCCGGCTCGCCGGACCGGGCCTCGTGCTCCAGCCTCCTCAGCCCGGGGCTCTCCCGGGGCACCAACAACTCTGAGGTGAGGAAACACTTGTTGACTATGGTGACTGGCAAATTAATCTTCGCGACTTCGTATGTCGCTTCGTTGGTGAACTCAAATGATGATGTGTCCTATTTTTAACCCCCCACGCAAAAAGATAAGTGTTATAAGTTTGACCGCTAAGTGTGTCTGTCTGTCTGTCTGTCTGTGTATGTGGTACCGTAGTTCATCAATGGGTGAAGCGATTTTTTTATCATACATCATTTATTGACGTCAAAAAATTACTTTAAGTACTGCCAACTTCCAAAGCGCAGGTGAAGAAGACGCGGCGTAACAAACTTCACCAAAGACATCAATTAACAAATGTAGGTTTTATACATATATATAAAAAAATAGTTACCTAATTTTCATGCGGTAGTTCTTATATATGTTTGATCAAAATCGGTTCAGCCGTTCAAAAGTCGGGTTTTTTTGTATTTGTCTAACAAATAAACTTGTTATGCTCTAAATGTTTTGTGTGCAGAGAGGACATGTTATGATACCATCAACATAATTAGGACAGGTAGGACAGATAAGGTTCATGTAAAATGGAAGGAAATTTAAAATAGACTACCTGCCTCATTAAACTACATTTCTATTGAGGAATCACTTACAAAATTGCTGTCAGATTGTTATATTTGACGAGTAAAGTGAGATTTTGAAAGACACTGTTTCTTTTGGACACTGGTTCGCCGCCGTGGTAAACCACAGTGATATGCGTATCATCGGTCTGACAACCAGGGATGCGAAGCGGGATACGAAAAAGTAGGGAACCGAACTCTGAACTCCGATGCTGAGGAAGCAACAAGACACGCTTAGATGAGAGAGTATTGGTTGTTGAATGTGTTGAGTTGGTCCAGGCGGACGAGTTCCTGGACGACATCCTGTCGCTGGACGCGGGCGCGGGTATGTCGTCGGGGCCCGCGTCGGCCGCCAGCTCCGTGGCCGGCGACTGTCTGTCCGGGGACGCTGACGTCACAGCCCTCGCCAAGGACCGCCAGAAGAAGGACAACCACAACATGAGTGAGTTTATATTAAGATATATAATACAATTATAAGTGGGCTATGTCTGTAAATTCAACGGCATATCATGTTACCTTGCATGAACCTCTATGACGCGGCAATTGGTAGGTTCATGTGCTGTTGACTGTACATAGAAGATAATATTAAATAAAAATTAATATCGGAAGTCATGATGGGACTAATTGAAGCCAAAACAATTTTTTTAGAATTTTTGTCTGTCTATCCGTATTTTTGTTCGCGTAAAAACTACTATACATCCGCAAGTACTATATACCTAATTTAAGTGAAAAAGTATCTGTGAAGGTCTAATTTATGAAGTGCTTTGATGATGATATGTAAATTTTATTTTGTAGATGGTAAGTAAATTTTATTCTATTGTTTTTTGTACTACTGAGAAATCAAACAGTTTTGAGGAAGTGTGGAAATCTCACGGCAAGTGGTCACCGCAGTCTGCGGATGCTGCAACACCAGGGGTGTCACACGCACGTTGCCGCCTATGTTAACAACGAGATCTTTTTGGGATTGCCCATACTACCGTGAGCCTCTGATCTAGAGTTTCTCACCTCGGTCCTCTAGGTTTCTCACTTGAATGTTTCAGACTATTTGAAAGTGAATATTATTCTGAATTGTTTCTTATTCTAACAATGTTATTTCCTTCAATATATATATATATATATATATATATATATATATATATATATATATATATATATATATAATCCATATGATTTGTTATCCCTCTTTCACATGAACACGGAACAATGAATTTAAGTTTTTTTTTTGTGTGTGGAGATAGTTGGAAGGGTAGAGAGTGACATAGACAGGTTTATTTTAATATATTGAACATTTTATTTTATATGTATGGATCTTTGCTCTGAAAATAAATGATTATTATTAATTATTATATATATATTATTCAGTTATAAAAACATCAAATAATTTTAAATTTATCTTGACTTTCAGTCGAGCGTCGTCGCCGGTTCAACATAAATGACAGAATCAAAGAGCTTGGGACGTTACTCCCTAAAACCAACGACCCGTTCTATGAAGTCATCCGGGACGTAAGGCCGAACAAGGGGACGATCCTCAAGAGCAGCGTGGACTATATCAAATGTTTAAGGGATGAAGTAAATAGGTTGAAACAAAGCGAACAGAGGAGAAAACAAATTGAACTCCACAATAGGAAGTTAATGCTTAGAATACAGGTGAGTTTTGGTTGAGATTTTATGCGGTGGTTCTTACATATGTTTGATCAAAATCTGTTCAGCCGTTCAAAAGTTGTAGCGAAATGAATATTGAACGTCGGGGGTTTTTTAATTTGTCTCACAAATAATCTTGAATATAACAGCATTTTCACCGACAGTTTTCTCGATAACATTATTATTATCCCAGGAATTAGAACGCCTAGCGCGACTACACGGTTTGCCCGTGACGGACGACGGCTGGGCGTCGCCGCACGCTGACGACAGCGGGGTGGAGACCGCCGGCTCCGAGTGTCATCCTTCCCCTAAACATGCTCCGGTGAGAATTATACTTTTATCATTTTACAATAGACTAGACGTTGCCCGGGGCTTCGTGGGAATTTTGAGATATAGCAATTATGGATAACGTACCTTTCTAATGGTGAAAGATTTTTTTAAATCGGTTCTGTAGTTTTGGAGATTAAAACATACAAGCTCACAACCGCTCTATAATAATAGTATAGATAACAATGTATCTTTCCGTATTCTATTTCGTAATCAATAGTTTGTGAGATCATTGTTTTTGTGAAGAGGAATTAACAATTATAATTATTCCATATATTTTTTTAATAAAATTAAGCAAGCAAGTTTATTTCAAGTTTCATGGTTTTCATTGTAAAATTTGATGACAGGAGCTGTCCTTACCCAAATTGGAACCAACGTCGTTTATGGAGCTAGAAAAGGTAAATTTTACCTTCAAGCTTAAGAAATCTATGTGCTTTTTTATGTGTGTGCTATCCAAGACATGTTAAACTTGATGTAATTAGGATAGCACTAGTGTTTCTCGCTCGTTTCTCAACAAATTAGTGGTGGAATTTATTATGCTATATGTTTATTCGTAACGCCATTATTATTAACATGAATTATCGTACCATTTCTGCTTAATTGTCATGTGTTTCTCATTATAGCTATTACTTTTACATACAAGTATATATTTTTGTGTTATTTCGTGTTACATAAATAATGTCAATTCTACGTATACCGTTTTTTTATGTTTTATATCTTAATTTTAAAAAATGCGTGTCTCATGTTAACTCATAATTAAACATTTCATGCATCCTGATATTAGATGAAATATTTAATGATTGAAAAATGAATATATTAAATGAATACGTTTGCTCCCATTCCCAGAACTTATGTTCTTCTCTCACTATTCCTATGATTTAAGATAATAGAACTAGTGGAACTCTTAGGGGGTTTTACAGATGGGAACAAACGCTTAACCCGCGTGAGCGTGCAGAGAAATCTCTGCAAAAGTGGAACAGATATGATTTTCATAAAAAATTTCACCCCACATTAAGGTGGTAGATTTTTGAAAAAAGTAGTAGCCTATGTAAGAACGGGGTTCTTTAACTACATGCATACCAAATTTCATCAAAATCGGTTCAGCGGTTTAGCCGTGAAAGCGGAACAGACAGAGACTTTCGCATTTATAATATCAGTATGGACTTGTTCGTAATATAGTTAAATAAAATATATATACCTGTGGTGTGGTGCAGGACGTGGTGCTGCCGGAGCTGCTGCGTCCCGCGGCCGACTGTCTCGACGCGCTCGGTGAGTCTCGGCCCCGCTGCGGCCGTCGGCTCCGCGCGGAACTCAAAACATATTCTCGCTCGTTGTCGCCGCAATTTTTTTTGTTACCTGATTACAGCAATTCGATTTATTATAAATTTGCAACTTAATAAATAAAGAAGAGAGAGAGAGAGAGAGAGAGAGAGAGAGAATAAGGCTGGATATAAATGCTTACTCGCGTCATTATTGCCGCTGAAGTATTTAGGAAAATATTACCGGCAAAATGTGGGGTTAGATAACAGACTATTGGCATATCCTCGAATCAAACCCCCCACCTGCTGCCATATAATAAAATAATATAGATATACATACAGGTATAACGTATGTACATGTTATGGATATATAGTATCATTAAGTTAGTACACAAGTCTCACTTCAGTCTATGTGATTATTTATATAATGTAAATGAAATAAATAAATGTATTCAAACTTGACTAATAGACTTTCGCACTTTTAAATGTGATTAGAGATTTATAATATTCGTGTGAATTAGCAACACACCGAAACGCCCGTGTGAATTTCGGGATAAAATATACCCTTTGTGCTATTCCAGGTACCCGTGTACAAAATTTCCACGAAATGCATTCTGTTCCGTTATGATATTAATAACTAATAATAATACATATAATAAAACAGTAAAACTATTTTGTCTGTACATTCAGCATTTTTGACTGAAATGGATAGAGGGACACTTAAAAAGAATATTTTTTTTTTTGTAATTTTTGGCCACGCGAACGAAGTCGCGAGCCATCAGCCAGTATGAAAATAAAATATGTTTTTTACAGACGGGTTAAAACTCGGTTCGTGTTCGCCGCTGAGCCGCGACGAAGGCCTGTCGCTGGGCGTCCTGGAGCCCGACCTGTGCTTGGATCCAGTTCCTGAACATCCGCTATTTAACCACAAGGATATTAAGGTAAGTGAAACCCAAGTACTAGCTTCATTTAATTAATTGCCAAACACCAAATGGTTCCAATGAATATTTTGATGTAATCATGTAACAGTAGCCATTTGTTAACCTCCGACGCAAAAAGAGGGGTGTTATAAGTTTGACCGCTAAGTTTGTCGGTCCATCTGTGTACGTGGCACCGTAGCTCGTCAACGGGTGAACCGATTTGGATGCGGTTTTTTTTATTTGCTAGCTAATTTTTATGCGGTGGTTCTTAGATATATTTGTTCAAAATCGGTTAAGCAGTTCAAAAGTTGTAGTAGCAAAATTAATAATGAAAGGCGGGGGTTTTCAATATGTGCAACAAAAAAACTTGTATTCATAATTAGAAGCTTTTATTTACATAACCTAATGCTATCCACGCCAACACCACTACAGCGATACAGATCAGTAACATAACACAGTACTTTTTCCACAATTCACGTGTCATTAGCATTGTCTAACAAATAAAGTTGTAACGACGACCTCGGGGGCGAAGTGGTAAAGTCCTTGGGTTCGATCCCCGGTCGGATGTTTTTCTGATTGGCTCGGGTCTTGGATTTTTATCTATTGATGTATATGTTATAAAATATAGTATCGTTGAGTCAGTATCCCATAACACAAGTCTCGAACTTGCTTCGGGGCTAGCTCAATCTGTGTGATTTGTATTAATATATTTAACATGTTTATTTATTTATATTTGTAACAGATGCGGCTGTCGCCGTCGCCGGCGCTGCTGGGCGAGGACGGTGCCGCCGCGCTCAACCTCGCGCAGATCGAGGACCTCATGGATGACGACTCCCACAACCCTGTCACTGCCGGTAAATTACCTAATTCTATTGACTCTGCTAAGTTCGGACCAAATAGAACGCCACTGAAACAGCACACATTTAAGTAACTTTTGTACTTATATCAAATTTATACTTAAGGACTCGATATATGAACCCATCACTTCCATTTAGAAATCTGGGATAAATTTTCGAGTTCCATTCACGTCAACATCGGTTTTGTCCTCGCTATGTAATGTCCGTATTGGCTTTCCACACCTCACCTAGCCTCGATTTTTCTTTCAATCAGTATTTTTAATTATCTATGTCATAAAAAATTGACGTTATAAAGTGCGTTGGAAGGAGTTGGGTGGAATCTTTGCCCAGCACTGGGACGGAATATGCCTATAGAAACTCATTTGAACAGTGTTGGTCCCTATCATGCCAGAAGGGCGTAACATTAGTTTCTTACAATTTTATTTCTAATAATATATCATAGTACATAATGTACATAGTCAAAAACTATATCAAAAAAGTTTTATTATTGTGATCAGAGTGCTGATTAAAATATAATATATATTTATAATCTCTCTGTCTTTCTTACTTAAGTGTTTGTTTGTTGTATCCCCAGGCGACCCCATGCTGTGCTCGTCTCCGACGTCGCAGCTGAGCCTGAGCTCAGTTGTGGCTGAGTGCGACTCCAGCTTGCAACATATGCTGAATGTGGACTCACAGTACATGCACCATAATACAGGTCAGTTAATAATCATCACTACATAGTATAAAATAATGTCTTTCTCCGCATCTGTCATTCTTCTTCATAGTCGTATACCTCATGACTGAGGGGCGTGATCATTACATGGAATGAAACACACGTAACAACTTTCTTGGCATTATTAATGGTGTGGTTTGCCATTGCCTTCTCCATTTCACACACAGGTCAATAATCAACAAGTGTGCAGATTTCCTCACGATGTTTTTCCTTCACCGGAAGCAAGTGGTGGTCGATGAAAACTACTATACATGAGTCAGATTGGTGTACAAACTCATGTGAAATATTAATATTAGCACCTTTTATGAATTTGTCTATCTGTTAAATCTTCATACGGCTAGTTTTCTTCGAAACTATTGAAACAATTGAGTTGAAATTTAGCACAGATTTGTTATATCAGTGGCTATCTACGGGCGTTAAATTAGGAAATGAAATAAAAAAGTTTTTTATTTTTTATTTTTCTTGTAGGCAACACTTTAGAGTTCTTATTTGCAAGTGTATGTTTTCATCAAATCATTCTTGTTTTTCTACACCAGTCTTATGGTACACAATGTCTCATACAATCGTGTTTTAAATTGCAATGCCCGACAGGGTATACATTGTACCTAGATTATAATGACTGAGGTGACTAAGTTACTGAATTACCTTACAGTACATTGTAAAAAGTAATAAATAATTTAATTTAATATAAATTACTCTTTATTTTTGTGTGTCTCATGTCGACTGAGCACGTCGCCGAACTCAGATGCCGATCGAATATTACCTAGTTTGTATTAGAGCTTTTATTTAACGCAATTTTAAACCAGCCGTGTATACATAATATATATACACTGCTGGTTTTTGTAAAACCAGATATACGTGTATAATTCTTCGAGACGCAATGTTCTCATTCGTGTCGACATCTATCCGAGTTCGGGGATATTGTATAGCCGGCATTAAGGTTAAATAAATAAATAAATATATTAGGATAAATTACACAGATTGAGCTAGCCCCAAAGTAAGTTCGAGACTTGTGTTATGGGATACTAACTCAACGATACTATATTTTATAACAAAAACATATATAGATAAACATCCAAGACCCGGGCCAATCAGAAAAAGATCGTTTTCCATCATGACCCGACCGGGGATCGAACCCGGGACCTCTAGGTTCAGAGGCAAGCACTTTACCACTGCGCCACCGAGGTCGTCACACACTTTCGGTCGGTTAACACTTTGAAAGTAATTTTGGAAACTTATAATAATTCAATTATTGAAAACTCGACTCCAACCCCTCATATATTAATAATCCCCTAAATCCCCCCCAGAATCGTCCCCACTACTGTCAGACGTGTCACTGTCTTGTCTGCCGCCGCTGCTGCTGCACGGACACCACCACGCACCGCATTCGCGCTCTCATCACAAACAGACTTGCTTCAACATGGACCTCGAGTGCTAGTGCAGTGCCACTGTACTGAACACATAGGCTGAAACAAAATGGCCGCCGTCACATGTTTTATTGACCGAGCGAGCGAGGACTAACATTCTACTTGGGGCAAAAATATTTTTTTTGTATGTGATGTTTGTAATGTTTGATGCGATAACTTTCGAACCGTTGGTCCGATTTTGTTGAATTTTAAAAGGTGTGTATATGTGTAGGATATGCCAATAGAATTTTTAAGTTCGTGGGGCATCAAAATCGGTTCGGTCGTTATTGAAATATTCAAAATTCCGTAAAGATATATTGTGTTCGCGAGGACTAAGTTCGCGGCGAACACCTGAGTTAGAGACAAAAGTGTTATATAAATGATTTTTTGTGGTTATTTATCTATGAGTAATAAAGAATTTTCAATTAAACTAATAACTACGAAAATCACTTTATGTAACACTTTTATCTCTAATCCCGCGCTGACGGCCACCATTTTGGTTCGATTTGTGTGCCGTGTTTACTATAGGGGCTAGTGTTAGCGAACAATCGAAAAAGATCCATATTATCGATATCGATAGCTATTTTGGAGCAATACTAATATAGTCTAATCGTCAGTCATCAATCGTTCAATAGCGATAGTGTTGTTCTTTATTAATAGTTTTGCACCAAAACCGGCTATCGATATTGTAGGATTGCTTTTTCTCAAACCATCGATAGTTGTCGATAGGGCCTACCATGAGACATATAAATACGTAGCACATCATTGAAATTCTCTCTTGTTTTACCCGACGCGTGCACGATATGGGAAAAAGACAGGATCATGTGGGGGTTAGTAACGTGCTACGCTGTGTGTTTCGTGTTGGACTTTCTGGTATGCTATATGAACCTAAAGTTTATTTTTCCAGATATTCTCAGTCTCTTAAGTAAGGATTTTGTTTTTGTATAATGCCGACTACACACTATCGGCGAAATCAGTCTGTCGACTCGATATTGCGTAGTATGTGTCTTTTTTAACTCAACTAAAAACTAGCCATGTACGTTAAAATTCACAGAGCCGGCATAAGATTTGCTTGCATAAAATAATTCTTTATTCATTATTTACTAGATCAATTTATCGCTAACATTATCCCAAGAGATATTTTCGGTGGAACTTTTGGTTCATAAAGTGTCGCCACCTAGTGGAATAAAGCTATAGTATACAGCGCCATCTATTGTTGAATAGTAGAAGTTAACATTATATTATTCCGCTGTTCAGATCAATTTTGTTCAAAGTCAAAACAATCTATAAAAATGTTATGTATTATGAAAACTAAAATATATTATTGTTATTATATTTATACCGAGAAAACTTTATTTCATTAACTTTGCCCAGAAATGTAAGCTGTATAAACAAAAGTTCGTAATAGTACATAAAGTAAGAAATAGATGGCGCAAAGTCGAATAAAAATTTTCATACAAAAAGATCAACTTCTTTCATTGTTTACGAGATCTCTAGAGGTATATGATCGTTCATAAGACGCATGAGTGTGAGGCACGTACTTCGAATAAGATTCTCAATGTATTGAGTAATGCCTGGGCAAAAAGTGCAAAATGAATAAGTTGTATCAAATTTAATGATATTATAAATATTAAGAGTAAATTAGCGACCAGACTCATCATCCCTCGATCGACACACATTAATTTATATTGTAATAATACTTACAAATTCGAAAGTAAGTTTATTTCTTACCCCTTTACGCATTATCTGTTCAACCAATGAATGTTTTCGTCCATGTGAAACATTTGTAAAACATACCTTTCATCCCAAAAAAAAAACTGTTCTCGTGAGAAATTCACGCGTAATGAGCCGCGGGCTAAAGCTAGATTTCTATTCCAGTCAGCTTCAATATTTTTCCGCTTATATTGTTATATTTCAACCAATTTACACTAAATTCTTAATTAATTTCATCGAAATTGGTCCAGTTTTTGATAAAATATGATGGTGTCATTGTTAGTAGTACACAACATACACTTTTTAGATCTATTCAGGTTTTTTTTTCCTCATATTTTTTGCACTTTTTGTCCCAAATTAGTGTGTATCCTCGAGTAATGATTCCGTATTTTGTATAACGTGTGCTTAGTATTATAATGTGGTGTTACTGCTGCTGCAAAGAATTCTAGTTATAATGTGTTCATTATTAACTTGTAGCACATATGTGAAATATCACATTTTATATGTTTATATAAATGATTTTAAACTGATTCAAGACTATCGTTGTTATATGATCAGCAATAATTTTTTGTGTCAATGTGACTATGATAAAGGACGCCAAAATCCTTTTTTTATTTGATACTATAAAATATTACACGACTGTCAGACTTAGTATATTTTTGAAATAAATTAGTATATTTTTTGTATAATAACTCAAATACCCATCTATACATATGACAAAATGGTAAGTGGGCTATGTCTGTACATCTGAGTATATGGTGGGTCGTTATGGACTAATAGAAGCCAAAACATTTTTTTTATTGTTTGTTCGCGCATCACGCAAAAGCTGCTGAATGGATTTTCTTGCGGTTTTAATACTTGTATAGCAAATTGTCTAACTTAAAGTCTGGTATAGTTTTCATCGCGATGAGTTGCTTAGAACCCGAGACATTGACAAAAATAAGTAAAAATATGTTAATGTATAAAACAGAAAAAAGTACGCTTTTTTTGGCAGTCGTGTTAAAACTTAAGATCATAGCTGAAAATAATGTTTGATAAATGAACAATAATCCCAGTAGAAAGCCAAAGAAACTTGCATAAAATTACAACACACAACATCTTTAACACAGGATAAGGCCCAATTTCGCCTCTCACTCACACTATACTGCCGTCTCATCATGAAAAGAGTTTTATTTTCTGAGGCATACATTTACATTTAGTAAATTAGACGGCGGTGTGTTACCGAACGTGAAAGGTATATATATTCAGATATGTCTTTGATATCGTTTCATACAAAATTATAATTAAAAACCCGGGTCGTTATCCTTTTTTCCGTCTTCTATAGAAATGGACTTTAAAAGACCATTTAATTTAATAACAAATCGTGATAATGGCGTTACCCGCAAATTTTCAGAATGCACTTGCATATATTGCATCTGTGTGAGGTTATGTTGTTGTGCAACATATATACGTATTTTAGAAGTACTTTGGTGCTCTTTTAAAGAGGTTGTTTATTATAAATAATTAGATAAATTTTCATGAATAAATAGAAAATTCAGAATATGTACAGTTTTTGTTATATATTTAGAACTTTTTAACTACACAAACGAAAACAAATAAGAATAATTTTGAATTAATTGGTGCTCCTTTAAAAGCTTTACCCACAATTCAAACATATATGTATACATAGTAAAAAAAATTGTATATCAAAACAAATATTCGAAAAAACATTATTTATTTTAAGTAGATCTTAACATAACATGTTAAATATGTTGAAAAAATATTGTTCCTTACTATATGTGTTGTTATATATATATAATAATTATATACAAACTGGTATATAAAGATGGACCACAATTTTATACATTATATAAATGTGATAAAGTATATTTTTAGATGATTGTTTACGGAATCTTGTCTTTTGTATAATAAAAAGCATTCAAAGTGCCTTGCTTATAGATAAAACCTTAGGGTGTGATTACACTATGCATATCAGCAAAAAAAATGTTTTATAGTATAACAGCTAGATCGTTTTGTAGCGAATTTTGTTATGAAAAGTTTTAGACATTCCTGCAAAAATTCTTGCGCGACGCGAAGCGGAGCGCTGTTAGCAAGCCATTACTAGTATAATATTTAGAGCGAGAGTGCTAAAATTTTTATAATATGACTCGGCAAATATACTTGATTAATATGTTAACTATGTTAATATATTATTTTATACATATTATATTGCATCTAGCATTTGCTTTATTCAATTTATTTGCTGATAACCCTAAGTTTGTTTAAATTAAATTGTAAATATGTTTGTTGATAACACTGGTTAAGATGACATGCATTGTTAAGTTTGCTATGAATTTATAGGACGCTGTTTCACAACGGTTGTTGATCTAGACAAATTATTAATTATCAACTTGTTACTAAGCTAATTTCGGCAAAGATGACGCGTTTTATTTCGATGTGGGACATATATATATATATATATATATATATATATTTAAATATTAAAATCTAAATGGGGAAAATAAATCGTCTTCTTAAAAAGTCGGTAACGCATTAGTGACTCTTATACGGTTACTGGTGTCCATGGACTGCGGTACATGCTTGCCATCAGGCAACCTGCATGTATGGGTCTACTATAAAAAAAAAAAAGAATCATGATAATATTTAAACATTTTTTTTTAGAAATTGGCAGCCTATACTATCAAAGTTGATCACTCAATGAATTTATTTCAATAAATAATTTATAGAACAAATATAATTTAACACAATTTTAGTTGTTAATCAGTGAGTCTTGTATGTTGTTTTTTGTTTTAGTTAATTAGAATATTTTGTTATGAGTTGCAGGCCTGAATGGCATTGCTGATTCGCTCGATATATATAATTAATATATATTTTGAAATATATTTATGATAGGCCTATTCCAATAAAATGTCGCCCATTATACAATCAAATTACTTGAATTCAATAGTGATAATGTATAATATTATTGAAAAATGTCCTTAAATTTTTATGTCGTAATAAAAAGTCAGCAACATAATTATTTTTTCCAACAAAAGTCGGGTAACAATCTACATTAATTTATTTGAGAGCAAAAATGTGGCCTACATTTTTGTGTTCATTTATTTTCTGGACGAACCTGATCAAGTCTATCTTACTCTTTTCTAGTAATTCTCCAAAAGGTTGCCTGGAAGAGATCGCTCACATTGATAAGGCCGCCTTTTGCACATAAAAATTTTATTTTCAAGATCGTAACTGTATGTATTGCTTTAAAATAAAGGGTTTTGTATTGTATTCAAGTTGTATGGCAGAAGGAATTATACTTCTTGACATCCAGTGTGAGGCAAAACATATAAAAATTCAGTATTGTACAATTAATTAGTTTGCATTTTGTTTTTATACATAGATCAATTTAATTCACAATGTAAATATTTTTTGAAATGGTTTATTAATTATGTGAAAATGATATTTCATAGAAACGTGATATTCCTTACTTATAAAAATAGTTTTGTAAGTAGAATTAAATATCATATGAATATCATAACTATTCTTAATATAATGTCTATTTTCCAATAAGTTTACAAAAACCAAGCTGAAGTATAAAAAAGATTTACAAATACATATTTTAAGACGATATTGTCGCAACAAAAAAAAATGTTGCTTATATTTATTTTTAGATGATATTTAAACATTTAAATTTTCGTTTTCGAGCGGAGCACAAACACAAGCTTACCATGTTGCGAATGTTATTTAATATTGTATGAGATTAAAATGTTGAAGTACAAAAAAGTAAATAATTGAAACGAGATTACCATTGGTCTTTTATTTTCCCCCGTCTTCAATCGCAGGATTGAGTGCAGCCCTCATGATGACCCTCAGAGTGACAACATGAAAATTTTAAAAAGTACTCTCAATAGAAATTTTTTTCTTAAAAAAAAATTGAACCATCTTCAAATTCTACTTCAACTACTTCCAGTTCCACTGAACTCTGAAATAATAAAGAAAATAATCTTAACTAATATTATAAATGCGAAAGTTCGACCAAACTTCTTGAAGTTTTATTTTATATTGTAATTTGAAGTGTGAAGAAGGAAATAGGATAGGTATCTTTCATCCCGGAAAAATGACTGTCACCGTGATAAATTTACGCGGGTGAAGCCGCGGGCAAGAGCTGTATTTCTATATATAAGGCATATAAGCAATTTGAGTTTATCTTATAAAGATTTTAGGATTAAAGACCTCTAATACAAGGAGGACACTTGACAGAATTTGCAACTTGTATATAAGTATGTATGCTTGCTTCAGTTGAAACATAATTTTTTTTCGTATATATAATTTATAATATAATTTTGCCTTAACGCAACGAATAACGATATTGTTATAAACTGAATTGATACTAGTATAAAGGGAAACAGTCTTTGGCATTGTAGAAAGTAAAGTCATTGATATTCGCCCCAATTTTTGATATTTTTAATATCGATCGCAATTTGACCGAATTGATTCGTCGCTTGCATAAAAACTGACGTTAATTCTGATTTGGTACGCTGCTGGGTGAAATAATGGTAAAATAGTGATGGGGAACCGTACAATTTAGGTTCACAAATATGTATTTTCATTACAGAAACATTGTGACACCTATCTGAGAACTAAAAAAAGAAGAGTTGTCAGTGCTATATATTACATCATTTTTTTAAAATTATCGTGTGAAGTTTCACGTGGAAGTTCCGGTATTCTGGATTGTCTATTAATGTTGCTGCTTTTTTCTGTTTGTTGATCTATACCTGGCTATCATACACAGAAATTTATTAAATCAGGTTGCGGAGATTATAGCGTGTTCATACATAATAATACTCTTATTATCCTATCCATACTAATATTATACTTAAATGAGAAAATCTATATGTCACGTTTTCATGATTAAACTGCTGGGCCGATTTTGATGAGTATTTTGGAAATATATACCGCGGATACAGCTATAGTATTTGATTGATTGAACAAATTAAAATCTCCCAAATTGTTCTAAATACCAAATATTGTATACAATTTTTTTTTATATACTGTTGAGCAGTTTGAGCAAAAAAATAAATTTAAGAATCTAATTAAATAATAAATTTAACTAATTGTACTTAATTGCAAAAAATATCGATAAAATAAATGACCATCACTAGCCGCGAACTGCCCAATTCTTTCTCCCCAAAACGCGATTATTTTTATTCATCCAAAATGCAACAATGCACCGTTTCAAATTTCCAGAAATTTGCGTTTTTGCATAAAATGCAACGCGGGGCGGCGCGTGCGACACATTAAAACGAGCGGTGTCCACGCTGCATCGGCAGTTTGGGATGAATAAAAATGTTTTTTGCTCCTTTCCGTCCAAACTATTTTATAGATTTTTTGTTTCTAATATGTCTTGATATACAAAGTGAAAAAAAAATACCCGGGGGATTGTGCATAATTTTCCATTGAAACCATTCTCGAATTTCTTGCGGTGGGGAGGATTAGGTACACGCATGCGCATGATGGCGTGCACACATAAAAATCAAAATATAATAATATATTGGTTGGAGTGTACATAAAATATTATTATCAAATTAGATTAAGAAATGAGAAAATAATTCTAGAGAGAAACAACGAATAATTATTCCGGTAATAGTAAGCAGAGAACAATTTCTTTATTAGTGGAACGTTTTTTTTATTAATAAAGATATTATTTGTAAATTAGAGAAGATATTGTATTTTTTCCTTGCGCTTCTTCAAAAAACAGTCCTATTTATTTCCGGGAACTTGAAAGCCCGTTTAGTCAATTTACGTATGCGCCTGTCACGCCGTGTGGTCACCCTACTAACATTGTCCGCTTGCATTGTTGCAATTGATAAAAGCGATACAGTTTCCCGTTTTTTCACAAATTTAAATGAACTCCCCTCGTGCCATTTGCATGGATCATGTTCGGTGAATATTTTATTTGGGGAACGAATGCAAAAAATTTAATGTGCGACTTTTTGTGCCGTCATTTCTAAATTGTGATCTGAGTTAAGCCGCGTTCTAAATTAAACTTGCACCAGTTTATTTTAGATATATGCATATATAAGAAGTATAACAGGTATAATATTATTGTTTAGAGTCCCAGTTTAATGTGTCGTAGGTTCTGCTAACGAATGTCAAGCAATGCCGATTAAAATTAGATTGGTTTCAAAATTTTACCCTTTTCCCTTTTGTTATGACCTGCACCAGGTCATTAAGTAGATATTTAGATAGGTTCTTTGTATGGATACGCATAAAATACCATGACGTTGGATCAAATGTACGAGTTTGAAGAGCTAGGTACTTAGGTAATGTATATAATTCCAATCCTATCCAAATTATTTTTTATTATACAAAACGACATGGTCACTAGATCCGACGGCGAAAAATTACAACAAATCAAATCATTTCCTTAACAAATTTATTCAACGACTGTTGTAGTTTAATAGCTGTCGGCCGCAACTCCGCCAGCAGTAGTATACGTTTGATCCCAGATCAATTCTAAATTTTATCAAAATCGACCCAACGTTTAGCCGTGAAAGCCTGACAGACATACTTTCGCATTAGAATAATTCTAATGCGAAAGTAGGGTTTTTACGTTTACGTTTTACGAGTGCCTATAACCTATACTTATTAAAAGCCACAACATAAATGCTTAATATGTCTGTGCAAAAAACCTTTTTTAGCAAAGAAGACAGAAGAAAACCTCGTCTATGTATATGTTTGACAAGATAAAAAAAACTACAGACAAACTGATATGCCTCAGTGCGGCGTCGCTACTGTGGAATAAAATTGGCCAGAAAGTAACCTTACAAAATTTTGCGAACTTCAACTAACGATTCAAGTTTCCTTGTCATTCTGTATGTCTAATTTATCTTGATTACATTTCGAGTAACGTCAGGAACAAATAACAAAACTACGATGTATGTTTAACAGAAATATAATCGAAATGATGCAAGCAGCCCCTATTCCTCCGTCTCCTACTCAGGTCTTCCCTGATGCTGTCAAAAGGCCTGGGGTTCCAGAGGTAGATGTGACCCCTGAGGTACAAGAGGAAGCAGAGGTAGGTTTGCAAGATTGGGTTGGCTTCAATGCAAACTTTTGGTGGGTAAATTTTCGCCTTTAAAATTGAATAGCTCTATAATCAAATTCTCAATTTATAGGTACATTAGGAGGAGGCACAGCCTTGTCGGCTGATATGCAAATATAGCCAGGCATTAATATTAAATATTAAGTCTATTTGATCAGGTTTTTTTTGTATCTATTATCTTTTATATGTAGCTCTCAGGTCCTACTCCTGGACAACCCCCCCCCCCCGCTCTTTGTTTCAAACCACTTCAAACCAAATCAGGCTTAACCGGTTGTAAATCGCAACCAAATCTTTAAAAATGCAATGGTTAATTTTTTGTCTTGGGCTTCACGCCATTACAGCCGCAGATGAGGCTAACATTCGCGTGCTCCTGTTTTCCTCCTCTCATCACGAGAGAAAAATAATATATAAATGGACCGATAGAGAATGCCACATGGTGTTAACTTTGTGCAATAAAGTTTTTAAATAAATATATATATAATAACAAAATATGAAACTTCCCGAAGCCGGTGCTGCAAGTAGCTACGCCGGCGCCGTTCGAGGAGCTGTCTTCAGTGGACCGGCTGCTGATCACAAAGCGACTGCGCGTGAAGCGAGCCCTGCTGTTCCGGGGCAAGAGGAACAGGTTCTTTGTGAGGACTCCCGACCAGAACCTGCTGTATACTGTCGAGGAAGAGAACAGGTGAGTATGGTGTAGTTTTTATCCATCAAGGCTAGTCAATAGTCTTCTAATTAAGGCTGAAGACCGTGAAGTATCAAAGGTAAAGCATTTTCGATTCGATGGTGCCATCGAATTCTATTTAGTATATTTAGTTATAAATATATTTAGTATCCAATGTAGACTTTCCATCGACACACAGAAGAAGAAGACGAACTTTCATATTCACGATGTTTTACCGATATTTAAGTAGCTTTCCTTTCAGCTGGTGGGTTGGTTACTTCTGCTCTGGCCTGCGTCCTCTGCAGCTGCACGTGAATAACAGCGATGGCGCGGAGGTGATGCGGGTCAGTCGGCCCTTCGCCTGCACACCCAGGTTGCTGCCCTGCCAATTGCAAACCATCCAGGTGACCTCCGAGACTTAAGCTATAGCACTATTCTTCCTGCTGGTGGTTTATGCTGTGACTCACGTGAGGGATGATGGAGAAGTGATGCTGGTCAGGTGACCCATTACCTCAAATAGTTATTTATTCAGTTAAAATTTTACAATGGATGTTGTTGCATCGTTATTTCTTTATGAAACTTAACTTTATGGGATAAACAAAATAATAAAACGAAAGAATTCCGAAAATAACACCAATCCTTGTTCTCCCGTGAATATTGTATAAGGCCACTAAAAGATAAAAAGTCTTGTAAGGTAAAAAGCAACAAAAACATTCCTAAAAAGGTTTAATATAAGGCAGTCAGTCGTAATATAAAATTTTCAAATCCTGGACTTCGAGGCATCACAGAAGTGCAGGAGTGAATGAATAGTTAATTGCTGTTAACGTGGTACAAAGTTGTCACAATCACAACCTGGAATTCGGTATGTAAAGTACATTTTTAATATTTTATTTTAGAAACTAATTTCGGTATTTTTTAATTATTCGCTCTAAGTAGATATTTTTTATTTAATTAAAAAAAATAATAATCGTATTCATGAAAAGTAGTCAGAACTTGTGACAGCCTCACTGCCTGCCTACAATAAAAAAAATCAATGAACGGAATGACATTGACATTTGTTTGAAGATCAAATCAAGATTTTGATAAAATTATTACGGGAACTTTAGTATTTTTGTTTGTTCTCTGAATTGCTTGATTTGAGAACGGGACCACGAGATGCTATAAAAATGAGCCGGTCAAAGACGCCCAATGCTAAATGCTTTGTTCCGACGTGTAGAAATAGTACTACGAACAGTCGACAAAAAGTGTTTATTTTAGTAAATAAAACTGTAAAAAGAAGACTGTAAAAAGCAGTAGTCAGAGGTAAACTTAATCGTACAATAGTAACAAACAAACAACGGCAACAGGCAATAAACAACAAGAGAGTTTAGATGTCATTCTGTTTTATTTGTGTCAGTTATTGACACATTGACTTTTTCTTTTTGGCAGGACTTAAAACGAATGCATTCAGGCTACCTTTTAGAGGTCATTGAAGGTCAAATATTTTTTTCTTTAATGTTAAAAATATGTTTATCTGGACTTTTTAATTGTAAAATATAGTTTACTAAGCTAAGATCTCGAAATGGTTTTGGAATCAACATAGTATATATTTTGCTTTACATACCGAATTGGTTATTTAGAATATGACGAGAAAAAGTGCCTGTGAAGGCCTAATTTCTGAATAAATGATTTGATTTTGATTATGGAAAGAAATGTTTAGTAAACATGGCCCTCACCAGGTGTACGCCCCTCCAGAGAACCTCATCGGAACGGTGGAACAGATCTGGACGGCGATCGCGCCGGAGTACGTTGTGAAGGATGCTGAAGGGAACGAGGTACTCTGGATTCATGGTAAGTGATCCATGGAGACCATGGAGGAGATGCGGCGTGTGGTCCCGCCTAAGAATTGGACCACTCCACATCCCCCTGTGGATCTCGTACGAGGCGACCAAGGGACACAAAACTTTAATAGCTGAACGGCAACAATAGCAATCTTAAAGCATCCAGGGTCAGCTATAAACGAGAGAACTCTTCAACTGTTTATTGCACGGACATGATTATGTCACGTGTTGATTTGAACGCGACAAGATTGTTCTCATAAAAATAAAAATGTAAATAATGTTTTTTTTGTATATAACTGTTGAACTTTGTATATACTAGTGGAACTATTGTATAATCTGTGTTGTACATAATACTATTACGCCTGTTTCCCATATGGGGGTAACAAAATATAATTTCACATGAAATATTTGTACATAGGTGCTGCATATTCCTAAAGTCTAAAAATCTCCTCCATCAGATCCTATTGGGAATTATTATTTATTGTCAATCAACAATTTTAGGGCCAAAAATAACGCTGAGCTGTTTCCAAGACGTGCAGTTCCACATCACGAAGCCAGACGGCACTGCAGCCGGTGCCACATGTAAACGCTGGCAGGGCTTGAAACACGCACTCTTCTACGCGCCAGTCTCTGACAGGTGACAAGTTTTTTTATTCTTCAATTTACAAGCCAACAGGACACATGCAATTTGCACAAGCCGACGGGAGCGTGTAACATCTTTTGAATCTGTAACTTTCAATAAATAATCTTAATCTAAATCTTATACGTGCAAGCGGACAGGACATCAAACACTCATTGTTTTTGGCGCCAGTGTGAGTCATGTGAGTTTCATTATTATCGTAACACAATTTTATGATAAGTACCTAGATAAAATTTCTAATAAGTTTTTGTTTATTAGCATAGTCCTTATACTAACGAGAGAGACCTGGTGACCCGTAATACAGGTTCTTCTGACACCTGGCACGGGCACCAGTTCTCCACACTCATTTTTGTCTATTAAGCTTGTACTTTTGTAAAATTTGTATTTCTAAGATTGATGTTGTGGAGAAAATAAATAATAATTATTCCCCACTTTACAAGAGGACGCTACGAGCGTGCTAGCAGGACGTGTTTGATACGTATTATTTTAGGCACAAGTCTCTGATAGGTATTGTAATGATACTCCTTCAATACCTTTTAAAAACCTCTTTATTGCATTTCGAACGAAGAACAGAATGACAACAAGATTTTATTTGTTGTATGTTTTGACGCAGTCTGTCCCCAGAGCTGAATATTACCTATATGTAACAAAAGTATTAAATGTTATCTGATAATAATATCTTTTGATTAATATGCGATCCCAATCGCTATAGTATCATCAAGGATGATGCGTGTATATGGTCTGATAAATTGGTCTGCCGAAGCCCGTGTGAAGTGGACACCATGTGAAAAACTAAAAAAGCAGACCCGCTATCACGTTTAACAGTTGTGAATGGATCCAGGCATACCTACACTGATGATGAGATAGAATTTCCGACAGACTTTCAGACAGGCCAACAGTACAGTAACTTATATTTTTTTCAGATGTGGCGTGGCGTTTGAACGGGACTTGTCTGGGGTGCAGAAGGCTCTCCTCTTAGCTGCAACTTTGATTTTTGAGTATTTGTATTATGATATATAGTGACGATATATTATTATAATAATACATAGTAACTGTTGTGAACATGACCTTTTCATTCGTGTTACCACAATCTGTCTCAGTTCTTCCCGAGCCCGCATTTGGTCCTGTCTGGCTTCATTACCAACACCGACTTAACGCTTCTTACTTCTTTTTTAAATTCATTTAACGTTAAATGCAGTGGTGTCTATTTTAAACCAATTATACTGTAGGTATTCATGTTTCGTATTAACCTCATTCGTTAATCGGTATTTGTATAAATCTCGTTAGCGTAGCATTTAATTAAAACATAAAATATTAATAAGGCCATGTAACTATAACCTATTTTCACATAAAACGTTTCCTTAAAACACAATAGACGTTTTAATGACTTTTACGACCATAAATCCGAAGAAATAATAAAAATTTACGCGAGCGATAAAACCAATTCTTAATTTAATGCTTTCACAATTATGTTTGTATTTGAAACATTAATATTGAAATGAGGGGACATATTTCGTTATACTTTAAATACTTTTTCTCTTTTACATCAAAAATGTCGATTCCCCCCTAAAAATTAATGTCCTGCACGCGTACCACCCCTATTTGCATTGTGTCTAAGTTTTTTTGTCTCGGCAGATGTCCGACGAAGTAAATGGCGCGAAATTTTGACAGAACGTGTAATTTTGCCGCCAACAATGACATTCCCAAGTCGCAAAGAATTTGACGCGCACAGATAAAAAAGCTTAATATCGGGTATTTTATCAAACCCTTTTGCAAAAGGATTTAATTCAATTATTCGATTCGAATAAAAAAAACTGTAATAAAAGGGTGGTTTTTACAGAAATTTGGAAAAATAACATGGGGTGCATGCAATGTAGGTCACTGGTACGTACTTAGCGAATTACATTTTTTGTGATATTTTTTTTTCTTGGAAAAAATCGACGCGCGCTTGTCACGTGTATAAAAAGCAAGGGTTTAAAAATAACAATGGGTTTTTAGAGAATGATTTAGAGTTTTTTCTTTTTCGAATAACGGATTTTGTTAAAAATAGTTTTTTTTTGTAAAAAATGTGTATTTTGTAAGGTCAGAGGGAGAAGTGTCAAGAAGCGCGTATTATAATGTGATTGATTGCATATTGTTTACTTTTTATTGATTCGAAATTGCTCTTATTTCTTTGTACTTCGATTCCATGCACGTGTCATATTTTTTTATATGTTTTTAATTTTTATCTAGACTGAAACATCTTCTATAGGTTATATTTCATAATAATATTTGTGAAGACCAAAAATATGCAAATATATTTTTGTGCTGGCGACTTTTTTACGGGAAAATAGTTTCAAGATTAATGCTTCCACTTCTGATTGATTGTTTTGGATAAAAGTTTATGAAATTAGTTAATATAGTCGCCATTTCATTAAGATACCCAAATTAATTGTAAATTTTTTCGCCACATAGATATGCATGATGACTGTAGTTATGTTTGATTTAAAAAATGAAAGTGCTACTACTTATATATATACTTGATACTTACTACTTATATATATACTTTTTGCTGTCCACAGCCACAATTTCGTTGCAAATTTGTCGCTATTATCACCACAGAGACGTTGCATGGGTACTTACCAAGTTACATCGAAATCGGTCGGGTAAACTAAAATAAATTCAAATGAAAATAATTTTGAACCCAAGTTCAAAATGTTACCAACCGTATCGACACCATTTAAACCCTGCATGTTGACACGTCGCGACCCCTTCTCCGTTTCAATGTTTTGCCGTTTTTTCCAACATTTAACCCATTTTTCAACAATTTTACTGCATTTTCACCCCTTAATTCTTTGACAGATGCGCATTACAATACAACCCTCGCACTGCGATTTTAATGGGTGTCGCTTTTAATAAAACGACGTTTTTTTTTTTGTAAAAAAAATGTGTTTTTTTCTGTTAATCTAAAGCCGACAGTTGACGCGAACATAATCTTTAATTAAGACTATTTTTGTTGTATTTTTTCCCGCGCGTTTACTGTGTGATTTATTTATTGAAAATTTTACGGTTTTTTGAATTTTGAGTGCTTTGTTTTGATGATTTTTCGTTTTGAGACACGCTGTTTGGGGTATTATTAATTAGAAGAATGTCCATTGCTATCACTTGTGTTGTCTTTCGTATACTTATAGGTACTCCATTTAAATAGATAAGAGTGCTTATAAAATTCCTTAATTACCATTGATTATCATGTACTCACTTTATTTTAGTAATTAGGAATTCGGTAGGAGAACGAATGTTATTGACATAGCCCAGCGGATTAGTTCGCTGTAGAGGCTGTGGGCGAGACACACAGCGCGCAGAACTGACGGCCGTTGGGGCAGACAAAGTTTTGGAATGGCCGCCACGTGCCGGCAAGCGGCGTTTTACATCCTCCCAGAGGACGCGGGAAGACGCTGGACGCAAGCTGCTTCCAATCGATCTTGGAAGTCTTTGGACCTAAGTCCAGTAGTGGACTTGTGGCTATGATGATGATATTTCTGTGCTTCTGTGGTAATTATGACAGCCATTACCTTCCCTTCTATATGTAACTGTATGACGCCCATCGAAACAATAACAACGTAACTTCCTCGATGATGACGCCCGTGATTTTATCAGTGACGTCATACAAATACTATTTACTGGCTGGAATTGACTCAACCGAATTGTGCATGATTTGTCATTTAGTTTAATACCTACTTTGTTTACGCAAACAATATTTTAATATATTTTGAGCAAGAGGTATTGCTTTAGTATGCGTAATACTATGGGTACCTATAATTACTAATGCTACCTACGTCTTCTGAATTGCTCAAGGGCATTGTTTTTAAGCATTCTGACGACCTCCGTGGCTTAATTGTCATTATCCCGGACTGCTACATTGGAGGTCCCTGGTTCGAATCCCGGTCAGTTCAACATGAAAAATGATATTTTTCTGATTGACCCGGGTCTTCGATGTTTATCTATGTAATGTATATGTTATAGAATATAGTATCGTTGAGTTAGTATAACACAAGTTTCGAACTTACTTTGGGGATAACTCAATCTGTGTCATTTGTCACTGTATATTTATATTTAGTTATTATATTTATTCTTCTTTTCGATAGCAATAGCTAATTTAAGTGCCTAATGTTATGTTTTATATGCTGTGTGTGCCGGTTTTTCATTACTGTTCCCTATCCTCCCACACCTCCCACATGATTCATATAAGCAATCTATACATATATATATTATAAATACGAATGAGGATTTATGTGTGTATGTTTGTTACTCTTTCACGCAAATCTACTGGACGGATTGTTACGAAATTTGATACACGGGTAGAATATAACCTGGAATAACACATAGGGTAGGTATAACTACTTTTTTATCCCGAAATTCCCACGGTGTTCAGCTAGACCTATATAAGTTCAATATTATTTTTTATATTAATAAACAACATTAAATGCTTGCAAATAATTTTAGTATGTATGTACCTATATAGGCAGTATTTTGCGCGTATTATATTTTGCAATGCATAATAATGCAAACTCAAACTCAAATATGTTTGTTGCAGTAACTGTGTAGTACAAGGTGTGGCACATACAATAGTTTCAACAGTTTACCCTTACAGGCATGCAATATTAGCGTTATGTTACACTTAAAACACATACTATGTTCTATATATGGGTACGTGCAGTACTTACAAATTATACTGTTTGAACAACTTATAAGTAATTTGTCTTTGCAATTACTTAATTGCGCAAGTAAAATTTTACTGCACATGTAGGTACTCGTACGTTTCTATAAGTGGGAAAAAGGAATAACAGAAATAAAAACGAATTAATTATTTGTATATTTAATTTATTGAATACGGTAGAAATGCTCGTAGTTAAAAGGAAAACAAATATAACAAACAGACGGATCTAGGAACATATACCGACCGCTGACCATAAAGTAGCACGTTCTATATTAAAAAAAGAAAATTATTATTTTTCATTTGTACGTACTTTTACCGCGAGTTTTAGTTTTGCTCGCACCGGATATTATGTAATAATTAATTGTGCCCAGCGATTTCTCCATCACAATTATATTCATCAATATTTAAACGAAATCACGGGGCACAGCCTGTATTCTTAGTTAGCTTGCTATAATGGTGTTATTTTAAACATACGTGTAGATATTTACGATTATTTATAGGTATCGTTACGTAAAATCTTATTGCAAATTAATATGTTATTAATATCAGAAATCTTGGACAACACTTTCACAAGATTCGCTGAATAAGTTAAAAAAATAAATACTGAAACACTTTACGCAATTTTTTTTCTGCACTTCTGCTAATACAAATCCTACATCCCATTTTTAACACCATTCGAAATAGAAAATATTTCCATAATAATAATTCATTTAGTTTAATAGCTCAGTGCGTGTTGTGACAACATTTTAATAATTCCAACTCGCACAAGCTTAATCATCTGTATTTTTGTGTGACGTGCTACAAAATGGCGCGGTATTAGGTGGCTCTCTCCAGCCAGAATATAATTCTCTTTATATATTTTATAAATTTTATTCAATTTGTCCAATGTGGAAACCAATGTTTACATAATTGCTCACCATATTTGGATACATATCTTTAATTTACTATTTTTTAAAAATAGGCAATATTTTTGTTAAGTATTTTTGTACTAAATATTATTTTTATATTATAATGTGATTAAGATTTGACATTGATTTCCACATTAGCTAAATCTAAAAAATAATTTGACTAGAAATAACACAGTTTTATATAATAAGTTGATAAATAATGACCATTTATTTTACAGTCGCACTTAAAATAATTTTAAAATTTTAAATTAGATGAGAATCGACTAGAACTTATATTATACAATTAAATTATTGTAATTAAATATTGGAATGTAAAATTTACAGAAGACTAGGAAGGAACTTTAGATTTTTTAATGTTTTAAATAACATTTAAAATATAATTACAATTATAGTAAATCAAAATATACATTAATTGTTTGCAATTTCTTACCAACAAATTTCATTGTAATAAATGTTAAAAAAAACATTATATGCAGGTAGCATTCTTAAAATTAAATTAAAATTAATATATGCAAGATATACTTAAGTCAAACGTAAACTACGATATTTGAAATATATAATAATTAAATAATCACAACTTTATTTTTCTACAGCAAATATCGTAGTGATATTTTTGACATATTTAGTAGAAAAAATAAAAATCCTCAATAATCCATATCTTGCTTCACATAGAGAAATTTAAATTATACAATGAAACGTTTAAAAAAAACTGGTTTGACAAACATAGTTTCATATTTCAGAAAGAGAAACTATTAAAACAAAAAAAGGTGCGACTGTGGCGAGCAGTTTACAAGCTTTGTACCCGAGTGGTGTCATTATCTGTTGCATCTACCTTAACATTAATTTGTACTGTTCATTATTTGTTACCAATCACCGCTTTAATACATTGGTTATTTGTACTATTGATCATTGGTCTCGTTCACTCAAGGTACAAGGCGATTATGGGAAAGAATACTGAACACAATAGATACATTTTCACTACATCCATGTCGGACGAGTTCAGAACCAGTGTGTACTTTCCTAAATAGTAAAAATTCGGCGTCCACTGCATGTTGTTCCTCTAAAACGCCCCCCTCGTTTTGAAAATACACAATAGTATCTGGATCGTCACCACGCGTACATTTTTTATTAATTTTGTTATTATTTAAAACGTTATTAATATAATTTGTTGTATCGCGCGGGGCTAGTACGGCTGTGCGAAGAGTTTCGGTTTGGCTCGAAAGGAAGACTGAAAAGGAAGATGGTCTATTGATTCCAATTTAAATTTTACGTCTTTGGAAGTATTTTTAGGAACTACAGTTACTAAATCATCATTAAATTTATCTACATCACCTGTTTCATTATATACTAATATTTTATCTTCAAGTAAGTCAAATTTAGTAGGATTTTTTACTAGATTGTTAGTGATTAGGACAATTGCACCAGCATTACCCTGACTCCATCACAATATATTATAAAAATCAGGTGTCTGCCGCCCCCCGCACCGCCGTCCCCTCCCTGCCTCTAGTTTACTATAAATTACAACTTACGTACATACATAGGAACTTTGTTTAGAAGCTGCATGGTTTATACAAGCTAACCTCCACACTGACTACCGAATAATGAATTATTTAAACAAATTACCTCATCAAATAAGTCTTGATTATCAAGATAATAATATTTGACAATTGCTGCAGCTTACTCGTCTCTAACGCGGATTGAGGTAGATCTTTCAGTCTTTGCACGTGGTGTTACTTGAACGAGTTCAACACTCAAAATTGCTATTTCACGACCGGTAAAATTTCAAAGTCAAAAATATTCGGCAACTTCTCTTACAACTATATAACTATTTAATGGACATTTCGCGCGAGAGACGAGCAACGCCAGCACCACCCGCTGTAACGTATATATTATAGATTACAATAGAAATAAGTGATAAAATGATAAGCCCGGCCGAAGCGGGGCCAAGCTGCGCCCGGCCCCAAAAAAGACCCGTATTAGACTGATGTGTGACACAACAAAACACAATCCGACCGAGCTCCCAACACCACATATCTAATCAAATTTAATACTAAAATTACGTTTAATGTTGATCACTGCCCAATAGTACGTATCTTTGTGCTTTAAGTCACTCGTAGACAACAATAAATAGTCGAGTAGCTAACATGAACGCGGTATATTTGTACTTTGTAACTCCAAAATATAATTTATACAATAACAGCTAATATAAAACCTAACGTTGTGAGGTAGAGCGGTTGTCGTAGTACTCTAGCGCTCGCTCGCTCGCTCGTGAGGGCCGCGGCTCGGCGACCGTCGCCCGGCTGTGCCGCCACCGGCGCGCTCAGTGATCAACATCGACCGGTACTACGACTCTATCGCGGCGCACGCGCCGCCGGTTACATACGTTAAATAATAATAAATTTATGCCTAGGGTGTATTTCTTCTCCCGATCGAAATCGACGTTTCAAAAACTCGTCTCGGACCGACCGACGGAACTTCCAGGAGATAATAATAAATAATCGAATTTATAAGCGGCAACGTTTCATATATCACCCGTTCAATATAATTCTCAATATATGAAGTTAGACTCTGAAAAAAAAAAGCCGGGGGCCGCCGCGCGGTGAGGCGCTCGAGCGGGCGGCCGGAACAGCTTCTCCGATTATAATTACGTCTCATAAAATTTTCAGCAATCGCTTGAAGGCACACAGCGTTAAATGTAGTTAGTACAGTTCAGCGATCGAACGCGCGCGCGCGCGGCGATGGAATCTCAGGCCGCGAGCGCGCGCGGGCGTCGGCGGGTCGGCGGCGCGCGGCTAGGCCGGCGTCAGCGTCAGCGTCACCGTGGCGCGCCGCGTCGCGCGCCGCCGCACCGGCAGGAACACCAGCGCCGGCACCAGGCTCAGCGCGCCGCCCGCTTCCTCCACCACGAATGGCTGCATAGTTAGCGGCGCTTGCGGCGCGCGCGGCACCGCCAGCAGCGCGCCGGCGCCGCCGTGCGCCGCGCGCAGGTGGGCTTCCAGCGCCGCGAACCCCTCCGCGCGGAACTCGCAGCGCGAACACGAGTACTGCGCCTCGCCCTCCCCTTCCCCCGCGTCCCCGGCTTCGCTCGCGCCCTCGCCGCTCTCTTGCTCGCCGCCACTCGCTTCGGTATTATTCTCTATCGGCTCGTTTGCTTGTTGCTGGGCGTGCGCTCGCTCGTGCGCAAATAAGAACGCGAGGACGTCCGTCGTGAACGGACAGTAGGAACATGCGTATGGTTTGTCCCTGGCGAGCAGGTCGAGAGGCCGCGGCGGAGGGGGCGGGGGGCGCGCGGGGGGCGCGTGCTCAGCCAGGAGGTGCGCGCGCAGCGCCCGCGGGCCGCGGAACCGGCGCGCGCACAGCGGGCACGGCTCCGCGGGCGCTGCGTTGGCCGGCGCCGGCGGTGCTGGTATACCGTGAGTGTTATGTTTGTGCACGCGCAAGAAATATTTACTACAGAGCTCCTTGTGGCAGATGTCGCAGGTGACCCCGCCGAGCTGCGTGCCGCTCTCCAGAGAGATCCCGTGCATGCGCTGCATGTGGGTGCGCATGAAGTATTTATTGCAAAGCTCCTTGTTGCAAATCTCACAGAAACTGGATCCGGAAGATGAAGAAGCGCGGCGTTCGTCAGGCGGTGGAGGGGAGGAGCTCGGGGGGCGCGGGCCGGCCTCCATGGGGTCGTCGACGAGGCGCTCCGCCGCCAGCTCGTTCAGCTGCGAGATCATCGTTTGTAGCTTTCGCAACTCTTCGCTGGCGGACCCCGGAGACGCCACTCCCCGCTCTTCCACAATCAAGTTCAAGGGACTCGTCTGTCCGTCTCTCAGCGCCGCCTCGAAGTCTTCCTCACATTCTCGTTTTACTTCTGCCATCTCCTCAGAATCATAGGGGGGAGGTAGTGAGTGCGACCGCGGCGGAGTGTCGGGCGGTGGAGCGGGCAGCGCCGGCGGCGTGGTGATGGGCGTGCTCATGGGTGTGGTGAGCGGCGTGGCGAGAGACATGGGCGGCGTCACCGCGCTGGGGGACAGCTCGGCGGCCGGCGAGCGGTGCGCGGGCACGCCGTGCCGCCGCTCGCGGTGCGTGCGCAGAAAGTACTTATTACAATACTCTTTACAGCAGATCTCGCAGAACGCTTCAGGGTTTACGACGCCGAGTCTTCGTAACGTGTCAGGTTGGAATCCCGCCTCGCGCGCCCGCCTTGCGGAGTCTGGGGAGAGGCGTCGTGGTGTTCCTCCTGATTCTTCATCAGACGCTCGTCTCGGGGGGGAGGGCTGCGCGGGCGGGGGTGCGGCCGGCTGTGGCTCCCCGCCATCATAGATGCCGTGTTTGTTCGCGCGGTGTGTTTTCAAGAAGTATTTGTTACAGAATTCCTTGCAGCACAGATCGCAGTAGGCCTCAGGGTTGAATATTCGCGGGGGTTCGTGTCTTGGGAGGAGTCTAAATGCGGCGAGAGGATCGAAGGTGGGTAGTGTGAGTTCTCCGAAGGCAAGGGCGCTCTTGTAGATGTCAGCCATCTTGGCCTGCAGGTCTAGCGGCGGGGGCGGGAGAGGCTGCGGCGCGCGGGTGGGAGCGGCCTGCTTGCGCCGCTTTCGCCCCGGACTGCCGCCGCCGCTGTCCAAGTCCAGCTCGCGCTTGACCGCCGGCGCCACCGACATCGCGTCACCGCCGCATCTGAAATTGAGATACATTCACGTTAGTTTATCGTATTATACAATATAGGTTTATACAAATTATCGCGCCAGTTTGCCGATGATATGGGCAGAGACTAGAGATTTCCACTAGCAACGATCCTCACAAATATCAATTATATTATATTCATTGTATTATCTTGATTAATATTTGGTTTGAGAAGCAATTCGATTGTTTTTACGTGATACTTTTAATAATCTGTCATCGTTGCAGTATTGTCGGATAGGTCGGGCCAGAACTTTTGATATGTCCATGGGATTGGGTGGTATAATAATGACATTTACAATTCGGTGATCAACCAGCTACACGTTAAAAATTACAAGGACTCTTCGAAAAATTACAGAAACTTCATATTTCTTGTTCTTTAAAAATATTCTTATAAGACTCTTATATGACAAATACATTATAATTTAATAATTATCGTAATGAACCTGCCTAGATCTTTATGTCACGGTAATAGCGACGACTTTGCAATAAAATTGGGTAGCTTGATGTGCTGTTGATTGTACGTCCACCGAGACACTTAAGAAAAAATAAATTATAGCATGCAAGATGCTATGTTTCCCTTCTCAAACATAAACTTTTAGTTGAAAACTAGCGACCCAGCCCAGTTTTGCACGGTTTAATATTCTGTTTTGTATGTATAAATCTTCGTTAATAAATTGCCTAAACAACTGTGAAAACACATCTATATTTTATTTAATTATTATTTAGTGATCTTAAACTATGATCTATTGGCATTAAAAGAAGCAGAAGATAATTAAGTTCATTCGTCGTTACCGAATCATCTACCTAATTACGATTGTATACCGTCGTTTTTGTTAGATATATATTTTATATAAATTTCAATGGTGTCTGGTCTATTGTGATTATTTTCTTCCCGTGTAAACCAAGAAAAATTACGTTTTTATGATAAAACTGTAAATAGCTTTTATTCTATCACATTCATTTCGTATATACAGTGAATTGGTAAAAAAAATATTTAAAAACATAAAAACTTCAATTCTTAATAGTTCCTCCATTATAATTGAATTTATTTATTTTAGGCATTAATTAAAATCTGCTACGAATACGGCTCGTAATCATTAATTTTTCCTCAACAACGCGCCAATTTATTTTTTTAAAATTTAAATAGTTCTAGGAAGACTAGCAGAAATGGCGTTGTCATAAAATTCACCTGTCTCTATCTTGACTTTGGTGTTGAATGTCCTTCATTTGTTGTTCACAAAATCACACAAAATGTTCACACTTTTCACCGGGTACCAAAACATAGCACCACATCACTAACTGTCAAAAAGCCGCAATGACATTTAATTTTTTTTTTAGTTCAAACGGCGCGTGACAGAATGCGCGTACGCGCCGAAGCAGTATGTTTTTAACTAAAAATGTGTTTTTATTTTTTTGGTAAAATGGCAAAAATTGTGTACCCCACCCTACGCCCCTCGACAAGGGGTCGGTGCATCAGAGATAGGCAGGGTTCACATGGCGACCATGTTAATTAATCTCAAGATGGGAATGTTGTATTTACTAAGCATAAACACAAAATAATTCTTTTGAAATTAAAACACCAAATACTTAAGCACAATTCATTTATATATAAATAACTTGAAGTTAAATCTAATTTTTAAAAATAAATATAATCTGAAAACAATACTACTGAGAAAGAACTGAACGAACGAACTGAAAAGAACAACAAAATAAACATATCGTTATAAACAAATTGAAATCTACAATTTCAAATCAAATTAAAATTTTATTGTTTTTATTCGCTCCAAAACGAATACCTAATAAAAATGAATTCATATAATTTCTATCAATTTCAAAGTTATATTCAAAAAAATTATATCAGTTTAAGATAGTTCGGCATTTTCATAATATAGAAGTGAAATAAAGAAGAGCAATTCATAATTTCACGTAGCGCCATGTGAGCCCAGCACATTGTCAAACAATACGCACTGCTTTCCGAAAATTTGGAAACTATCACGAGGGCGCCAACCAAATCTCCCGTCCTTCTCTGACACCAGCCAAAACATCTGCCGTCTCTTTCCAGCCCCCTTATAATTATGATTTTGTGTAATGGCACAATAAATTTTAGTTTAGAAACTTTTGAATGTTTTTTCCGAAACTTTAAGTTTTGAAGACTATTGTTATGGTAAAGTGTGAAACGTATGGTCACAATGTTGGGCACGCGTCGTACTAAACTGATATATAGATAATTAGAAAAACATACGAACGTTAGATTGGTTAGCTAATATAACTTATACTTACGCATATTTCATTATATATGCTTCTATATTTGATCCCAGTATATTATTGATGTTGAAACGACTAAACTTTATCATTACAATAACAAATAAAAACAAATGAAGCTTTTAATTCATTACATTGATGTAAAAAAATGTAATTTTAATAAAACTATTTTTTATTTATTTTAAAATTATTATTTTTTAATTTCAAACAAATAAAGAAAATGTCTTCCCATTCATAACTGCCAGTATTTGGCCTAACCATCGACAATTAAAAAGTATGAGAAAACTTTTGGTATTTTTTTTGGCATAAACAACGGCCAGCTCGGGGCGGCATTTTCATCAGGTTTTTTTCGCCGAAATTGAAAAGTTTTATATTAAAAAGTCGAAAAACAAGTTTAATTACTTGGTCCGACATCAATTCAGCTTATTAAACAGTTATTGTAATTTAAGATGACCAAACTTAATTTCATATTACCTTTGGCCGTCTCGCGAAGTGAGATTTTTTAATTTTAATTCTTTATAGGACTTTTTATATCTGTTTCCACGGAAGGGGAGTATGATAGAAGACTTAATGATATATTTATAGATAAATGTTGCTTTAATAGCAGTTTTATGTGTTGGGGAAAATTAAAAATTTACGACATTGCGTAAATATTGAAAATTATACAAAAA
This sequence comes from Plodia interpunctella, assembly GCF_027563975.2. Classification (NCBI taxonomy): domain Eukaryota; kingdom Metazoa; phylum Arthropoda; class Insecta; order Lepidoptera; family Pyralidae; genus Plodia; species Plodia interpunctella. The sequence goes on from NC_071316.1 coordinate 6,210,496, forward strand.
TGCTACTTGTTTTAGGCGCAAATAGGGTGTATTGTATTTTAGTAACACATTATAACAGATGACATAATAAATGACTGGAGCGCGTGTATCACAATAGCGAACCACTCCAAGAAAGTTGTGTGTTTCATTCCACGTAATACGAAAACAAACTAGTAAATAACAGATCTATTTATACTTATATCAATGATAAATAAACAGTTGAAACTAATTCCGTCATAACTTCTGATATTGGACTAATCTATTAAAGAAAATTAATACCTTAGGACCAATTGACCCAATTCTTTTATTAGGTTGAGGTGGCCACTATAAACATTTTGTGGGCTGGCCCACGCGTGGGTAACAATGATACAGTGAGGTGGCCACTATAAACATTTTGTGGGCTGGCCCACGCGTGGGTAACAATGATACAGTGAGGTGGCCACTATAAACATTTTGTGGGCTGGCCCACGCGTGGGTAACAATGATACAGTGAGGTGGCCACTATAAACATTTTGTGGGCTGGCCCACGCGTGGGTAACAATGATACAGTGAGGTGGCCACTATAAACAGCTTCATACATTGTTGGTCACTAACTGCTTTTATGATATTAATGAATTTCTTGCATTTAAATTTTGACTTTGACATACAGCGCCCTCAAAAATTATAATTGACATTATTATATAAAATTTCAATAATTTCTTAATTTATATGTTTAAATTATTTATTTGTTAAAAATTCTGCATGTAACTAACATAAATTGTAATTTATGAAATTGAATATTTGCATGCCAACTGTTGGCGCAACACGCCTGTACAACTTATATTAGACAAACTCTTGTCGCAACTTGTAACCAATATTTACCGTGTTTTGCCTGCAAATAAATTTTATTATTATTTGTATCTCTCAAAAGTTTCACGGGCCGTAGCCCGGTCCTTTGAGGCTTGCATGGGGACATGGGTCCAACATGTAGAGGCCTTGTGAGATGTTTGATCTAAAATGGTGTGGGGCACAATCCAAAGCATGCTCGCCAAGCACACCACGGAGATGTACTTGCGAACAATTTTTAGAAAGTGCAGGACTATTGGAATATAATGTATACTACAACGTATAGGGCTATTGGGTTGAATAGGCTTGTGATGTGTATTCAGGTCTATGAGACAAAACTATGTCGCCTGCCTGACCAATGTATAAACACGGATAAAATAGGCAGGCGGTGACTCGCCAGCTCTGTCAATGGGCCCCCGAAAAAAGCTGCACGATGCAAAATTGCAGCAAAGAGGGCAACACTAGTAGAGCGGCTGAGGGTGTCGAGAGGTGCGGCTCCGGTTTCACCATCACGGTGCTGCCCGAGAGCGGGTTTCCCCGTTATTACGCCATTACGTGCAATACACTTCCACCCTGGAGCGAATGTTCTGCTCTTGCTACTCCACTCTGACCGGCCGGCTAAGGCAAGACAGAGGCAGGGACGTGTTACTGAGTGTATGTGTGTGTAGGTGCATGTGTGTGTGGTCCCCTGGAGATCGGGTCCGTGGTGACGCCGCTCACCAACAGCTCGCCACAAGCTGCCCTGCGGTGACTGATTGCACTGGAAATCCAGCGGGCGATGGGGTCGTCACATCCCTACGCACTTATTATTATTATTATTATTATTATAAACATTTTGTGGGCTGGCCCACGCGTGGGTAACAATGATACAGTGTCATGTCTTTAGTTTTTACGGGTAAACAGAGCTGATAAGTGTCGTATAGTGGATTGCATGAAATGCAATATGTAATAAAGAACATTAGGAACAATATTATTATAAATAATTATTATCTAACTGCTAACCATCTTACTAATATTATAAATGCGAAAGTTTGTGAGGATGCTTGTATCTCTTTCACGCAAAATCTGTATGAAATTTGGTACACGGGTGGAATATAATCTGGAATAACACATGGGTACTTTTTATCCTGAAATTCCCACGGGGGTGAAGCCGCTCAGCTAATACTTATGTATAGCGGTCATCAGAACAGATTATTAACTGTTCCCGTCTCTAATACAGAGCTTCTGGGATAATATCCTAATTAATGATTTGTTTTACACAGAAATTGTTTTAAAAAAAACATCGTCGAAACGTTAAAAAGCATAACCTAAAAACAAAGCGATCGGCGCCATAACATCCAGAATTTTTCAAGTAAAGCGCTATATTTTTACAGCAGTCGTTAAGTTTGAAATATCGGGGGGTGGTGGGGACTTGAGGGGGGGGGGGGAGGTGGGCAAATAAAATAAAAATAAAGGCCGATTACTCCCGACATTTTATAATGGCCGCCGAAATGACATGCGGGCGCCGCGGAGACGTGGCGTGGAGTCGCTTTACGCAAAAATTAAATGTCGAGGCCTTCACGATTTTATATTTAGTTTGTTTTGATGGATTGGTTTATGAAATTGTGTTTGGTTGACATTTTTTATTTGGCCTTCACTTTACAGGTAATTCAGCTTTTAAAGCTACCTTCAAATCAATAAAGAAATTTTCTAACATTCTCTTATTGCATCTTAAAAAAGGTACCATATATTGATATGAATCGTAATCGATACTTGACTCTGAATAACAGAAATATTATCCTAATAATTATTCGATGATATTTGGTACGTGGGTATAATTCGTAGAATACAATGAACTATACAATGAAATAAACATTAATGAAGTCCCAGGTTATAACTATTCTAACTAATGAAATTGGAAGAAATATAAAACAGTAAATGAATGAAAAAGGGGGATTATTATATATATGAGCTGGCCGTATTAAATAACAAACATACAGCATTACATCTCAATAGGTTAAAGATATTTGCTTCAAAATTGAGTAGCAAGAATCCACCAGACCAAACATACATTCATTGCAATTAAAAAGCTTGTAAAAAGACTAGATTATGTAAAACAAAATGATTACTCATTACAGTTGTAAAGAAGCATAATATGATTCGTCGAAAATTCAATCCAATTTTCCTCAATAATATACGGTAAATTGATGATTTGCGCGTTTGTTGCTGTTTACGCGTAATTGTATTTTCTGACGCACAATGCAAATCGAGAACGTTTTTATGAAATCTTAGTCACAAACAATAATTAGTTTACATGAAATGCCGACATTAAAAACAAATACAATGAATCAATAATAACAAATATTACCTGAAAAAACAATATGCTATAATGCTATTTCTTATAAGAGAATTTTCATAGTAGCTGGCTACCATAATACACATACATATATGTATATGTCTAGCAGTTACATATTAATGTCCCAAAATTCCCGTCTACGGGAACTACATTGAACTACAGTCGAAAGAAACTTAAAGTATGCTCGTGTATATGGTTTCTCTGGTAATTATTTGATTTTAATTTCAACAAAAAAAAAATCACAACTTTTCAGAAAAGTTGTTTTGGAAATGTAATACGGTAAATTAATTCAATTCTTCCAAGTTTTCCTTGTTGTTAACTCGAAAATAGGTCTTCTTTCGCATTAATGAGATTTTTTCTATATTTAAACGACGAAATTTGAATAAATATTCAAACATGTGACTATTTTTTCTGTATGGCGCGCGATATCGGTGTCAGAGTTCATAAAAAAAAATATTTTATTGTTTTTTTGTGTAAATTTCTTTATTGTTTAATTATTAAGCAAATTGTGGATATAATTATCTGTGTTTCTAAAAAAATTTATTAACTGTAACTTGTCTGTCATATTAACAATAGACGCTCACAAAAACCAAGAATGACTCTACGCAACGACTGACGACCTAGCAATCTATACTATTATTATAAAGAGGTAAGCGTTTGTGAGTTTATGAGTTTGAGGCGGGTTATCTCCGAAACTACCGAATCAATTTCAAAAATTCTTTCACCATTACAAAGGTTCATTATCCAAGATTGCTACAGCCTACATTTTATTTCAAAATTCCCACTGGAGCGAAGCCCTGGGCAACATTTAGTCCATAATAAAAAAAAACGGAAGGTTTAGTTTTAATTTAGTTTTTAGAAAAGAAAAGAAAGAAATAAAACATTTATTTGCCAAAAACATGAGTACAAATATACAAATTGATGTCAAAATGAATTAAACCTACATGTTTTACCGAATATAGCTAGGCAAATATAAATAAAGAGGATTTGTAGTGGATAGCATTATCCACTACAAATAACAAAAAAAAAAGAATTATAATGTATACTAGCACTAAATTCTATCCGAGTCTATCATTAAAGAAATCATTTAAAGTATAATAACATTTATCAGTTAATAAAGACTTGAGGTGCTTTTTAAGTAGATTAAAATTTAAGCTTTTATATTGATTTGGAATTTAGTTCACAATGTTATCCTACAGATACATTATTAGTATATTTGTAAGGCAAAACATTACTATTTTTATCCATATGATAAAAATTAATCGTATACAGGGAAGAGAAGGTCCATAAAAAACTGAAGAGAGTATTTTTTTTTTCATATCAAACTGCAATATAAAAAACAGTGATTCCAATCGAGTAATAAAATTAGAAAACGTAAGTCGTCTCCACGCCACCCTGGTCCCTCATGTCACCGCGTATTTATATTCAATCAGTCGCGGGGCGGGAGTCGAACCCGCGTCCCGCCAGGTGCCCGTTGATGGATTTTCAATTTTATAATTGACAACACCCCATTTTGATACATTGTAAAATCGTAGTCTATCGCTGGGAAAAAAAAAATTCTGTAAGTAGGTTTTGGAGTATGCGGAAACGTAAACTATGACTGTAAAAAGAGTACCATTTTACCCCCTTTCGTGGCCATACGAAGTGACTAAAAACACATATTAGCCTCGACAGCTGATAGGCTACAATGACATTCCCAAGCAAGGTCATGTTTGGGCGGCCGCTCGTAAAAAACAAACCGGGTTTCATGGCGTCACAGCCACACAGAGACCGTGTTTCTGAAGATGTAAAGATAAAGACTTATTTCGAAGACAAATTAAGTCTCAGTTAAGTATTATAATATAAACTAGCGGCGCGTCCCGGCTTCGCTGGGGTAAAATCATAATTGCACACCTTATCCTTCCTGAGGTACCTAACACACTATCTATTGGTGAAAATTGCATGTCATCAATCCGTGCAGTCGTTTTTGAGTTTATCGGGAACAGACGGACGCGGCAGAGAACTTTTGTTTTGTAATATGTAAGGATTCTGTCATTATTTATTTTATTTATGGATTCTGTCCTATATAGAAATGGAAATCTTTTATTGCCAAAATATAAAACACGAAACAGACAAGAAACATTGCTTAGAGCAAAATCCACAGTCCAACTAACTTATAAATTATAAATCTACCTTCTAAAATGATTCTGTCAACTATTGTACTTTTTGATAGGTGAATAAAAATATTATTATTATTATTATACATAACAAAAAGAGGAAAAAATTGTGGGTCAAACCGGAGAGATATTCTCAATTCAATTATTAATTATTTAATTTGCATCAAAAATCAAAATCAAAATTAAATCATTTATTCAGAAATTAGGCCTTCACAGGCACTTTTTCACGTCATATTCTAAATTAAATGATGTTTACCAAAGCTACAAACTACTAGCATTTCGGAACGACCACTGCTGAGAAGAAATGCCGAAAGAAACTCATTCAAACAGTGTTGGTCCCTATTATGCCAGAAGGGCTAACCATTTTTTAAATATAAATTTAAATTTTAAATTTATTTTTATGTAAGTAAAAGATCTTTCTTATCTATACTATATATAGATAGCGTATGTGAGTTTGTATGTTTGAGGCGGGTAATCTCCGAAACTACCGAACCGATTTCAAAAATTCTTTCACCATTAGAAAGGTACATTATCCAAGATTGCTATAGGTTATATTCTATCTCAAAATTCCCCCGGGAGCGAAGCAACATCTAGTATATAATTAAGGACCATTACGGGCGCAGCAATTGAAGTGGGGCTGACTTGTGTTAGATATGAGTACATTAATTGTGTTAGATAAGCAGAAAAAGCTGTCACAAATGATATCCTATAGGAGAAAGGAAATAGTTCTATTTAAACAACCAAAAACTAACGAAGTGCTTATCTGATTCCGAATAGATATTTCGAAACGAAACTACAAACTCAGGAGTTCAATTCTAGAACTTCCATACAGCTGTGATTAATTTGAATGCGAATACAATATACGTACATATTTTTAAATTACACACGCGATTATACATGACTCTTGTTTTGAAGTAAATTGTTATTCGATCATTCAAAAATCAAAGATACTACAGCAAAAAATTAAGATTTGTTATTGTCACTATTTAAGTAGACACTTGTCAAATATTGAGACACCTATCAAATATTTACTAACAATTCTATTCAGTAATACTATTTTAAACTAGCTCGATAACTTTCCAATTAGGCATATGATATAAAAAGGCTTTGAATGTACCATGTACCAAATTTCTTCAAAATCGACTTAGTTGTAAAAACTTGATTTTGTTACAAAATAACCGTTTTGAATATATGCTTTCTATAATAGCCACGCCCCTGTGACGAAGGCGTTCATATTGCTATGGCTGCGGCAGCGGTGACCGCTTCCCATCAGGTGGGCTGCATGACTATTTGCTTGCTTAGTAGTAGAAATAAATAAGTGAAATATTTGATTCACGACTGAATAATATTCGAAGTGGAAACTCATCGGTGAATCTCAAAAATCGAGTCCCAGGCACAGGAATTTATATTATTGGTTTTGTTTAAAAAAAGTTTGCCACCCTCAGGGGGGTGTGTTGGCTGTGTCGAGGGCTAAAGGGTGGGTGTAAATAGTTGGGGGTACTCCATCAGGGAAGAAGGAAAAAACGTATCGGCTTAAAATCTCGTTCTGTGTTGAAATTTTTTGTCATAAAAAACTATAGCGTCTTTTTGTAAAACATGTGAAATGATCTGTTTCAAATGTATTTACATAGGTCTTGGAGGTTTCTGTACATATATGTGTACGTTATAATGTATATTATCGTTGTCGTGTTAACGTTTCGTAAGGTTGGTGGCTCTATATATATATATGACTAGCGTTTGCCCGCGCGTATTTGAAACAAACATAATTTTTATAGAAACTAAATATATTTCTAGATTTTAATACCTTAACGGAGAGTCGGGGACCAATAATCCTACTAATATTGTAAATGCGAAAGTTTATGAGGATGTATGTGTGTGTATGTGTGTACGTTTGTTACTCTTTTTAAATTCCGAAATTTCCACGGGAGTGAAACCCCGGGGCGCAGCTAGTACTTATCATTTTTGTAAACGGAACAAATTATTATAATTTATCAATCAAGGTATTTAATAAAATAAGATACTTCACTGCACGTTTACTTTTGTCATTCTTACGGAACCTATTTGTCATTCTAAAATGTCACTAAAAGTATAAGTATGTTGTTTTTTTCTTTCACAGAGGCACAGTCCAGTAATCAGTAGACTATAACTAGAAATACTCCTGAATTTACAAAATTGCTCATCAAATTAAGAATATTGTGCTAACTAAAGCGAAAATAATGTCGATATCGAAAGCTGGTCAAAAACCCAACTCGCAAAACGGATTCTCGTATGGATGGTATGACCATTGTATTAGTTAGTACCTACAGATTCCACGGGTATGTCAACAGGAATGTGACGTCATGTAAAAAGAGGTCAATGAGCTCTTTTCTAATTGGGAATTTTAATTCTTTTTTATATTTCTTATTTTTCAAGTTAAGGTTAACTCGAAAGCTGGTTGTAGTATAACATTTTTCAAATAAATTTATACAGAAAAAGCTGTCAACGCCACTATTGTTCCTGTTGGCTTGTGCTTAATATCAGAACATGTTTTAAAAATGACTATATCTTACTTTTTTATACTGCTGAGCAAGCAAACATTGCAATAGCACACACGCGTTGCCCTGAATGAATATTTACGCCCATTATGAAGAAGTTCAGGCGTGGTTATACGTCAAAGTCTCGCAATAGTGAAAAATCTGAAAAAGAATGTATATTTTCGGATTTCAACCCATTTAAAGGCATAATTTCCAGTCTTTATAAACCATCTGCATGGCAACAAAAGAGACATTAAATATAACAATATTTCACAGTAATATTGGAGCCCTGGGAGAATTTTAATAAAACTCGCACTGCCTCCCGAACTACATATTAAATCGCGTCTTGTATAACATCGTCGAGTTCCCAGCAAGCCTGCGGGAATTGGGAATTTTGGGAAGCTTCTCAGAATTTTTTCTACCCTTTTCAGATGGTGACTTGCCTGGAATTCGCATACAGTGAACTAAATAGAACATAATAGTAGAAGTGGTGGCGGTGTAATGGTTAAGACGCCCGCCTGTGGATCGAAAGGTCCCAGGTTCGAATCCTACTCGTGCCACATGAGTTTGTATACCAATCTAACTCATATATAGTAGTTTTCATCGTCCACCACTTTCTTCCGGTGAAGGAAAACATCGTGAGGAAACCTGCACACTGGTTGATTCTTATTAACTTGTGTGTAAAATGGAGAAGACATTGGCAAACCACTCCGTTAATAATGCCAAGAAAAGTTGTTGTGTGTGTTTCATTCCACGTAATAACCACGACCCTCAGCCATGAGGAACACGACTATAAAGAAGAACACCAGGAAGCAAATCGTGATCTGTGTAAACTATACATCATCAACAATTAATTTAACAACTTTGTTCTTGTCGGTGGAGCATTTTCCATCTAATACGTATGCTTATATAATTCAGATTGGGTACACCTATTTGAAATTCTTCTTCTTCACACGCGCTTTGGAAGTCTGCAGTAGACTTAGTTTTAATTAATTGATTGACGTCAATAACTTATATTTATTTCATAAGGTGTGCAAAACAGGTTAGAGTCATTACATTACACAAAACAAAGCATCATAATTGATGTCTACTTGAATAAAGAATTTTGAATTTCATGGATTCGAATCTGGGAACTTATATATATATATATATATATATATATATATATATATATATATATATTAGGACAAATCACACAGATTGAGCTAGCCCCAAAGTAAGTTTGAGACTTGTGTTATGGGATACTAACTCAACGATACTATATTTTATAACAAATACATATACAGATAAACATCCACGACACGGATCAATCAGAAAAAGATCATTTTCCATCATGACCCGACCGGGGATCGAACCCAGGACCTCTCAGTTCAGTGGCAAGAACTTTACCACTGCGCCACCGAGGTCGTCAATCACATAATATAGGTAAGGAAAAAAAATGTATTTATTTATTTAAATTTAATTATATAGCTAACGCCGTGGTGATAACACTTCACAAAATATATGACAAAAGTTTAGTATCCATTAAAAGGCATATTTGGTCGGAATTCCCCATCGATAACACATACAGTTTCAATTTAAGCTTATCGTTTTATCTTTAAACTCGAAGCGATAAAATGTAAAAAAATGGCGGCGATCGATAGAGGCACATACGGATATGGATGATATAAATTAGGAATACAAAATGGCTGCCGAACACGAATGATTTTGTAACGTGTTCCACTGCCAAATTTAAAGGCGATGTATCAATGTGAGAATGCCGTGCAATGGGACTGAAGCGTGTAACAGGACGGCAGGAATCTTGGGAAGTGCAGACTAATTGAAATACTGTATTGTAAACTGACTTTGTAATTATATGATCTTATTTTTACTGAATTTTTGTAGTAAGCATATTGTTTTATATACTTACTACAAAAGTATATTGTTTTATTCCGGTGAAAGAAAACATCGAGAGGAAACCTGCACACTGGTTGATTATTATTAACTTGTGTGTGAAATGGAGAAGGCAATGGCAAACCACTCCATTAATAATGCCGAGAAAGTTGTTGTGTGTGTTTCATTCCACGTAATGACCACGACCCTCAGAAGAAGAATATTGTTTTATGTTTATTAAAAAATAATAAAAATAAAACCATATTGGAAACGGAAGCAAGTGGTGGAATATGACAATTACTATTCATGAGTCAGATTGGTATACAAACTCATGTGGCGCGAGTGGGATTCGAACCTGGAACCTTTCGATTATACGCGGTCTTAACCATCCAATTCTATCGATCCAATTCTATAAATCTAATTAAGTATTTAACGCTTACAAAATGTCGTATATAGAAAAGTGAAAGTGGTGGTTTTATAATTGTGCAGTTCGTGTTAATTAAACGGCAGTAGACTTAGTTTAAAATATTTTTTTGACGCTAATAAGTAATGTCTATCGTCATAAGCTGAATAAACTATTTTAAATTAGAATTTGAGATAAAAATAAATTAACTAGTTGTTTGCCGCGAACTTAGACCTCGAGAACACAATATTATTTTTTTACAAAATTGTGAAAATTTCAAAAACGACTAAACCGATTTTGTTGCCTCGCTAACTTAAAAATTCTATAGAAATTTCATCAAAGTCAGACCAACGGTTCGAAAGTTAACGTGTTACAAAAAAAATACACATTTAATAATAATAATTCCATTTAATATTATTCTTCTTCATCTATCGCTTGCCACGGCCTGTGTTAGATGAGGAGATAAAATATATATAGAAAAAAATAATAATAATTCTTTATTGTCTTGAAAATTACAATTTTATAACTAAGATATTTAAATGTATACATACAAAAAAATGTATTTTTCAATTGTCAAAAATTTAAGTTTTTTACGACTTCGAAGTTGTTGACAGCATCTCATACGCTGGAAAACAGCTGGTTTCCATACGGCTGAACACACCATTACCAAACACAGCTAACTACCTAATATAACATTCTCGATTAAATTATCTATCAAATGAAAAAAAAAAAAAAAAAAACTACATCAAAATCTTGTTCAGCTCATATCATACACAGACACGTGAAACACATAACTCCTCTTCTGTAGTTTGGGGGTTAGAAAAAAGTTAAATACAATCCACAATATCCCACACGGTAACATAAAATTATGACATATCATCGAAACAATCCCGGCTGCAGATTACTAAGCGAGATACACACAACCATACAAACCATATTAATCTAATCACACTTGCTACGAAGAATGTGTGAGTCTACGTCTTTAATAATAACTGGGGGGGGAGCGCCACCCTTCCCATACTAGTGAAAAAATATATCCTAAGGAAAACAATATTATAAATTGGACAAACGCGTGTGTGTGTGTGTGCGTCTCTAAGAAAGTAGGGCGTTTCGCTCATGTGTACGGTGGCCACGAGTCTGAGTCTTGTTTGGGACTTTTAAAGATTTTTTTTTTATGTAAAGTATTTAATGTTATCTCCTATAAACATTGAACTTATATAAATATTTTATTGGTATAGTATTGTTTTAAATCAAAATTATTATTAATATTTGCGCGGCTGCATGCAGGTTGGTTACAGTTGACTTAAGATCTATGTAAATCTTGCAAATAAATGATTCTATTCAATTCTATGTAGAAAGGTTCGAATTGTATCTCAAAGTATTGTTTATGATTAGATGATATGTTATATTTACTGGGATAGTCAAGGTCCCTGATATGATGATGAACCATCTGAATGAAATATAAAACAGCCAGCTTACTCACTTTATTTTTGTTATTGTTGTTTCTTTCCATTATTTTCCCCCCGAGCGTTGAATGTACTAACTACGTACATATTTACGTATTTATTTTTTATAATATTATTATTAGTATTATTTTTATAAAAACAATTCAAAATGGATAATGTATTTAACATTTATATATTTTGTATTGTTTTCACATGAAATTAACCTCTATTAAATTAATAAATGGATAAATAAAAGCATAATTCAAATAACAAACAACATAACCAGAACTTGCGGGAAAATGTAATAATCTCAATACTGGTCTATACCGTGTGGTTGCCCTACTCACATGTCTTATTTCATTTTACTTTATTTTATTTCTGTGATGTACTATTTTTTTTTCAGTTTTATTATTTTATTTTGTTGCGTCGACGCCGGCGTGGCGGCTCGGAAATGGGAAATAGTTCTTTTGTTTCACGCGAATTGCCGACTTCGCTATTACATTGTCAAAAAAAAAAATAAAATTAAATGTTTTCCGAAAAGAACATTTGGCTTTTTGTATTTTGAAAATTTGAATGGTAAGAGTCCAACTTTTAATTAGGTAATTTTCAGGTATCAATAATAATAATAATATAATCAGGTGATTTTTTTACAGGATCACCAAGTCTGAAAGAAACTATAGATATTATCACCGTTGCCAGCATTTCAAGAGAATATAGACATATTCTCTTGAAATGCTGGCAACGGTGATAATATCTAGGTAGTTTTCAGAGCGTTTCGATCTCTGCGGCCGTGCTGTCATGACGATCCGTCAATTTTATTGAAAAAGGAATCATTTCTAATAAATAATGATGAATATTTAGACTGCCATAGTACAAATTATTTATTTTAAGGTCAGATATTAAAACTAATACTTGTCTTTGTTAAAATATGAATAACTAGAATGTTGCCCGAAGCTTCGCTCCCGTGGGAATTTTGAGATAAAATATAGCCTATAGCAATCTTGGATAATGTACCTTTCTAATTGTGTAAGAATGTTTGAAATCGGCTCAATCATACAAACTCACAAACGCTTACCTTTTTATAAATAGATTGTATCGCGGCCGCAATTGGCGTTGTATATGTTATCTGTAAAATTAACTAAATAAGTAATATAGCTCGTTCTAATATCGACAAGCGGTGGTAGTGTAATGGCTGAGACGCCCGCCTGTGGATCGAAAGGCCCCAGGTTCAAACCCTACTCGTGCCACATGAGTTTGTATACCAATCTGACTCATGTATAGTAGTTTTCATCGATAACCACTTGAAGGAAAACATTTTGAGGAAACCTGCACACTGGTTGACTATTAAACTGTTCTTTAGTAATAACTTAAAGTACTTAAACTATGACTTAATCTACATATTACTTATTTGAAACTTGACGCGATACAAGCTAGTCGAATACCAAAAGTCAAGCTAAATTAAACTCTCTGCTTCTTATCATAAATCTCAATTTAACTGAGCATGGTAGGTGCACTGTCCATAAATTTGCAAGCCGAACCTTGCAACTTGAGAATATTTGCAGGTATATAACCTATTTCATAGATGCAAAGTAATGACTTTTGTGCACTCAATGGTAACATTAGTCATTTAGCATTTTACAATATTTTTTTATTTTCCTTTTTAGGGTCCCGTAGCCAAATGGCAAAAACGGAACCCTTATAGATTCGTCATTTATGTCTGTCCGTCCGTCCGTTCGTCCGTATGTCACATCCACTTTTTTCCGAAACTATAAGAACTGTAACTGAAACTAAAAAAAAAAATATATCAAACCCATACGTGTGGGATATCTATGGATAGGTCTTCAAAAGTAATATTGAGGTTTCTAATATAATTTCTTTCTAAACTTAATAGTTTGCGCGAGAGATACTTCCAAAGTGGTAAAATGTGTCCCCCCCCCCCCCCCTCTGTAACTTCTAAAATAAGAGAATGATAAAACTCAAAAAATATGTGCACTATGTAAACTTCCACCGAAAATTGGTTTGAACGAGATCTAGTAAGTAGTTTTTTTTATACGTCGTAAATCGTAAACTGCCATTTACCCTTCATTCAATCTTGTTGCTACGGAACCCTTTATGGGCGAGTCCGACTCGCACTTGGCCGTTTTTTTTATTATTGGTCCTGCGTGGCAAACATGGCGCTACTCCTTATCCTAAGAGAGACCTGTGCCCCAGCAGTGGGGACGTTTAAATGGCTGTTGATGATGATTATTATTCGTGGGTAATCATGCCCCATTGCCCGGGGCTTCGCTCCCGTGGGAATTTTGAGATAAAATATAGTCTATAGCAATCTAGGATAATGTATCTTTCTAATGGTGAAATAATTTTTGAAATCGGTTCGGTAGTTACGGAGCTTACCCGCCTCAAACATACAAACTCACAAACGCACAAACGCTTACCACTTTATAATAATAGTATAGATGTATGATTGTCTAATTATATCCAATTCAAACAAAATAATTTATTCAAAAATTAGACCTTCAGTTATTATATTCACCAATATTTCTCGTCAAATTTTATATTAGATAGAAATTTTTCATAAAGCTACAAACTATTCCGGAATGACCACTGCTGAGAAGAAATGCCGAAAGAAACTCATTTGAACAGTGTTGGTCCCTATCATGCCAGAAGGGCTTACCGTTATTATTTCTTACATTTTTTTCTAGTACCTATAAATATATATATAAAGTATATGGTCAAAAAGTATACAAAATAAAAATTTAAAAAATTACTGTGACCGAGTGCTGAATAAAAAAAAATACATGTAAAATACGATTAACTAAACAAAATATATGAAAACCGAGCGGACCAAGTTCCTCCTGGCAGCACCCGTTCACGAGTTGACGCATGGGTCAGCCATCGCGAATTTAACCCCTTAACTTGTAAGTTCAGGACCAATCACCGTGACAAACAGGTAACCATTATTCTAAGTTGCTGTTATAATTAGATAAATAATTAAACCAGATACAGACTATAAATAATTTAAAAACATGGCATTTCGTGGTTTTAATTATTTTTGGTCTGTACCGACCATTTCAACCCCTCACGAGTAAGCAGGGGGTAGTTCTGTCACTGTCGCACGATGCCCTGTCACCGAGATGGATGATCAAAGGGATGGATACGAATGTAGTAGACATGCTCAAGAAATTAAGTATTTGTTGTTTTTTTAATTGTCAAAATGTACCTATGTCGAAATAGTAGAGAATTATGCCACAATATCTCTTTCGGAATACATACATTAATACATCCTCACAAACTTTCGCATTTATATAATACATTGACAATATTTTGTCTACATACGCTTAGTTCATGATTCTGAACAATTTTTAGTATGGGGGTAACACTGAAATCGCGAAAAAAAAATCAACTGTTCTACACAAAATTAATTACTTACCTAACTTGAGGAAAATGTATGGATCAGCAGATTTTTTTTTTCGCGATTTCAAGGTCCATACGAAAAGTTGTTCAGTACCATGGACTGAGCATGTAGATAAAATAATGACAATTGTATAAGATATCATTCTGTATACAATATTTTTACTTTGTGATTTGAAAATAAACATTCATTCCTTATTTTTGGGTCTATTATGTCCAGTGTATGTGCTTGTTGTTTACTTTTCGCTGAAAAACGCTTGTAAAAAAGAATTTGAATCGAAAACTAAGCAAAAAAGCTAACGTAGTCGAAACGTTAACGATAACATCTCAATTGCACGACAAAAAATAGCCTTTTTCATGACGTAAATCATTCTTACTTCCAAGTCGATTTACTTAAAATAATCCAAGAGCAAACTTGGCCACTAATAACGTGCCTAGTTACCGAACATATTCATTCCATATTGATTTTTCCACCACCCCATGGCCGTTGTCGCGAAATTATCGAAATCCAACAAAAGCATCCGAGGCGAACTCGCAAGAAAACTAATAACCGGACTTACACACGCACACACGCACCCCACCCCCACACACACACGCCCCGAACGTGTCCACACACGCATATAACCTAAAACTTACACGCACACTTGCAAACATCTAATTATATACGTCTACGAAGAGAATAAAGATTGGGGGAAAAATTTTACAAGAAACAAGTGCCGGGGGGGGCGCTGACCGCTCGTCATTAGGCCCCTAAGGGGGGGCAACTAACAGGCGCCCCCCTAGATGTTTAATAATATGAAGAATTGGAGATAATTTGCGCGAAACTAAATAAGAAACGCGCCGGGCGAAAATTGAAAGGTCGTTCTTCTGTCTCGCTCGCACTGCCCATGGGGCGACGTCGAAGAACTACTTCTATTTGTATAGGAAGTTTTATTTCCGTGATGAGTCGAGATACCAAGGTTTATAATTGGATGATGAGTATTGCCGATTGGGCTGGATTTTGGGGAAGCTATTATATTACCTTGGTTACGTCTTGGATGTGTGAGAGCAATCCGAAAAAAAAAAGGAATTAGGTACTGCTTGTTTGCTTTCCTTTGTTTATAATAATAGGCACCTAATTGAAGAAAACAACTTTTATCTTGCTCCTCGCTACAAAACCTAAACTTACATTAAAATGTATTATATCAAGCAGTTTTTGTTAGACTGGCCTAAAAAATGGTTACAACGGTATTTCAATATACAATTTCGTATTTAATATTTCACTGAATTTTTCTTGGGACCGATGTCGAATTAAGATCCCAGATATAGTAAATTCATGAGTTTTCGGTTAACGTTTTCCGACCAACCGAACCAAATTTGATTGAGACTACATTGAAATGAATCGGTAAAAGCAATATAGTAATTACGTTTTTAATTTGCCGTTAACAAAACTCACCAGCCATTAGAACACGCGTCCTCTGTTAGCTCGTATTCGTCTGTATCCATGTTGATGGTCCAGAAAGTGAATTTTGAATCTTTTAAAAGCAAAGGAGTGTCATTTTGTTCAGCCTCAGGCGTCAGTGATTGTGACTTTTCATATGCTAAACTATTTATTATCCCAAAATATGTCACCTTCTGTGTGAGATTTCAGAATGAACCTTTCTCGAATGAGGGGCTATCGTGCACGTGCAAGATTTTTACAATCAAACAATTCTTCAGCATCGGTTTCAACATTGTTAAAGACAGAAAAACGTTAATTGAATTTTTTTAAACTATTTTGAATTAATTTTATAGTATCATTGCTAATCTTTTCTACAAATTAATGACATAAGGCCTTTCGAGACGTCAGACTTTACAATCAGAAAAATACTTCCCTAAGACATTTGCTATGTCTGGAGAAACGCATAAATATATTGATATTAGTGAGAAAATGTCGACCCAAATATTATATATGCGAAAGTCTATCTTTCTGTCTATCTGTTCCACTTTCACGGATAAACTGCTGGACCGATTTTGATGAAATTTAGTGTGCATATAGTTAATGACTCCTGTTCAAACATAGGGTAGATTTTCTGCAAAAATCAACCCCCAATTCAGTATAATGGGGGTTGAAAGTTTGTTTTCCGCTTTTGCAGAATAACTCAGGCGGGCGAAACCTCGGGCAAATGCTAGTTATATATAAATAGATAATGCTACAACAACTATCTATGCGCGGACCCTGGGCTCCGACGCTCAACGGCTGCAGAAAGAGACCTGGAAAACGCTCTGATGATAAAGAGTGCTTAGATTTTTTCTATCACTGGTTTGAAGGCTCACTGTGAAGGTCGGCGCCATTATATTTAAATTGAACGTTAATATAATATAATGGCGAGTTACAGTAATTATCAAGTTAATTATTCTACTTGTTTTTAGACTATCTAGTGCTACATGTCGCCTACAAATTCAGGTAAATGTATCATTATAACGCACAAAATAATGCTCCAAGCTACAAGTCAATTTTTGTGTTTATATTTTAATTTTTGTCTGTAATCGTAGAGCTGCCAATCGAATGAATCAATTCGAATTTAGTTTTTATTTAATCACTAAAAATTTAAAAAGGAATTATTTGCTACAGTATTCTTAAAATATAACTCACCACTACAAAATGATTTATATTTTTGTGTAACTTGTGGCTTTAGTAATAGGAATTATGGTATAAAAATATGTATGTTTCCCTGTGTTTATACCAGAGTAGGTACACTTTAACCAACGTACTTAATTTCACCGATATTCATTCAGAATTTACAGGATTTAGTAATAATTCCTGAGAAAGGTTCAGAAGAATGTATTTACGTTTATTTTATCTATAGATATGAGATATATCTATGTATCTACAAAGAGTATATATATATATATATAAGAGGAAAAGGGAAACAAGTAAGTAAGTACGTTGAGTTGACGAATTTCACAATCTTGACAGTAAAACTAAGTAGGGCTCAATGCTCATGAATATGTCGAGGTGACACATAACCTCTCTCATTCTGTTTTGGGGACCGCACCTTTTCCGTCAGCATCCGTCAAAGTTAACAGAGATACTACATATTTATTAGAAGCTTAAGACCAATCGATTCTCTCATAAGCTTTAATTAGGCTCTTTTTATTATCTGGGATCGGGAACCTCGAATGCAGCATAATGGCGGCAAATTTACGAAAATGGCTCCCGTTTCTTTTTCTGGCATCGGAGTGTGCGTATACATACAGCCATGTTTTATTTGGTTAGGTTAGATAGATTTTGTATGATTTGTGGAATTAATTTCCAAGGTTTACTGTATGTGTAAGTTGTAATTATAATGAAATGTCAAGTATAGCCGCGAAATTTTATATTAACACAGCATTTTTAGCTAAGTTTTATTTTTAAGCTAGCGACCCGACCCGGCTTCGGTCGAGTAAAAACCATAATAAATTATACACATAAACCTTCCTTAGAAAACACACTATCTATTGTTGAAAACTATGTAAAATCCGTGGGGTAGTTTTTGAGTTTATCGCTTAAAGACAAAAAGACGCGACAGGGAGACTTCATTTTATAATATTTAAGGATTTAAGCTTTTTGGAGCTTTGGTAAATATCATTTCATTTAGAATATGACGTGAAAAAGTGCCTGTGAAGGCCTAATTTCTGAATAAATGATTTGATTTTGATTTAAGCAAACGCTTGTTATTTGCGATCAGCGATCAATGCTGGACTAACACGGAGGGCTACAGGTGATGATGAATGCTCCGCATATGAACCTTGACGACATCAAGCCAGCAGTTCTTGGGTTTGCCTTCTGTCAGGACCGGGCGGGAGCTGCATAGCCAGACATGTTTCCTACGTAATTTGCTGGTTGGTTTACGCAAGACGTGGGGGTACCAGCGCAGGCGGCACTCCTGGAGTTTACCAGCTAAGCCGCGAACTTGAAACCTGCCAAGAATGACTTATTCCTCACGAGGTCGAGCATCTAATTTTCTATATATCTTTTACTGGACTAGAAGTCGCCCGGGGCTTCGCTTCCGTGGGAATTTTGAGATAAAATATAGCCTATAGTAATCTTGGATAATGTAATCTTTCTAATGGTGAAAGAATTTTTGAAACCGGTTCGGCAGTTCGCCTCAAACATACAAATTCACAAATGCTTACCTCTTTATAATAATAGTATGGATGTGTATTTCAATTAGTATATTCAAATAGGTAGTTATTTTTATTTTATTAAACATACAAAGACAACAACATACTGAGACCTGTAATCTCAAAAGATCTCGAAGTCAGTACAAAGTACGTACTTGTGTCAATTGTGAGATTCATGATCACATAAAAACATTTTAAAATTTAGAAATCAAACATAACATATAATTATATATAAACATATAATTATTTAAAAACTAGTTGTCGCCCGCAGCTTCCCCTCCTTGAATGTCTCTTCTAAACAAAAAAGGTGAGGTCTCGGTTTGTTTTTTATTACATTTATTACTATTATCTATATCTCGGGTTGTAAACAAAGTATTGCAATCAAACCTATAACAGAATTAAGTTAGATCATACGCAATACAACTGAGAAAACCGCATCAAATTTCATCCAGTAGTTTATGCATTATGCGCGACCAAACATACAGACAAGAATTCTAAAAAATATTGTTTTGTCGTTTACTAGTCCCACAAAGACTGCCATATTGATATTTCTTTAATCTCCTACAAACAGATACAGTTCACTTACAGTTTTATTATATGACCTTTTTATGTTAATCACACAATACGCAGATATATCATAAAGTAGACAATTAAAATGCTTCAAACGCAACAATTAGTATTCCAAGGGAGACGTGCGCGTACACATTATTCAGCATTTATTCTATTTAACTAGCTGTTTTTCGCGATTCCAACCGCATTCATTTAAACATTATTTACGAAATCGGTACAGAGAACTAATGTGCTTTTTGTACTACCCCTCTCAATAGCTGCCCTTTAGGATTTGTTTTAAAAACCTTATGTAACTTCGTGTATTATAAAACGTTGGACGATACGTGTCGCTCGCACGCAAATTCCATGTAAACTGTTCAATCTGCAACGCAAGCTACAAACGGACAGACTGGCGTTTGAATTATTAGTGTAGATGTAAAACAGCAGTCGCAGCATATTAACAAACATCTACAGTATAACTTTGCCCACATTACACGACATCATGCTCGCGCTCTGCTACACGTTAACAATTTTATTCAAATTAATTTCATACGTCGCCTTATCGTTCATTGTTCTTGTTATCGGACTAAAATTATGGCTGGAACCAACGAAAGGAGTCTGCAAATGTAAAACAACTCTAGAGAACAAAGTAGCTCTCATCACTGGAGGAAATTCTGGCATCGGACTTGAAACAGCCAGAGATCTAGCTAGAAGAGGAGCGAGAGTCATCATTGCCAGCAGAAATGACAAGAAATCTAAAGAGGCAGTCGAAGATATTATTGCTACAACTGGTAATCACAACGTGGAATATAAACATTTAGATTTGTCGAAATTCACAAATGTCAGAAAAGTAGCTGAAGATATCAACAAATCTGTTGGTCGTCTGGATATTTTAGTGAACAACGCGGGGTGTGGTATAGGAGGAGGGGTCACTGAAGATGGGATAGATAACATTATGCAGATCAACTATTTGGGACCATTCTTACTCACGAACTTACTTATGGATAAACTGATAGAATCGAGACCCAGCAGGATCGTCATAGTGTCTTCATTCGCCCATCATGTGTCTTATTTCGACCCGGAAGATCTCCGTGGATTGAAGTACTTGTTTTTTGGTGTTTGGTTCAGATATGCTAACAGTAAGTTGTGTAATAATATTTGGACCAGAGCATTATCAGATAGACTTCCAAACGGTGTGACAGTCAATTGTTTACACCCGGGCGTAGTGTACACAAACATTTTTGACACTCTGCATCCAGTTTTAAAGAGTTTTGTACTGATGATTATCAAATGTGGATTTTTCAAGAGTCCTCAAGAAGGGGCACACACAACTATACATTTATGTGTTTCACCAGACTTAGAAAACGTGTCAGGGAAGTATTTCTGTGATTGTAAAGTGTATGAGATGTCTAGAAAGGCGTATGATGAGGTTCTTGTGGAAAAGGTTTGGAACGATAGTATTAAATTGATTAGCAATAAGTAAACGAATGAGGTTTTTCATTCTCATATTCCCACGCTTCCTCGCTTTCCCACGAAAAGCAAAAAATACTAATTATTTTATTTTTAATTCATCTTTATAAATAACTCTCTCCCGTAGTTACGTAACATTTATTTTCAAATATATAAGCGTCTGCTGTTACGGGAAGCCAATAAATGAAACTGTACTACAACCGGTGTAATGTAGAGAGACAAATATCGGTGAGAGACGTTATTGTATTTATATGGAGCTAATATGCAATGAGAAATGAATGTAAGTGAGAATGACTGATACCATTCAAATTTAAAAATAGGTATTGCCGTCACATAAATTGGCATTTCTCTTAGGCATGTATCGTGTACAATTTACATTGCCATTAGTTGCGTAAAATTTTGGGTTATTTGTCGAATAAATATATAAATTATTCATAAAGTTTTTTTAATTTTTTTATTGCCATTCCAAACAGAGACGGCCTTCGAGTATCGCGACTCTCGGCTCTGTTTACCTCGCAAAGGCTAAAGACGTGATATGAGGTATCGTTAAGGTAATTATGTTAAATTATAGTAATAAATCTAATGAGCATTGGTCAGTAGAGTTGAGACGTGATAAAAAGTAGGTACGTCGGTTGAAAGGTGAAAAAACAAGGGAATTAGAAAATTATTATGTTATTGATCGCTAAGCTAGCCAATTAAAATATTCATATCTTTGTTGTCATTGTCTACTTATTTCAATCAAAATCAAAATCAAATCATTTATTCAGAAATTAGGCCTTCACAGGCACTTTTTCACGTCATATTCTTAATTAAATTATGTTTACCAAAGCAACGAACTACTAGCATTTCGGAACGACCACTGCTGAGAAGAAATGCCGAAAGAAACTCATTCAAACAGTGTTGGTCCCTATTATGCCAGAAGGGCTTACCATTTTTTAAATATAAATGTATGTATAATTTTTTATCAGTAATATAACTAGTAAGTACACAATAAACTACATGGTCAAAAGGTATACTGAAACATATTATGATTGTGATCAAGTGCTGATGAAAGGAAAATATATATACCTATATATATGTATAATTATATAAATTTAAATTATAATACATTACATTTTTATAACGATTTCATGCTTATTATTATTATTATTACGTAATTTTATTCTTTTTGATTGATCTATTTATCTATCCTAAGGTATGTAAATACCTATTACAAAACAAAGTCTTCTGGCGCGTCTGTCTGTCTGTTCGCGATAAATTCGGATAAAATCGGATTTTCATGCGGTTTTCAGCAGTAGATAGTGTGATTCCTGAGAAAGGTTTAGATGTTAATTTATTATATTTTTTCCGAGCGAAGTCGGGACGGGAAGCTAGTGTTAAGTAAAAGAATAAATGATGAATTACCCTTCAGACGGATGGGACGACTGATGGGACCGACACTGTTTAAACGGGTTTCTTTCGATATTTTTTCTCAGCAGTGGTCGTTCCGAAATGATAGTAGTTCAAAGCGTTGGTAAACTTTATTTAATTCAGATATCACATGAAATAAATGCGTGTGAAAGTATAATTTGCGACTTCTACTTTGTTTTTAAACCTATGATACCAAAGTTTTTCTGGTACAACAACTAGGAAATTCCTTCCAAATAGACAACTTGACACATGTACTGTTTGCCTACCTACCCTTCTTGACCTTGTATAAAACTGGACCCACCATCCCAATAATACATCAGATTATATTCAGATATTCATAGATAAATGTAAAATTCATCCCGTTTAGAAAATCTTTACCAATCAATCATACAAATCCACATTACACGGACTGCTCCACCAAATGACCATTTTCTTTTCCGAGATTCTCCAATAGTTTACACCGCGCACACATTGATGTGTACGTTTGGGAGGAGTGGGGGGAAGCGGGTGCTCGAACACTGTTAAACTAATTATTGCTGGGGTGGCAGCCTTCTTAGATTTTTGTACAAGAGTATACGTATATATTCATGTGTGCTAGATTAATATTTGCAATATATACGTGAAGAGAAATTTTATTACGCCAAGGATTTAGGGCAAGCATTTATTCCGAGAAAAGCCTTTTCCAATATCCTGGTGTTTTCATTATTGAAGTTCTAGATTCGTCATACATCTACTCTGTATATATACGTATATACTCATATTTTACATATTTATTATATAGAAGGAAAACATATAAGTGCCAGCTTGTTCTCTTCACTTGCAGATTGTAAAAGTTTACAAGGGAAAGGACTATAAACTGGAGATTCCTCTCGTAGGCGATAAGCTAAACTTTTAAATCTACCAACATGCCTTCTCTGTACAGCTACATAGGACTTTTTACAACACTTGACTCTGTCTATCCCGTTAAGAATAAAGACGATAAGGTAATACATTTTTTATTTTTTAAATATTTAAAATATATAAAAGATAGAATCACACAGATTGAGCTAGCCCCAAAGTAAGTTCTTATAAGACTTGTGTTATAGGGACTAACTCAACAATACTATATTTTATAACAAATACATATATAGATAAACATCCAAGACCCGGGGTCAATCAGAAAAAGATCATTTTCCATCATGACCCTACCGAGGATCGAACCCGGGACCTCATTTAGAGGCAAGCACCTTACCACTGCGCCACATAGGTCGTCATTTCAAAAAGGCTGGTCGATGTATCTTGTGACCCGCGCTGGAAGCTTTTTTGGCCAGCGGCTCGACATGCAGTGCAAGGCTGCCAGCCTTTTGGGCACAAACGCGCTATTTGCGCTTTCTAATTTGCAATATATTCATAGTTTACTACAAAAAGTTTATGACATGCTTCCAGCACGTCATTTAAACATGACACATCTGACATTGGTGTATAATACGTATCAATTATTTAGGTACTTGTTAAACTGTTAAATAATTTAAGAATTGAATGGTAAAAAAAAGTTAAAAAGCAAATAACCTGAAAATAAATCTTTTAATGGTCATTTAATTTACCATCCAGGAATTAATTCATCACAATGACACATATTCCGAGAGGCGTGGGCAATAAATATAAAATAAACACTCGCCATCTTGATCGTAGAAATGACACACCAATAAACTACAATTCCGTTTTATTATGTAGGGCTTGCCAGTAAATTGGGTGTCTTATATTTTTGACCGACGACTGTCCAAGGAGTGTGTTATTAACAGATTTCCTAAAATGAAGTTTTTTCTGTGTAACGTTGATATTTTTGGATAGTATTAAATATAATAGTGATAGTATGTACGCACAATACACTCTAAGATACGAAAAAATCTGGCAATAATAATTTTAAAAAACATTTATTTTCGGTTACTAGTCCCATTTACAAAATCAATATCAATCACTCTCCATACTAATCTATATTATCCATACTAATATTACAAATGCGAAAGTCTGTTTGTCTGTTTGTTCCGCTTTTACGGCTAAACCGCTACATTGATTTTGATCAAAGGTATGCGTATCGTAAGCGGTGGTGGTGTAATGATTAAGACGCCTGTGGATCGAAAGGTCCTACTCGTGCCACATGAGTTTGTATACCAATCTGACTCATGTATAGCAGTTTTCATCGACCACCGCTTGCTTCCGGTGAAGGGAAACATCGTGAGGAAATCTGCACACTGGTTGATTATTAACTTGTGTGTGAAATGGAGAAGGCAATGGAAAACTACTCCATTAATAGTGCCAAGAAAGTTGTTGTGTGTGTTTCACTCCACGTAATGACCACGACCCTCAGCCATGAGGAATACGACTATGAAGAGATCGTAAAAACCCCCGTTCAAACATAAGATACTTTTTTTTCAAAAACGAACACCCAAATGACTGTATCATGGCGGACGAAATAATGACTGTTCCTGAAAATGAAATTCACGCGTAAGAAGCCGTGGACAAGCAGGTTAGCTAATTACAATATAATAATTTTAACAAATAAAATAATAAAATTACTACAGGTTCAAAGAATTTATGTGAAAATAATATTAAACACAATTTCATAAAATTTGGTATAGATTTTTGTTATAGAAAGCTAGCCTTCGGGCTCTCGGCAACCCATTTTTTTTATACTATCAAGCAGACAAACAGGCATACGGCCCACCTGTTGGTAAGTGGTCACCATAGGCTATTAGCGCCTGCAACACCAAGGATGTCACACGCGCGTTGCCTAGTTTGTGTCCTAGGATCTTTTCCCACAGTACCCTGTAATCACACCTCTCTCACCCTTAAAACCGGAACACAACAGTGCAAGCACAGACGAGAGTGAGGTACCCCTGCAGACGACAAAGATGTTACGATGTTAGTATATTCAAAAATCCATCATTATAAACACTCATAATATTTGTACGATTATGATTAAGCACATAATACAGTGTAGAATAATCAAAATGTCTAATTTACGTAACATTTTTCCTTAATGAAAAGCAATATTGCAACAAGCGCGTCACTTGGCCGATAAGGACTACGCGAAACAGTTAAAGGACTATGCAAAACTAATTAATTGTCAAAGCTGCTATACTAACGACATGACTCATACGAGAATACCCCAAGTAAAGTATATATAGGTAGTCGCGATTTTGTGACCACACTCATTCACGAACCAGTCACCCGCACGCTTGCACGATGGACATCAAACTATTCTTCACTCTCACAGTCCTGACCATCGTTGAAGCAGAGTTCGACGAAACATGTATTTGTAATAAGGAACAAATTGATTCAGAAAGGTCTCAAGTGTGGGATTTAACCGAAAAACATAAAGGAAACGATGATTTACCAATTTTACCCGCTGTTTTGGGACCCCTAGTGCCTTGCGGGAACTGTTTGGACTATGATCGGAAGAAGCGCCACGCCATAGTGTTGCCAGAAATAACAGGGCCGAATCAGGAAACAGGAGTGCAGAAAGAGCAAGAAAGAAAAATTCGAAGAATAAACAGCAGAGACAGAAGATGTCCAAAGAATTACGCGAGGATAGCGTACATGTGTTTCCCATTGGACTATTTTGACGAGTGAAGTGAAAACCCAAAATAGTGATAAGTTTATGATGTAAGTTATTTATATGGAAAATGATACTCAGTAATTTATTGTAAAGATTAGGGACAAGTTAAGCTTTAATAAATAATGTTGTGCCAACCTGTTCTTATTTATTTTTTAAGTTTGGCAGATGTTTAAGTTCGGCAAACTTGGAAAGCAAATAATTATAAGATCAGTCAGTAATAGTGATTATTTTCGCCAGGAATTGTACTGGATTCGACCATTCACTTCCACCATCATCAAATCGATTCTATAACCTTATAATGCATGTGCAAATAGTATCTGCAAATAGTTTATCAGAAAAAATAGAAATATTAGTATAAACAAATCATAATAATTATAAACAAGCGATAATGTTTTCCTTGTTAATTAAAACTTATTGTATTAGTTATCGAAGTATTTTAGTTTGTCTCTATTTAAACCTATCAAAGAGTTAAAATCCATTAACAATTGTGACATAAAGGTCGAGATCACACTTATATTCGGCGGTCCTAGCGCTACTATTGAATAAATTTGTCAATAGATTTGACTACAACACTTGACTGTAACACTGCCGTGCGTCTAAATTCCCACGTTTCGGAAAATGTCATTCAAATTGCGAAGCACACTTCCGGTATCATCAAAATTCGTAAATGTATGACTCAGGTTCAAGGTCTGACTGTGATGAGAAAATTACTCTTGTTGTGAAACAATGTGATTGATTACCGCGTCTACTGTCTAGTAGCTAGTTCTATATGTCTGTCTGTCTCTGGAGTCTTTGGTACAAACCATATTTGTTTACTGAACTACAATTGCCCCATTTTATTAGGTATGCAATTTTTTATATTCTGGCCAAAAGTCAAAAAAGTTATCCATTTCATAGTTGCTGTCATTTTGGCTTTACCAAATTTTAAAATGGCATATTGCCATCTCTTTCTTAATTTGTAAATTTGAACATTCGAAATTTACAAACTCCAAATAAAATGTAATCTGGGCAATGGTCAACGACCATTGTTTTTTATAGTCAATTCGTGGGCTTAAAATATGCTACAGATTTACAAGTAATTAAAAAAATCTTTTTACAGCTAAATCAAAGAAACTACACACACGATTGAGTCATACCTATTTTAATATGGATTGTTTCTAAGAACATCTCAACAAAAACATATGACTTTTACATTACGTTTATCATAATGCCTTTGACTCCTGATAACAATATTTCAATGTTATCTTAAAAAATTAGTACCCAAGCCGGGTTAAACGTCCTACATTACTAGCTGTTGTTCGCGAGCCCGTCATGGGGTGCCGTCTTAGAATTTAAGTTTGGAGGTTAGATCAAAAACCTATCACTCTCCACCTATATCCACACCAAGAAACACCTCAATCCAATGCTCCGTTTCTACGTGATAGAATTACAAACAAACACAGACATAATGGATTACTTCCTTTTGCTGTAAGTGTATTACAGGCTGTCCATACTTCTTCCCTATCCTTGTCGAATATTTTTAAATAAAGCTTTAAAATAAAGCCCTTTTTACTTGGTCCATAACATATGGGTCTTGTATATTTATCTACACATCTATATGTTATAAAATATAGTACCCTTGAATTAGTAACCTATATATAACACAAATCTCGAGGCTGCGGTGAAGTTTGTTGCGCCGCTTCTTCTTCACCTGCGCTTTGGAAGCCGGCAGTAGACTTAGTTTAAGTATTTTTTTGACGTCAATAAGTGATGTGTATATCATCCTAAATTGAATAAAGAATTTTGAATTCGAAATATTTGAATTTGAACATTGGGACCAACTCAGTCTGTGTGATCCATACCTACATATTTATTAGCAAAAAAATTTAATCGCAATTTACGCTCTTTGACAAAATATATGTAACAATTCGTGATAAACAAAACTTAAACGACAAAACATATAACATTGCGGCCGGTATATAGGGATATTTTAAATTAATAGTATTTGTACTTTAAATTCTACCCCAAAATAGGTCGGTTCTTGACAAGTTCGTTAATTTTATTAATTGTAAAGATATTATACGAAGTACACGTCAAATAAAGTATTATATATATATTATAAGGAAAAAACTTTAAAATTTTGCGCGTTTGGCCCCATTTCAATTGTACCTATAGTTATATTTATTTGCGATAGTTTTCACCTGCAGCAAACACTAAAGAATGATAGGTTTACGTCAGCGTCAGTTTTGTAATCATTATCATTACGTAGTATAAAACAAAGTCGCTTCCCGCTGTCTGTCTGTACCTATTTAGGTATGATCTTTAAAATTATGCAACGGATTTTGTTTTTTTAACAGATTGCTTCAAGATGATGGTTTATAACACCCGTGCGTTGCCGGGACGGGACTAGTAATATACACATACGATAATTGTTTAATTGATATAGCCATCCCAAATACCCATAATCTCAGCTCAACTCACACCGAGAAAATATATCTAAACAGTTCCTAGTAGATAGTTTAAAAACCTTACAAATACACCTATTTATTTTTACTCTGATGCGCAGAAAGCGGTAATTGTTAATACATGCCACATACTACTAAACGAGTAATTCAAATTTCTACCTCAAAACACCCAAACTCCTTTTTCTTTTTTCTCCATTCATTCCGCTTGGTCACAAACCCGCGTAATCAATTATTAACCCCAAATTTTATTTGGGAGAAAAAATAAAAAACTAAATAAATAAATACGTATAATTTAAACATATAACAAAACTGAAAGTGCTATTTCTGTATCTGTACATAGGAGAAAAATAATTGTGCGGGGTTTCTTTATAGGACGAATAGAAGCCAAAATAGAAACTCCACAAAGGGCTAAGAATTCTCGAATATCTGATGCCAGCATCAGAATATTTGGCAAAGGCCCATAGCAGTAAAATAATATTAATAGTGTGAATCATTTAATAAAACGAAAGTTATAGCATGACAATTTCGTAAAGTTCATATACGAGTGTTATTTAAAATCTTTTAACCTGCCAGCTTCACCGGAAATACCAACCGGTGTGTACCATTGTTAAACGAATGAAAGGGGAACGCAACTCGAGTCAACTTGTATGGGTTTGCTCGACGAAGTTCTGCCACTTGCTGAAATTCAACTCAAGTTTATGTTTTATAATTAAGTATATTGTATTGTCTATGCAGTTGAGAATATTAAGATGCTTTAGCGCTGTTAATCCCTTAGTCGTGAAGATTGGAACAGTACTTGGCTAACTAAATATTGCGATTTTCATTATCTCGTCCGTTAGTCTCTTTTCAAGTCGTTGTTAATTCGAAATTTTTCGTGAGGAATATCAGTTTGAACTTGTTCATAGAACTTAATTTATTTATGAATCACTTATGGAAGCGATACAGATTTTCGCAATTAAAATGTTATACGTAATTTCTAACGAAATATCATATTGTAATTGGACAGAAACGTTCGAGGAACCACATATTTACATACAACCCAAATTTTCAACGCTATTTGACATGTTACATATAGACTATCAGATACTTTATCAGTAAGCGGTAAAACATGTAATAACGTGTACAACGTACAGTAAGGACACTCGAAACGAATCCTTCCTCTCAATTCTCATATTCCGGTCAGACTCAGCCAGATTTCAGTTGAAACATAATATGTTTTTAACTCGCACAGCCGCATTTCATTTTTGTCATACGATTCATAGAAGAAACACGTCTGATCTGTGCCCTAAGTATGGAGTTATGGTTTGAAACGATGTTGCGTCGTACGAAGCGTCGCGAAACGATGGTAGAGATCGACGAATGCTGATAGGCTGTGATTGCAACTTTGCGGTTAACCACAGGCTAACCCTGCCGGTATGTGCGAAATCAAAGTAAACACTTTAATTATACTAGTTTCACCTGTTGTCTGTCTTTTTGTGGGCGTGTTAACTCTTTGACCCTCTATTTTTATATTTGATGACCTCCGTGGCTAGGTCACCACGCCCGTCCGTTGAAGGTCCTGAGTTCGATTCCCGTAAGGGGCAAATATTTGTACCTGTGATCACAGATATTTCTGTCTGTCGGTGTGTTGTGCCCGTTTCTGTGTTTGTTGTGTCCATCAGACCGCGATCCAAGCTTTGGGCTTAGTGTGGGCCGTTGTGTGTAGTTTAATTTAATTATTTAAATTGACATCATATTGCGGATTGATTCCTAACTTTTATTCATTCATTTTTGCTACATAGAAAATTATTCGCAAATAGTAATAATGTAACAGTTGACTAGTCCGTTCGAGTTGCCACTAGATGTGCGTAGGTAGTTGCAAAAGTCATGTCAGATGCCTTTAGGCGTCTTGAATAAATCTGCCGCCAGTGTTAGCAATGACATACTCGGAAAGATAGAAGTTAATATGGTAGATGATGCTCACAAGAATATACTGAGAAATACAAGTAGCAATTTTTTTATTGTGCACTGACTCAAGCGTTAAACGAACATTTGAATTGATACAAATTGTCCCATTCAATGACAGACACAGATGCGGATCCAGCGCAGTAGACACAATGGGCATATCTGAAACCCTATGCCGACACACTATCACCGAACTCGGACAGATGTCGACGAGAATGCATGAACATTCAGTAGTTTGTGTGAATTCACATGCAAAACCAGCAATATAATAAAAGTTTGGCGGACAGTATCTCGTTAATGTATAGTATAATTTAAAACAATAACAGGTGACAGACTGATAGAATAATAAATTGTCAGTCAGTTGCAAAATTATGGAATCAATAAATTAAATAGAATTTGATTTTTCTTTACAAAATACATTTAAAATAATAACTAAATTGACTTGACTAGGGCTAAGTCGGGATTTAGCCCTCACCTGGGTGCGGAATATGGAACATAACTACCATCATCACAGCCACAAAAAAATCATTAAGATCTCTCTGAAGACGGGGACCGACCGTTCCAATCGTCACTAACGAATTTCGATGAATTTTCAATGTTTTTTTTTTTTAAATAAACTAGAATTCTAGTGATTTTTATTTGCCATGC
Source organism: Plodia interpunctella (assembly GCF_027563975.2). NCBI lineage: Eukaryota > Metazoa > Arthropoda > Insecta > Lepidoptera > Pyralidae > Plodia > Plodia interpunctella. Next base: position 6,241,623 of record NC_071316.1, read on the forward strand.
CTACAAACAATATGGTTAGGCAAGACTTTCTGGCATGATAGGGATTGATGAGATTCTTTCAGTGTTTCTTCACCAGTGATCGTTCCAAAATTAGCTAACTTATTTATACTTATTAGCTTAGTAGCTTAACTAAATCCTATTATTATAAATGCGAAAGTAAATTTGTTTGTTACCTCTTCAAGCTTTATGTATTCATCCTATCTACTTGAAATTTTGCATACATGTAGTTTGATGTATGGAGAAGGACATAGGGTACCTTTCATCCCGGAAAAATTACTGTTGTCATGGGAAATTCACGCGGGCGGAATCGTGGGCAAAAGCTTGTAATAAATAATTTCAAATATGCCCGTGAAGGTCTGATCAATGCTTTGACTTTGTCAACCTTTTTCGAGGGCTGGATCCGCGACTGGGCACATGTGGACATGTGGCCAGTGATGTCTGTATGACTCAAACAAAAGGACGATCAAAAATAGGACGTCTTATAAGTGACACTAAAACAATCGCATCGGCATTCGCAGTTTGGAGAATCAGACAACTGACGGACGTGGCGACTGCTAGATTAGTTTACTTTAGCTATTTTCATAGCTGAATGTCCTATGGGATACTACTTTGGGGGAGTGCTAGCACCATTAACACTATTTTCATTTTACAAAAAAGAGCAATACGTGCTATATATGGTTTGAGGAGAAGGGATTCCCTTAGAGATTTTTTTAAAGATAATAATATTTTAACTTTACCCTCTCAATACATATTTGACAATATTATGCATGTCCGGAAAAATTTAAATTTATTTTAAAAAGTTGGTGATTACACTGATAGAGCCTTACGTAATAAAGATAAATTGTCTGTCCCCGGGCATCGGTTGGCCAAAGTTAGCACGTCTTTTGTTGGGAACTGTATCCGTTTTTATAACAAATTGCCTAAATGGATTCTTGATTTGCCGGACAAAAAATTTAGAAATTATATAAAAGAAGTACTTTGTAAAAAGGCATATTACAAGTCTTACGATTATGTGAACGACAATAATGTTTGGCCCAAGCATGGTGCAGTATCCTCATAACATATGTAATTGATTTATGACATTATTACGTGCGTTTTGTACATTTAGCTTTTTATTTATATATATAAAATTACGAGGACATGAATTTACATCATTATTAAAAATGACAAAATTTAAATAATCAAAAAAGTTTTATTTTCAATCAAATTATTCAAAATTGTCACAAAAAAGTAAATATAAATCAAAACTCAATGTACAAAACGTACGTAGTAATCATGTGATATGTGAAATATTAAGTAAAAAATCATAACATGTCTTTTTTATGGTTTTACAGCAATACCAATCAAAATTGAACATTACTTTCGCGGTTGATAAATGAATAGGTTAGAACTATATAACATTCATTTTTTATGATAAGATTCAACAATAAATTCTGTGAAGATTGTTGCTCGTAAGAAAAAATTGAGTTTACAAACAAACATGAACCATAAAAGACTACATTTTTTGAGCAGTCGCGTAAAAATCAAAGTAATCATTTACTTCAACGACAATGTACTTTAAATAAACCATGAAACATACAAACTCTTTGCAAATTTGTAACACTGTCATTGTTTTGTTGGAATTTACCGCTAAAAGGAAAACTATATATTTTTTTTTGTAGATCATTGTCTGTGGACTTTCCCAACTGCAAGGCAGGGCATTGCTACCCGTCTGTATTGTGCCGGCTCCACGCTGTAGTCGAACAGTTTGCCAAACTTTGGCGAATTCGGTATTCATTGCTTGTTTTCTTCTTTCTTCATCAGCATGAGGGTCGTGGTCATTACGTGGAATGAAACATACACAACAACTTTCTTGGCATTATTAATGGAGTGGTTTGCCATTGCCTTCTCCATTTCACACTAAAGTTAATAAGAATCAACCAGTGTGCAGTTGTCCTCACGATGTTTTCCTTCACCGGACGCAAGTGGTGGTCTATGAAAACTACTATACATGAGTCAGATTGGTATACAAACTCATGTGGCACGAGTAGGATTCGAACCTGGGATCTTTCGATCCATGAGCGGGCGTCTTAACCATTACACTACCACCGCTTCGCACCATTGCTTGTTTTACTTTGCGATAAATTAAAACTCTCTTAATAACTGCACAAAGTTCACGCATTCGCGTCGACATGTGTCTGAGTTCGGCGAAGTTCGTTTTCAAAAATAAAAAAAAAAATATTAGTTGTCGGTTTTTGTTTTTGGAGAAACGGCTACGGTGAAGTTTGTTGCGCCGCTTCTTCTTCACCTGCGCTTTGGAAGTCGGCAGTAGACTTGGTTTAAGTAATATTATGACGTCAATAAGTGATTTATATTATCTTAAATTGAATAAAGATTAAAATATCTTTATTCAATTTAAGATATAATTTGAATTTGAATTTTAATGTGAAAGATTGTATGAAAAACATGTCTGTTTCGTTCCGTATGTCGCACCGTTTGTTGTTGAGTTTATTTCATACAATAGATGTATTTAGAAGAATGTTTGCAAGTAACACATTCGAATAGAAAGAAAGATCATTTTTAGGTGAACGTCACTGCCGCGAACAAAACCGCGTGACGAGAAAAGAGATATATTATTATCATCACACAAACTCGATTACTTTTAAGCTTATTTTTAGGGTTCCGTACCCAAATGGTAAAACTGCACCCTATTACTATGGCTTCGCTGTCCGTCTGTCACAAGCCTGTATCAGACTGTTGAAATTTTCACAGATGATGAACATCTATTGTCGCCAAAACAAAGCAACAGATATTAAAAACATAGAATAAAATAAAAATTTAAAGGTGGCTATCGCCATGCAACAAAATTTATATTTTTGCCGTTTTTATAGCTAAACTGTACGGAACCCTTCGCGCTCAAGACTCGCACTTAACCGGCTTTATTATCTCACATAATGATTTGTCTTACACTTGTGTAATACATTCTGAATACAGTAATAGGCCAATTTTATAGTCAACTGAATGATATGGGGGGAAATCTGTTGGTTTTTACACTGACGTCACGAGGAATCAATCAGCTTCGATATATTGTGTGATCATATTGAGGAAGTATTGTCTATATCATATGCGTGTTGCGTAATTGTTAAGCAATGTTGAGCTACGTGTGATTTTGGATGTGAAAAAGTAAATAGTTATTAAACAACTATTATAAATACATATAAATATATAAATGCGAAAGTTTGTGAGTACGCATGCGTGTATGTTACTCTTTCAGGCAAGATCTACTTTACGTATTGTTATGAAATTTGGTACACGGGTAGAATATAATCCGGAATACACATAGGGTACATTTTATCCCGAAATTCTCAGAAGAGCTCAACCCCAGGGCGCAGCTAGTATTTTATAAACAAAGGCACGGCATACTCCAATAGACAACTAAGTAGACAAAACACGTGCAAAATGTACTCGTATAGTAAAAAAACGTAAATTCTTACAAAGGTCAAGAACACGATTATCATACACGCTAGCTTCAATAAAATACGGCAAAACAACCTTGCTCGCATCTTATTGGACCGGTTATGTGCGTAACAGTCTTCGAACTCACTTGCGCACACGCAGGATTCCCTATAAATTAATATGCAGTACTGTTGCGTTGAAAAGTGTTTCGAATTGTAGAATCATTCCTGAAGAACAGTGTTTTGGCGATTACAAAGTTTTTCTAGTTACAAATTCTAATCCATTGTAAAATAATTGACCGATTTAAAGTTTCAAGGTAAGCATTATCGCAAATTTAAAGTTAAAATTGTAAGGTTTTTTTATTATTTAAATGTTTAGCATAATTTGTATAATTATTAATGTAATCACAATGCAATGAATAAAAAATGGTTGCCTGTAAAATCGGTTTTACAGGCGAAGATTTTACGTGACAACGTCTTTTTACGCGCGCGGCAGACCGATCATAGTTGAGTGGGAGAGAGACGCAAGGCATTCGGCGGGCCTCTCTCTCGTTCGGTGACTCATCGTAACGTTACCGGGCGTTACACTTTTTCATAAGTGACTCCCAGCCACAACCTAATTTAAGACGTTGTCACGTCAAAATACAAACACAAGGAGCTTCTCGACTAATGAACTCTGTGTGACTGAGGAGTGATTCAATCCATGATTTGTCTACGTCTTGTCCAAACTGTCCCTCCACTTGCTCCGTAGAAAACTTGAATGAGGTCAATGACAAGCCAATTGCCGTGGCTACATACTGGTCTAAATGAATATAATTTGTTTGCTATTTCGACTCGAAAGAAGGAGAAGAACACGAAGATAAGTAAGTACTTAATAAGTTAAGCATAGTATTTTTTTTAAATCATTTTTATATTGAAGTAATATTTAATTTTTCCACGCGTCTGTACAGATCGTTACTTTTTGTGAGACGTATGAATCGAAGGAAATGCTTACACATTGACTAAGACAAACAAGTCAACTAAGATATATATATATATAAAGACACGATTCTACTTTTTATAATATTATATAAGTAAGTAAATTTTAAATATTTTCAAATCCATAAACTGTAATTTTTTTCTGACACTAAATTATTGTTTTGCTATTAAAATACTTTTTGTTTCTTTTTTTAATGGCTTGTTTTCTATTCCGCTTATACCTACTTTATCATGAAATTGTAAAGCGCCAATGTTATCGATTACAGTCGGGGTATCCTCAGTACATGAAGATTCGCTTGTGATACGACCGGCCTACTACCTGACGTCAACCCTCTTTGAGAATACTGTCCCCTTTCAACTGCCGTGTCTCTTTGACGCCCCCTACGACATCCACGAGCATATGGAGTGGTCCTATTCTAGGACGGAACCACACGCCACAAAAGCAATGGCCATTGTCTATTTAAACGAAAATAATACGCCCTATTTCAACTGCCACTACATCATGAAAAATGTCAGCCTTCCTACTGTCAGGCCTACCCTCCAAATGTCAAAGGTTGACAGAATACTTACGTCAATGCGTCTCCCGTCACACAGAGGAATTGATCAAGAGAATCCAAGCTTTATGCAGGCGATAAAGGGCGTATGTTTTAAATGTGTCTATACACTCGCATATTGATTTATATTTATGATTAAACTGTGTTCAATTGGTTTAAATGTGTCTGTACAATCGAAGATTAAAATATATGTATAATTAAATCGTGTTAAATTGCTTTGCTATCCTAATTGAGACAAAAATATGTTAGGCTTTTGACGATTACACACAACTGCAGAAAGGAAATTGTTAAAAATAAACTGAACGGCTGAAAACATTAATATTATAAACATTTTAAGTCTGAATGCTGCCTAATGATATATGCACAAGTTTTGTATAGATCTTAGTCTCCGCAACGGTTCCTCTGTTCCACTAGGCTGGCCGAACGGGGTTTGTGCCACCGCTTTGATTTTTACGATGCAATCAATCACATGTATAATGACCCTAACAAGGTCATATGGGAGCGCGGTACATTCTATACGTATTACTCTTAGACATGTGATTTCAAGCGCTATTTTTTATTTATCAACAAAAAAATTAAATACTGAAATGGCATTTTTTTATAGATTACTAGATGTTGCCCGGGACTTCGCTTACGCGGGAATTTTGAGACAATAATATAGCCTATAGCAATCTTGGATTCGAATCGATCTTGGAATCGATTCTTGGAAATCGGTTCGGTAGTTTTGGAGATTACCCGCCTCAAACATACAAACTCACACGCTTACCTCTTATAACAATAGTATAGATGGATATCGTGAATGACAAAAATTATGAATGTTATCAAATTATAATTATAATATAATAATATATTAGGACAAATTACACAGATTGAGCTAGCCCCAAAGTAAGTTCGAGACTTGTGTTATGGGATACTAACTCAACCATACTATATGTTATAACAAATACATATATAGATAAACATCCAAGACCCGGGCCAATCACAAAAATATCATTTTCCATCATGACCCGACCGGGGATCGAACCCGGGACCTCTCGGTTCAGAGGAAGGCACTTTACCACTGCGTCACCGAGGTCGTCAAATTTTTAAGGTCCTAACTATAGCATGGACTGTCAACATGTTTTTATGTCGATGTTATTAACTATGAATGTCAAATTCAATCAATCAATCTACAGCCAGCTTCCGTTTTTCATTCCGTTGCACTAACTAATCCCAACTAAAATGTTATATGCGAAAGTAAGTTTGTGTGTGTGTAGACAACCTAGAGTAAGCGGAAAATTAACGCGATTGAAATCGCGGACAAAATGTCATCTCGCTTCTTACCTTTCAAAATACCTTTTATAATCATATAAGTATACTTTTTCTCATTTAGTTATTGATTTGTCAATCGACCCACACGATCTGGTTTCCTGTAAAAGATCTATTATAGAGAGACGGTGGTATTTCGGAGGTGTGATCCCATCACATACCTACTTAAAGCTAACATTAAATACATTTTATAAGGGAAAATCGTGGTCCATGAATTTTGTGAACTAGAAATATAGAATATATAGTTACTCAGGGTGAGTTGCACCAGTCAACTTTAACGTTGACTTTAACCTGTGGGCCGCTGACGTTTAGACAAAATAGCGAACATTGTTTGCTGCGCAGGTTAAAGTCATTTAGTTATTGGTTTGTCATACTTTCATGTCCAAATAAAATTCTATAAGGTATCGGCGACCAAGATTATTGGATCGCTGAATTAGTAAGTAAAAAAAAGTTTATACTTTGAAAAGGAGTGGTTTACAATCGACACGCCGCCATTTTATGAGCGTGCCACGCGGCGCACTGTCATCAACTAATAACGCTTTTATTGGGGAAATAATAAAATTATTACGATGTTATATCGCTTTATATTATTATTAGTACAGTAATGAAGTCGATATGATATTTTACTTATTTGTTACAACAACGCGTAAAATTCAATTTTCTACATCAACATCATCTTCTGCAGTACTCGGTAACCCACTGCTGGGTGTAGGCCTCCTTCTGTCTACACCAACCATCTCTGTCCTGGGCCATACTTATCCAGTTGTTGCCAGCGACTTCCTTTACATCGTCGACCCATCTAGCTGCCGGATGTCCTACGCTCCGTTTTCCAGTTCTAGATTTCAAGACACTTTCTCAACCGTGCTGATAGTGTGATGGTGGGTGTGTAAATCGTGTGATGTCCCGGGGTTTATTATTGTTTACTGGTTGGGAACGCCATGGCAAGCGCAAGCGCAAGCGCAAGCGCAAACGTGTGATCGGGGCTCCAATTCTGGAACCTTTTCGCCCATTACCCCGAGACCCCATTTTAGTGCTGGTTAACTGGTAACTCTATACATAGAGCATAGTATACATAAGCATTCAATCGAACAGAAGAGTGACATAGGCTGCATTAAGCCGCGGGCGAAGCCGCGGGCAACAGCTAGATAGTTAAAAATTGTTAGTTGGCGCCCAATGTGTAACATTTTCCTTTGAAATATTTTACAAAATATTTGCAATTTCCTTCACAGTCAATCGACCCACACGATCTGGTTTCCTGTAAAAGATCTGTTATAGAGAGACGATGGCATTTCGGAGGTGTGATCCCATCACATACCTACTTAAAGCTAACATTAAATACATTTTATAAGGGAAAATCGTGGTCCATGAATTTTGTGAACTAGAAATATATAATATATAGTTACTCAGGGTGAGTTGCACCAGTCAACTTTAACGTTGACTTTAACCTGTGGGCCGCTGACGTTTAGACAAAATAGCGAACATTGTTTGCTGCGCAGGTTAAAGTTAAGGTTAAAGTTGACCGGTGCAACCCACTGTTAGTATGTTATGTTTGAAGATAGAAGTATAATAACATTTTAAGATGTTAGAGTTTATAAAAACAATTTATATACGAAGTCTCAAAATACAATCTTAAAAACTTTGAGGTTGAAACCCGTGACGTATGAGTAGAGTGAGTATGGGGGAAGAGAGGGAGATCGGTTGGGATCGAGGTAGGTGGGGAGACTCTGTCTTCTCTCTACTCCCACGAAAAAATAGGTGAAATTCTAATGAATACTTAATAAAATCATTCATATATAAGTGGCGAAAAAAGGCAGGCAGGCAGATCCTGGGCTTCAACACTTCAAGGTTAAGGAAGTACTCGGAAAAACGCGTTGATATGCGAACGGGAAACATCTAAATAACAACGACATCGAAACAAATCATGCAAATACGTAGAATGCCATTCAAAAACGGCCCAATTTTTCCAATGATAATGTAAAAAAATGATAAATGAATGGGGCCGCGTTACGCTTTTTTCCCGACAGCGTGATCCGTCAAGTTTTCAGACCAATTCCACAATATAAAGCTCTGTCAAGGCCGCTCTATAAATAAAACAAGTTTTCCCAATGTCTTCGTGGTGTCAGGCTTTCTGTGCACGTCATCGACTGTCCGGTCGCTCCCCCAATAAATAAAATTTAACAGAATGAGGGAAAAAAATCAATACGAACACTAGTCGGTATCGGACCACTATCGCCCCTCTAATTTACTACCAACGATAAAAACAATCTCGCTTATGTGTGCGCAACGCACACCACCGCTCATATCAACCGCTACAATATTCATGCGACACTATGATCGCACCCTTATGTAACGACATCAATAATTCTAAATTCGATTGATTCAATAATGTACTCACGGATAAAGCAGACGTCAAATGTTCTGAAAGTTTATCATCCTATTGCGCGGATCCCGCGAGGTCGACGAACCCGGCAGACACGCTGACAAACACACAGTCCGCCATCTTTGAATTCAAACGTCAATTTTAAAATTCAAACCCGCGAACTGTCAAACTCGCGCGAAACTTACTGTCAAAACTTAAAACTCCGTTATTTTTCAAATACCGAACGGCCGGCCGTTTTGTTTTCCGAATGTTCGTTTAATGTTGTAATTACGCCTATCTATAAACACTTTATTGTATAAAATGGTATAAAAATATTAAAATTATGAACCATGGAAAACTTGTAAATTAAAACGAAATATAAATATATATTAATAATAAAAACGTTCAAGCGCCTCAGAGTTCGAGCGCCTACTGACTTAAAATTTTTGGGTATAAAAACATGCTACAATAGCCTCCCGCGGGAGCGAGCAGTCTTGATCCTCGCCGGTGCCGGGAAATTCGCGCCGAGGAAAACTAATCACACGTCAACGCGCTCATGAGGATTATATGACACAAGGGTGTCTTAATTCAATTAAATATGGAAAGGTTTTTAAGGTTTATTTATCCTAAAAAGAGACAAAAAAAATGTTTTGATTTTTTCCCGACAGTAACGGAAATAACCTGCATTGTTTACAGTTTTTTTTTATCGTCGCCATCATCGTCACACAATACTTCACTTCTTTCTTTCTGATTTACCATATCCAAATAATCGAAGAAAATATTGTCTGAGATATCTGAAAATTTCTCTATAATAAGCCCAAATATATTTATTCATACATAAGAGGCTATATATCAAATGTGCCTTAATTTTTTTTACATTTACTTATCAATATTTTCTACTCCTTAGTAATACAGATAAATAATAATATAATAGGTTAAATTGACCGCTGTGTTATCTTAAAGTTAAAATCAAATTATTTATTCAGAAACGTATTGAGAAACTTAATACATTTTATGTATATACTTTATTGTAATTGTCCTTTTCAAATATAAAAATTTGTAGAATCAATCTTTGACGTTTATATGGCGACTTTTTTTTTTAATAAGAGTGAAAGTGCCAGTGTCAAGATCAGTCGTTCCGCACACAAAATCGCGTGTGTGCGTGTGAGAGGGGGCGGGAGTGGGCCGCGGCGGGTGGCGGGTGAAATTTTTCGTTTTTCTCCCACTTTTCCGTCCCGCTCTAGTTTTTCGTCTCCCTCTTTTTTTTCTTCACCCGCTTTCTTCTTCCTAGTGCCCCACCACATGTGTGCCGGTTATAGTACAACTGAAACATGCAGAAGCGATCGTTTTGTTTCCGGTTTGTTATTTGTATCATATTTATTTATTTATACTTGTGCTGTTGGCTTGTTTCTTTACAGGTTTTGTATAAATGTAAAAAAATTGTAGATTGACAAAAAGAAGTAGCTATTAAATAAAACGTAGATTTTAATTAAATTGAAATTACACGAATCGCTTACTGCTGTTGATGTGAATCATGTAACTTAGGGAAGTCACTACAAAATTTAATATAGCAAACTAACGATCGTGACAAGATATATGTATACATACATATGATAGATATCCGAAACCGCTTATTCTACAATTTAATAATAATTTCAATAGTAAAAACTGTTACATTTTGAATTCATAAATTTGAGACAAAACCTTTGGTTATTTTTACCCAGATTTGTGTTCCGAAGTTCACCCAGAAAAACCAGAAGACATTGCCCAGTAACAGAAAACAATACGGCCGTAGGTACATCAAAACGTCTTAACAAAACAAACTTAGTATTTAGTGCGTTTTATCTGAGTTCGTGAGTCACACTGCGCGCCGGCGGCCGTCCGCCCTCGCTACGGCGCGGCGCCTTACGAATATACAGCGTGCTTGTTTATGAAAAATCTTGTTTTTTTTTTTTGTTAATACAAGTTATTTTAAATCATAAATGTATTTAGAGTATTTTCAGTTACTATACGGCATATAGTTATGACCACGGAGAAAAAGAAAATATTACCTACGATTAATCCCGAAAAAATCTAACTGGGGTCCGATCCACTCTGTCGTCGATCATTTTCCCAAACTTTGGCGGATTCGGTGTACATTGCTGGTTTTTTTCATTGCGGTAAATAAAAGCACACATACTAACTACGCAATGTTCACGCGTTCGCGTCGGCGTGTGTTTGAATTCGGTGTTAGTGTTAGCTGGCATCACGCAATCGAAGTTCACATTATCAATTTATATCTCAAAATCAAATCATTTATTTAGAAATTAGGCCTTCACAGGCACTTTTTCACGTCATATTCAAAATTAAATGATGTTTACCAAAGCTACAAACTACTAGCATCTCAGAACGACCACTGCTGAGAAGAAATGCCGAAAGAAACTCATTCAAACAGTGTTGGTCCCTATTATGCCAGAAGGGCATACCATTTTTTAAATATAAATTTATGTTATGTACCTATATATGTATTTCTAAAAAATTTTTAAACTTTAAAGTTTAAGTTTGATCGATTGATGCGTTAGATCGAAGTTTTTGACGGCGTTTTTTGATATGGCTGCACGTGGGTGCAATAGCTAAGGCAATAAATAAATCTATCGCTCTGAGAGATCAATCCTAATATAAACCTTATATCACATATCAATATAAAATTCATGTAGCGCCTAAGTAAAGCGGATATTTTATAATTAAATCTAAATTACCTATTTCATATAATTTATTTGCAACTAGCTGTTATCCGCAACTCCACCCGTGGCAAAATGTATCTGGTGATTGTCCTACAATGTTACAGTTCACCCCCATTTCTAGTCTCTAAAATTTTATTCCCTGGCACATTTTCCCATATTCACCAATATAACAGAGGAGACTCGATGATAGGTGATAGTCAACGCACCTTGTCAGGCACTGTAATAGACGAAATATAACCAAATATTTATATAGATAATCTGTGACCATAGTGAGTTTCCATTTAGTTAAACATAAATATCTCCGGAAGACAATAACTTCAAGGCCACAACTCACTAAGCAACAGCTCACCGCTCTGGCACACCCTGTGTACCCTCGCAGAACTAGGAAACGAGGGGGGTAAGTACACACGCCACCCGGGGGGCGGGGGGGGGAGTACATGGCAAATACGCGAAAGCAATAGGACTTTTAAAAATTCTCCAGAAATATGATTTATGTGTTGACGCTCAGGACGCCTCCTTCTCAAGGACGGAAGGCCTGATTCGATTTTTAAAACCACCCGGGCTTGCCAAAAAAAATTGTATTTTTCAACATTGTTTTTCTTTTAAAATTTAGGTAGAGGACTATTATAGATTGTTTGCTGCCAGTTGGTTGTTGAGCGAAATTCTCACGCTGCCAGTCGAGTAGTAATTTCACTTTTTAAATATTTTTGCTTTGTTTTTTTTTTAATAATCTTAATAAGTTTTTTACACGTTTCCTGTTTACTATTTTTTATTTGAACTTGATTAATGATGTATTGATAAGATCTTTACAGTTGTTTTTGTACCTTTTAATTCAGAGGGAATTTTAGAAATATCTTCCAGAATTATTAGGATACCCACGGCACCAGAACTGGCTATATTCATGTCTTATACTTCGAAAAACATTTAAAATTACTCAGTTAGCAGTTGACAAGCTAAGAATTCCATCTCTCTCTCTTATCTGAGCGTTTTCCCGACTTTTTTGACAGCCATAGATTATAGGAATCCAGAATTCACTTTCCTATTTTTTCTCCTCCACTGCGCACGGTCTTCGACATCCTTAGTTGTCAGTACGCATATCATCCTAGACGAGGTCAAGCCATCACTTCTTGGGTTTGCCTTCTGCCAGGGCCGGGCGGGAGCGGCATAGCCAGACATGTTTCCTACGTATGCTAGTTAACGCAAGACGTGGCCGTACCAGCGCGGGCGCACTCCTGGAGTTTACCTTCGAGTTTTCTAGTTCGAGACTTAGCCGACTGTTATCACCCGAAAATATTAACTATGTACTTAACATCTTAGGGTGAGTTGCAACATCAAATTTGAGGTTATTTTAACCGGCGTGCCGCTGACGGTTGGACAAAATGGCGTATTTTACGTTTTTCTGCGCACGTTATAATTGACGGTGCAAACCCGCTCGAATTCTTTAAAAAAGTTAAAGCATACTTTGGGTTTAAAATGTTTAAATATAACAATAAAATCACTTACAGCTAAAATAGTAGTTTTTTTACTTAAAGTCCTCGGCGCTCGCTCGCCGTGCGCCTTACTCATACCTATTCATTTCAATGCCCTATATTTGAGTGCCCCTCGCGTCTTCATATTTTACAAGCGCGCTTCAAAAACGTATGTATACTTGTAATGTTTTTGACGACAATATTTTGTATTCACAATGTTTAATGTTAATTTTTGTTCAACATATATGTCTATTCTATCTTAATCCCAACTAATATTATACATGCGAAGGTGAGTTTGTTTATTTGTAACCTCCTTACCATAGATAAATGAATAATATATCCTTACGCTCAACGAATCTTCTTCAAATTTTCAAGTCTCGGTGGGAAATTTACACGGGTGAAGCCACGGGCAAAAGCCGCAGTATCCTAATGTATATTTCCAGAAGAGGCGCCTTCTTGCTTTTTGTGGAGTTGGTCAATTGCCCAGCGTTTCCTAGTCATAACTGGTAACAACTGAAGTTATGTATTTCATTACCTTCGCGATAGGACGCCGTGCGTGAAATGGATATCGACACATGGAGTCACGTCACGCCGCCTTGCCGCGTTTCTCGCTAACCTAGGACAGCTAACAAATACCTTAAGTTGATGCGTTAGAAATTTATAAGGAACAATCATACAAAAATATGTATATATTTTTTTTTGTCATTTTTATCTATGTAAAATATCCAGTTGTTGTTGTTGTTGTGCATCGTTTATTAAAACAGATAATCCCTACCAGTTCCCTTGATAGCCTCTTACAGTCTGCACTAAACGATTCGCTTTTAACAGCTTTCATATTGAAGATAAATAGATCAGAATTCCTGAAAATAAATTTATTTACAAACATTTTGTTGTCATAACAATTGTCGTAGACCTGCTCCAGCGTAGGCCAGTTCGTAGTCATTTCTGTTTCGCTTTTACACGACTGCCGTAAATGTGGTGTTACGGCGTGTTACGGCATGTGTGATTAATTGAAAATTATTAACAATTCTCGAATTAATAATTACCGAAAGCCGTGATAAATGTGAGAAATTAATCGCATTTGTCGATGATTATATTAATAATTTAACCATAATACCGTAAATATTTTTTAAAACAACTTTGTCTACTTTTTCTCAACAACTCAACGGATATACAAGATGTTTTTAAACATTGACTGTGAACAACGGAGCCGCAACGGGGCGATGGGGCCACCAAAGGAGACAGGGTTAATCGGAAATAATAAGATAGTGAAAACAATTTCATCTCAGAAAAATAATAGTACCATTTCCCCCCATTTAATAGGGAAAATCTTTAATTGTGCTTCACCCCATTGTGCCCACATAAACAAATGTACACACACACAGGGTCGTTCGTATAAATAGTTGTTCAGACATATAGTAATAAAGTATAAATGATGAAACTTAGATATAGGAAAATATTATATATTTGCTCGCATAGCTACGACTCGAGCTATATATATCACTCAGTGATGGACCATCGGATGTGTGGAGACGAATGGTTTTTAGTTTTCACTATTGTCAAATCGAAACAAATCAGAAATTAGACCTTCACAGGCAATTTTTCGCGTTAAATTTTATATAATGTATAGTAATTTCTCAAAAGATAAAAAATATTGTTAATTAATTAATTAATATATTAGGACAAATCACACAGATTGAGCTAGCCCCAAAGTACCTAAGTTCGAAACTTGTATTATGGGATACTAACTCAACGATAATATATTTTATAACAAATACATATAAATAAACATCCAAGACCCGGATCAATCAGAGAAAGATCATTTTCCATCATGACCCGACCGGGGATCGAACCCGGGACCTCTCGGTTCAGTGGCAAGAACTTTACCACTGCGCCATCGAGGTTGTTCGTTTTTTTGAGTGAAAAAGAATGTCAATTTTATATAACGAAGTGAAAAGGAATATTCAATTTTATATAACGAGCTAGGTACAATTTGCGTGTGAAATGGATTCAAAATACATTAGGACTATTATTTGCACGGATTTTTTATACATACCACTTATTTTTGAAAATAATAATGAGATGAAAAAATTCTGGAATCGAGCGGGAATTGAACCCGCGCCCCTGTCTCTCCGATACCACTGTACCGGATAGACAGGGGCGCGGGTTAAAATTAAAAGGTCTAAAACCAAAATCAAAATCAAATCATTTATTCAGAAATTAGGCCTTCACAGGCACTTTTTCACGTCATAATCTAAATTAAATGATGTTTACCAAAGCTACAAACTACTAGCATTTCGGAACGACCACTGCTGAGAAGAAATGCCGAAAGAAACTCATTCAAACAGTGTTGGTCCCTAAAATAAATAAATAAAATTATGCATGTATGCGTTGCAAATAGGTTTGAACAGTTTTATTAAAATGTCAAATTGTTCTACATACAGCCTACATTGTACAAATATTATCTGTTGGTAATTTTCATGTATCGTTAACATTTCATTCATCGAAATTAGAAAATTACTTTAATGACCGCTCCACGCCACCTCTATTCCGAACACACATACGAAGCGCGCGGCGCTCCGTCTTAAGGACGACATATGAAGTAATTTTTTTTCGAACACAACCCCATTCCAAACGTAGCTCTACTGCTAAGACATTAAAGCACAAATTCGCTTTATACGCGAAATATTTTTTCCATTTCATATTTACGAATATGCCCCAAATTCCCCAAAAATTAGAACCGTGAAAGCTAGGGGGTGGCTCAGTGTGGGTAGTACGAATTTTTCTACACACACAAATGTAATAAGGGGGGAGGGGGGGGAACGAGATAGTAGATAGTTTTAGAGAAGGAGAAATGTGTTGTTCGACTCGAGATATTCGTCACCGAACTCATTCCGTACTTATTTTGATTAAATTTGATTAGGAGATCTTATCAAGAAGCGAGGCCAACCGAGACATATATATATAACACATAATGTAAACTGTTGTGACATCATACGGTGTGTAATTGTCTTGGTTTCTTCCTCATCGTGTGTGTCGGGGTATTCATGACGACCTCGGTGGCGCAGTGGTAAAGTGCTTGCCTCTGAACCGAGAGGTCCCGGGTTCGATCCCCGGTCGGGTCATGATGGAAAACGATCTTTTTCTGATTGGCCCGGGTCTTACATGTTTATCTATATATGTATTTGTTATAAAATATAGTACCGTTGAGTTAGTATCCCATAACACAAGTCTCGAACTTACTTTGGGGCTAGCTCAATCTGTGTGGTTTGTCCTAATATATATATATATATATATATATATAGCCATGAATATATATATATATATATATATTCATGGCTTGTACCATGATTTTTATACTAATCTTCACAATTTTCACAAGCGATTGTAAGTATTGAAACCTCTTGGAGCACAGAAACTCTATTTACTCGACCAATCTTCTTTAAATTTTGCATACATGTAGTTTAAAGTATGCAAAGGGACATAGGGTGCCTTTCATTTCGGAAGGGTAACTGATTTTAAGGGAAAATAACGCGGGCGAAGCCGCGGGCAAAAGCTATTACAATGATAAAATTGAGACTGTAATATTAATCCTAAATTTAACTACATAATATAAATACGAAAGCAAGTTTGTTTGTTGACCATTGTTGTGACACGCTATATCTATTCAATTCATAGATAAAAGAATATATATTCAACCATTCCTAAAATGATATGACTTCAAACAGGCAGCTGGTCGAAAAATCGTGATCGAATTTCCAAAGTTTTTACAATTATTTTTCAACGGACTTTGGACTCCGAAGTCCAAAGTCTTATAGCTGAACAAAACCTGGAATACCCTCGGATGAGGAAGACAGACTGCGAATACCATTGTAACTTTAAATCTGCACTACAAATTTATCTTATTGATGAACGCTCTCATAATATCCTTATCTGTACTAAAATCTTTAGATTCGAACCTGTGACCAGCAAGTTATATACTACAAACATCGTAAACTGAGAACCTATTTTTCTCAAAAAAACTACTACCTACAATTTAAGTAAATGTGCAAAAAATCTAAAAAGTTTTGGATAACATAAATTCTGCTGGATAGATTTAGTTGAAATTTTATAGACGGGCAGAATATTGCCTGGAATAACCTGCTAGTAGGTACTTTTATATCCTAAAATTCCTATGTACGTGGATCCCCGAATCCTACGAGTAGAATTAGTAAAATTCTTACATCATAAAAATAACTCCTCTTGTCGCTGTCTGTACGCGATGAACTCAAAAATTACAGGACTGATTTTTGCACGGTTTTTACCAATATATAGTGTGATTCCTGGGGCGAGCGAAGCCAACCCCTAGTCAAGAATACAATACAATTTTACAAATTTACGTAGAGTTATATAGCGAACACCATCCATTTTTATTACAAAGTGAAAATTGTGTTTTCCTTTGAAGTGACTCAATGTCGACGTGTGATGTAGTGTAGTATACACACTATCGCCGAACTCAGATAATTGCCGACTCAAATGAATGAACATTGCGTAGGTAGAAAAACCAGTAATGTATGCAGAATCCGTCGAAGTTCGGCGAACTGGTCCGCGAATGTGGAGCCGGCATGTCGACCATAAATATAAGTAAATACTACCACAGATTACAGTACTTCGTAATACGATGTCATCACACAGACAGTATACAAAGAAAACAAGAAAGATAATGGTAAAAAATAAAATATATTTTCCTAGATAACAAATAAAGGAAAGTGAGGACAAAAAAGAATTCTGAGAAATTATTCGAGTCATCAATACGCTCTTTAGAAATAATAAAAACAATATGCCTAACTTAAAAATAGCTACCTACCTTTTTGTAGTTGGAACTTTTCGCATTTTTCTAATCGCTCCACATTGTTCTCGAACAGAGGCCTACCATCAATTTTTACGGAATGATTCTTATGCAACTCGGTTCAATTTAGGACTAAAAATTAACTCGATGATACGATTTTGCGAAACAGATCAGTTTAGATCCTAAACTGTATCGCATTAAGAGATAATGGTAAGCCCCCAGTTCGCCAAACATTGTCGGATTCGGTATACATTGTGGACGACAGTGTCACACCAACATAATGCCATCTAGTGTTAAATGTACAAACGCATTATTACAATAAAAGTGCATTCCAAGTAATTTTAAATTTTCTTTATAGTATGGAAATGGCTTCATAGATGGCGCTAATAACGGTTTGCTATGTGTGATTTACTAGATGGCGTTAGTGGTAGGTATCTTCAAAAACGCAAATAAGGAACACCACACGAACCTTGCATCTCCTTGATGCATTTAGCAAAAATTCGGAGAAAAAAAGATTACATGACAGAATAGTCATATCCTATCAGCAGTTATGATGACAAATTGATCCCACAATAACACACATTTTCGCAGAAAAGTCGAAACATAAATATCAATTCAACATGAAGCCAAAGGAGTTCTGAGAATAAGTTATGATAACATATAAATGCAAGACGTGGACCGTGACAAAAATTGGAATGTGAACAGATTCCAAAAATGGATGTCATGCCCAAAAATCGACACAGATCACCCTGGTTTGGCCTACTTTTGCCCGTTAGACGAATTAATTGTAGCTAAAAAATGGGACGCCTTGCACGCTCCGATAGGCAAAAAACACGTCAGCTACACGATCTATAATAACGTAGGCGAAAAAGTATTTCTAGCTGTCCAGGACAAAAGATTCAGAAAGTTTGAAGTGAAGATATTTAACTTTTACGGGAACGAGGTTGTACAAGTGAAAAAACCCTTCCAAATTTGTGTACACCAAGCCTCGGTTTGGGCGCCTCCAGGAAACTACATAGGATCTATCAAGCAAGTTGGTTGCTCGTTTTTGGTCACAAATAATGTGGGGGACCCAATTTTGAAAATTAAAGCACAAGGATGTTGCCATTACGTGTACGATGTTTTGGCTGGTGATAAAATAGTGGGTGTGGTAAAATGGAAGATGGCTTTTATGGACGAACAGAATTTTGGCGTCGCGTTCCCGGTGGAAATGGACGTATCAGTGAAGGCAGAGCTGTTAGGCGCCAGCTTCTTGATCGGTTATTTAAAATATAATATTTAATATCTGAAACGTAGATAATTTCCATTAGAAATATTTATTTTGTTTTAAATGTTCCAGAGCAGTGAAATAATAATAAAATACAATGGAAAACCCATCTGATAATTATTGGTTTGTCAAAAATATGACGTGAGTTTTCTTTCATTTCTACTCAACAATCATGAAAGTTGCAAGTACTTAGGTTTGTTATTATTTACACAGCTGTAGCATTAGATTTTTAAACACCAAATTTTTTGTCGGGTCTACCTACTTCCTCAGTTGTTCTTGGTAAACGATACCAGTGAGCCTGTTTAATAAATGAGTATTTTATTTCTCTTAGCTCTAGCTTATTGTATATGATGTGAAGCAATAGTTTTCACTTCACCAAATGCTATACCTATATCGGTTTTGATGATAATTCGTCCATATAGGTTGGCAACTAGGTAGTACTTGAGGGAAAAAGTACTTGTGAGGTGTATTTTGAAAGCGCTTTTATTTGCAGCGTGTCGATTCCTGCAAAATTTAGAATCTCATGTGTTTATAAGCTACTTACTGCGGAAATACAATTTAGCCAGACGCTAGGTTAGGTATAGATACCTTAACTACGTAATAAAACAGATAGAAATGTTATCAAAGAAGCATTTATTGTACTTTAAAAAATCAGTCTTAATTTTAGGAACACTTATAATCTAATTTATCATAATCAAAGACTAAATTCATCAACGTCTCCTTTTCTTCTGAGGAGATTTAACTTCTTCTTCAGCTGAAGCTTCACCGTTTTCAATGGGTTCTTCATCAGCTGCTTTCCTTCTCACAGGTCCTGTGTGAGTTATAGGGATCGCTCTTTCATTTGTCAATCCAGCAGATTTTGGAGCTGTCACAGAAAGCACGCCATCTGACGACAGTTTAGATTCAACTGTTTCTGGATTGCAACCATCGGGCAACGCGTAGCGTCGTTTGAACTGTCTGGAGACATATCCATGCTCGTCCTGCTTTTCTTCGTGTTTTCCTTCGATAATAATGTACCCATCAGCAGTTTTCACGGATATTTCTTCAGGGGCAAAATGCTGAACGTCCAAATTCACTTGGAACTTGTCTTTGTCAGTTTTGATGGTGGAGCCAATGTCTTTCGCAACAGTGGCTAAAGTCCTCCACGGACGCATGTATTTTCTAATCTGAAGCGAGGGCCGGTCGAAAACCTCCATCAACAAATCTGACGGAGATAAGTCCAATCCGAATAGCTGGTCAGGGAGACGACGAGGACGTAGGTCACCAAATAAATATGGTAATAGTGCCATTTCTTCTATAGTATATTACGGTTCTTGTGGAAAAAAAATTAGTAAGGTGCTTTAATAGTCGCAAAATCGCAGGTAAATGTTGTGCCAGGATCGCTGTCGTATCGTGCGTATTTCGCTCGAACTTCAGTTATGTTCCGTACAAAATAACTGCTGTGCGAGCATCGCCCTCTGCTTTTATGAGAACTCAACTTCGACTAGAAACTTGGGGAAAATTCTCGAGATTACAGCGCCATCTGTCACCGAATAGCAGTACTACGAAATATAGAAATTTCCAGAGTTTTCTTTTTCATATATTTTAGTTAAAATATAACAAATACTTAAACCCTTAAATAATTATAATAATGTAAGTTACATAATTACAATATATGAACTAAATGAAATCAGTGTAAGTATACCAGCTACAATACCTATTAGAGTTAAAGAAAAGTACATCGACAAAGAACTATTATTATGACGAATCATTATATTATTTTATATTTAACAATCTAAATTACTTGGATTGATATGCATATTGGATTGATATAAATCTGCATTTGTTTTAATTATACCTAAGTACCTACGTAGGTAACCTATAAAATAACAGGACTTGTGGCGTGTTTTAAGTTCCGTTCATAAACTTAAACATCAATCGAACTTGTAGAGAAATAAAAAATCACAAATGAGAATCTTATTAAAACTACCTAGTAGGTAGGTACATATCAATAAATCTCTGGTAACAATTAATACAAAACCTTCATGTTTATTTTTCTATATATTATGAACGTACCTATATAAATTAAGTAGAACCATTTATGAGAATATATTTCAAAAAACACAATTTCATACAGCCATATTATTGCGGCAGCAAGAAGCAAATTATTAAACCTGTAATTTTGCTTCGATCATAAACACCAACAAAAACATCCGTCCCTTGCTTTGTTTGTATTATCGACGTAGGTACCTACCTAGTACAAAGCAGACTTCCAACGCTTTTTCTGGAAAAATCACCTTAAAATGCATTGGTATAATGGAGGGTTGAAACACGGTTCTAATTATTTTGTCTATGGGATGTTCCTTCTTACCTGCTTAAGTTTATTTTAGCTTCGCAGATAATGTACCTGCTGTAAATACCTGCCTGTAGTATTGTAGAAGCATGTACCTATTTAGGTAATTATCTGTACTAAAATTAATTTCACCTGGAAATTATAAGTACTTAGTAGGTCGGTACGATGCCACATCCTGGCTTGTCATGTTTAAGTCAGATGTAGCGATTTTTTTGTTGTAATATAAGTTAATTACATAGAATATATGTATATGAAACTATGTATTTATCATATAACACAGGAAATGAGTGAAGTGATAATATAGTGCATGGTAACTGTCTACTACAATGATAATAAAGACCTAAAATAGATAATAATTAATCAAATTCAGTATATAGAACATTATTATTATTATTTAAGTAAATTGCGTCATTTTATTACTTTAATCAAAGAGAATTTTCACAAAATGAAGATCTACATTCTTGATGACTCTTGAATGAAATTCTTATCGCATTAAATCTACTAAGTTTTTACAAAAGAAAAATCTACATAGGTAGTGTTGCTATAGTACATATTAAAAAAAGTTCAGTTCAGTATTAAATGTGGAAAATATTTATTTTAGTAGGTAAATATGTGTAGATCTTAATTTGTATTTAATTCTACAATGATTTAAATTGTTCAGTTCAGTTAGTTACAAAGTCTAAAGTGTCAACCTGTCAACACAAGTCTCGAACTTACTTTGGGGCTAGTTCAATCTGTTTGATTTGTCCTAATATATTTACATATTTATTTAACCTGATCCATACCGCAGTGTATCTATTTACCTTACGTACCAATTGTCCATGAAACATATAATTTGCCTTACCTTGTCCCATCATCTGGGGTCGGCGCAAAATGTCTGTTCCCTCCACAATTCTCTATCTTTTGCCATATTTGGATCCACCCCCAGCAACCTCATATCCTCCCTGACACAATCCATCCATCTCTTCCTAAGCCTTCCTCGTCTTCTATATCCATGTACCTTCCTACTTAAAGCTTTCCTCAAACCTAATCACAAATTAATCCTTATACATATTATGAAACAAAGTCCACTATCGCGTCTGTCTTTCTGTTCGCGATAAACTCAAAAACTAGTGCACGGAAATTCATGCGGTTTTCACCAAAAGATAGGTGATTCCTGAGGAAGGTTTAGGAGTATAAATTATTATGTTTTTACCCGAGCGAAGTCGGGACGAATTTAGCAAACAATCGAAGTATTGTACACATGCCTAAAATTGTTTTCTTTATTTACATATTAAGTACATAATATATTATTAGATAGTGGTTATTTATAACAAGAACAAAGTAGATTGTTGTTGTTAACAATTTATAAAGTGCGGCAATATTTACTGTCGAGCGACGTTCAAATACATTACATTAAATATTTGATATCAAATATTCATTTTATCACTCAAGTTTAAAAAAATACTATCAATACTTGAATTTTATCCTATACTAGCAACATTGATGATGCTTGATTTTTCATTATAGATTTTAGACGGAAGGCCGGATACTTTGAGCGCTTCTAGCGGGCAATAGCAAAACTAAAAACCGGATGTTCATCGAAAGTTCTGGGGGAACTTTAAAAACAATATAATTTTACGTTTTTATGAATGAAACTAATAGATATCAGAACTTTAGTGTCATTCAAATTTTATACAGAGAAAAGTGATATAATTATTATAAAAGAATCTATTGTAAAAATGTTACGTTCAGATTTTTTCTCGAACATTCCGGAATATTCTCGAAAATTCTAGAGAAATCGTAAGCGTGCGCATCAAGGCCAGAAACAGCGCCACGAGTGTTGAATAGCTGAACTAATTTTCGAGCCAGGTAACGTAAACATTGGGCATGTTTTAATTTTCATTCTACTTCAACAGAAAAGCAAATGTCACAAACCTTTTTTTTTTTTCATGAAACTGTGCCGAAAATGTATAGAAATAATAATATGTAGATAAAGCTATAGGTTTCCCAAATAAAATAAATAAATAATCAGTGGCAATAGTGAATATCGATGTGTATCTCTCTACTATCGATTCCTTGTTTATTCTTCAATACTATCGATACTATTGGAGCTTACAGCTATCGATACTATTCATAGCTTAATCCATGCTTTTTTACATTAAGGTCAACATTAAATTTTAAGGTCAACTGTCAATTTTTAGCTAGACTAAAACGCTCCTTCTTTCTTAATTTTTTACAAAATAACACAAGCTTAAGTTGTCGTCACAGAAATCTTGATTTATTTGCAAAAAATCACGAAGTTAGCCGTTGAGAAGTAACGTGTGAACACGTTAGAAGCCACCATCCAGTCTTGCTTAACATAATAATGCATTTTTTATCCAAACCAAATGTGTCTATTTGTGGATTAGTCAATTTAAGTAAAACCTATATTTATTGAGATTTTATTTTAAAGTAGTATAAAATATTTTTAATTTTGAAAATATTTTATACTATATTGTTATTAGATATCTAATGTGTCAAGGTTGAAGATATCCACCCGAATACCTACCTAACCCGTGAAACATAGTTAGCCTCATGCGTACATACTACACAACACACATACATAGCAAATTAAATAAAAGTTTCTAATATGGAAAGAAAGAAATCTTTTATTCGGCAAACACTGGAACTAAATCAATCCTCTCAATACGTCGATTTTTTAAATATTATTTTTGAATAAGTATGTTATTTGCAGTAAAATTTTGTTGTGAAATTATCAATGGACTCATTGAAAAAAAAATAGCATCATGGCATGTCATGCGTACCGATGGTTTATGACCGCTGACTTTGCGCGCGTCGAATCGAGAATATTCTACTCGTTCACAGATGTCGCCCTCCACAGGAGCATATAAAAGAATTTGACAGGTCGGACCCGGCGTTATTTGAGAACCACAAAGTGAGCGAATTGCTGCGAAACTGCGCTAACGTGCGATATTTTAACACGTGTTCTGAGAAATTAAGCCACGCTAGTCAAAAACTCTGCAAGTAATATTAATTCGTGTGAAAGTTAAGTGAAAAATTATCAAGATGCCAGAAGAAATGCAGACCACCCAGTCCGGCGAGGTGGAGACCTTCGCCTTCCAGGCGGAGATCGCCCAGCTCATGTCCCTCATCATCAACACATTCTACTCGAACAAAGAAATCTTCCTTCGTGAGCTGATTTCCAACTCTTCGGACGCTTTGGACAAAATCCGGTATGAATCTCTGACAGACCCGTCAAAACTGGACAGTGGTAAAGAATTGTACATCAAGATCATCCCGAACAAGAGCGAAGGTACGCTGACCATCATCGACACAGGTATCGGCATGACAAAGGCCGATTTGGTGAACAACTTGGGTACGATTGCTAAGTCGGGAACAAAGGCGTTCATGGAGGCGTTGCAGGCCGGCGCTGACATCAGTATGATTGGGCAGTTCGGTGTGGGCTTCTACTCCTGCTACCTGATCGCTGACCGCGTGACAGTTCACTCCAAGCATAATGACGACGACCAGTACATGTGGGAGTCTGCGGCCGGCGGTTCATTCACTGTGCGTCCGGACCCAGGCGAACCCCTCGGACGCGGAACCAAAATCGTTCTCCATGTGAAGGAAGACCTGTCTGAATACTTGGAGGAGCATAAGATTAAGGAAGTCGTGAAGAAACACTCTCAATTCATTGGTTACCCAATCAAACTTGTGGTTGAAAAGGAACGTGAAAAGGAACTTTCTGACGATGAAGTCGAGGAAGAGAAAAAGGAGGAAGAAGGCGAGGATGACAAGCCTAAGATCGAGGACGTTGGTGAGGATGAGGAGGAAGACAAGAAAGATAAGAAAAAGAAGAAAACTATTAAAGAAAAATACACTGAAGACGAAGAACTCAACAAGACCAAGCCTATCTGGACCCGAAATGCAGATGACATCACCCAGGAAGAGTATGGTGACTTCTACAAATCCCTTACCAATGACTGGGAGGACCATCTAGCTGTCAAACACTTCTCTGTGGAGGGCCAGCTTGAGTTCCGTGCTCTCTTGTTCGTTCCCCGTCGTGCTCCATTCGACCTCTTTGAAAATAAGAAGCGCAAGAATAACATTAAACTGTATGTACGAAGAGTGTTCATTATGGACAACTGTGAGGACCTCATCCCGGAGTACCTGAACTTCATCAAGGGTGTGGTCGACAGCGAGGACTTGCCTCTCAACATCTCTCGTGAGATGTTACAACAAAATAAGATTCTCAAAGTAATTAGGAAGAACTTAGTTAAGAAATGCTTGGAGCTGTTTGAAGAGTTGGCCGAGGACAAAGAAAACTACAAAAAGTATTATGAACAATTCAGCAAGAACTTGAAACTTGGTATCCATGAAGATTCTCAGAACAGATCCAAACTCGCAGATTTGCTCCGCTACCACACATCTGCGTCTGGCGATGAAGTCTGCTCCCTGAAGGAATATGTCTCTCGCATGAAGGAGAACCAGAAACACATCTACTACATCACTGGCGAGAACCGTGACCAAGTAGCCAACTCGTCCTTTGTTGAGCGAGTCAAGAAACGTGGCTATGAAGTTGTCTACATGACTGAGCCCATTGATGAGTATGTTGTCCAACAAATGAGGGAATATGATGGTAAGACCCTAGTTTCAGTCACCAAGGAGGGTCTGGAGCTCCCTGAGGATGAGGAGGAAAAGAAGAAGCGTGAGGAAGACAAGGTCAAGTTTGAGAATTTGTGCAAAGTCATGAAGAACATCCTGGACAACAAAGTAGAGAAAGTAGTTGTATCCAACCGCTTAGTAGAATCTCCTTGCTGCATTGTCACAGCTCAGTATGGTTGGTCAGCGAACATGGAGCGCATCATGAAAGCCCAGGCTCTGCGCGACACCTCGACCATGGGCTACATGGCTGCTAAGAAGCACTTGGAAATCAACCCTGACCATTCTATCATCGAGACTTTGAGGCAGAAGGCCGAAGCTGACAAGAATGACAAAGCCGTCAAGGACTTGGTTATCCTGCTGTATGAGACTGCTCTGCTATCTTCTGGCTTCACCCTTGATGAGCCCCAGGTGCACGCTTCCCGCATCTACCGTATGATCAAGCTCGGTCTTGGTATTGATGAAGATGAGCCTATCCAAGTCGAGGAGTCCAACGCTGGAGACGTCCCACCTCTGGAAGGTGATGCTGATGATGCGTCGCGCATGGAGGAAGTCGATTAAGTTAATTCCCGCCTATTTTCTGTAGCCATGTTGTAATGGTATAATATCGCAGATTGTTTTGTGCACTGGTGTACAGCCAAAGACTGATTTAGTTCAAAAAATTCCATTATTGAAATAAATAATGTTAATTATAATGTACTTATTGTTTTATTTAACTAAATACTCCTTTAAATGAAACAACATAAGAACCACATAAGAACAACACAAGAAGGATTTTTAATTGCATCTACCCATGTAATATTTTTGTTTACACACATACACAACACACCTATTCATAGAAGTTAGCATTGTTTTTTGTCACTTGTTTTACACATCTTAACTTTATGAGTAAAAAAATTATGTAGTGAAAAAATATAATCTTTCAATTCCACGGGAATCATACATTCCATACATACGAAATTCCCAGCGAAGCTTGTATTATAAATACGAAAGTTTGTGAGAATGTACTGTTAATCTATACTGGACCGATTGTTATGAAAATAAAACATGGGATAGGTACTACCTACTTTTTATCCCTAAAATTCCCACGGGAGCGAACTCCCGGGGCGCAGCTAGTACGTAGGTAACCTAATATAGCGGCAAAATTTTGCAATAAAATAAAGGCTGCCACACATCAGTGCATCTGCCTGCAACACGACGCGGTGCATCTGCAGCATGTCATTCATATATCTACTGTATTTTGTATGCGTAGGTCACACCGATGGCAACAACGCATTGCATACGCATCAGGTAAGTATGTGGCCACTTTGCAGACGCATCCGATATGTGGCCGCCTTTATAGGTAGGTTCATGATGATGTGCTATCGACTGTACATGTTCTGCTGGATACTGATTATGTTACCTACGTTACGTCTCAAGATTACACAAACTATACTATTAGGTACCACACATTATTACTGGAAGTAGGTATGTAGGTACTTATTACTAATGAATTTTGTGTACGTTGTCGTCAAAGTAGGTATATCCCATAGCCATAAAACTTCATACTAATATTTTATTTTACGAACAAACAATTCTTCTCTACTGGATATTTATTATCTATATTTTTCTAGCCTTTTGTAGCATATCTAATGTACCTTTGTAATATTAACATTTTGTTCATTTCCTGTGATGTAATTATTTCTATTTCAATTTTTAGCTTACTATTACGCAATAAACTATACTCTAAACCTTCCTCGAGAATCACTCACACTCACTACTTTTTTTTGCTAACCCTTATTGTCCCACTGCTGGGCAAAGGTCTCCCCCATCCCCTTCCATTTGTTTCTACCTTGCGCAACCTCTGACCCTGTTCTTTCTGAATGCCCTCAGATCGTCGCTCCATCTTGTTCGTGGTCTTCATCTAAAAAATTTATCTAATACAAATCAAAATCCGTTGTGTAGTTTTAAAGATAGACAGACAGAACTAAGCATACATAGGGACAAACAGCTAGGTACCTTGTTTTATACACTAGATGTTGCCCGGGGCTTCGCCCATATTGGAATGTTGAAATATAGCCTATAGCAAATGTACCTTTCTAATGGTGAAAGAATTTTTTAAATCGGTTCGGTAGTTTCTGAGATTACCCGCCTCGAACATACAAACTCACAAACGCTTACCTCTTTATAATAGTAATAGAATAGAAGTATAGATAATATAATAATATTGTATGAACTATGTAATGATAATGATGCAAAGTGAAAATGCATGGTAAGTAGGTATGTTTGTTCGTTCAAGGCTTTGACCTCAGTTGCGCATAGCCCTAAAGCCTAGACTACTCTAGAACATTCTAGTCAGTCTGCCGCGCGTTGTATTGATCCATCGCGGCACGGCCACAGAACAAAGCGCAATCTATGTGATGTGAATGTAGGTTAGGTAGGTTGGGGGCCGGTTAATCGCGCGACATTTCTGGAGATTTCTCTGAAAGAAGGCGATAAAACAATGGATTCGATAGGCGTATATTTTTTATTTCTTTGTGAAAGAATTAGCTAGCACCATGTCGTTAATCGTCATTAAATACGTTAATGTTATTTCAATGTTAAATATATATAAATTCTGTATTTTTTATAGGTCGTTACTTACAATACAAGGTATCAAGGTCAATTATGATCACTGTATTATTGTCTGTATTGCCACTGCCAAAAGAAAATTCTAGAGCGCCTTAGATAAACATGCAGACAAATACGCAATAACACTACGCTAGATTATTACAAGGAAATTTCGAGTATTTCTAGAAAAAGAAGTGTGACAATGTGGTAAAAAGGCCTACCTATTGCGTTTTATAACAGCTTTATGATTTTAGTTTTATTTAGATACTGATACAGTATCACGTCTTTATCCCTTACGGGCTTGGTATAGTCAACAGTTGCGAAACACAAAAGCCACGTTTGTTTAGTTGTATGGCCGTATTGTTGGTTGGGTTATTATCCTAAAATACATTTTCTTACAAACTAATGATTTTTTTTTCGCCATAGATCCATAAATACCTATAGATAATATTTATGGATCTATGGCAAAAAAAAATCCAAGTTTATTAACCATGACCATGACAGCACTGATTTTTAGCACTTTCTTATTGTGGTATGGATAGTTTTGCACAACCGATAGTGACAAAGTGACAAGTAATATCGCAGAGCACATCAATACTATCGATAGTACCTACCTATTGCTTGTTTCAAACTATCGATAGTCTATTTTTTATTTCTACTTATACACAATTTAACCGGTTTAAGCAAGACGTGAATTAATGGCTTGTATGTATGCAAAAACCTAGACAACATAACACTTTATTCTGGAAATCGTGCATATTGCTCACTATAATAGTTATGCTTTGTCATAAGGTACGCATGTTACCTTTACCTATAAAGATATGAAGTGACTCAGTATATCAACACAACACTCGACAGCCTGTTTAGTGTAGGTGTTAACCAAATTTTAATTTCGCAATGAATCATAAGAATCTTCCAGAATATTCCATATTGACGTTAATCCTCGTTGCTTCCTCATTACTCTTGGAATGACTTTGGAAACTGGCCCATTCTATTTCACGCAGTATATTTATAACCTGTTCTAAATAAGGGGACACTCGATTTAAATTAGAATAGATTCCAATATTACTAACAGCCGCTGATGTCATTTTATTAATTTGTAATTTATTAAAATAATAGTTTCAATAAGTATACATTGCTCATACCACAGATTATATAATACTTCCAACACTCCAACACTAATCTGTTTTAAAAATGCTTCAATTCAAAATATGTATTTTAGACATTGGAATAATAATGTTATTTTCTAGAAATAAACATTTTGTTTGCGTGATTCATTCATGCTATACAAAAAAACGTAATCGATATGAATACCGAATTTTCTAGTATGGTATAGAAAAAAAATGAATGCAGCTGCGCAGAACAGCTGATGAGATGCCTGACCCCTAAACCAAAACAATGTTTCCCATCTCTTTCACGCGCTGTCAGAATCTCGAAATTTCTCCCCACATAAAGCGCGCTATTCACGAGTGTTTCGACTGCTCACCTGGAAATAAAAATTGTTTTTATTAAATTTATTACAAAAATATTAAATCTTAAGACTTGTAAAGCTTGTGAAAATATATTATTTTAAACATTGCAGTGTTACTATTGCTGGTTCATTTTGATGAAATTTAAAAGGTATGTAATAGGATCTGTCAATATTTAAGTTCGTGGGACATCAAAATTGGTTAAGTCGTTTTTGAAATATTCACAGTTTTGTAAAAACTCATCGTAAATTTATTGTGTTCGCGCGAGGTCTAAGTTCTCGGCGAACAACTAGTTTAATAAAAAAAAAAAGATTTTTGTTAGAGTTATTTTTGACAAAAGCAACATGAATAGTCTGCCTTATAATTCTCCTCACACCACACAGCTAGTTCGACACGGTCGTTATTTTTGCCTATCTCTTTCCCTCCTTGAATAGATCACCGCAACTCCTAAATTCCAGAGTTTTCCATAGTGATACCATATACAATTAATAATTTTACCCTGTATTTTTAACAAATTGAATAAAAGATTTTGTATTCATCCATATTGAATGAAAACAATCCAAAATCTATTTTTTTAAACATATTATTGGTAGGTAGTTACATATTTTAAGTATCAATATACCTAATCCATATGACACATTTTCTTATAGTAATATTGTGAACTACTACTAGCGTGCGGCCATGACACTATTTTCTACCGGCAGTTATTGCGTTGTGTGTGTCCCACTTCTCAATGTAACTATATAGTGTAAATATATGTAACTTGAAATAAATAAATAAAATAACTAAAAGTAAATAAATTTTGTGAGAAAAAATCTATTCAAATATACCTTTTTTAATAAGTCAATAGTTCATAAATACCACCCCAAACATATATTCAAGTTAACAGACTTGAATAAATATTGTTTAACCTAAGTTAAATAGATATTACTTATGGATACCTAAGTATCCATCTGTTATTTTTGTATTAATAAAACGAATACTAACACATATTACAAATAGCTTATAAACTAAAATATATAACATATTATGTCCTATGTAAGAATTGTTTGTATTTAATAAAATGTATTACACAATTACATAACAATGACATGCGAAATCTTTGAAAATTTGTTTAAAATCTCCCTTAAATGTCGGTAAATTTGACAAGCTGGCAACTTTCAAACGTCATTCATGCGTTGTTATTGTTGCGTTCTCTTTCTACCACGGTCGCTTGTTATTGGCTGTTCGATAGCAAGGTTCGAGAATGTTCGCTATTATCTCGTTCCCTATTGGTCGATTCCCGCAAGCGGTAGAATCTTCTCGATGCTGATTCGTTTGATATAAATACGTATTTTGGTGCGCGGGAAGGCAGTATTATTTGAAACACGAAACTAGACAGACGAAGAGTTGAGAGTTCGGTGCAAACCGGAGTTTATTACGCAAGTGAACGAGTGAAATATTCAAGTATTCAAGTTTTTCAACGTTGCAAGAAGATATAAAATACAAAATGCCAGCTGTAGGAATCGATCTTGGAACCACCTACTCCTGCGTCGGAGTTTGGCAGCACGGGAACGTGGAAATCATCGCCAACGACCAGGGCAACCGCACCACGCCATCATACGTCGCCTTCACGGACACAGAGCGACTCATCGGCGATGCAGCTAAGAACCAGGTCGCCCTGAACCCCAACAACACAGTCTTCGACGCGAAACGGCTCATCGGGAGGAAATTCGATGACCCTAAGATCCAAGCGGACATGAAACACTGGCCCTTCAAGGTGATCAACGACTGCAGCAAACCGAAGATCCAAGTCGAGTTCAAGGGTGAAACGAAGCGATTTGCGCCTGAAGAAATCAGCAGCATGGTCCTCACAAAAATGAAGGAAACTGCGGAGGCGTATTTAGGAACATCAGTGCGCGACGCAGTGATCACAGTGCCGGCCTATTTCAATGACTCACAGCGTCAGGCGACCAAAGACGCGGGGGCCATAGCCGGCCTGAACGTCCTACGCATCATCAACGAACCAACCGCGGCCGCGCTCGCTTACGGCCTCGACAAGAACTTAAAAGGCGAGAGAAACGTGCTCATTTTCGATCTCGGAGGCGGAACTTTCGACGTCTCCGTGCTCACCATCGACGAGGGCTCGCTGTTTGAAGTGAAGTCGACGGCCGGCGACACCCACCTCGGCGGCGAAGATTTCGACAACAGAATGGTCAACCACCTCGCTGAAGAATTCAAGCGCAAGTACAAGAGAGATTTGAAATCTAACTCCCGCGCGTTGAGGCGCCTGCGCACTGCGGCGGAGCGCGCGAAACGCACACTATCATCGAGCACGGAGGCGACCATCGAGATCGACGCTTTGTACGAAGGCATCGACTTCTACACCAGAGTTTCCCGAGCCCGCTTTGAAGAACTCTGCTCGGATCTCTTCCGAGGTACTTTGGACCCGGTAGAGAAGGCTCTGAAAGATGCCAAGCTAGACAAGAGCCAGATCCACGATGTAGTGCTTGTCGGCGGCTCGACACGCATCCCTAAAGTCCAGAACCTTCTCCAGAACTTCTTCTGCGGCAAGAAATTGAACCTTTCCATCAACCCGGACGAGGCGGTCGCATACGGCGCAGCAGTGCAAGCGGCCATCTTGAGCGGCTCCACCGATTCTAAGATCCAAGACGTGCTGTTGGTGGACGTCGCTCCGCTGTCATTGGGCATTGAAACCGCTGGCGGAGTGATGACGAAGATCATCGAGCGCAACTCGAAGATCCCCTGCAAACAGTCTCAGACCTTCACCACATATTCTGACAACCAGCCGGCGGTTACCATCCAAGTTTATGAAGGAGAGCGAGCGATGACGAAGGACAACAACTTACTTGGCACGTTCGACCTGACGGGCATCCCACCGGCCCCGCGCGGCGTCCCACAGATAGAAGTCACCTTTGACATGGACGCGAATGGAATCCTGAATGTGTCTGCGAAGGAGAACAGCACTGGTCGCAGCAAGAACATCGTCATTAAGAACGACAAAGGCCGTCTATCGCAAGCGGAGATCGACAGGATGTTGAACGAAGCGGAGAAGTACAAAGAAGAGGATGAGAGACAAAGACAGCGTGTGGCCGCGCGCAACCAGCTGGAGTCTTACGTCTTCAGTGTGAAACAGGCAGTTGATGAAGCAGGAGAAAAGTTGAGTGAGGGAGATAAGCAAACAGCGCGCAATGCTTGCGACGACGCTTTGAAATGGCTGGACAATAACACCTTGGCTGAGAAGGAGGAATATGAACATCGTCTGAAGGATATCCAGCGCGTGTGCTCTCCTGTCTTGACCAAGATGCATGGCGGCGGCGCGGGCCAAGGCATGCCCGGAGGAATGCCAGGGGGCTACCAGCAAAGGAGTGGTGGACCCACCGTAGAAGAAGTCGATTAATTGAAACCATATACTTAACGATTAAACCATAGAATCTTATCTATAAAGTATTAAGTTGATTTGTGATACTAATTTTAAGACTGATCTAACTTATATTGCAGCAGATGATCACCTTGTTGAAAATAAATTAATTTCATTAAATTTTTGCTTTTTAGTTTTCCCCTACACAAATACATAATAGTTATACATTATCAACATAGCAACATAATTACTTTAGCAAAAAATTCGACAACAACAATTAAGGCGAATGAAATCAGTAGATTCGCCCGCAATGTGATTATTTTATACTAGATGTTGCCTGGGGCTTCGCT
Source organism: Plodia interpunctella (assembly GCF_027563975.2). Lineage (NCBI taxonomy): Eukaryota > Metazoa > Arthropoda > Insecta > Lepidoptera > Pyralidae > Plodia > Plodia interpunctella. The sequence continues at coordinate 6,275,288 of NC_071316.1, forward strand.
ATAGCAATCTTGGATAATATACTTTTCTAATGGTGAAAGAATTTTTAAAATCGGTAATTTCGGAGATTACCCGCCTCAAACATACAAACTCACAAACGCTTACCTCATTATAATATTGGTATGGATTTATTTATACAGATGTTAGTGGCCCCACAGGCCATCGGAGTGGCCGTATTATTGTCTATTAATATCCTTACGTCTAGTAAAATCCATCTTGAAGATCCACTTTTCTACTTTAATCCATGATTCAGGACTTTTTGAAAAATGGATTTTTTAGAACTAAACTTGTGTCTAAAGATCCAATGGGCGACACTTGCAATCTCCTATATAAAGTAGGAAGTGAGCAAACAGTTCAAAATTTATAAAGAATGTGGTGTTTAATAGCTTTTGTGACATTTCCTTCAAGGGCAGAGAGCCAAAATGTTACAATCAAATGAATCACGAACGAGTATTCTTGTATTGAAACAAAGGAATTATTTTAAAAACATAACAAATATTGTGGTTGGGACCCAGTGATATTCTCATTTAAACATATTTTTTTCGTCCTTAGATATACCTAACAAAAAGACTCCCCCCCCCTGTCTGTCTTCAGAACGCGATTAAACTCAATCTACTAGTCGGTATTTTGTACGGTTTTCACCAATAGATAGTGTGATTGTGAGGTTTATGTGTATAACTTATTATGGTATTACCGGAGCGTCGCCGAAACGGACTGCTAAGGAACGTAAGGTGGCAGATAAAGACATAAATTACACACTTGCTTTTCGATGGCTCAATAGTTAAAACACAGTCGCGCAAACAAAGATTTGCTATCACTGTACAATAGACGTGAATAGATTGTATCATTGGTAATTAGATTCTTAGTAAATAAGACATTATACATAGTATTTCCAGCTACAATGACCGAAAGGTAATTGACCTGACGATTTCTTCATAAAAGATATAATTCTTTTTATTCGTTTCATCTTTCATATTTTAAAGTTGTGATAGTTACTTTTAAAATCTATGGTAGCAGAAAGGCCTTTGCCCAGCAGTGGGACACAGACACTTAAACGGGCTATATATATATATATATGTATAAAAAGTTATTTTTGTTGTATTTTCCTCTTAGTCATTAATAATGTTCATCCATCTTGACATTGTTACTTAGATAATATAATTGTATGTATATGTCTCGCGGATTTATCTCGCAAACTCTTTTCTGGTAGCGCCATCTTGTTTGGTCTCACTGAAGATCAGCGTCATGGCTCTTCGTCACGGCACAAGCTGAGTGGTACCCTTTTGTAGCATATTAATGTACCTTTGTAATATAAAAATTTTGTTCATTTTCAGTGATGTACATTAATATGCTATGAATATATTAATTTCTATTTCTAAAAGCCTTCTTTTTTAGCGCCTGACACAAAAATATAGGTATATGCCAAGAAACAATTTTTGCTTGATAAGAAATAAACGTGGAAAATATTGGACATGTTAAGTCGTTACGATTACTGTAATTACAGTAATAAGGTATTTAATTCTTTTTTTTTTAAATTATGCACAGCTACAATGAACGGTGTACAGACGACCAACACTGCAGTACAACTTCTCAGCAGTGCTCGTTCCGAAATGCTAGTAGTTTGTAGCTTTTTTTTGAGACATTAGTATACAATATACCTAATTTAAAAAATTTGCCTGTGATGGTGATGCTGTGACTTTGATGTCACGTAAAAGAGCAGGGCTTAATTCGTTTTCTGTTCGGACAAGGGCGAAGCTATGGTGGAACCGCTAACCCCACTCGTCTGCCTCTACCCCGCGTATTGTTACACAACTTTTGTTGAAATGTCGATAGGCGTCTCCTCTTTGCTTCTGCTTTTATTCAGTACCCCCACTAAGCCCCACTTATATCGCCATATTCTTTTTACCGAGCTTTAGCTAAGCCGGTATTTTGTAATCTGTGGCTAAGCAAATGTTCTTGTATACAGAACTTCTTCCCGAAAATCTCAACATTAAATTTGAAATAAGTAAAAATGTCCAAAATAGACTTTAAATAAAAAGTGACACGTGCCAACTCTACGCCAATTTGTAAAGGCTAGTACACTGGGCGGGTTACAATACAACCCAAAAAAAAAAACAAAGAAAAATACAATTCGAAAAGAAAAAAATCTTACAAGATTTTTCTCGAAAGTGGAACAAATGCGGTCCTGGAAACATCCCCCCCCCGATATATATGTGTGATATATGTCCTAATATACATATACATATATATTAAACACGCATATTATAATAGTCAATGAAGTGAAAGCGTATACCCGTAATATCTAATCCTGAGATTGTAATATTCTGTATGTGGCGCTGGTCGCTTCAAGTCCTTGTGCAGAAGGCCTACCACGAAACATACACTACCACGAAACTACACGTTATTAACGCCCACATGATGCCTCATTTTCACATATCTTGTAAGCATCGTGTGATAAGAAGAGATCGTTTGTAATATTGTCGGGTACATGCATAATAATAGTATAGCATGTACCCGACAAATAAGAAAAAATGTTGACCCAACTAGTTTTTTTTTAAAAGTTAATAGTTCAATAATAGATCGGAAAATTTTATGCTGTAAAGTGTGACCTAGCCTTTACCAACCACGCTTTGTATACAGCTGTAAACTACACAAGTTGTTTTGCCCGTAAACCGGCAAAGTGCCAAACGCCCGAAGTCGGCATTCACACTAGTACGTATGCACGTACAAGTACCGTCATTTCAGACGTTAGCATTGCAGTTTATCTATTTATTAAATTAATCTAATCAATTTTTATCTGGACTTGAAAATAATTCAAACACGTGTTGAAACAGCAGTCTTCAATTGTCAAGTGAAGTGACAGTACTGGTCGAAAATGCATTTAAAAAAATATTGAGTGATTTTTTAAATTTTATTTTTGTGGATAAGTGACAGTGACATGCGAGACAATCTGTGATTTTATTTATTTTTTTTTTTATATTTTTAAATGAGACTATTTTTATGACGTTCTCGAATATGGAAAATAACGTGGAAGGGGTGCAACCTAGTGACAAAAAATGGCATACCCCCTTTATGAGGCAGGTAAGAAAATATACCGAAGAAATTCTTTCAGAGTAGACAAGAGAAAAGAACAATTATTTATCTGTTCTTGCAATAAAACATTCATCATAACAATCAATATAATTCGTATTTAATTCTATTGATTTCTTCCAGAAGTACAAAAACATTTTGTTATAATTTTTCTTTTTGTGAGTCATCTTCGTCCTTTCAAAAATGGCGGCAAAATATAATTTTCTTTGTTTTCAACCATTGTGTTCAGCAGACAAGTTCAAATATACTTTTTCATGACATTTAAAGGACATGATAATGCATTTTTCTGTCTATTGAACAATTGTGACAAAAATAAAAGTAAGGGTTCAAAATTGATTTTAATACAACATATGTTTGGTGCGCTAATGTATCTAACCTAAACATTGAGGTTAAATAAAGATCTTGACTAAACTTCATCAGCTGATCCCAAAATTAATTTATTTCTTCCGTTTCTTTGTTACCATTTATTTTTGTGACATGTGGTAAGTAACCTATGACATTGAAGCAAAAACTTTTTCCGATTATTTATTTACAATACAATTTTTTGTGTAGTTTACGGAATTACTGCGTCATAGCAACACGTCCATCGACATATAAATTGTCTCGGATGATTGCCAAAAGCGAGCATTGCCAAGGCGTGTGGTATTTCTACAATGCCAACGTGTGGTTTTCCGGATATTCTTGATTATGTTATAATATAAAGGTTATGGTCTGATCTAGACACAGAACAAAAATGTGCTTGACTGTTACTTTGCGGACGACGTTTGGTCGTAATGTGTACAGGGTTACTGGTATAAAACACAAAACGTCCTAAAGACTAGTTGGATATCTACATCAAAACAAGCAACTTTTATTCTACGACTTTTCGTGATTCGTAGTTTTTTTTTCATATAAAAAAAAAACAATCTAATTTGCGATTCTAAGCAACACACACGAGACAGTGCATTAGCGTTATGTACCGGAATCGAACATAGAGTTAACGTTTTATAGAAATTAAAATTAAAACTAAAAAAAGGAAAATTGTTGTATTTATTACGTTTAGACAAAAGTCGTAGAACAAAAGATATTAGTATCTATGTAACTTATGCGCCTTTGGAAGGTTATGCGTTAGATACCAGTAACCCTGTATATTTTAAAAAAGTTCTTCGAGTAGACACCTAACGCAATCACTTGCAAAATGTCACTTAAAATGTTTTGGTTATGATGTTTCCGTTGAAGTAGACCGTGTGGAAAATACCGGCCTCCGGTTACGTTGAGATTTATAAACAGAGACCCTTCCGATTGTGTATTCAATTTAACGATTCATTTTACATATTCGAGCCCTCTTCCATACGCAGTATTTCCATGAACGATTCGATCGTGTTTCCAAAATTCATGTATTGTATTCATTAGTAGCTTTAAGAATGTCAATAATGAATTAAGATTTACAAAATTTCACGTAAAAGAAAAGTGCGTGTGAAGATCTGATTTCTAAAAAAAAAAATAAAATTTAAAGTTCATTTCAAGATTTTCCAGGGATTTCTTTAAAATTGAAGTAAATTGCCATGTTCATGATTTTACTGGCTCTTGTCCGCGGCTTCGCCCGCGTAATTTTCTCACGCGAACAGTTATATTTCCGGGACGAAACCCTATGTCCTTATACATACTTCAAACTACATGAAATGCAAATTGCAAGATTGGTTGAGTAGATAGAGCGTGAAAAGGTTATAAACAAACAAACTTACTTTCGCATTTATAATATTAGTTCGGGTTCTGACGAGAGTTCCAGGAATAAGTACTTGATAGAAGACAGATAGCAAGAAAGTGTCAATAAAATTATCTGCCTAGGTCCCTCAATCGCTTCGTACGACATCACGAGAGGATATGGTGCGCCTATTCCACGACGGAACCACAAGTTTTTCCTCTGTAATAGGTTACTTAAATGAGATATTAATGTTACATATTATGTATTCAGAATATTGGGCCAATTTTTGAATAGTAGGTAACAATTGTAAGGTGATTTGATGCGCCAGCGCAGTAAAATTACTGGTGTATATTACACGTCGTGTGTGTTTACACGTTGTTGTTGTCTTCTGTACTATATGGCATAAAAGAAAGTCGATTCCCGCTGTCGGCTATACGCTTAGTTTTTTTAAAACTACGCAACGGATTTTGATGCGGTTTTTTTTAATAGATAAAGTGATTGAAGAGGTAGTTTTAGGTGTATAATATATTATGGTATTACCTGAACGAAGCCAAAACGGGCCGCTTGTATTAATATAATCCGCATTCAGCTCGCGTGGTCGGTTATGCTCATGCATAACCCGTACTCTTAGTAGGGACATACACAAGGTTTAGGACAATCTAGCTAATGTAGTGCCATATTTGCTTTGGTGCACAAAATCGCCCAGCATGAATAGATTTCGAACCTAGGACCTTTCGATCACATGTGGCAAAACTGAAAATCGTAAAAGGCACTGTTGCGGCCAAAGCCTGGCAACACAGGCGACGACGGGCGTCTTATGCTAACTTACATCTTGTACGCACCCTTTGTCCCAAATAATAAATTCTAATCTACAAATTCACCGCCTTATAAACACAGTACATTCACAACCCTGTTCGCGCAGAGGCCTGAACAATCTGAACATACAGATTGTTCAGGCCTCTGCGCGAACAGGCACGGCAATGTATTCAATTTTCGTGTTGCAATAAATGTGGTTTACAAGGCCAATCATAATTTTCCTATGAAAATGTGTTTATATCATATTTGTTCTTTGATTAGACTGTCCATCATATAAGAAAATGCATTTTATTCATTGACTAATCCGTATTCGTGACACATGCAGGCAGCTTACCTATGTACTCACATAAAAAATATCCTTATCATTACATATTATAAACAATATCTCCTGTCTGTCTGACTATTCGCAATAAACACAAAAACCACTGCACAGATTTCTTTTTATCTTAACTTTAACCTGCGTGCCGCAATCGTTTAGACAAAAATGGCGAGAAAATCAACTGTTCAGGGTTCTGGTGCAACCCACTCTAGTGGTAATCACTAGAGTACAAGTACCTTCTTCTTGAAAGTAAGACTTTGACGCAGCAGTTAAAGAATTAAACGCCGAAAATAAGCCAATAGGCATTTCATAATAATCCTTGTTTTTATAGACTGTTATCTGTTTATCTGTTAATGACTACTCGACGAAGGTCCAGATACGGACGTTGTTGTTGATAGTGAGTTGATATAATTAATTACTTTGTTGTTAGTATCAGGTGACACTTGACATATATAATTAGTCTTGGAAGACATTCTAAACAAGTTCAAGTTGACCTTTTCTACGAGATTTTCATTTAAAAATATACCTATTCCTTCACCGGAAGCGGTGATGGTGTAATGGTTAAGACGCCCGCCATCGAAAGGTCCGAGGTTCGTATCCTACTCGTGCCACATGAGTTTCTATACCAATATGTATAGTATTCACACTCATGTATAGAAGTTTTCATCGATCACCACTTGCTTCCGGTGAAGGAAAAACATCGTGAGGAAACCTGCAGACTTTTTGATTATTAACTTGTGTGTGAAATGGAGAAGGCAATGGCAAACCACTCCATTAATAATGCCAAGAAAGTTGTTACGTGTGTTTCATTCCATGTAATGATCACGCCCCTCAGTCATGAGGAATACGACTATGAAGAGACTCCTTTACTATATACGCGCCAAAATGTAATATACTCTCCAGCTAGTCAACTATATACACACCAAAAATCACCTCAACCCAATGCTCCGCTTTGACGTAAACAAATGACAAAAACAGTGTCACGTTTCTAATATTAGTATGAATATCATTGCCAATATAAATCCGTGTTTTCTTACTAATATCACCTAACTAATATTCTAAATGCGAAAGTGTGTTTCTCTGAAGGCATTGTCAAACAGCTAGTTCGACTTCGAGTTGAGTAATTGTTGGTCAAATCAAGGTAAAATGTCGATTTATAAAGCAATCTTCACCCCCATTGGACAAAATGGGGGTGAAGTTTGTGATATTATGGCTAAACCCAGCAGTACTTGGCTGTACCTATGTTTGGCCGGCCAGACCTAAGTGTCACACATAGGTATTGTCCGCTTATCATAGGCTAGACGCATACATCAGGTGTCAAGTGTGGCAACCCTGCGGTCCATATTGACAGCAATTTACAAATCTTTCTGCACAAGTATCATATAATTAGCCGAGATAAAAACATAGTAAATTCATAACCGAATTATCGTGATAGCTGTGAGCTTTATTTTATGATCCAATGTCAATAAACGAATATTCCAATTATGATATCAAAATTTGATGACGTCAAACAGTTTGCCACATTTCAATAGGGTAGGTTATGATTATTATATTTTAAATGTGATTTGTGAATTAAACAAGTATTATAAAGCGCTATCCACACATTTCCGAGTCAGGACTATCCGTGGCGTGTTCAGTATTCTATTCAGTATCAGTTTCAGGGTTCCCGTCAGGGACGTGCCATCCGTCACCCGCATTCACACATAACAGGGAAATCGGTGTCGGTGTAATGCTGCTTCTTTAGCCGATACGCATACAACACGATGTCTTTATTTAACGAAAAAATATTAGTAGTAGTTTAGGCGTGAATAGAACCACTACCGTTCTAGAATAGAACCACTCCCCCCTGATGGGTCTCGTACAAGCTGACACGGCCTTGACAGCTGAGAGGCAATAATAGCATTCTCAACGAGGATAGACGTCAGGAAGGCCGAGCGTAAAATCACAGTCGACTCTTCAACATTTTTTGGTTTATTTTTTGTAATGACCCGGCCGTTTGCCAGACGACATCACTCTAGGAATTCTGTGGTTGCCTATAAAGGCATTTGATCCTTTAGTCGTCTCGTACGACATCCGCGAGTGGTTATGCAGTGGACTGGTGTTAAACCACGCCTCTCTCTGTTAATGAGTTTGGAAATAATCTACCTAAACAAGATACCTACATTCATAAGGAAAACTATATTAGTACTTTTAAGCGTGACGTGGCGTGTGATCAATGACCACCGCAATCTTAACACGCTCAAATCATAGCCAGGTTACTAAGCAATTGCACTGATACACTATCACAACAATATTGAATAGCAACTAGATAGTATAATGTTGAGACGTGCCAATCAGCCATTACGATTGCTGACGATAGCCGCGTCATAGAGATAAAACTCCGGTCAAGGGGAGTAGGGCTTAGCATTGCCCAAAAAGCAGCTAAAATATGTCTGTTTCAAATTCGTTCCTCTTCTCTGATTGCGTTGTTTTTTATACTACCAAGTAGGCAAACAGGCCCACCTGATAGAAAGTGGTCACCACAGCCTATTAACGCCTGCAACACCAGGGATGTCTGTTATATGACCTCGGATCTTTTGCTCCAGTACCCTGTAGTCACACTGCCTCTCTCACCCTTCAAATCGGAACACAACAATGCAAGCACTGCTGTTTGGCTGAAATAGACAAGAGTGAGACAGACAGACGAGCTTTGTATCAAGGTCTGATAATTTCACTCAGAGAAGAAAATAATCTTCGGTCCTTAGGCTATTTAATCAATTAAATTTATGTTCCAAATTCCAGTGCTTCATCACAGCGGGCGTGTCCCTGAACATCGTCGCGCACGGCTGCGTCATAGGCTTCTCTGCCATCTTGATTCCCAGTCTTAGGAGACCAGAGTCTCACATCCACGCCACGCCCGCCCAGGAGTCATGGATAGGTAACGTTTTATTTTGTGACTAACTTTTGTCCGAACCTTCCTGGTTTGGGTTCGGAGAAGAGTTTAAGTTCTGGTTTCCTACTTTTTGTCATCCGCTATTCTTAATAGTCAGACTATTGGCATTGTTCCTTGACGACCTCTTCGGTTTGAACCTTAAAAATGTGTTCAAGATAGGTTAACGTACCGAGATTTTGTGCAGATTCATATAATGTATGTATATTCTAGTAGAAAATATTTCTGTACGCACATATTGTATCCCAATTACCTTTCTTAGTCCCAAATGTCCCAATGAAGAATCTCATCCACGCCACGTCAGGCGTCGAGTATCAAAGGGACCCAGTTTACATAATGCCTACAAGATAATTTAATTGACAATTAATGAATATATGATACTGTTTGTCAAACGGAATAGTGTTTATACCTAACTACATATATTTCTAGTTAAAATTTTTATACTTGTTTAATTATTAATTTTAAATTTGCAGCCTCCGTCGTGGGCGTCGCTCTAATCATGGGCAACTTCATCATTACACCTCTGATGGGCGCCATCGGCAGAAAGCGGTCCCACCTGTCCACCATCGTGCCCATCATGACCGGCTGGATCATGCTGTTGCTGGCCAACAGTGTCGCAGGCCTCATCGTCGCCAGAGTCCTTCAGGGCATCGCCATGGGCATGCTCGGCCCACTAGGCTCCATCATCATAGCTGAAATGACAGACCCTAGGAACAGAGGCGCCTTTTTAACTTGCGTCTCTCTGTCTTTAACTATCGGCGTCCTTTTCAGTCATGCTTTAGGAACTATACTATCCTGGCAATATTGTGCGCTCATCTGCTCATTCTTGACGTTCACTAGTCTGATCATGATCATATACGCTCCAGAATCACCATCGTGGCTGATATCTAAAGGGCGTTATCAAGAAGCGAGCGATATCTTCTTCTGGCTCCGAGGACAGAATGATCTACAAGTAGATGAACTGGAAAGCATGGTAAAGGCCCAAAAGATGATTAGAAAATCAAGCGTAGCTGGACAAACGTTAACTTTCGGGGCGAGGGTCAAGCGAGGCTTCCGATACTTTTTCACGACCTGTAGAAAGCCTGGTTTCTATAAACCAATTATTATAATGCTCTTCATGTATATCATGTTTCAATTCGCCGGAATCAATGTTATCAGCTCCTATGCTATAGATATTATCAAAGACGTCGTCGGCCCTGAAGCAAATGCCAAAGTTATTATGGTAGCATTAGATATAGAAAGACTGATTTGTAACATTATGGCTGTGTTTCTTATGAAGTATTTTGCGAGGAGAACTGTGCTATTTAGCAGTGGATCTATATGTATTTTAGCATATATTGGAAAGGGAACGTACGTGTACGCGAAGGAGAATCATATCTTGCCAGCAGATTTTGAGAATCAATGGATACCTATAACTTTAATAGGAATTTACATGTTCTCACTAACGATTGGTATATCATCGGTGCCATTTGCTATATCAGGCGAAATATTCCCATTGGAATACAGAGGATTAGCGGGAGGCCTGAGTATTTTACCACTATCATTGAACTTCTTTATAGCTGTCAAATTCTTCCCAATTCTGAAGGATGCTATAACATTGCCGTATACATACTTCCTGTATGGAGGGGTAGTTGCTATATGTTTAGTGTTCCTGTACTTTATGTTGCCAGAAACGAAAGATAGGACGCTGCAGCAGATTGAAGACTCACTATGTGGAATTTCTCGTGAGGACAGACTGAGTTCCGAGCCGCTGAATAAGGAGGGTGGAGAATTGAGAAGGTGCAGTTCGCATATCCTATACTAAGAGCAATCAGTATTATTAGTTAGCTTCAATAATGAAGTGAACAAGCGAAGTTTATTGGAATATTAACAGTGATCTTTATGTAATTGAAATTGTATATTTTCAGATAAACTTATTTTATACGTTATATATAATTATGTTGTTGAAATTGGAAAATATTAAATTAATTTACACAATGAAATGGATATTATTTCTTGACTCACTTTATTCCGATATAGATACACATATTGTCATTTGATCTACTAGTTACTTCTGTCGGAGTCCCTCGGCTCGCTATAGGAGAGCCTGCAGTACGTTCCAAGTGTTCCAGCGGGTCCTTTCATTCGCCATCGTCCTTGTCAACTTCCACTTTGACAAGTTCCAACATCTTATCACTTTCAGTTCCATCAACCTTTGTCATCTCACATTCTATTCCCTTAAAATGACATTCAATTTCATACAACGTCTTGCCTTTAGTTTCGGGAAGGAGAAAGTATAAAAAACTACCACAAACACCAGTGCAAAATGCATAAACACAAAAAGTACCGTTTATACCTATTTCTCTGAATGAAGTTGGCGCAGTTTTTACTACAACGAAGAACATAAGCGACAGAATCAATCCCGTAACTCCACTGCCCAAGCTTCTGTACGCCAAAGGAAACACTTCTCCAGCAATAGTCCATGGAATTGGGAGAATTCCTAAAGTTTTACCAAAGATGTATGCTAAAGTGGGTATCACAGGTATCCATTTGTACTCCTCCGGTATGTAATCTAAATCACGCAAGTACAAAAGTAATGCTGTTAAGAGTAATGACACAATAGTCATTATAACACCCGAGAAAAGTACTGTCCTTCTGTTTAATCTATTTACAACGAAACAGGATAATACTGCCGTTGCGAATCGAAGTATATCTACCATTAGCATGCTGGTGTAATCTTCAATAGCGCCACCAGTAACTTCCTTCATCATAGGCACAGTGTAGGAAGGTACGACAGTCATACCAGATACCTGGAACAGTACAAACATGAACATCATGATCAAAGTTGGTTTGTAGAACTCCGGTTTTAATATCACAGTCCTGTAGTGTCTATATCTGGTGACTTTGATTTCGTTCTTCTGTTGTTTCTGGCTGTTGAGGAGGATTTCTAGTTCTTTCTCCGAGGCCGGGTTGTATCCTCGGAACCAGCGGAACGCTTTGCGGCATTCGTCGAATTTGCCGACTGAGGCTAAGTAGGGTGGGGTTTCTGGGCTCAGCGTGATGAGTATTAAAGACATGACGTAGAAGCTACCGATGGCGATGCCGGCAGACCTCCAGAACAAGAGGGTGCCAAGGGTGTGGGCGACGAGCATCCCCAGGGCGAAGGAGAAAGCGATGGTCGCGAGAAAGGCTCCTCTGTGCTTTGGGGCTGAGTACTCGGCTATGGAGACAGGCGCGGCGGCTGCTTGGAGGCCCATTCCAAAGCCCTGAAAGATAACAGTGTATATTTAGAATTTGATCGACCTACAAAACAAATTGGATTTTAGCTAGGAAAGTTGACATCATCTTCATATGGGTAATCCATCAAATATTAGTTTTATGGCAGTGTTTCAGTCTAATGTTTGCACATACAAACCAATAAAATAAAAAAACAAATGTTTACAAAAACCATTGAGATGTATCTCGGTAGGCGATTGGATAGTTGTTGTTTTAGTATAACACGTAATTAATTAAGTACGCTAGTATATGAAGATAGTTATAATATGTTATATAGTTATAGTAATATTTTAAATTGCCAAAAAGAGACAAAACATACTTTAGCATAAAGTTTGCTTTAACTTTATTAGCAATAACAAGATCATCAAGGTTAAGGTACCTATCCGTTTTTACAATAAATTTCCTAAATGGATTCTTGATTTGCCGGACAAAAAATTTAGAAATTATATAAAAGAAGTACTTTGTAAAAGGGCATATTACAAGTCTGATGATTATAATGACAATAATGTCTGGCCCAAGCATGGTGCAGTATCCTCATAACATATGTAATTGATTTATGACATTATTACGTACGTTTTGTACATTTAGCTTTTTATTTATATATATATTTTGTGTGACAATTTTCAATAATTTTATTGGAAATAATTTTATGAAAATTGAAATATTTATATTTTATTTATTCATTCAAATGTTGTCATTTTTAATAATGATGTAAATTCGTCCTCCTAATTTTTAATTATAAGACCTATATTTGTTAATTGACGTCCTTGAAGAAAAGGCTGCGGTGAAGTTTGTTGCGCCCCTTCTTCTTCACCTGCGCTTTGGAAGCCGGCAGTAGACTTAGTTTAAGTAATTTTTGACGTCAGTAAGTGATGTATATCATCCTAAATTGAATAAATAATCTTGAATTTGAATCTGAGTTAGTATCATACTTGCTGCGATTATTTCCTAGAAAAATGTTGTGGGAACGCAAACGCAAGTTGAAACCACGCCATCACTTTTGATCAACTTGCAGCCATTACCCACTGAACTAATAATCACAATGTTCAGCTCAAATGACATTTCGCAGATAACTAGCGCCGTTGTCATCGGTCAATTGACCACCAAAGATGAACCAATTGAAGCCACAATCACGAGAGCCATCAATTGTATCGTAACTCGTGATTCCGATTTTGTGGACATCAAAATGTGGCATAAATATTACGATATGGTGATATTATTGATGTTGCCTTAATTTGGGACACTTGAAACGGTTTAAATGTATTGTATTAAATTACATTACGTCATGCAGCAATAATATATAGCCTATATATCTACATGTTGGTTTGCATTTAACTTCTCACTATCGAATCGATTCGCAGTGATGCTCTAACCAATCACAGTGCAGTATTGGGACACGACGAGAACGACAACGCAATTTGATTGGTTAGCTGCGTCTCACTGCGAATCTCCTCGATAGTGAGGCACGTTCCGGTAAATAAAAGCCCTCATATCTGTTGATTGATTCGCGTCGGCATCTGTGGGTTCGCCATTCAATATACGATACATAGCGTAGTTTGTATATATATATATATATATATATATAAGAGTTTTTACCGCAAACAATAACCAGCAATATACTTCGAAATCGCCAAGTTTGTCAAACTGCCGACATAAATATTATAAATCCTGTGGTATGCCAGGTAATAAAGTACTTAAATCAAAATAGAATTAAACACCCCACAATATCATGCGTATAGCGTAATAGATACTAGCTATCGTGCATCCATAGAAAAAAGAAAGTGCATCGAATCAATCAAAACAACGAACGAATTCGCCACTAGGAGCGCTGGTTTAGAGAAAGGTCCAGGTACTGCAATATGATCTATGGTCCAAGTATTTTTTTTATGTCAGTCATAGTCACGGGGCGTAGCGAATTACGGCAGGGAGGGGCAACTGCCCCCTCTTAGAAGAGCGATGGTTTGCTGGTAAACTGTAATTCTGACTACTAATAATTTATCTTATTTTTCTAAAAATAGTTACTTTTAACAAAGCATACTTTAATTATTATAGAACAATATAATCTAGGACTTTATTGTCTGCCCCTCCCCCTACAAGTACGAATGAGACCAAGAATACGCAAGGATGAGAGAAAGATATATCTCTCTCTCATTCTTGCGTGTTAATAACGTTACCTGAAGAGTCCTGCTGATGAGCAAAGCGGTAGGGCCTCGGGCAGCGACCATCAAAGCCCAGCCCCCCATAGTTGGTAACGTGCTGAGCTGGTTGGTCAGCCGTCTTCCAAGCTTCTGAAGGCTGAAGGGAGCCACAAGGATGCCCACAATTAGCGCCAGGCCCAGAATTGACGCTGAAATTACAAAGTTGAAACGTGACAATTTAGCTAATATTTTTATACTATTAAAGAGGCATACGGCGCATCTGATGGAAAGTGGTCACCACAGCCTATGGACGTTTGTAACATAAGAACATTGCCGACATTGCAATTTTACACTGCCCCTCTCTCATCCTTCAAACCGGAACACGTTAAAATGGTTTTGTTACACATATGCTTTTTAACTTATTTTTGAAAATAATTTCAATTCCCGCTCGATTCTTGACTTTTTTATACGTACAAAAATACGTTAACAATAAAACTTTACAGTGATTTATGAAAGGCCCCTTATTTAAATTTATTTATTTATATTTATAAAGGTTTACCTCAAATAATGACAACAATACAAGTTGTAACACAAACTCCACATATGACACGGGGTGATGGGGACCTTGGGTAGATCCTCTATGCGAAGTTTCATGTAAATATTAGGGTGAATTTCCCGAGCGTTTTAAACTCCATCGCGTGCTGTCATATCATAGTGAATTTAATTTGTACCATACACACACAAATCTAATTATCCCATTTTATAAATAAGTAAACTACTGGTACAATGTTAATATTATAAATATTTAATTTAAAAAGAATGAATCTTTATATTTTTTAAAATGTGCGACACTAATGAAACGCGAACGTCGCGTTCAAAAGTAGTGCAAAAGGAAAATTGACCTCAAATAGTGTTTGTTTACATGTCAAGATTACATTTTCATGGTTAATTTTTTTATCCCCCTTTTTGGGAATCGCATAAAGAATCTACCTAAAAAGGTATTTCCGGGATTTCCCAGGTCGACTTTGGTATATTACCAAATATTACATACGAAATGGTAGCAAAAAATATTTATATATTTTTAAATCATATAACTCAAACTCAAATATATAAGTATTAGAAAAAAATCAATACAAATGTACCTATATGAACGAACGAACACTGAAAGTTCCTCAAGCGAAATACGTAATGCGTCGGTTATTATTAATTAATTATTAATTAATAAAAAATATATATTAATGATCACTGATTTTCGGGACAAAAATCCCGCAAGGGGTGGTGATGGCGGGCCATCACCACCCCTTGCGGGATTTTTGCCCCAAAATTATCCCAAAAGCGGGACGTCCCCGAAAATCCGGGACGTTTGGCAAGCCTAGACGTACCAATCCATGATTCATGTTCCTCGTTGAGTTTGAGCACTGAGTCAGGCTGACGCAGCTGCTGCAGAAGAACACCTGGGTATGCAATGTTGGCGCCAGTACCGACCATGTACAGCATCACCCCGCTGACTGCCATCAGCTGAGGAGTTGAATCCAGTTGAGGAAATATACATTTGGTACAGACAACAGCACATCAACCTGTTCATTGCAAACTCGCTGCCTATTACCTCGTCATAGAGGTTCGTGCTGGGATGCGGGATGACTTGATGTGCTGTTGACTGTACCAGCTGAAAATCAGCGTCCTAAGTCAAAACATTTAGCTGAGCTGGTCCATTTCTCACACTCGCACGATCTAATTATTCTATTAAAATCTAGGTAATTCTTTAAGAAAAATGATGAAGAGTATGTTTACTAATTTTCAGATTTTTATCTTGAAAATTGTATTATTTCCCATACAATCTTTCACCCCCCTGAAGACACCGCCCTTTGAAGGGCTTAATTCTCAGAAAAATCGGAAACACGTATTCATTAATTTGTTGTAAACAACTAAAACCCAAATTTTCAAGTCGCTAACTTCAACGGTGTAGGACTTTCATATAAAAGTTTTTTACCCCTTCAACCCCTTTCGGGGCGGAATTTCTAAAAATCCTCTCTCAATGCTCACCTACACTCCCTAAGAAACCTACATGCCAAATTTCAGCTTCCTACGTCCAATAGTTTCGGCTGTACGTTGTCTGTCAGTCACTCAGTCACACTATTCAAATTTTGACATTTTTAATAATGATGTAAATTCGTCCTCCTAATTTTTAATATTGACTTTTAATAATTGACGTCCTTGGAGAAAAGGCTGCGGTGAAGTTTGTTGCGCCGCTTCCTCTTCACCTGCGCTTTGGAAGCCGGCAGTAGACTTAGTTTAAGTAATTTTTGACGTCAATAAGTGATGTATATCATCCTAAATTGAATAAAGAATTTTGAATTTGAATTTGAGTAACGCAAGAGTTTTATATTATATAATAGATAAATCGTGTTGAAGAAGAAGACGAAGACTATACCTGCTTCATAAATGGAGGCACCCGCTGCCTCGCGTGTTCAGTCATTTTACTAATTCACAAAGATCTTTGGTGTTTAGACGTCCATGATGGATTCTGAAATGGATGAAGGAAATTTTAATTTGCTGGTAGGTGACCCAGGATACAGGCTTCCGCTCAGTTTGGTGTCTCCAGTGCTCCACAGAAGTTCTAAATTTAGATTAATCTAAATATTATGTTGTACGTAATTATATTATGGTTTTACCCGAGCAAAGCCGGGCCGGTACGCTAGTATTATAAAAAGAAATCACTCCGTCGAGTCGGTCTGTCTGTATGACGATAAACTCAAAAAACTCCGGGCGATTTTTTTAATAAATAGTGATTTCTTACGAAGGTACCTGACTGATTCCCGAGCGGAGCAGTGATGGGCCACTAGTAATTAAATAAATAATCGATAATAATAAGTCAGGTTCCGTACCTTGATTATATACGCCACATTAAGGTTATCTTCAATTTCGAGTGTCTGTCTGTTCGAACTTCACAGCTAGTTAGCTTCGAAACTACTGAACCGATTGAGTTGAAAAGTTAACATATGTAAATCTCTGGCCCAGAGACAGACAAATACTTTTTTTTCTCTCTCAGATCTTATCGTTTTCCCGGTTTCTTCCTCAGACGTTGAGCATCGGAACCCAGGGTCCGCTTTCCTACATTTTCGTCTCCACTTCGCACGGTCGTCGGCATCCCTAGTCGTCAGACCATTGGTACGCATATCGTCCTTGACGACATCGGACAAAAACAGACAAGTACATAATTAAATTTATTTTTTTTTCTAGCGCTACTTTTCCTTTTTTTTTGAGGTACGGAACCCTAAAAACTGTAAGTAACCATCGATTAACGCAGTAACAGTTCCGCCTAGGTAACTTTCACTCGTACGACGTCATAGTGCCACAATACTACTCAGCATATTTTACAAAACGTCCTGTCCGTGTATCGGCATTTGTATATAGACGCGACCGAAACATGATCAACAAAATCAAGCTATTATAAACCTAATATATTTTATTTATACGTAACTTTTTGAATATTTATCCTGTTCACCGCGTAATTTAGATCTAGACTTTGTTCATTATGGCTCTTCAGAGATGGGCGTATAAACGATAAGCATATATATAATACTATTGTTTAATTTAAGCACAATAATCGGTTAATACATTTAACAATTATCGTTAACTGCTTACGGTTGAAATTTTAACACTCGGGCAAATTTTAATTCGATAAGAAATTATAGTTCATTGAAATCGTTCAAAAATTCAAAATGTCATCAAAGTAACAACAAGTCGAAACTAAATTAAGTAAATTAAATTCTGCTACGTTAGCAACAATTTCCAAAGAAAATTGTATTACGTTTACAATTTTCAAGATTTTTTAATTTAACAACTTTTTCCAACAAAAAAAATAATAGGTAAGCAATCAAGCAGATAAAAACAGTTAAGAAAAGCTATTTTTTTAAAATAATTTGATGACTAAATCTGTTATTTTTTTAAGCCATTTAGGCGTTTAGCCCACCTCTAAGAATAGGACCACGTGGATGTCGTACAAGGCGAGTAAGCCTTAACAACTGATACGCAACTATACCATCCTTAAAGAGAGTTGACGTTAGATACAATGCGGTGTAAAAGCATAGCCAAATCTTCAAAAATTTTTTTACGCGATCTCTGGGCATCGCAGCTCCGAATATAAATGGTAACACGCGAGGATGAACGATAACTCGTAAAGAAAAACGTACTATACATTTTACAAACAAATCATAGTACCATAATAGTTGTTTACCGTATCAAATTGAACATGTCCCATCAATTAACGACTCACAAAAGCCTGACAAAAAATGATGACACTGCGGTTATAGTCAAGAGGCAGTAAAAAAATATCTCTTCCTAGTCGAGTGTCCATCACTTTTTATGGAATTAATCCATACTACCTAGTTGTTCGCCGCGAACGTTGACCTCGCGACCACAATAAATTTTGATGAGATTTTTACAAAGTTGTGAATATTTCCAAAACGACTTAGCCTACATACCTTTTAAATTTCATCAAACTCAAATCGGACCAACGGTTATCGCGTTACATATATATATATATACTTACATACATATAAAAAATGTATTTTGGCGCCAAGTAGAATGTTATACTTGGTCGCTTCGCTCGCTCTGTCAATAAGTACTATAAATGCAAAAGTCTGCATGGACCGATTTTGATGAAATTTGATATGCATGTAGTTAAAGAACCCTATTCAAACATAGGGTACTTTTTTTCAAAAATCAACCCCCAAACGACTACAATATTAAGGGGTGAAAGTTTATATGAAAATCGTGTCTGTTCCGCTTTCGCAGAGAAATTTACGGGGGCAAAGCCGCAGGTAAAAGCTATTAGAATATAAATTGTTGTTATAGTCAACAATCTTTGCACACGACCTACCGAGACTAGACTAGATATGTTTTCCTGTATACAAAGAGGAAAATATGACATTTACCTATGAAATGTAACATAACATATTATCACATTGGCTGTCCTTCGCGGTGTTGGAGAGCCTTCATCAAAATTAACGTCAATTTATGTGGCAAATATTGATAAAACTAAATCGGCAGTTTCTCTCCTTATCTGAGCATATTTATCTTCGCACGTTGTATCCCTTCCCTAGTTGCCAGAACAATTAAATCGGCTGTATAGAAAAAAGTAACTAGGTATAAATATGATATACTAGCTACGCCCCGAGGCTTTGTTTCCGTGGTAATTTCGGGATTAAAAGTACTCTATGTATTGTTCCAGGTAATATTCTACACGTGTACCAAATTTCATAACAATCCGTCCAGTAGATTTCGCGATTTGGCGTGATAGAGCCACACACATTTATCCTTACAAACTTTCGCATTTATAATATAATAATAATATTAGTAAAATATACTTAAATCGATTGTAGTTTTTCTACCTATATTTTTTTTTACATTTTGATTAAAATAAACAATTTCTCAATTTTCTGACACGAACAGACAATAGATACCTACAAAGTGATAAACAATTGTATGACTGGCACATTAGCAACGGCATATTAATTAATCAATAGAAAAATTAATTTTGAATGCTCCAAGGAGAAATTATTATTAATATTACCCAATACCTAATTATCTAAAGCAATATTAAATGTATTGCGTTCGTGCAAATCAAGATATATAATCTACAATTCGACATGATTGTATTGCGTTCATAAAAACTTTTATTATCGTTTTATGAACTATTGAACAAATATTTGTTATTATTCAGTCACACTTCGGGTGTTATTTTTCTAATAAAATAATTTTCCGTAACCTCTGTCACTCCAAGCAGTTTCAACTGTCCATACGACGAAATTGAGCATTAGATTGAGCTAATGCTCAATTTTGTCGTGAAAGATAGACAAACAAATACACATACCAATAGTGGAAATTTCGGAATCGAAATTTCGGAAAGTAACCTACATATATGTATATTCTACCCGGGTACCAAATTTCATCGAAATCCATTCGATATTTTTTTGCGTTATTGTTATTTGTACACTGTTTGAAAAGTAAATATAGTGACTTTTAGCGGTAACAGCAAAAGCAAAGTTATATCCTCAGTTCTATCTTATATGAGCGTTTTGCCGGTTACTTCCTCAGTCATTGAGCGACGAAGACCAGGAACCGCTGGTTTAATTTATTTCCTGTCAGTTCATTAGAAGATATCCTCGTAAATCACGCTCTGTTACTGAGAACTGGTTCTCATTGAGCTGACAACCTATTCATATGTGACCTAAAAGACCTATATTTAATGACAGGAATTAAGCAAGTATGTAGCAGAGTAAGGGATTTTAAAGGCTCTGAAAATGCTTACAAAGTATGTTATCTTTTTAATGTTTTTTTTTTAAATAAATCATTTGACTTTGATACTTTTTAACCGATTTCAAAGAAGAGGAAAAGGTGCTCATACGCATATATCTTGACTTTTTGCCGAATAAAGCTTTTCTTTCTTTTATTTATAAGTTTAATCTGTGTTACCGTGTCCTCCAAATCAAACTTGAATCTGATTACCACATTCTTTACACATAAAAAAGTAACGTTACTTACGTTAAGTTTTTAACTTTATCGCGTTTTGGGGGGATTCCTTTTTAGGATACGTATATAATATATTAAGGATGGATTGATTTAAAGCAAATCAATAGCTTTCTTCTCCAAGGCCGGTGTTCAGAATAACACAAAATCGATATCGCAATAAAACGCGTTTGTTTCGTGTTCCAAGTAACAATTCGAACCAACTTGTCATGTAAAACGGATAACATCGGAGATTTAATTGGGCTGTCGGGCGCCTGTCTGAAGGTCTACCACGAAATTAACTACGTATCACGTTCATTACATTCATTCTTTTCATTCATACATGTTATCTATTTCTTCCATATCGTGTAAAAAAGTACTCTTAACATTGGTGCAAAATTTCGAGAAGATTATGGTTGTGTGAATAAAGCATGAAGAGGTAACAAACAAATAGAAAAACAATTTACTTTCGCTAGTATTAATTAGGATTAGAATACTATCAATTAACCAGTTTCATAAAGGAATGTATACGACACGTATTATCTTTAAAAAGAATAGAGAAAAAAATATACTAACTGACTATAATATTATACTAAATTATACTAAAACAAACGAAAATTGCATCACATATAAGGAAGGGTAAAGGCCACTATACCGCGTAATCTGTGAATCAAATTTTATATATAAATTGTAAAACAAAGTCCTCTGCTGCGTTTGTCTGTCCGCGATAAACTCAAATTACTGCACGGATTTAAATGCGGTTCTCATCAATAGTGCGCTTCTTGAGGAAGCTTCAGGTGTGTAATTTATTACGATTTTTGCTAATTAATTAACTGGGTTTGTAGCCCAGACGACAAAATGACAAAATGTATGAACTGGGATGATTAGTAGATGTTAAAAAAATACATTTAACGTTTTTTTGTGCCCGGAATTTGTCCCGACTGGGGAATTAGTATTCATACTATGTTATGATCAAAGTCCAAGATATCTAAATAATTATAATGGTGTGTTACATTCTGCGGTTAAATACTATACATAACTGTCTTTAAATATCAAAATATTCATAGCTTCAATTGTACGCCTTTCACATGTTTTAGCAATAAATTTACAATTTCTTAAATCTCTTACTTAAATGCTATACGTCACTATAGAATCTTTAATTTATCGGATAGCGGAGCATCACACATTCGCACAACAGTTGAAACAAAACAAAAAACAGCGCTTTAAAAAAAAACTTACCTAAATAACCACATAAATTTCAATGACAAGTTACCACACACAAATCGATTCACAACATTACGCAAGTAACATACTATTATACCTAATGCAAAATCACAACACATAACATATTTGTTAAACAAAATTATATATATACGTCCTTTCTTCGCTGAAGTCAAAGTCGACTGCTTGCAAAAACCTGCAGGTCGGGGTATCAAATGATTGAGAGTCGTTGGGAGGGTAAAGTGTTCCGTACAATACAATAGTGTATTGAAAGGTTGAAGTTCAGCTTTTGTTTTTAAAGTTGATCAATTTACGAGTTTGATTATTTAGTTTATGTTCTCGTTAAATTTGTATTACGTTAAGAATATTTTTGTAGACATTGATTAAATTTCAAGTTCTCTATCTATTAAAGTTTGATATAATATATTTTATTAGTTATGCATAAATGTAATTTGTCTGTATGTGTATCTTTATAAATAAAAACGGTAGCACGGGTAGAAATGGTAGAATATAGAGTGGAATAATCCTTAAAATTATTTTTATTCGGAAATTTATAGGTTAAAGTATTGGAAAGTAGCTTATATTTCGTTTACAGGTGTGTAATATCCATATAACTATGAAACATAAATAACAACCATTTTCCAAGGTGTAAGTGAATATAAAATTAGCCATCATTATTTTTCTCTCTGCCCATTACTGAGCATGACTCAATTTGCGTACACTACCCCCGCTCTTGTCCACCTACGACCGCGACTTTCATTATATCTGTCAATCTCATTGCAGGTTGACATTTCTTGCACCTTTAAATGATTGCTTATGATTTTTATAAAATTTGTAGATAAGGTGATATGGGAAAATAAGGTTAATTAAACAGTCTTTAACTTAAATAGAGCGGTAATAAATATAAGTAAATAAAAATACTGTAGCGGGAGCTAGGTGATTATGCTCGACCGCCACAAAGGGAAGATCTTCCCGCCAGGCTGGTGCAGCGCCGGGGAACCGCACGCGACAGACGGTGTCATGTCGGAGGTTGTATGTATGCTTCTAATCGAAAACGCACTGTCTGCGCGGTCTAGGCTTGTTAGCTGTCCATAGTGAGTCGACCGTCGTGCCATCTGTCAGTGTCCTGGATCACTTGTGTGGCTTGTTATTCGTTGCGTTTGGTCGGCTTTTTACATCTGCGCCGTTGTGCATGTGGCGTGGTAGATGTCGCCACAATACCATTAAATTTTATTGTACATAACTAAAGTGTTAAAAATCATAGAAAATACCATGTCACCATAGATAAAATATATATTTCTTTTATCTATGCTTGTCACAGATAAAACTTAATAAATATTAATAACTATTTATAATCAACATTAAAATAATAATTTCCTAATGTTAGTGCCTCTTATTTTGATGGAACCCTAAATACTCGAATTTTGAGTTTTGACTGTGACGTCAAGGAGAAGGTATACACAATATAATTAACTTAGAAATAAATATTAATCTAATTCATTGTAGCTTTGGTAAACATCATTCAATTTAGAATATGACGTGAAAAAGTACCTGTGAAGGCCTAATTTCTGAATAAATGATTTGATTTTGATTGAATCAAAGTCACAACTTAACACCACTTAAGTAAACGAATAAGTTACTGTCTTCGTTCAGGGAATTCTACACGAGGTCAAAGTCATTGAGCGATTGTACAGATTATAGTGTATTACCTGTGATATATATGCTCAAATTGAGCATATCCTATATCATTAAGTATACAACCATATATATTGAGCAGACCAATGTATGATGTAACATTGATCTACACTAACAAAGTCACCTCACCTGTATGTACGTCTGTAATACTATAAACTCAAAGATTATCATGGATTTTCTAATAGAATCAATATGTTTTTTTTTTACAAAAGTGTCATTATGAACACAAGCTATTATTGTTGTCAGTGAGATCTTATTGCATTTAATGTGTGACAAAAAATCAATGTCCGTACAGTAAACCGTTGAGGAGTTTGCACGTCTGGAGCCGTTCTTGGGTGCACCATCAGTCATGCTTATGATATAATACATTTTCATTTAAACTAAACGTGTGTACAAAATTTGAAATCAATTGGTTGATGATATCTGCTTCAAAACTGAATTGCAAGATTCCACCCGTTACATTACATACAGTGCAAGTTATAAAAGTTTGTAAAAAATAAATCCTGCATCCTGCAAAAAGAAGCCTTTTTGCAGGATTTCAGAGACATTGAAGCCTGGACAGAACATATACAAACTCAGCACAAAATAATTACAATGTCATTTAAGAATAATCAATGCGTGACCGCGTTTTGTTGACCTACCGCAGGTTGTAGTGGTGTTGCAAAATATGGTGCATACAAATCGATATCTGACAAACTTTTTTATAAAACTTATTTAAATGAAAAATTTAGTGAAATTATCAATTTTTACATTTGCAAGTTAAATAAAATCTTGTAAAAATTATGCATAATAAATAGTTTCATTTCCCACGGACCCCTAAAGTCCGAGTCTTCTCGCGAAAGCTGGTAGGATGCGCAAAGAAAGTGGCAACAAACTCCCGCGCAGCCGTGACATTATATTAGGGTCCCTGCCCGTGCTCTGTCGTGCTCCGTTGCGTCAACGCAGCACTTAGCCGCTCCCTTGTGCTCCGTTGTTTTACAAGTTTTGACATTGACGTGCGCGGCGTGATTATTCCTAACTCACCTATTATAACTACAAATGCGATAAGGCAGCGCAAAAATAACTATATGGAATAAACTTCCCTTAGCAGTTGTAATGGACAACGAGCGAGACACAAGCGCGCCGACTTTAGCACTCACGAGCGACCGACAAATCAGAGCGTCGGAATACCGATTCGCTCACTAGTATACTTACGTGAATACGAAAATGTGAATAAAGATAGCGATATTTCAAGTGCAGTCGAGTTCTTTTAAGTTAAGTTCAATTTGTAACTACAATAGAAAAATAAATCTTGTGTTAAAAAAATCGAAGAAGAGCTTTTTATTATACAGTCCACTACAGCAGTGTTCCCTAATAGTTTCGACATCTGGGCTTTAAAGAAAAGAGTCTATCGCTTTCTCCAAAAGTCGGCAACGCATCGGTGACCCGTATCGGGTTGCCGGTGTCCATGGGCTGCGGTGTTTGTTTACCATCAGGCGACCTGCTATGAAGGATGCTGCGTTCTGAAGGAAATAATGTGAACACCGACTCAGAAGACCAAATCCAAATGAGTTATTATGAAGATACTAATCTGGTACATACATATTTAATGTGTGCCATATTTTTTACGCATGCAATATACGCATTTTATTTTTTAACTTAACCCTTTTAGATCACTTGTCAACATCTTAGCCATACATTTTCTGCCCACTGTCTCCCTGACATCAAGTCTTGTTGCTTTTGTTGGCTGGTTGTAAAATCTTCAACATTTTAAGGTTTATTTACTTACCCAGGGCTTCGTGGCATCACAGCTCAGAATGCAATCAGGAACCACAGATAAGATAGAGTTCCTTACTGTTGGCAAAATATTTCTCTATCTACATGAAAATGACCTCTCAATCCAATGCTCTGTTTGATGTGAAAGAAGGACAAACAGACTGACATTTAAATTAGCTTGAATATTAAATCTAAAGAAACAATATGGTTTACAACACAATTTAGTGGCAAGCAGTACAGGGTTCACGCCTGGGCATATCGGTTTATGCCCGGGCCTAAACCAGCACTGATGGCTTGTAAATGTTAAAGTTGGCATCGTGAGTTAGAACCTTACTCAAGCTGTCGCAATGTTAAGTAAATTACAACACCAAATCGTTCATTGTGGTTCTGTTCAGAGAAGGCCAACTTGCACACTAGCGCCGCCATGCAATATAGTTTTCTTTTTATTCTTAGCGAAAAAATGACCTTGACAAATTATGCCCTGGATAATTAATTTTATTAGAAAGTATTATGGTTTATTTACCGTTAAACATTGTAGTCTTATTTGACTATACGGATTTCAGTAATTGTAGTCAACTGTCACTTTAGCAGTAATGTACAATAAAATAAACTTTATCAGTAATGGAAAACAATAATACTTTTTAATAAAATTCTTTATCTAATTTGGCGTAATATGTCAAATTCGTTATTAGAAAAGGAATTGATAAAACTGTGCCAGTGAGCGGCTAGACAGCGCCTTTTAGGCCTCGGTCTCGAATTTTGCGGGCAGCGGGGTGGCGGCGGCGGCGGCGCGGGAGAGGGGCGGGCAACGCATACCTGTTCTCGAAACCAGCGGGCAGATCGCGCGGCACTGTAGCGGTGTAGTGTTGTTAGTAGCTAGCTAGTAGCTACTAACTAATTTGTAAACCATAATAAACATTGTATATAACATAATAAATAATTTTTATATTCACCTACCTTCAATATTCAGTTCGTTTTTTATTTCTTCCCATAATTGATTAATTATTCTTCTATTTTTATGGTTCACATCTTTGCTGTTCCATATGGGTCTCCTCTCAAAGATTGCCGAAATAATTTGCTCTTGCACGTCCGAGGACATTTTGAAACGTCACAAAAAAAAGTACAACACTATACTACAATGCAGACGCGCAACGCGGGACGGTCACCGCTCGACTGGAGTGCACCGCTCGTTGCCCGCCCCCGCGCCGCTCCCGCGCCTCTGTTTTCGAGACCCGGTCCATTTGACGATACGCATAAGATCCTGCCGCTCCCGCGCCGCCGCCGCCGCCGCCCCGCTGCCCGCAAAATTCGAGACCGAGGCCTAAATTCCCCTCCGATTGGATTGCGATTCTATTGTTGTTCTCAATTGTTTATATTATCTCCAGGAACTGAGAGGTAATCAAAAGCTAAAAAAATACACCACAAGAGATAATGTACAAGATAAACAATTTAATTATATATTATTGTGGTTTTCAATTATACAAAATGTATACTAGAAATGTGGATTGGATAATGTGTGTTCAACAGTTTGAAAATCGTGAAATTCTTTGTAGCATATGAGAGGATGTTAGCAACTACGTTAGAGTTCGTGATTTGTTTTTATTACGTTAAAATAAATTGATAAAAATGTGATGTCGGCACTAGTGTGTGGCTGGAGAGGCTCATTGATTAGAATTACAAAAAATGCGAAAAAAAAATCGTTTTTATTTATTTCTTTTGGTACAAACGACATGATCAGTTTAAATAAAATAAAAAAAAACAAGTGACATATAACTAATTACGACATCTATTAATCGTATATAATAAAAAATCGTGTTATAATTAATGTATATAAAAAGTAATAATGTATTTATTTAAATATAAAATTGTATTGTTTTTATGGTTCCGTGCAAAAAATAAAAATAAAATAAACTTATAGCATTAGGTACTCGTGCGTCTGTCTATCCGTCCGTCTGTCACTCCGTCCGTACTGGACGAAATCGGGCGAAATTTGGTGTAACCCTAGAACCCAAACACAAAGAAAATTAATATATTTTTCTCATAAGGGTAATTTTCGGGGTGTACATTTTTGTTATTATTTTAAAAGAAATGGTTTAGATATTATTCATGAAAAAAAGACGAAAATTGACCATTCTCCCTGATCTCCGAAACTATTGAGTTAAAAATTTGGAAAAAATACTAAATTTAGGTAAGTCATTTATTGTACGTACAGGAAAACCTATAAGAATTATATAAATTGTACGGAACCTTCTTCACGCGTACTGAACTCACACTTGACGGGTTATTATATATTTTTCTATGATCACTAAACAATTGATTAAACTTTGTAAATATAATCTTATGTTAAAATATAAAAAAATCTATGTAGGTACTTATCGTAATAATATCTTATGTAAACATAATCTAGGTAAATATTAATTACTATTGTGTAAATAAATATTTTCAAACATAACTACCTAACAGAATAATATTGCTTTATAATAAATAATATAAATTATAATCAATAAATATGACTAGTTGGTAGACTAATTACTTTTTCACAAAAAAAATCTTATTAAATTAATTAATTAATGAATTTCGTAAATACATATTTTTAGATATTCCAAAATAAATTGTACGTACGTCATACATAAGTACAACTACTTATTTATCTAATTACAATATGTACTTATTTACTACCTAAATATACTTCTAAGGGTTTCGATTGTAATTTTTTTCTTTATAAGCGAGAACTGGAACTGACTATTCAATATTTTTTTCACAAGGTGTCTTTCGTTGCCCTTTGAATCATTCCAATCTTTTTCTCTATTAATCTCAATTCTTACTGACCAATCTTGAAGAATTTATTAAATTACAATAAAAGCTATATTGGTCTTAAAACTAAACCTCTCACAAAATACAATAACTTAAAAATCAGAATACGCCAATCTCGCTTTGCCAGCGCCATCTAGCGCCACCGGTCGGTAATAGTTTGACATTTCGCCCCAACCTCGAGGCGCAACATTGAAATTTGGGCCAGAGGCAAGCGGGAAACGCGGGCTTATCGGCGAGGCATAGACATCATTTAATTTCGTCGGAGCTAACGGCACTGGCACCTCGATATTTTGCACCACGATTGTCGGGGAGACAGGGAAAGGTTCTAGTTTAGGCAGAGTATTGTTGGAGTTCTTGAGGGCTGATTTAGGGTAAGTCTTCTGGTTCCGCAGGCTGGACGGCGGGCGGTATGGAGTGTCGTGGTTGGGGACCGGCACTGGGGTGCTGCATGTGTTTGATGTGTTTCGGCCTGGAAATAAAAAAAAAAGATTAATAAGCTACAGAATAACAAGGATACTTGATAAAAGTTGAAAACAATTTTAAAGGTAATTATCTTGTTGAAAACCAATGCTATTATGTTGATTCCTCTGTAATTACTTGATTTTGACATAATTGTGCTTAACAGAGCTTTTTTCTACATAGCTTGCTCATTCATATTTTCGATCCACAGATTTCTTCTGTAATTACTTGATTTTGACATAATTGTGCTTAACAGAGCTCTTTTCTACAAAGCTTGCTCATTCATATTTTCGTTTCACAGATATATTTTGGCGATATAATTCTGATTATAGTGTGGTGTGCATTTATATCCCGAGCTTTGCTTGTTTGACCTTTAACGAGTATGTTGCTGACTACAGCAATGGCGATGCATAGAATTCCCCCTACGATTTCTACCGGTTGATTATTCTTTCCACGGACTTTAACCATTATTTCTCATTAGCATGAACATAAACCGCATCAAATGTGCACAGCGAGAGGTCACGAAGCCTGTTGCTCGTAAATCTCTTTATATTCTGCGCTGGCGCCGAACCAAACTGTCATGTCGGCTCTCGCGACAACCATTGTAATTACTTTTTAATTTTATCTTGATAATGTATTGTCATAATCCAAAATTAAAGGCTTATGAAAAAAAGCTTATTTTGTACATATTTTAGTCGTTCTAGTTGCAAATGATTAATCCGTTCCAAAATAAAAACCAATTACAATTTAACTTGATTAGGTAACAATAATCAAACACAATTTGCTAATAATATTATAGAATAACACCTTAGTAACTAAAATTGTTTGTGCATTTGTGAAACCAAAATGGAGCTCCAGAAATATTAATAGTTAAATATAACATTATAACTTGCACGAGGCTTCCAACTATGCCAAGTATGGATCTAAAATAGTATATGATCCAATTTACATAACACTCATCCGATGGGATGCTAATGTTTCGCCATTCACATCACCAATTTGAATGGTGGAACACCAGCATCTTGGACGAGATACACAGTCTTATGTATACATATTATAATTAAGCCAAATCACGGTCGAGATCACGAAACGACATTACGGTCATAGCTAAGACACTGTTTAAATCGTCACATAAGACTGTGTGCATCATCTAAAACGAAAGTGTTCCACCATTCTAATTTCCTCACCTCGTCCTTCATGCACCCATTTGACAGATCTCTTCTTCCTGTTGACGTACATGCTCTGCCCCCTGCTCATGTGATTGCTGGAGTCGCTGAGACTCTTGGAGATGGCTCGAGCTAAGTCCATCTGCTCCTTCACCGTGGGATGAACACCGGGCACGTAGAACGCCGAAGACGCAAATGTCTTTTCTGGAAAATAAATGGTAGATGTTGATCCTAACTAAAATTGAAAGTAAGTTTGTTACCTTTTCATGCCTTATCTCGTCATCCAATCTTTATTAAATTTTACATACATGTAGTTTCAAGTATGGAGAAGGAAGGGTACTTTATCCCGGAAAAATAAATCTTCCCGTGGGCAATCCACGTGGGCGAAGCCGCGAGCAAAAGTATGTAATAAAAAACGAAGTGGAGACGTTGTCAAAGTTAGAAAACGGACCCCGTGCTTCGACTTTCAATGGCTGAGAAGTAACCGGGATAACGCTCAGAAGAGGGAGAGAGTTGTAATGATACGTAACACTACTATTAAATACTGTAAATCTGGGTACATAAAATATATTTGAAGATTTGTTTGTGATTTTACGATCAGCGTCAACCGTCATTGGAAATGCTGTTATTGCCTACCAGTTGTCAAGGACAGCTATAGTGACTAGGACCTCGCTCGGCAGTGACGATAACTAGTGTACGAAGAAACGGTGGTCTAATTATACAGGATGATTTTTAAATTCACTGCGCATATTTTTTAAAGAAAAGAGTAGGAAAATATTAATGTTATATTTAGAACATAATGGATAAACTAAATGTGGTTTTCGACTTTCATAACCCTTGGCTCTGTCTGATGATTTTTTACGTTTGTATATAAGCCTTTTGCGCCCCGATTCTCCCATACATTCTAGTGTCAGAATTTCCATAGACCAGAGTAGGTTCCTCACCGAACTTCCGGTCTTTCTTGATGAGATGCTCCTCAGCATCGGGCGCGGGCGTGAAGATCTTGTTCAGGTCCACCTCCCGCTCCCCCACAACCACCGGCTTGTTCTCCAGGTCCTCCTGGAACGCAGGCCTAAATGTTACTTGGGTTATAAAACAATAAACAATGTTCTACAGGTCCTTCGAGAACTCCAGTCTAAATGTTACTTGGGTTTTCAGAGAAAAAAACATATCTTTTTTTCTAAAGGTTCTCTCTAGTTAACGGCTGTATGTTAGATCCTTTGCCTTTCCACATGGATGAACGAAACAAAAAAAAAACTCTCTAGTTGTTATTCCGATGTCCTACTAAAACATAAGCGTAAGTACCTAAATGTAACTTGGGTCTTCAAATTAATAAAAAAAAGAAAGCTATTCTATTTAAAGCATCTATGTACATAACAGAAGATGAAATATATCTCTATTACGTCAAAACTTCACTTCAAAACCATTCAAAACGTGCAAGTCTGCTGTTGTTACCAACATACATCTTTTACGAAATCTCAAAATATTTACATATTTACTAATATTGCCCTTAGTACCAGTGGCGTAGCGTAGTTGGAGCAGCGAGCAGGCCAGCAAGCCAGTATTTCTCAATAAATAATATTAATATTTTGTATACATTTGGGCTAAGTAGTTCATATTTTCACAACTACAAATTCGGTCCGTTTGAAAACACACGCGGGATTTTTATTTAATTATTCTGTGACGAATTCGGGGAGTCCCCTTTGCAGCGACTGGAAACACCGGCCCCGAGCAGCCAACACCCACGCTGCGTCACTGCTCTCAGTAGGTACTTACTTGGTGTACAACATCAACATTCTATTATAAGCATGTAATTCTAATCACAACATTATATGGACTCCATACTAATATATTTGTCTTTTTCTTTGTAATGAATAAACTCGAAAACTAATGGACCGATTTCGATGAAATTTTGCACAGATATAGGCGAATCCTTCAGGGTTTGGGCCTTGACATTTATTATGGTTTTAACCGAGCGAAGCCGGGGCGAGTTTGTTATAAATCGAAATAATTGACTAAGGTACTTACTTATTCTAATTTAGACCTTGTTATATATGTTAGATTAGGAACGAGCGAAGACATATTAGCGTTCAAAATTAATGTATATAATGCAATACCTAGACTAAATATAAAATTTAAAATGGGGATATAAGCGTATAAAAATAAATAATCCTTCAAAGAAAAGATATGCTTTTAAATTAACATAAAAAAGTGTTTTTTACAAAGGATATATAAAAGTTATGAAACCAATGAGAATCATTTTCATTCATTGTCAATTTTTATGTCAACTATGAGATTAAACATGGTATATTTACAGGGATCAAAATGGAACTAATGCGTCCATGGTTTCTGATAATTGTGGGACTTTCTTACAGACGGTAATTCCAGTGGCAAAACGGCCGGCGCCTCTCGGGACAGTTCTCCATCGTTCTGTATAATACGGTTTTTTTTTAATAAATTTTCAGTATGTTCTGCAATAAGAATTTGCAATCACTAATAGGTATCTACATAAATCTAGCATGAATATTAACACTGGTTTATACTGAATCATTAATCAATTGTACTTAGTAAAAAAAATTGTACAAAAAAGAATGGTAAGCTCTTCTGGCATGATAGAGACAAAAACTCGTTCAAACACAAAGTGTTTCTTTTGGAATTCTCAGCAGGGCAACAGTGGTCGTTCTAAAACGCTACTCGTTTGTAGCTTTTTGAGAAAAATATTCAAACTTAGTACTATTCAAGTTTGACGCGATAATAAAGGTGTCTTTAAAGGCCTGCAGACATTATTTTTCCGTCTCGATTTGTTTTGCTGTATTTTGTTGTGTATTAAATGTAGTCCAGCACAAACAATTTTTTTAATAATAAAATAAAACTTAACTGAAATGAAAGTATGTAGACATAACTGAGGTATATACAAGCACTAAATAATTTCCTCCAGTGTAAAACAATTCAAACAAACTCAAATAAAACAAACATTGTTTATCTAATAACAAATTACTCTTACTGAATCATTTTCCTAGTAAAATTCTAACCGCCATTTTGTCAGACGTTCCGTCTCAAGCAGCTGTTTGGCTCGTGGCCAAGACCGGCCGCTGCCGTGCCAAAATCTGTCCGTGCATGTTTTATGATATCCAGGCCAGTATGAAACTAGAAAAATGAAAACGATTGACTACGAATTACCAAGTTCCGGTCTATAAGACTGATTTTTCTCAATAAGTTTATTATAATTTGAATATACCGAGGTCAATTTGCGTTTAACCGATGTCAAATGTCAACTTTACGCCGGCGTTATCCCACAAACTCAGTCAGAACAAACGAACATTGCGTAGTTTGAACGAGAGTTTTAATTCACCGTACGGGAAAGCCGAATGTATGCTTAATCCGCCAAAGTTTGTCGAATTGTTTACCGATAGTGTACGCAGTTAAGAACACTATATATTCCTACAAGAGTTTCCGAACTATTTCAATGTGTGGCGGTTTCATCACGACTTTTTTTATGAATCTATATGTGGTCTATAAAAAACTCTATACTTACGAGTAGGTACATGAGTCAGGTTGGTAGGTACTTATACAAACTTAACTGGCACGGATAGGATTCAAACCATGCACCTATCAGTCACAGGCGTGTGTGATATGTATCAAACACGCACGTTTACGAAATAAATGATTATGATTGGACCATTGATTTAAATCATTCAGGGAACTGCTCCCGACACATCTTTGTTTAGAAACTAAAAAGATTCTTGAGAGACCGTATTTTCTTAATTTATTGTTATAAATCATAGATCATAGCCATCCGTAAGATAAGACAAGAAGAACTATCTTCCTCAATTTATAGCCTGAACGTAACATTTAATTCGACCCATTGCCCTCCTCGTGTGTTGTTCACGTTCAGAGGTCGACAACACCCAGGTTCGATGCCCGGCAAAGACCTATTTCTAGAACTATCTAATGAGTTTCAAATTAACCCTTCAGTTTTTATTTCTGAACTGGAATTGGAGCTAATATTCAACAGTATTGATTCTATTGGCAGTTTACCAAACTATTTTGCAAAGCGGTTAGTATGTTTAATAAATCTAGGTAGAATTATATTATCAGGGTTCGTGCACACGTAAATTATAGTTTTGCCGTAAATCCAATTAATTATATATACAATACGTAAATACATTTATAATAATTTATAATACCACTAATATTATAATGGCGAAAGTTTGTGAATTTGTCACGCTCGTACTGGCTGAGCCAATTTTTATGAAATTTGATACTGTGTATAAAAATGTTAGTATTTAAAGTAATTATTTTTTAAATAAACCTAATACTTTAGTACAACATATTGTTTGTTATTCGGCAAATCAGATTCAAATCGGGGTATTGTTTTTATATTTTTTCAATTGTTTATACATCGCCACATTTTTTCATAACACCTAACCTAACAACCACGACCGTCAGTCGTTTTATTTTGCTCCAAAATGTTGTGATTGACAATCAGTGGGCGAGATATCGCCATGATCATCGTATATTGAAAGCTTCCATGTCAATACTCCGTGACTAATCCACGTGTCTGCAAGTATGATATGCATAATAATGAGCAACCTCCTACGTGTGTGTACCAAATATAATATTTAGTTACAAATAGGTGGTACATTGCCATACCTAACTGTTATTTGGGAAACAATATAAGGTGTACAACAGGCTCTGCTTCCCACGGATAAAAAATTGTACAGGGTTGGTAAGAAAATTCCTATTCAACAGTGCAAACCGTATCGAAATATGTAGCGTAGTTTAGGAGTATTCAGACACAAGAGAATGAATGAGTTTAAGATAAATTTTAATTAATAAGTACGCACATTATTGCGATGATTGCAAGACAAATAAATCGAAAATATAGGGTGTTTGTCTTTTATGCATTGAGAGAGATAAATCCTGTCCAAAGTTTCTCTACCTTGTTGAAAAGCTAATTATAAGCTAGGGTAGAGCTTTTTCAGTATTGAATAAATACAGTTTTTACTCGCCTCTTCGAATTACATATAATAAACAATACAATACAGTTGTTAAACAAAATATCTATAAGATAATGTAAAATAAATAAATCTTTAAACATAGCATTGAATATGTGATTGTCATGATCTTTCTGTTTTTTGTATTATATATTTATAGATATATATGTATCTTTTATGCGTATTGTTTATACGTCTTTACTTATATAATATCAATTTATTCTACTGTATAGATTTAGGCTTGCTTACACGAAATTTATTTTGTTCTTCTGTGTACACTTTATTGGATTATAGATTAGTTTGATAATTATTGTTAAGTCAATATTCTGTACTTCATTGTCTGTAATCTGTTTGTGTGCCTTTTAAATAAAATAAATAAATAAAAAATCTGTACCTCGTCAAAATCTCCCACGCTCTCGACACAGACCACGTTTGATACGTATTCCAGCTTGTCAAAGCTCGACTGCTCGAAGCTCGAAGCTTTTGTTTCAATTTCCATCATTTCCGCTTATTTTCAAAGTTATTTTTTGAAAATGTTCACTTCGGACGGTAAAAAACTAAATTAAATATGCCACTTTTTTATTTTAAAAGATATTGCAGTTGAATAAGTCTTTTCGTATGTCAATTTTGATTAATTAAACGATATTAAACTACAAATAAAATATTATTTCACTTAAATAAGCATAACTGTTTTAGTTTTTCCAAATATATACAACAACGCACGAAAATCTATCCAAAATATATCCAAACAGATTACGAAAACTCTGACTAGCAGCAATGATTTAATAATTTCTTTCCGAACAAAAGGAAGTGTTGATTGCTTTCCGCGTCTGTCACTACTGGTCTTCGATCTCTTCAATCTCAAAATTTTTGTTAAATCTCAGAAATAACACCAGCTCCCGGCCGCCCATTATAATTAGATGCATCCGAACATTAGGGCGATAACTGGGTTAATCTGCTCGTATGTCTGTCTGTAACGCGTAAACGGCGACTGTTTTTGGTGTCCGTTAATTCTTACGGACCTTATTTAAATTACTGATGCTATATTTCTTTCATATCTCGTAAAGAGTTCTATTTTAAAACCTAATAATTACGGTAGTTTACGGTACATATTTACATATTATTAGTACATATGTACGCATGGACACTGGACAGGTTCATATGTACGAAATAATGTTTTGTTTACCCGTACGTACCCCGTTATTCATATAAAAGTTAAAACATACTTCGAGCTAAAGTGTGTTTTGTCTCTTTCTGTCGATGCCAACTTTTGTAAAGTGCGATAGTGACAAATCATACTTTAGCTTATAAAGTATATTTTAACTTTTTTATAAATAACAAATATAGAATATTTATTATAAATAGATTGCTTATTACTAAAGAAATATCTTCCAGTCTACTTCCTTCCAGAGAAACTATGGATCTCACCAAGTTCAGATCGCACATTAATAAAATCCAACGTTCTGTGTGAAAAGAAAGGGATAATTTTTATTTATAGCAACGTTTCAAATATCTACATTAGTTACAAATAATGTACTTATACTTTACAATTCGAGTAAGATCTACTCAGCTAGTAAGTACATGCTTGGCATCAATCCAAACAGAAAAGTTAAACGCAAAATGTTCCTTGAACTGGTTCGGCTGCGGCTGCGTCTATCGGTAAACAAGAATTGGCAGCTTTGCCGATTGGTTTAACTGTATGTTTAGTGGCTGTACCTGTTTCGTTAAATTCAGGGCAATATTTTCATAGCTTTCGTTCGTAAATAAGTACTTTACGAACAAACCATCGAGGTATTGATAAAGTTGGTTAGTGCAAAATCTTATCCTGTGATAAGAACTTTAAAATATTTTGCGCTATTTGTTTTTAACTAAATTTCTAATTAGACCTGTATCCAAGTAGAAATTTAGTTAAAAACAAATATTGTATTGTTTAATAAACTGTTAAACTTTTATTTGTATTCAATTTTTCATCTTGGCGATGCCATTATCAAATTTTCACTAAAAAGCATCTTGCAATTTTCATCGTGGGTGCAATGCGATACAACTCAAAAACATGTGAATAAGGCTGCCTACGCACTGGCGATTGGTCGCTGGTCGCGTGGCATCAAATTTGACGCCGCGGCCAACGGTGGCCGCTGGTCGCTGGCCGCTAAGTGCGTAGGGGCTATAGCGATTGCCATATAAAGTCCAGAATTCACTGGCCGCCGCGACCAGGTCGCGGCGACCATGGTCGCCAGTGCGTAGGAGGCCTAAAGGTTGTTTTTCCCTCATTTATAGGATCCTTGAGGATAAAAAAAGCAAAGGCACTTAAAATTTTGACCAATATTTTAGAAATGGATCACTGAATTGAGAAAATATGTAACCCATATTACGTGAGCATAGAAGATTTTCAATTTGAATGCAAAATTAAAGTATCATTTAATTCCTTCATTGAAATTAGTAGGTACAGCGCCTTAGCCCTAACCTAAAATTCTCAGAAATAATAAATTCGTTTAAGGCAATTTCTGTGAAACTTCTCGTATAATTAAACTTAAAGATGTTAGTAAAATCTAACTACAGTTAGCGAATAAATAAATACTCATAAAATACCCAGTACAGTTCCTTGCGGCACACCTCGAGTTAGAAGCCAAATCTAAGACTAGACTAAATACACTTACCCAACTTACAGGGAACAACTTATAACTGAGGTTCGTGAGGAACTCCTTCTTCTGAGGGTCGAACATGTCCGAAGGTTTGAACCCCCGTTTCGTTATGAGGGCGCTGTTGACGCTGGAAGAACTCTTCGTATCATCATAACTGTCACGATGAACGATCCTGTCGTTGATTTTGTGGAAACTGGACATCTTGTTTGAAGAATACTGGCTTTCGCTTATCGTCATCATCTTGAAACTGTCGTCGGTGTTCGTTTTCACAAATTTTGTTCTATTCTCGTGCTTGTTCACTCACTGTTGGCAAGCTAATATTACTAATTGCGCGAATTATTTCACTGATTATCAGTAATATGATTCGGGCTTATGTCAGCTCTAATGTTGCTCGTTGTTTAGAATGTAAAATTTAGATTTTGTTTGGATTTTTCTTTGTTTTTGTCAATAACTTCAATTGTGTTTTTCAAGGTTTGGAAAATGTTATTTTTTAATAATCAATGTGGCATACGAATCCTCTGTATCAAGATTTAATGATTTAATTTAATTTAATCGGAGATATTGACATCTTCAGATATGTGGACGAAACTAATTTATTTATATACCTTATACTTCACGGAACGAAGGTTATGATACAGAAAAAAACAATGACGCCAGAGAATCAAGGTTCTTTCAAATGAATCTATGATAAATAGTTTGAAATGCGTCGTTTCTTTGCAATTCTAGTGTAAGACGAAAATATTACGAATAGGGCTGCCGAATTTTTCATATTGAATATACTTTTTTTTGTATTTTTCTCTGTTTTATCTGCGCGCGGTTCCTTCCTTAGTGGTTAAAGGTCATGCCCTAATAACTATAACTATGTCAGTTGTAGCTTATGCAAAATCTTACTTATCATTTTTGTAGATACTCAATTTTTTTTGGAATATGTTCTTAATATACTTATTTTTTTATTGAAAGCAGTTTTATGCATTTTCATAACAAATAACAATCAACTTTATCTATCAAAAACTAAAAGTTGGAACATTTACTGACATAAGAGGTTATTTTCAAAAATAAATTATTACAACTAAACATCATTATACTTATAGCCCAGATGATGTCCGAGAATAACGACAGAGTTCAATGACCAATATTGAATTTGATTGAAGTGTTTTGGCATGACCGTAACTATCTTATGTGCATCCCACAAGGTTTTTTTTTAATTTTTGACAAGGCCTCAGTGCACTTTGTGTGACTACGTCAGCCACATGCCACAAGATTACATTTTGCAAGTTCAAGCTAATAAAGTAGTATCAGCAAGCTAATACTTAGCGATAAGTCCGCCTTTGCACTCATTAAATATCTTGTTGTAACTTATAACTCCTTTGTGTATGGTACAATAAAGAGTCTATCAATAATTTATAGTTAACTATCTGCGCCCCGAGACTTCGCTCCCGTGGGAATTTCTGGATAAAAAGTACCATATATGTTATTCCAGATTATATTCTACCCGTGCACCAGATTTCACAACGATCTGTCCAGTAGATTTAGCGTGAAAGAGTAATTAATATACATTACATATCAGTAGGATAAAAAATCATTGATTCTCAAGTTTGTCTGGGCTCCGACGATCAACAGCTGAGGAAGAAACCGGTAAACGCTCAGATGAAAGCATTTAATTTTTATATTTGCAACTGTATGCTTTGTTTTAAGTGAACTAAATGGTTATTGTATTTTTACTTGCTTTTATGTATTTTTTTAGATGTTCGCAACAGTGTGGTGTGACTATTTGTTTATGCTTGTTTAATAAACGGTTTCCAGAATGTAGACGCTATGGCAGCCCTGAAATTTAAGACCAATTCACAACAATAGTTGCTTTATTGCAATGCAACAAGGTACAAATCTGTGTGGAATATTAGTTAGAAATACGCCAAATTGTGGGTGTTTACAGAAATAATTCTTATTCGTAGTTACCGCGTGCGCAAGAGTTGCGATATTTTTCATATGTTTACATGAATCGTTGCTTTGGATTTTCATCAAAGGTTTTTGAATGTGGGTGGTGTACCTATTGGGTCTGCTGGCCATCACACATTTGAAATTACATTAATTTTGTCTTGTTTAAATAATTTAGGTCATATTTACATACAATACATACTTAATATTATAAATGCGAATGTCTGTTTGTTCAGCTTTTACAAAAATTAGGGTATTCACGTAATCCCATTCAAAGAAAGGTTTTTTTTAAATCAATACCCCAAATGAGTGAATATATTGAAAATTTGTATGAAAATCATCTGTTCCGCCGGGGGCAAAGCAAAGCCAATTTTCCTTATATTTTCGCAATAAATACATAATAGTATTTAAGTCAATATTATAGATGAAAAATTACGTTAAAATCTAGAATATCGTGTACTTAATTAATTTTGTGTTGTTTCTAATATCCTTATTGTAAATACATTTTAAAACACATGATTACATTATAGGAAATAATGCCGAATGGCGGACTTATTATAGGAAGGATTTATTAATCAAATTTTATTATAATTACTTATGGACAATAATATTTATTAATTTAGATTCCACTTTCCCAATGTTTACAGTAAATCTGGCATAAATTGCAACCGTCAATTGTAACGTCAAACAAAATTATTTAGCACGTACGTATACGTATAAAATAAATCCGACTTTGCCTACATGAAAAACCCAGTTCCTTAAAAAAATATTTCAGACAATCACAGAAATTCCAAATCACAATTTACACCGAACCGTAACACGATTTTGACTATATTTGGTAATTCAATTCGACCGAGTGTTCGCGACGTGCATACGGCGCGGCAACTTTCGCACTGACTGAAATAAGCTTCATTGCATAATGCGAAGAAAAGCTCTGGTGTAGGGTGACAATGCTTTCAGGGTTTTCAAAATCAAATCATTTCTTCAGGAATTGGGCCTTCACAGGTACTTTTTTACATCATATTCTAAATTCAATAATATTTACCAAAGCTAAAAGCAACTTCTACTTCTTTTCCGTCGATGTACTCTGATCGACCGACTATAGTATCGACTTGAGGGTTAAAGTATATTTTAGACAATCTTAGGTATTTAATTATGTACACAACATAAACTCTATATAGGTACGTTAGTAGTACAGAAATAAATATTATACAATAATCCTACAATGATAAATCTTCAATGTATTTACTTATCTGCGAAGTTTTTATGTTAACATTTTTTGGTGATATTACTATTCCATACTTTTTATACATTATACTTCCATACTATATATACATACTAATGTTATAAAGAGAAAATATTTGTATTTTTGTTTGTAATTAATAAACTCAAGAGCTATTGGACCGATTTTGATTACATTTGGCACAGAGACAGACGAAACCTTCAGTAGTAACATAGGTTAGTTTTTTTATTACGGTTTTACACGAGCGAAGTCGGAACGGAACTCTAGATGTGGTGTATAATAATTTTTATAATTACAAATTAATTTTGTGGCGTAGAACCTTACATATTATTAAACAAAGTCCTCTGACGCATATTATCTGCATGTTCGCGATTAAGTCAAAAACTACTGCACGTATTTTCATGCGGCTTTGGCCAGTGCATAGTGTGATTGTAATGTGATGTATAATTTATTATATTTTTACCCGAATATAGCGAAGCCGGATCAGGTCGCTGGTTTTCTATAAATATCCTCCACATTGGCATGATTTGGTCACCCTTGTCGGCCGTCACCAGGCTAATTCTGGCAGTCTCAGTCTTCTCATTTCGTTCTTGCCCAATACAACACACAGTTTTTTTTTTATTTACATCTCTATTTATGAACTTCATTAGACAAGTGTATGGTCCATATCGTCATTGCATAATGCACTTTGCATTTTTAGTACATAACACAAATTTCGATTAATGTACAAACATAACTGAAAAAGCACAGGGTAATTTTTATCTCAAATTTCTTACGGGATTTACGATCAGCCGCGACCTGTCCACCCACCAGTGGGTCCTTGGGCAATTTCTGTTTACCCATGCACCCACTGCAAGATTACTTCTACACTTAATTTGTCAATTTAGTTTCAATACGGACGCTTAAGGTAAGCGGTTACCGTTGTACTGGACAAAATGTAGGCACGGATAAAACGCGTACGACCAGTAAAAATTTGAGAAAATAAAAGTACACTGAATTACACGTGCGTATGTTAAAAATCAAATCATTTATTCAGCAAATAGGCCTTCACAGGCACTTTTTCGCGTCATAATATAAATTAAATATTTTTTACCAAAGTTACAAACTAAAACTTGTCGAAAACGACAAAACACACAAAACAAAATGGCGTCGCAAGCTGGAAATGTCATTTCACCTCTTGGGAAAATACTCCTCAACATTGCAAATGTAGATTTTTTGGCAACTAGGCGTACCTACCTACTCGTTAATGTGGTTATTGACTTACGCAATCACTTCAACACGCCTTCACCTGCGACTAGCGATGTTTGATAAAATGTTCCTAGAATCATTATTCTACCATTTAAGTTAATTTCCTTACCATTGTAAGGAAATTGTCGACAATATCCTTGCATATTATAAAACAAAGTCCTCTGCTGCATCTGTCTGTTCGCAATAAACTCAAGAACTACACTGTACAGATTTTCATAAGGTTTTAGGTGTATAATTTATTTTGATTTTATTCGACCGAAGAATGTATATAAAGCGTGAAAAGGTACGAACGAAAGAACTATTACTTTTGCATTGACGACCTCGGTGGCGCAGTGGTAAAGTTCTTGCCACTGAACCGAGAGGTCCCGGGTTCGATCCCCGGTCGGGTCATGATGGAAAATGATCTTTTTCTGATTGGCTCGGGTCTTGGATGTTTATCTATATATGTATATGTTATTAAATATAGTATCATTGAGTTAGTATCCCATAAGTCTGAGACTTTGGGGCTAGCTCAATCTGTTTGATTTGTCCTAATATATTTATTTATAATATTAGTTACGATTACATTAGGATGGTGGAGCCAAGAGATGGAATAATAACATGTTATTATATGTGTGTGTTTAAAATATGTAGGGGATTTTTCTATGATTTTTCGTGTCCCTT
Source organism: Plodia interpunctella (assembly GCF_027563975.2). Classification (NCBI taxonomy): domain Eukaryota; kingdom Metazoa; phylum Arthropoda; class Insecta; order Lepidoptera; family Pyralidae; genus Plodia; species Plodia interpunctella. The sequence goes on from NC_071316.1 coordinate 6,317,865, forward strand.
CCCCTACCTCTATCTAGAAAAGTAGTGAGACAAGGACATGAAATTGGAATCCGTCTATACTTGACGTCCGTAGAGTTCAAAGATGTATGAACATTGCATTGATGTACGTAATGTTTTTATACCTGTCTGTGGTAGAGTTATAAACATGAAATTATTAGGTACTCACAGTAGTTACTACTCACTGAAGTACTTACTAAACCCATGGTTATAAAACTTCAATTGTAAACGGGTTGGGTTGAGAACAAATAAAACAAATTATAAAATAAACAAATTTTAATTTATTGATATAATAACTAAAAAAAAAAATATTTTACACAATACATTATAATTAGTATTACACCACTAAGAATAATTATTTTTAAACATATCAAAGACGTGGACTAGCAAATAAAAATTAACTTATACAAAATATTTCAATACAGTGTCAAAGGAATTTGATATACATTTCGGGACATTTTTACTAAATGACCCGGGGCTACGCAATGCCCTACATTATATTCAAATACACGTCCCAGTTATTCCGGAATATACAACTTATGGAAATAAGATATAGTAAAAACTTCAATCCAACAATACGAAAAAAATACCGGCTAAAAATGAATGGTACAAAATGCGGTAACACAGCCGAAATTTCAACTGAGTCCCGTTGTACGTTATTCGTACTGGTGGACAAAGATCTTAAAATTCTTAATATATCTCACTTCTGGTTTTATTTTAGTAATTTCTAAGTTTTCTCATAGCAACCGAGCGCGCCCCGGCGATGTCCATAATCCCCTCGATAAGTATATAAAGTTACAGTTTAAGGTTAAAATATGGCAGTCCATTCCAATTATACGATGTAAAAGTGAGAAAAATTGGTCTGAAAATCAAATAGGAGCCATAAAACTATTCATTAAATATTATATATATCGATAATGCTATATTATATTAAATGTTGTCGTACATCGATCGGAAAAGAAGCCGTTACAGTAGAAAAAAATGTTTATTTTTAAAAAATTGTCTTATTCTAGGCATAAAACTAGCAGACCAGAGCTAACTTCAAATACCCACATTTTTAAATGTCCAACATTCACAGGGCAATCAAGAGTTGTATTCGCCCGATGCATAGGCCGCCATCTTGTTTATGTTGGACACATAAAATGGCGTCCATTACGCGAAACCCTTAAATAGACAAGTAGATGCATGCGTGTGTATACAAATATGTTTATCATTATAAATATCAACTTACGCGGGATACGTGAAAATCAACAATGACATGTGTTAGTTTAAGATTATGTAAAAATGGCGGAGCGGTTCTGATATGCCATTCAAATCGTACAGTCATTTCTTCATTGCGTGAAGCTCACGATTGTGTTGGAAATAAATACAGGTATGAATTCTAATACACTGTTTTCACAACATATTGTAGACGATTATTTCTTCTACACAGATATATTAATGCGTATTTGAGCACGATACATATAAAGGTAGTGTTATACGATAAAGGTGAATATTGACGACGTATCCAAAGCGTTACGATTCCGTATCGCGTCCGTGTGTACCGCCCTATATAAACATCTAAATAACCTATCTAAGACAGAGGCTAACGAAATAAAGTAGCTCGACAACCATCCATCGACTCGACTAAACAAATTAATAAGCTAACGAGTAACACTATACCGACTGTCGAATAACGTGGCTTATTGTTAGAAATTGCACCGTACATGACGACCCTGAATCAGCTGAATCAGCTGTCCACTCAGTTATGAACTTGAAACAGCAGAAGATTGTTGTTGCTACGTCACCTGACTGTCAGAAAATGCCGTGTTACCCGATTTTTGTGCTATCCCAAATAAATACTGCAACGAAAGACTACGTACCGAAATGTTACAATAAAACGCTTGGTAGCAACACAGATCGCCTATCTCAAATAACCCTTAGAACTATGGCCTAGCTTAACCTATATAAATGAACTATTGGGACTTCGCTGTTTTTCGTCCCAAGTGTCGAGAGAAGGGTAAAATCATTCTGGCTGCGAAGATGTAAACGATTCGTAGAAAACGTGCCTAAGTACAAGTGAATAGAAAATTTGAAGCCATCATTTTTAGACCGTGTCGGCTTCCTCGCTACAACGTTCTGTGCTGTTAAAACTATTATTACAAAAGCTATTTATTATTTCAAAATTAATTAGTCCAAAATGTAGACACAATTACGGCACAGTTCGTAGAAAATGGCACTTTATGCCGGCCAATCAAAGTTGTGGCCAGCGTAACGCCACCTCATTCTTTACTTTTGATTTTTTTATAAGTGTGATTTCAAGCACGTAAACGCAAATTCTTACGATATAACAGAAATAAAATGTATTTTTATAGTCCAAACAATTATATTTCCAATTCAGACAGACATATAAAGGACTGATCACAAAACGTTCAGTAAATAAAATCATCAAAATTTTAGATTTGAGCGCGGTATGTCCGATTTTCAAAATTATAATGTAATACGATTGATTTTTCGTTTTATGCGCAAAATGCCATAGTTTATTGATGTTATAAAAAATTATAATTTTGTATATGGGACATTCACCGCCCAAACCTTTAGGAATGGGAACTGAAATGCATTCTTACACATGTGCGTAAAGTTACGATTTTTGTGCAACGAAAAAAATCTTCTCAAAATAACCTTAACCTTACATGTTAAACATTGATACGATGTTTTGAGTTAGACATAAATTATATTGCAAATGTCAAAGTATGAATTAAATGGTTCAATGAAACCCTCGAAAAAAATTGAAGGGGAAATAATAGCTAACTGTCTAAAGACCACACATGAACCTTAAAGGTTTTATTTTTAACTGCAGTGAATTTTTATCATTTCTGGAAATTCTTTGTCCAACACTGGACTTAGTGGCCAAGATGGCTTATAATAATCTTAAACACCAGAAAAGGATAAAGATATTCTAAGCTGTCGCAAGTATATTAAACAAAATTTTTGTGCATTGCTCAATTCTGTTATTTTTGTGCGTCGGTTCATGTACAAATCAGGTAACTAAAATTGGCAATAATTCATTTTTGCACTGGGCTCTTACGTATACTAATGAACGAAAGCAAACACCAATCAGATTGCTCGAAATTCAAACAATAATTTATTCGTTAATTTCTTTCGCACTCTTCAAATTTGTAAATGGAACGAAATTGGTAACACATTGTACAGATGAAAGTTTAACATAACATTAGAAAGACATAGGATTAAGACCCACTTTTGATTGAAACATTTAACGCGCCAACTTTAGTCCACCTGTATGTAAGACCATAGACATTAGGCATTCAGTTCCGATAAGAGATCTCGCTATGAAAAATCTCAATTCTTAAACATTAAAACGTGTGAACTATCACTAACATACAATTATATAATAAAATCATAAATTACAACTGTTAGATTTACATATTTTTTATATATACGTCGAAAAGAAAATTCTCATTCAATAAATTACGCATAGGTACATTAATAATAGTATTTGGTTCTTTAAGTTTTTTAGAACTTGTACGACTTTTCTATTGTGCGATGTGTCATCTGGAATGAAGAAAAAAATGTAAAATATCTTTCTGAATAAAAATATGAATAGTCTAAATCTAGCACATATTTCTCTCATCTTCGCGGGTTGCCTTCGGGCCTGTGATGCCGCTAAGCCCGGGGCTTTAACCCTTAACATTTCGAATTTTCAATAGGCTTGTCTGACTACAAAACCTTTAGTGATGGTACGTTAGTGTTGTCCATCAGCCGCCATGGCTGTGTCCCTTACTCTTAATCTAAGGCTATTTTTCACCTTAAGTATAATGATCTATACTATTATTATAGACAGGTAAGCGTTTGTGAGTTTGTATGTTTGAGGCGGGTAATCTCCGAAACTATCGAACCGATTTAAATTATTTCACCATTAGAAAGGTACATTATCCAAGATTGTTATCGGCTATATTTTATCTCAAAATTTCCACGGGAGCGAAGCCCCGGGCAACATCTAGTAAAATAAAAAATAAAAAAATGACACTCACCGAGTTAAAGAAACTTAAAACAGCTCGGCCCTCCCTGGGAAGGTATAAGGGTGCTACGCTAACCATAATTACACAGTTTAATATATAATATAAATGTATATCGCGAACACTCACACACACAACCCACCCTACACAAAGACGGGTAACAAAACGCACAATCTCAGCCGCAAAAGGGACAAAACGACCGATTTTGGCGAAAATCGTGCGTTTTGATACCCATCTTCAAGTTTAAATGCTCAACTTGATAAATAAATAGCAGTGTTTGATTCCCTTTTATTTGAGACACGGATCGTTTTAAGGGAATTTAAAGATGTCGCATATTACAATTGTACAGTATACCATTAATATTCCAACTGTTGGAACGTCAACATTGTGTCAAAATGCGCTGTTCAAAATTGGTCGACGATTTGACATAACCCAATTGTCAAAAATGACAGTTGTATGGTATCATTTCAATGTTACAAAAGCTTAGCGATCGAATGCTTATAAAATCACATAAGATGCTAGATGATAAGAGCATTATTTTTAATAGTTCTGAAAGATTTTAAATTGATATAAATCTCGTGCCACAACACCCGTTTTTCTATCTTCACTCGCAATTTGTATTCACAAAACATCATAGAAAGGGACAAATAAATACTTTCCTCTCTTTCTAAGCTGTACAATTGTAATATACACTCGCGAAAGCGTTCGTCCCATTCACGCGCGTATAAATTCATTCGTATTACGCGTACTCTAAATAGTAAAAAACAAAGTACCCCCCTTACTGCGCCCGTACGCAGTAATCAACCTTATTATATCTACATAAGGTTCGATTTGTAATCAAGATTTATTTAAATGAACGTTAGGATTTTTTAATAGAAAGGGAGCGCACATTAGTATTAATTTGCATAGAACCTTTCTAAGGAATCAATAAAAATGTACGTGAAGGTGTCATCGACTCATGAAAATGGCGCCATTTTGATCTTGGCAGCCATTTTGTTTAGATACATCTTACGCGGTTTTAACAAACGATCCTATGTATATTTTGATCGAAAAACAGACACACGCCGCTTTAAATTTTCAAATTTTGTTCGACATAGTTTTGCACACGAGATCATAAAAGAGAGATCGAATTTAATGACATTCTCAAATCAATACACGTATTATGGAAAATTCTCGACACATCTTTGAATCGCGTATCAAAGAACGCCACGTCATCTCGCGATTGAGAGACTCGTGCGGCGACGGGTGTGTAGTGCGGTGTGCGGGGGAGTGGGGGGGAGTGGGGGGCGGTAGTGTGGAGGGGGGGGGGATGTTGGGGGTCAGGGGCGGGTTTAGTTCCAGATGCGGAGGAAGGAGTCCCAGGAGCCGGTGGCGACGGCCATGCCGTTCTCGGTGACGCCGAGACAGGACACGCGGTTGTCGTGGCCGGCGAGGATGCCTGGAAGAGAGAAAAGTATATTAAATTGGTTCATCTCTCTCTCTCTCTCTCTCTCTCTCTGGCTATAAATTTTGAAGATTTAAATGGGCATGTTTTTTTTAATATTTGCATTTTACATGAACTGTGTACGTATACTGTTTATTGTATTTTAGTGTAGTGCATGACAATATAAAACGTTTTTTTACGTTTTCATACATATCGGGGTGCATTTTTTGAGGACGCACACACACAACGCCATCATGTAGTTTAACACATTTAAAACATTTACATACACAAAAATAAAGTTTTTCATCAACAATTCACCAGCCGCTCGCCGTTCATGTCGTCCCACATGTTGAAGTCGTCGTAGCCGACTAACATAAAAATTACTATCCCTAGTAGCTTCTAAAAATTTAGTTTTTTTTTTGAACTGAAAAGTGTCATTATCATTAGTATCATTATATGTGTATTTATCAATCAGAAATTAAATATGGCATCGCTTTTATCTATGGCATCATACAAGGACTCCGCAGTACAATCAACATTCTTTATTCAATTTAGGATGGTATACGTCACTTATTGATGTCAAAAAATTACTTAAACTAAGTCTACTGTCGACTTCCAAAACGCAGGTGAAGAAGAAGCGGCCCAATAAACTTCACCGCAGCCTTTTCTCAAAGGACGTCAATTAACAAATATAGGCTTTATTACGACATTATTTATAGCCTACCATCTTGTACTCTGTGAAAAGATTTACTTTCGTAAGCATTATACTAGCTCGTTCGCTCTTGCTGTTCCTGCATGTTGCAATTAAAATCCGACTCGGGGAAGACGACGGAGTCGATGCCGCAAATGACATAGCCTACCACACAGTACTCTGTGAAGTCATACTTTTTACTATAAATAATAAATATATTAGGACAAATCACACAGATTGAGTTAGCTCCAAAGTAAGTTCGAGGTTCGAGGCTTGTGTTATGGGATACTAACTCAACGATACTATATATTATAACAAATATACATATAGATAAACATCCGTCACTGACCCGCCCGCTCGCTCTTCATGCTGTCCCACACGTTGCAGTTGAAGTCGTCGTAGCCGGCCAGCAGCAGACGGCCCGACTTGGAGAAGGCGACGGAGGTGATGCCGCAGATGATGTTGTCGTGGGAGTACATCGCCAGCTCCTGGTCCGCGCGGATGTCGAACATCCGGCAGGTGGCGTCGTCCGACCCGGTGGCGAACGCGAACCCGGACGGGAAGAACTAAAATTTCAATATATTTTTTTTTAATAGACGCAATATATAGGTGGTAGACATAGTATATTTGTAAAAAGGGGAAACAAGAGAAACATGTCCCCGTGCGCTCGCTACTGTACTCACAGTGACGGCGTTGATGTCGCTCTCGTGTCCGGGGAAGGTCTGCTTGCACTGGCAGTCGCGGATGTCCCACAGCTTGGCGGACGCGTCGCACGCGCCCGACACGAACGTGCGCTGGTCCGGCGCCAGCGACAGCGACATCACGTCGCCTGTGTGTCCTGTGAACTGTCCGCATTGCTGGCCCGTCTCGATGTCCCACAGGGCGCTGGGGAATATCGTCTTATATTTACTATTTCACTGGACAAAACAAACAGTGCATAAAGATATTTCAATAATCGAACAGTAAAATTAAAATCGAAATTATTTAATTTAACTCAGGATAACTCACTAACGACATTGAGACCTACACGAAAAAAAATTAAAAAAAGTTAAATGGCATGTAAAATATTTTTTATTGATACATTGAGTTCAGATAACTAAAAACTAAAATATTTGCACGCCTGAACTGTTTAAAAGAGAGATGTATATGTATTAAAATATAACATTGAACTTTAGTAGATACCGCTTTTAACGCAACTAATTTATCAATTTATCATTAACTAGATGTTGATTCCTTGGGAATTTTGAGATAAAATATAGCCTATACCAATCTTGGATAATGTATCTTTCTAATGGTGAAAGAATTTATGAAATCGTTTCATTATACATACGAACTCAAACTCTCAAACTTTAAAATAATAGTATAGATAGATTAAAGAAGAAAAATTAGAAACAATGTACAATTCGACCCACCAGGTCATGTCCCCGGAGCTGGTCAAGATCTGGTTGTCGTCCAGGAAGCGGCAGCAGGACAGGTACCCGGAGTGGCCGGGCAACTCGCGGGACACGCGCACGTTGCCCTCGCGCGTCTTCAAACTGAAATACAGACATACATTTGTCAAAACATAACTAGTTTTAAACAATCGCGTTTCATTATTATACTTATTATACGGGAATTTAACGCAAGCGTTTTTGTACCTTTTTGTCGAACCCAGATGGCGACGGGAATTTTGCATTGCGTAGTTTGAATGAGTGCTTTTATTTACCGCAATGTATGTCGAATCCGTCAGTTTGGTGAACTGGTCTGCGTTAATGTCGAGCCAGCATAAGAAGTACAAGATTTGAAGTAGGGTGTACACGACGAATTTTAATTACATTACATTAATAGAAACACCAATAAAATAATTACTGTGATAATGGCAATGATTTCAAAGATATGACACAAATAAAATCGCACATTTTTTGACCCGTTCAAATGATATGGTCGCAAAAAAGCTATATTTGTTTGATCACTATCTTAAACTGCACATTAACTACTTTCCTGGCAATTTTAATTGGGTAGATTGCCACTGCCTTCCTTCCAGTCACTGGTTTTTGGACTCTACTCACCTATAAATGGAGCAGATGTTGTCTAATCCGCCGCACGCGACGTACGAGCCGGAGGGTGCGTACGCGCACGTCATCACCCACGACGAGCGGAGCGGGATTGCGTGGACTTTGTTCGTAGTGTGGCTGTCCCATACGATCAGCTTGCCGTCCTGACTGGCGGATACCAGGTTCCTGAGGACAAAATATAAAATTTGTAGGTTGCTGGGACAGAATATACAAAATATAAAATTGTTTTAAACGCATTTTATGTGTGGTGCGGTGGTTAAGACCGTCCACGTGTTCCGTCCCAGGTTCGAATCTCACTCGTTCCACATGAGTTTGTATACCAATCTGACTTATGTAATAGTAGTTTTTATTGACCACCACTTGCTCCGGTGAAGGGAAACATCGTGAAGAAACCTGCACACTGGTTGATAGTATAAGTTCACTAGTATTTATGCAGCTATTTGCAACTATTTCAACTCTTTACGACAAGCGGAAGTAGGTCGAATGTAATTTGCAAGATTTGATTACAGACAGACAAACATAAGGACAGGTGAAACTAAATAAAAGCGAATGTACAAATATAACTAAGAACATAGCTAAATACATGACAAAAACGGCAAGAAACAACTGATCGTTGGGAGTTTTTCTTCCGTGTCACAATTCTTGAAACTGACAACAATCATCATTATAAATCATTCTCATGCCATGTTACTATTGTATGATAACCGTATGTAAAATGTACAAGTAGTATTATAGTACAAAAAGCAGACGCGCTACTGGATTTTCACTTTACTTTACCCGGGATAACGTAAGGGAACTAGGGCGTGTGGTTAAGGGACCACTACATATCCTCCCGTGGATGTCGTACGAGGCGACTAAGGGACACACAGCCTACGCAGCTGATAGGCAACAATAATATTCCCAAGGAGGGTTGTAAGGCTATTTTTTACGCTGACCCTTCGCTTTGCGGCTTCACAACCCCGAATGCAGCCATGAACATGCAGAGATGAGAGAGAGAACGTAAGGGAGGGATAAAAACGGCCGTGAATGAAAACTAAAAATCGCGACCGAGATCTAAAGATCACTTCGACTCACATCGAAGTCTGTCATGAAGTAAAAGAAGTTTAGTGAATTAATTAAAAGCACAAACTAATACAATTTCACATTCTGTTATTGTAAAAAGAAGTCCTATCGCGTTTGTATGAAAACACAAAATTTTAAATGTTTTATTATGGTTTTACCCGAGCGATTCCGTTAGGTCATAATTTAAATAAATACATATGTATAAAAAAATAGCATAAAACACTTTTTAGCAGTATTATATTAAATTAGTAATTATAATAAAGGAAAACATTGTCCTAGTTGAAAACATCATGTATTTCCCATTTGAATACACTTGTATCCCTTAGAAATCGATCCAAACGAGCGCAGCCTACGCCCCTAGGAGCACGTCACGTAAATTCCCGTTGTGACTAATACAGGCGAAGGTAAAAACGAATATGGATCGAGACATGTATATCAACTTCTTGTCTGAATATATGTATCACTACATAGTATAAAACAAAGTCGTTTCCCGCTGTCTGTCCCTCCCTATGTATCTAGATTTTTCCCGCGACTTCGCCCGCGTGAATTTCCCACGGGAACAATATTTTTCCTGGATGAAAGGTACGCAGTCCTTCTCCATACTTCAAACTTTCAAGCAAAATTTCAAGAAGATTGGTTGAGTAGATAGAGCGCGTGAAGAGGCAACAAACATACTTTCGCGTTTATAATATTAGGATTTAAGCTTTATTGCACAAAACTGCAATTTTTAAAAGTACAATAGGCGAATATAATGCTTGTTTTTTTTTTTATTGTGTGTGACACATCCCACCCAGCTCCCGTCGTACTGATATAATTTTATAAATATATAGTATTTATATAATAGATATAATGATATAATTTTTAACTCGAATGCGAGTCAACTTCGAAGTCGAACGTTTTTGTTTATATTACTTTATCTAGTTATCAGATGACGACGACAGTAATTAGACATGGTTTTAGACTGATGTCTTGACAGTAGATTGAAATGAAAACATGTACAAAATAAATTAGTTCCTTGTTTTCTACGAAACCATACAAGGTCAAGTTAGATATATTTAATACTTCTATTGAATTAGACTGAAGACATAAATTCGGTGCTATAAGGCCAGACGCAAAAAAAAACCTAAACATTTTAAATCAAACTTTTCAATGTATGTACAAGGTTTAATTTTTAATCGGTTTTCTGGTTTCGGGGCGTCATAGTCCACAGTGAGACATTATACACGAGTAACAAAGTATAGATTGATGCGTGACACAATAGCCGATAGCCATTTTGGTTGTTTGAGGAAAACATTAGGCCGTAATGGCCGCCCGTACTAGGGTTGGCACTGCCAAGTTTTTTTAGACCAAATAGTGTTTTGTATTAAGTAGCCATAAAAACACAGTTGATAAGGAATTAATTAGTGTAGGTTTAAGCTTAAAATATTATCATTGTCATCATTAAATAGTATAAAACAAAGTCCCTTTCCGCTGTCTGTCCCTATGTATGCTTAGATCTTTAAAAGTACGCAACGGATTTTAATGCGGTTTTAGCAGGTAGATACCTAAAATAGTACGACTCTTTAACATAGATGGGTATAAGCCCAGTATTTTACCAGTTTCTTCCCATAACCTCAAGCGTTGCGGGCTCAAGCCCAACTAGACTGCTCCGGACTCTGTTTTATATAATAGGGTTGGCAACCCTAGCTGGTACGTACAAGGCGATCCGAACTACACAAATAGTCCTTGTCGTTGATCTAATTATAGGAAAAATACTGTTTTACGGTGCAACTTTTGCACGACTGTCTAAAAAAGGGAGTTTTGTTTTTTGGGTTTATTAACCGAGCGACCGCGCGGTCTCCGTTTCAACTTGGCCAAAAGTGCTTTCGTATGTCTGTGTGTTCTCCTCTAGAGGTCGCATTTCTCAACCGATTCCCGTGAAATTTTGGTCACTTACACTTACTTACACATAGGTATTTAGTTTTATTTTTACGAACGTCATTTCTAATTACAAATTTATGACCGAACGAGCGAGGCGAGCGAGGTCTAACATTCTACTGTGCTATTAAGATATTCATAAATAAATTTTTTGTATGTATGTAAGTTTGTAACGCGAATACCATCCAATAGTTGGTCCGATTTTGATGAAATTTTAAATGTATGTAGGATCTGCCAATGGAATTTTTATGTTCATGGGGCAACAAAATCAGTTAAGCCGTTTTTAAAATATTCACAATTTTGTAAAATCTCATCAAATTTTATTATATATATACACGAGGTCTACGTTCGCGTCAAACTACTAGTTATGAGTTTATTCCACCATACACAATACAGATTTCGATTAAAAATTTGGTATACGGTTTTCACAATGTATGCATATGATAATTTGGTATGCATATAGCTATAGAACCAAATTCAAACATAAGCTAGTTTTTTTTTTTCAAATTTCTACCGCCAGAGACCAGAATTGGGGGAGAAAGTACGCATGACAATCGCACATTTTGCTGCAGGCGGAGAGCAGCGTGAAACAGCGAACTATTATAAAGTATGACAGTTGGAGACTAGGCTATGTACTCTCTAAAGTTACAAAGAACGCAAGGATTCCAGAAGACAAATGTCTTAATATTTTTGATTATTTGCGATGACTAAATAAACAATAGCAACTAAAGCTTTTAAAACGATTTTCCTCGTCGGCTCAAATCTTTCTTAGAATACGTTCTCACGAGAATAGTACTGATGTTTTGTTTACACAAAATCTAGGGGAATCTACTGTTTTTATTTTCTAATAAAAACAGTAAACGAGTAATTGGACACACCTACTATATCAAATGAGCTGAAAAAGCAAAAACACTAGATATACATTCCTTACGTTTCACAAGTAGGTAGTGTCTGAATTCTTATTCTCTGATCTTGTTCATTCCCGGTTTAATTTTTTCAAAATTGCTTATCATTTGTATTATTTACAGGTTTTGTTTTGATTAGCGTTTAATGTAAATAAACAATATTGTATATATACATATGTATGGATTAGGAGGGTAACCTATGTTTTCTATAAAAGAGTATTCTCAGATATGTTCAACCGATTGAACTGACAATTTAGTATGGCTGACAAGTGATAATGCATACATATTATGACCTAAAGATAAAACCAACATTGGCTTCCGATGAGGGAACTCTTGATGCACGGATATTATTTTATTGTCACGCGTGGAATGCTATAGATCTACCTGACGACACAAAAAGCTTGTGGCAAAAATTGACTTTGTTCCAAAATGACATTATATATTGTAAAACAATTACACAATAGGATTTATTAAACTTTACATGTTTACATTAACGCCAACTCATATCTGTGCTGCAATAAAACGTATATTAGTCACTCGCAAATGCGTCAGAAAGTGTCCAATACAGAGATGGGTTTACGCTCGGTTTCTTCCGAAACAGTTGGCCATACAAAGTCCAAACTTCAATTCGAAAATGGCACCCCATGATGATGATGATACAAAGTCGGGCGCAAACTTGGTTTGTAAGACCATACAAAACAAGTTTGCGGGCGCAAACTTGTTTTGGGCTTTGTATCATGTATGGTCAAACGACGGATAATTTTTTCAACAGACTAATATCTACGCCATAACGTAATTTAATCTCGCCACGAGATGAGCTCTGGTCAGAATCTACCCTGTCTCACGTGGAAGACGCTCAATAAGATGCGAACTCAAGTGGATCGATGGACAGCCTAAGTGGGGGGAGTTTATACCTAACTCACAAAATGTATGCAAGTGTGTCCTCAAACAATAAAAGACCCGTTGTCCTGCCCTGCACCTGAGATGACTTGATAACGACCACTGATAAGGTGGTAAAGATGCAGAACACCTTTCAGCAAAAAAATAAACATGTTGTGGGAATGGCATTGACATGCCAAGAAGAACTAGCTACTGCACAAACGGGGACGCCGGTTGGCGCGTTGGGGATTAAATCAAGGGCTGCAATTTTTTAGAAAATAAAATTAAACATACATGTCACGTCTTTAATATTTTGTGATTGTCGACGCTGGCGGCTGCTTCGCCTTTAGCAAAGCTGTTCAACTGTTTGTGACATTACCTGGAGTCGCTGCCCCAATGCATGGCGTAAATCTTAGCGAGGTGTCCGCGCAGGGTGCGCCGCGTGCGCATCTGAATGCGCCCGATCGGCTCGAGGTTGGCGGTCGCCTGCGCGAGCGACGTGTCGCATGCCGCCTTCCGCGCGTCCTGTAAATCATATACAGTATTATCCACGAGGCATACACTGCTGCTGTTTTTCATTGGGATAAATAAAAGCTCTAATATAAACTACGCAATGTTAATTTTATTCGAAACTGTGGCCGAGTTCGGCGACAGTGTGTAGCCGGCCTTAGACACGTGGACATAGCATTAAGGTGTCACCTCTGTGTTTTTGTGTTACAAAGAGGAGACGCTGTTTTCGAAATTGTGTAAATGTACGCCAGGTTGACGAGTAGGGGTAGACGAGTGGGAAATTGGTTCAGTCTAGTATCCACCCCTTACCGGAACAGAATGAAAAAAGCCCCGCCCCGTTGTGTACCTTAACATGGCATTAACCTTCAATAGATACAATAGAACGGAAACAAAAATGAGGTGTACAATGTAGACAGACAGCCCATGTCAAAGGTACAGTAATAAATTATTCATGTCAATCAAACCAGGGCATGGTGTGACCTGAATTGGTATTGGCTTATATTTTCAGAGTTCTGTATGTCAAAATGTATAATAGAAACTAAAATGAAAATGAAAAAATGTAATGTATGTAATTCTATGTATAATAGAAACGGTGTGCCGTTCTGTTTGTCAATCAGAGCAAATTTGGATAGTCTGCAGTGACCTCTTCTCATCAGGTGCGCCGCATATCTGTATGTCAGCTTAGTAGTATAAAAAATTATCAGGTGTAATTTATACGATTTGTTTTTATGTATGTTATTATCATAAAAGTGAACTAAATCATCAGTATTCATAAAATATATACTGGAGTAATCCAGTTTAAACTGAAAATAAATTTAATTAATAATATTAAAATAAATAATAAACTTTATTTATCTCGACACAATTTTACAATTTGTCCTTAAAATTAAGAAATTGGTATACATCATAAATTGTGAGAGAAAGGTGTCTGAAGTAGGTTTCATGAGAAGCCTGTAATACAAGATCACCACGAATCACACGATAACAAGAGTAGGTAGTGGAAAAGGAGTACACAAATTTGTGAAATAATATTATCTAGTCTAGTTTTTTTAACCAAGACCTACTACGCAAAGTGTGTAGAGATAAACACTAATTTATTAAAATTTACCTTTTATAGAACAGTCATTAAAAAATTGCGCTTTCAGTTCTCAGCCGTTAAAAAGGTAAAATACTAAAATCAATGGAGCCATTTGTGTAAAGGTGTTGTTATAATTAATATGTATATAAATACATAATTAGTTAAATGTCCCCACTCGCTGCAACGCTAATAGTAGGGCCGCACTTATCACGAAATTGCTTACTGCGAACTGTCGCTTCGTTTTCACGGGAAGCGATAGCGATAGGAATAATAAATAAAAATAAATAAATATATTGGGACAAATCACACAGATTGAGCTAGCCCCAAAGTAAGTTCGAGACTTGTGTTATGGGATACTAACTCAACGATACTATATTTTATAAATAGATACATATATAAATAAACATCCAAGACCCGGGCCAATCAGAAAAAGATCATTTTCCATCATGACCCGACCGGGGATCGAACCCGGGACCTCTCGGTTCAGTGGCAAGAACCTTACCACTGCGCCACCGAGGTCGTCGAGGAATAATTCGTCGTAGCACAAGTCTTCTATTGGGCTTTATCTTTTAACTAGCTGCACCCCGATGCTCCGCTCCCGTGGGAATCGGGATAAAACCCTATGTGTTATTCCAGATTATTTGTCGTTGCCTTTAAGTATTCTTTTTAATGTCAAAGTTATTTCAAACAAACATGTATTATCACACATTTTCTAAAATAAGTAAAAATGCATGTGTGACATGTATAACAAATCCATTTAATTATAGATGCTTGAGTATTTTCAAAAAACATAATTTCTTGCTTGCAACAGTGGGTATGTTGATTAGTTAAGTGTACCTGCTACTCTCTAATGAAAATACTGTACGTCGGCGTAAGACGAAAGAGAGGAATTAATTCAGCCGAAACTGGCATGATCTCGATAGCTCAGTGGTCAAGAGCACTGTCAGGCACTGACAGGGGCGCGGGTTCAATTCCCGCTCGATTACAGAATTTCTTCATCTCATTATTATTTTCAAAAATAACTTAAAAAGCATGTGTGACATGTATAACAAATCCATTTAGTATTATCACTTTATAACTTCACAACACGCAGGTGAAGCCACGACAAAATGGAAAGTGTATCACTAATTGTTCCTTACAAAACGATACGGACCGTGTTACGCAACGGTTTGTTTAACGCGTCGTTTTGAAACTGTTTTATCAAGCATTTGGACATTTCCAGGATATTCTCATATGTTAATTCTACTGGATAAAAAGTAGGAAAGCAGGACCGTGGGCTCCAACGCTCTGCGGCTGGGGAAGCAAGCGGGAAAGCGCTCAGATGAGAGAGCGAGTTTATTCTAATGGATTAATGAGATATAGAATGAATTGTTGAAGCCCCAGAAATGGCGAAAAGCAGGAACAATTAACACTGGTGGCTTTTTGAGGGTCTCCGTTTTCTGTCGCAGGCTGTCGAGTTCGTTCATAGTGTGTCTCCTAGCAGAACCACCAAGGCCAGTTGGAGTCACTGGTTCTTGCATTCTTCCTAGCCACGGCACTACTACTAGATTAAGAATATAATGCCGAGGGCTGGGAGAGAGATGCAGAAGAGCGTCACATTTCGATAAATGGCGCCAGGATATTGCACAAGCCACATGGGTTATGGCGGTGATATACATGCAAATAAAACGGACAAGTAACTGGCACGCTGGTAGCTGGCTTGTGCAACTACGTCATTGACGTGCCAGTTACTTACATGTTCTGGAGGTAACCAGGATGTGGGGGATCCAGCCTGGCTTTTAAAGTTTCCTTAAGAGCATATAGGCTGGGCTAGAACCCCCTTCATTCCTGATACGTGGCCGTTAATCTTAGCCCCAGACGTAGTAACGAGAAGGAACAACTTACCCTGATGGCATTTTTCAGGGTCTCCGCCTCCTGTCGCAGGCTGTCGAGCTCGTTCATGGTGTGTCTCTTAGCAGAACCACCGGAGCAAACCTGAGTTGCCGCCGTGCGACTACAATCACTACCACGCCTGCCGACCTGTCAACAAATATACTGGTTAATTCTGCCGACCTGTCAACAAATATACTGGTTAATTCTGCCGACCTGTCAACAAATATACTGGTTAATTCTGCCGACCTGTCAACAAATATACTGGTTAGTTTACAACTTTAATTAGACGAATATATTGTTCCAATAATAAAGCTATATCAAAATCGGATCATTTGAAGTAGAAGAAAGTCCTAACTGGCTTTCCGGATGAAATCGAAACTTAACAATAAGTGTTCCCGTATTAATATTGATTATATTTGGAAAGTACAAGTGGCGGACTTATAAAGTCCACCTTTGAGTTGAAGTACTTGGCTTTGCACGATGTTGGAAATTGCAGACGTGTAAGAAATTTCATAGTAGATTTTAAGGTAAACAAGACGCCTTTTAGTCAATTTCGCTTTTAAGATCCATTATCTGCTAAAATTGATAACGTTTCTTTGTCGTTATTGCTACGCTGTCGTTGTCCACTATTTAAACATATTGTAGACACTCGAACTCAAGTCGCGAAACATAATTTTACGAGCACACATCACATAATCTGTGATAGTACGAACTACGACCATAAAACATGGAGGAACTAGTTTTACGGGAGTTCGGGGATTTTATCAAAGACCCAAGTTTAGGAAAATGTTTCTTAGAAATAACGTTATTTGCGGAAGTTTATTTACATCCGATGTTTACGTGATTGCGAAAAAGTATGGAAGAGGTATTCTCTTATTTAATTCTATTCTAATTGTGTCCAACTTTCTGACTTTACGCTATACCAGCGATTCTCAAAGAATGCTCCGTGAAGCTCTAGGGCGAGCCCTGGGACTAATGCTAAGAATAAAGCCAAATTTGTGAGAGTTTAACTCGTGTATAATGTATCGTTTTAGGAGACTGACCACTATTCACACTTTGACTGGTGCCAATTTGCTACGCATACATTTTCCGTTCATTTCAGAACGAAAACATACCAACAAACATAACAGCTTATGTTTTTAGCAATCAAAGTGAAAAATTGAATATGGGTTTTTTTAAACTTTTCACCATTTTCTAACAAGAGTGCAGGAGACAACGCCCAAGCTTTATTAGTTTATCTAACATCAAATTAAAGAGCTTAGCTCTTTGGAGTGTAAATTAGCGTTATCTTTCGGTCCTACAGAAAATCTATTACTAGCCGCGGCTCCGCTCGCATTTATTTCCCACGGGAGCAGTTATTTTTCCGGGACTAAAGTTCTCCGTACTTCAAATCAAAAGCGTGAAGCGGCAAACAATAAACAAAATTAATTCCGCATGTATAATATTAGAACTGGGATAAAGCAACGCTCTCCAATATGAATTTCTGTATCAAAATCCATCAGCTTTATGGAGTCGTGTGATTTCAAACACCTGAATCGTCTGTTTACTTATATCCCACTTATCGAAAACAACCGTTTTTGGGACAGTGCCAATAGTACAGCGGCTGCCTGTTTACAACTGAGTGTGAAATGACTTCCTAGGGTGGTTCATAAAGCGTTTAGGCGGCTGCGGTCGCGCTGTCATTACAATTTTTCAAAATAGATAAATAGTACATTAATTATTCTGTATTGTAGTAATGACAAATTTATGAATGATTGATTTTGGAAATGATTCCTTCCTCAAGAAAATTGACGGATTGTAATGACCGCGCAGCCGCAGCGGTCATTAGCAGCTTTATCGCACAAAGATTTGTTCACACAAATCTTTGCCACTTCTTTTTTCTTATCTATTATGTTATTGTTAAAATTCGTGTCAATTTTAATTATCGCAGCTATTACCGCGGCATTAAGATCCACGAAGGTTAAATTTATACGTGGTGGACTGTACCAGTGAAACTAATACAATTCTATACAGCAGTATCTTGTCACGGGCAGGCCAGAATTCTGTTTAGACTGACGTTAGAATTCCATTGTTTGACATAATAGCGAGTACGTCATTACCGGTTATAAGCAGTTGGTGTTGTGGTGAATAACTTCTTGATTTGCGTAACTAACATCATGCCATGGCTTTTCTCTTATGGTTAGTTTAACTTAGTGAATACACTCTTTATCATCTGAACGATTTTCCTGTTTCTTCTTCAGCTGTTAAGCAACGTATCCCAGACTCCGTTTTCTAACTTTTTATTCTCCACTTCGCACGGTCTTCAACACCTTTAGTCGTCTCTCTCTCAACAGAGCGTTTTTCCGGTTTCTTCCTCAGCCATTAAGCCATTGATTAAGCATCAAACTCCAGACTCCGCTTTCCTACTTTTTGTTCTTCACTTCGCACGATCTTCGACACCGGTTGTCGCTAGACTATCAGCACGAATATTCCCCTTGACGATATGAAGCCAGCACATTTGGGTTTGCCTCTTCTGCTAGGACCTTTTATCTGAATACCATAAATAAGTCCAGTCTATTTCTTTACAAATAAATCTACAGGTTTTTGTTACGTCACTTTGAGGCCTTACAGAAGAATTTTCAATTAATAGAGTAGGTAGATGTGAAGTCTACTGTAAAGATTGGTACCATGAGTTACATAGCTGGGAACTATGCTGTCACATGATGTTATCAGACAGATACGTTATCTTCAAATTCGCGCCAACATTTGGTAACCTCAAAAAATGTATTTTTGTAACAATAGTCATAATAATTCATTTCACTACGAGTGAGATAAGTGCTATAGAAAGAGTCCATAACAATCGGTAAAATATGGCGTTCCAAATATACTGCTCGCAAAATTCGCTCAATTTCGACGGAATATTACGTAAAAGTTTTTTGAAAATAATAGTATTAGAGTCAGGTTCAGAATATAGTGTCGCGTCCCCTTACGAGGTAGACAGAGCCCCGAGAGTCATTAAACTCAAAGGCTTCGATATTCGAATTGTTAGTTATTTAAGTAATTGTGCTTTTACTGACTTAAAAAGGCTATCCCCTAGATCGCGTTAAATGCTACGGCCGCGCTGTCATTACCATGCGTCAAATTTTCTTGAAGAAGGAATCGATTCTAAAGGACTTCAAATATTATAAACGCGAAAGTATGGATGTATGTGTGTATGTTTGTTACTCTTTCATGCAAAATGTACTGAACAGACTGTTATGAAATTTGGTACACGGGTAGAATATAACCTGGAAGTTATTCCAGTACATTTTGCATGAAAGAGTAACAAACATATACACATACATCCACACTTTCGTGTCGCCCTATGTGTTAACATAGGGTACCCGAAATTCCAACGGGAGCGAATCCGCGGTACGCATCTAGTCATACATACAATTTATATTGCTCCAATTTATTATTTTATGATTGTATATATTGTATAAAATTTATTCTTGTCATTGTTAAAATTTGAAAAATTGTCGTCTTTCTAGGATAGCGCCCTAATCAGGAATGATGTTACACTTTTGATAAAAGTTTTTGATAAGCCTTTTTGGATAATCTCAGGTAATACGTGGGAAAATTTGCTAATTATTTTATTTGATAATAATTTATATTCAAAAATCTTAAATACAGAAGTCTTTTGACACCAGTAGTGCAGTAGTTTTGGATGATCACCGAGCTACTAAAGACAAAGACAGCTTAAAAAATATAATATTTAGTCCTTATGAGCTGTAATGATAGCATGCTGACGCTTCTATTCACAATAGAATGTTACCACGCACAATCACCAGCTCATGACCATTCCCCAGTTCACGGCAAATTGATCACTATTACCGCGGCAAAGGGATCCATGGGCAACTTGACTTGCAGTGGACTGTACTCCACAACAATTCATAACGTACGAGTAGGCTAAATATACAGTGCGCTCAAAATTCCCACCGCTTCGACGAATTTCAAAACATTGTTTGCGTAATATAACAGCTGATACGCGAGTGACGTTAAGATTATACACTTTAAGAGTAATTTTAGTGCGTACTTACTAAGAAAAATATCTAGTTTTATTACAAGATTTCGTTTAGCTTCACCTGTCCCGAATTTTGACTGTAATCAAATGTTGTAAGTAAATTTTCATCTACAACTATGTAGATGACTATACTCTGTAAGGACACTAGTCCTTACAGAGTAGACATTTTCGGATCATAATAATACAAGCGACGTGTCCTTGCATTATTATGATAAGCGTGTCCTGATGGTGCATCCACTTGGTGGGGTTTGCAGACATGAGTTTTTGTCACGCGTTGAATGCAACAAGATCTCCCTAACGACAATAAAAGCGTATGGCGATATTATGTTTAATATCTTTTCTTCTTCATAGTTGTATTCCTCATGGCTGAGGGTCGTGGTCATTACGTGGAATAAAACACACATAATATCTTTTACATAACGGTAAATAATGTTAACCCATCTAGTTGGATTTGCACCCATTTTTTTGAGAAGAAACTGGGTAAATACTGAGCGTAAACCCATCTCTGGTTGTCAGATCGTAATTATGAAATTTAATTTAAATAAATCCCAATTAAAATCTCCAATAAGAACTACAAAAGCACTAATCGCCAGGGCCGTATCGCAGACAGTGTTTGCACAGGACCGAACTAGGGTGGAGCTGTGTAAACGCAATTTTATTCAGCGTGGTCAGCTCGCTCTTTACGACCGCAAACAGCGGTAAAGACCCACTGAGTACACGTCTGGGCGCCTTGAGGTGTTATTACTGTGAGAAAAACACTCGAATATTCCCTTTAGTAGCAAAAAGTTCGAGGGGACATGACAAGGTATGATAATTGTTCAAAATATGAAATGTTATGATAGAATACATTTAAATGGACACATCTTGCAAAATTTCAACCTAAATACACCTGGGTTTATATTATACTATAGCTCAAATTGAATGAGAAAGCTCATGTCCTGCCGATCACGTCATAAAGTATGATTTGTATGGAGCGTGTTGGCAAGTCCATTTTTCTGGCTATGCCGTTTCTGCCCTAGCAGATAAGGCAACCCCGAGAAGTGGCTTGACGTCGTCAAGGCTAATGTGTGCCAACGGTTTGTAATCGGAGTGTAAAGTGGAGAAGAAGTAAGAAAGCGGACCTTGCGGCCTCAACGCTTAATGGCTGAGGACAACCTATAGTAATATTATTAATGTGATAGCGTGTTTTTTGACCTCTATCACGTGAAAACGAGGCAGTGAACTAATGTTATTTTTTACGTGGAGATAGTCGAAAGGATGGGGAGCGACATCTGCTACTTTTTCCTCTATTAATTATGTCAAGTTGCAAAACAATCGAGCTAAATGTAATAATCAGATATCGAGTGACGTAACACAAGAATCGATACACTTGAAGTCGGCGCAGAGACAGAACATATTTTTCATTAATCCGGACGAAGGAAACAAAGCTCATAAAGCCACATCTGCTCATTTTTTCTGCTCTAGTTATTGCTCCAGTTTCTCTTCAGGATGTCGTGACAAAAAGTTTTCTGGTTGTTCAGCCTTTGTTATTGTATTTCTAGAGATAATTGAGAAGAGCGCGTCAAGGAAACTTTTGCTAAATTTGGTGTTTAAGAGTCTAATTACGACCTACCATCAACTTGTACGCAACGGTTTTAATGCAGCACAGTTTAATTTAGGAATCTGATTGAATCACATTAGTATTAAAAATTATCTTGACGTTAGGTCCTGAACTGGACGCATTAAGAGATGATAGTAAGTCCCCTGTTCTGCCGAGAGCAAAGGCGCGGCCTACAGATAGTCCACACAGGCTATGTTTTCCATAATGTATAAGTTATTAGATAAAACATATCCATTACTTTTATTACTACCACTGGTATCAGTTATTAAATTTACCTAACTTGAGTTTTACGAAGATTAGAATTGTTACTACGAACGAGAATATTGTTAACATATTAGTTACTCATTTACATATAAACAAAACAATAGATAAAACTGGGAAACAAATTGGTATAATACATAAATGGTGCAGAAACTGATATTATGTATGTGATATGCACCCCAACTTTCACGTGTATCTGTATGAATGTGTATGAGGGGAAATTAATTAACATAACCAAGTACCGAAGTGATTCTTTTTTATTACATTGTTTGAAATGACCAAAACTAAGAATTTATAGAGATGGAAGTGATGATGCGACGACTGTGAGTCAGACGGATGACATCGCGCTAGTCCCGAATTCGATCTCATGTCGGGTCAAGATGGAGAATTACTTATTCAGATAAACCATCTCGATATTTCTCCCTCTCATTTGAGCAGAGAGCTCTCTCTCTTTCTCATTTGAGCGTTTTCCCGGTTTTTTCGCTTCCGCTTTCCTACTTTTTCGCCTACACAAGGTCCTCAATGTTTACCTTTATTATGTTACGGCCAAACTCCGAAGTGCCTAGGTTTAACCGGCTAAACCTAGGTGCAGGTGCAATCGGTCTCAGTTGGTCACATTTAGGTTTAGCTTTGCCTATGTCCATACTATAATTATTCATTTACGATTGACTTGTTGAAAAACATATTTTAATTTAAAATTTTTAATGACGATTTTGCTATAAATTGTAATTAAAGAATGAAAAAAAGAATTTGTTTTCGAAGGCTTCTTTCTGAACCATGTGTATAATGTATTAAATATCTTACTATAGAACTACCATTAATCCACGATTATGATATTAGCAATATGCCACATAATATGAGATTGTTTCGAATCCTTCAATTTTGAGATCTTAAAAGCAAAAGTGAAAAGTCATAATATGTGCTTGCGTTAAGGCTACATTGAAAAGGCAATAAAAGTAGTATTAAAAAAACCGAGAAGAATTTTACTTACATTCTCCAAGTTAGTATCCTGTTAGTTACGTGCGCATGCGTCGGTCAATTTTCTACGCATTTCACACTGGCATGCCATTGCGCAAACAAGGCCGACCAGTGTAACCGTTTAGTGCCTACTAGTTTTACAGGGAATGCATGATGGTCAGAATAATGTACAAGTTTTGTAATGACTAATAAGTACAGTTACATTAGTATCAAGTTACTCAGCACGGTATTAATGCGGTAACACCGAATTCGCAACAACTTTGAGTAGGTTAATCTGTGATGACC
Organism: Plodia interpunctella; assembly: GCF_027563975.2. NCBI lineage: Eukaryota > Metazoa > Arthropoda > Insecta > Lepidoptera > Pyralidae > Plodia > Plodia interpunctella. The sequence continues at coordinate 6,341,435 of NC_071316.1, forward strand.
AGAGAAGGGTTTTTGCCGGGAAAAAATGATAACGTCCCGGCGCATACCCACTTAAGAGAAAGAGTAAGGTTCGATTCCAGTTAAAAGTGTCAAGTCACAATATTGGGCACATCAACATATTTAATAGTTGGTTCACACTAATTACGGCACCTAGTCCCACAGTTTCAGCTCTTTAGAATAATGAATACTGACATAACATGATAAAATAATTTACTTATAGGTCGAAGTTGTTTCTATTGATCGAACAATAGAAACAACTTCGACAGGGCCCTACCATAAGGCTCTCATTCTTAAATTCTCTCGGCAGGGCATTCACACATCATCCATATTAACAATATAACTGCTATATATATAAAAAAAGTTAATGATCAAACATAGGTTACTGCAGACGTAGCTGCTGGCAACAACTTGTACCATATATAAAAATATTTCTTCTGAATCATAGAAAGATGTAAGACTGGACTAAAAGTAAAAGAAAAATTTCGGTCATTCAGTTCCATGTCAATACTAAAGCAGCTTTTGTGTCAAAAATGTAAGGATGTAAACATATCTAGACAATGAAAACAAAACAAACTGCATACTGCCAATACTATCAACTTTAAAAGTTACACTTGTGCAAATAACTATTTGGTCTAATGGTTAACTAGTAGATAAAGCCATATATCTGAGACTGGAGTTAAGTCAACCATTTGTAAATTGCTTTTGTAATAGTGTACTATATAGTTTAAATATTTGTTTTTATGTAGCTATGAGATCCCACTGCTAGGCAAAAGCATCCCCTTTATGTTTCCAACCTTTGCTTGTCTATGAAAAGAATCTCATCACTATTGAATCTCAATTCAAAGAATATGTCTATAATACAACTAAATATGGTCTTCGAGTTTCACAACTCTCGGCTCAGTCTACCCTGAATGGAATAAAGCTGTGTTACTGTATCTATAATTAACTGTCAATCTACACAGACAATAGAATTGCAATATCTGTCATCAAATAAGATTTCAGTCAAATAGTACATACTGGTAGTATTAAAACAACCATGCAATATTTGGTTGATAAAAATATAGTGAACAGGATTAAAAGTATTATATAGTCTTTACCAAAATCTATCACTTTAGTACTCAGTCTCTCTATAAAGTGTAGAATATAAATGAGGCTGCCGCGTCTTCTTGGTAGGCTACACTGGACATTTATCAACCATGCTGGACCATTCGATTTAGCAGGTATTTCTATGGCAATAAAAAATAATTAAATAAAAATAAAAAATAAATCAATTTTCCATTCTTCATAGACAAACAAAAAAAACAAATACAAATAATTTCTCTTTATAATATTAGTATAAGATGTACAGACCTAAAGATAGTCTACTTACAGGTTTATATGTGCAGATATTAACAATTGGTCAGAGACATCCTAACTTCATTATTTATTCAACTATATTACATGAACGTAAAAGGTGGACTTAAAGTATGATGCTTTTTCTACCAGTCAACCAATGGGTGGTGCAAAGATGAAAGAACATTTTTGGGGTAGTGCACATTTGCACTACCCCAAAAATGTTATGTTTAGTGTATATCATTATATAAACAAAACAAGTTCTATACAATAACTTATCATTCATTTTTCCTGGGGATACACATATGATATCTATTTATATATGTTTTTATCATATCATATTTGTTGTGGTCACAACACCTAAACTAATAAGGTAGCCATTCCAATGAGTCATAGTATCAAGACTGTACTGAAGCAGTGTTAGTTTAGGGTTTTTGATTTGTTACACCATTGGTTACTAAAAGCTAAACACGCAACCTAAAACTAAAATAATAAACTAAAAATTTTAAGGTGGATGCTACATGCACTAATTTAAGACAACGCAGGAAAATATAAAAAAGTCTATGTACTCTAAAAGAGCATCATAAATATTTTTACAGGATCCTACCATGGCCTCATGGTGTATATTATATTATATATTACTATTATATATAGCTTACATATTCTATACACATGATTTTCTGCTTGAACACAAAGACTTGAAAAGGAAATGGTTCCAGAATGAAAAGGACGGAGGGCATAGTGTGGGTTTGCATTTCACATGCAATCACATTGCGGTGTGGTTGTTGTTGTGTCACAATGGAGCACTGTTTTTGGAGCTGTAAATAGCAAAGTCGTACAACGCACACCAATCACCTGTCCGGTGCATTCACTGACATTGTCAACCATGAAATATTAATAGTAACAAGCATTGTGCAGGCATAGCTTTCTTTCTGATCAAGTGTTATTACTAACACTAGTGTCAGATTTTATTCAAGTAGTGGAAAGGCATCTGACTTGACTTTTAAGAAAACATCTGGTGGCAGAACTTAACTCATACATAGATATAAATAGATATATGAAAATTATACCTAATTACATTTTGTGGCTGTCACATGGAATCATTTACTATATAGTTAATGCAACCTCAACAAGATTTACAATTGCTCCAGCAAGGATTTCTTATTGCTGAAAATATGATGATATGAGGTCATCATTGTCTATTTTCATGTTTAGATGTGAAAATAGTAATTTCTTTTTCTGTTTATTGTTTAGTGATAACTAATAATGAATTCTAATTCATCATTAGTTATAACATGACCACGCCACATTAATTTATCTTTCATTTCATTCTCACATAACAATCTTATCAAACCATATTATCAAAATAAATGGAAAGAGAAAAAACTACTCCAAAAGATCCCAAAAACACGTATAAATCTCGCGGAAATATGTTAATTCAATGCGAAAAGCTGATAATATGAATAAATCGATGTCCTTTTAACTAGCAACAGGGCCGCCTAGTCCTACCAATCTATAACTATATAACACATACGACTTTCTCGATAAAACTGTGACATCCTGCTATCCTATCCACCCAAAAACGGATCCAGTGCTAATACGGCGGCATACGTGACTCCATTTGCACGAAAACAAGGACCTTTTTTGCTCTAATAGGCGTTTCACGCAACGCCTTGCCACCGGCGCCCTGATAGAGCTATGAGCAGACACCCATTTCGTTATAACCACTTATACGCTTTGAGGGAGATATGTAATCTAGGATATCATATTTGTAGACATACTGAAGTGTAAATTAAGCATAATAGTCATGGAAAATGAGGTGAACAGCTAAAAAGATAATAGAACTTTACCCTTCTGCCAGCTATGTCTTGTGTTAAGTCCCTCCAGCGGTTTTCAGGCGCTTCCTATACCACTATTAAGACTGGATTCTCACTTTTTGGCACATTTTGTATTATTCCAACGGCACCACACTGAATTAACAATTTATTCACTAGTTTAAATCACAAAATCATCCACCATTAGCTTTTCATACACCCTCGAGTTCGGTCCTTTTCACGGCCATTTGCAAATTGCGTCAAAGATCCTGAAACGTGATTGGTTCGTTCTGTCCCAGTGTAGTTTCATACTGTTGCGCCATCTATTGAGTAAATTGTGTACGAAAATAAGTGATTTTAGGAAGTGGACTTTAAGGTACGGGAACAAAATCGAAAATAAATGTCAGTCATGGCGGTTACGTTATTTTGTCGTAAGCAAAATAGGGTGCGGTAAGATATATTTGAGAACCCCGAATCGTGACGTCAAACTGGGCGTGAATGTAATTTAGCGGACTTTTCAAAATAGTGGCCATTGTGATAGCTCGTAAAACCTCACAATATTCATGACGCTTCTTCAATTTTCTTCCTTTACACGGAGATGATGGACGATAAAATAAATAGTATTTAATAAAATAAAATTCCACACAGTACTCGAATAAGTATTTCTAGTTCCACATTGTCGCCGAACACAACTATGCTAATAATGTATATTGTCGTAATGAAGTGAATATATGAAAATTGGTATCTTTTGGTCGTTTTTTAAACTTTTCAAATCCTTGCCAATTTGATAGAATCAACAAGAGCCGGGAGGGCGCGGTGATGGCGGCGACGATTGCTTTTGTAGGTAGGTCATGGAATTAGCAGGTACTTGTACCAAGTACTTATTAAACCCATGAGGTAGGTTCCTATTGTTTTGGGTCGAGGTTTTGCAACGTCGTGTACGGCCATAGTGAATAGTACTCACTCATGTCGTGAGTGAGGTGATTAGAATCTTTATAAAAACTGGGGTGGGGCCATTCATGTATGATAAAAACATATTGTATTGTCTATGTGTTAGTCACTGTCACAGCTGTCAAATAGTATTGAATAGGTAGTAGGTACTCAATGGTACTATTCGTGTTTTAGGGTTCCGTCTCAAGCTTCAAGATAAAAAACGGAACGAGTTTAGTTGGGATTTGCCTTGGGATCTCTTGTCCAGTCACTCATTCACGTCATTATAAAATCAAAGATTATACACACTATAAATTGTAAAATCAAAAATAAACCTGCCTAAACAACATACTTTTTTTTGCAAATGTACGGAATAATACATACAAGTTGTATATATTTTTGTAATATTATGCAAAGCTCAGCGCAGATGGCGCTACTGCTACAACTCCTTAGTTGCACAAACATTGCCAATGGAGGCAAAAAGCGCCAATTTTCAATATAATTGCAGATTTACGACCAAAATACCTTCTACGCAATCGTGGTGCGAGTTTAAATGAAAAAGGAAGGATTTAGTAGATAATCCTGAAAATAATAACACTATTTTAGGTTATGTTCTGCAAACTGATATAAACTTGATTTTGACTAAAGAACATAACTATTTGAAGTCCATAATTTAATAGGCCTGAAAGTGTTCAAAGTGTGAAGTGAATCGTGTGAAGTGTTCTGACCTACTTTTCGACCGTTTACTGGCTCGAAATTTTTACAGCTTGAGGCGTATTGCATAGTTTTCTAAGTTTTTTTATCTTATGGAAAACGATTTTTCCTCAATATTTCGGCGCTCGAATATGCTACATTGTTGTATATTTTCACAAACGAATGTTTTAATGGACATAGCAAAAGGCGGCAAAGCTTTTGTGTACCTAACATACAGTGCTGTACTCTGGCGGGATAAATGTGCAGTAATACTTCCTATTTCTTTACTTTCTTGGACAGAGTGTACGGAACCTAGATTTATATACCGCTACCTACCCACTGTTATCTAGCTAACAGCAACAGCAAGTTGTAACGTAGTTGTCACTGTCAGTCACTTTAGTCAAGTGTCAAGCAGATTTATTTATTTTTTGTGAAATGTTAATGCGCTGAGATTTGTGCGTATTTTTGTATTTGTTTTGAATACCTATAGTCCTTATTCAAATATCAAAAACAAAAGTAACTTTTTCGGTAATCAAATTATTCTGTTAAGTGATAGTTTCAGTTTGAGATTATATTTAATAAATAAAACAAAACACAACAGCAGCCAAGTAAGCTCGATCACAAAAGAAGTCAACTGTAATGCTGTAAGTATTTTAGCTCTTAATTATTTCTAATTATACTTTAGACATTTAGCATGTTTCTTTCAAATTGTTATAAATAATCATTCCAAATATATCGTTATAAATAAAAATTCCAATAAGACTCTTAACAGATTTTTATTGTTTAGTAACACTACCTATGTTTAGCTTAAGTCATAAACAATGATCCTGTTTTTTAAGATTTTTTTTGTGTTTGACTTTATGTTGCAATTAGAACGGTCAACTCAACCATGTAGAAGAAGGTACTGAAATTACTTGATATGTTTTTATTTTTTTAAACTACATAAATAGCAAATTTAATCTAAGTAGGTTCCATCAAATCCATCAATTCATTGCTCTATTTTAATTAGAAATAGAAATAAATTTATTCACAACATACTCAGTCATAACATCTTTTTTAGATTTAAAACTATGTGTTTATGACTGGTACCGATTATGTATGGTATTTTTATTGTTTGAAGATAAAGAATTCATTCTTACTAAATACTTTAAAAGAATACATATTGTGTACCATTGTATTTAGCTAAATAAATAATAAATAAATTATTCTTGATTATGTAGTCATTTAATTTGTGCTTACCTGTCTTATATATTGTTTTACCACCAAAATCAATACACTTAATAAAACACTAGAAAAAATATTCTGTACACTGATTAAATTTACATAAAAATAAAATTAGGCGATAGAGTCATAGTAACAGACTAAGAATTAAAAAAAAAAACTGTCTGTTTATACTGTTTATATGGTTTATAGAAATGACACCTTAACAAAAGTTGTTCAGTCTGATGAGCATAAATATACAATGTATCTGGAACACCTGATCTGCATCATAGCTGGACCACCATGGGTCTGCACCCATGGTGGTCCAGCTAAACCATAGGAAATAAATAAATGACTCCTGAATAAAAGTCGTCCTGCCTGATGAGCATTTTCTGTTGAAAATCTGGAACACCTGAAGAAGAGTCATAATGGTCCAGCTAAACTATAGGAAATATAGTTTTTCAGTCTGATGAGCATCTTTTGTATATATATATATATATATATATATATATATATATATATAGGTATTGTTAATCTTGGTGTGCACAATTAAATTACTCTGATAATTTTGACTCCATATCAAAAATTGTTTGGCCACACATACAAAAGTTACGGGCATCAGCTAGTATTGAACTGGTTATGCAAGGTCATGGTATCTGTTTTTTAGTTTTTGCTATTTATCTTTTATGAAATACGTAACTAGCCATGGTGTGGTGTGACCCGCTTAATTGTTAAGAAAATGCTTATATTTTTATGCACAGTAGCGCCATCTAATTTATAAAGCGCTATTGACTATCAGACTTTTCGATCTAATCCGTACTAATCGCGTACTTTTAGGCATAAAAATTAAAATTACCCTTTGTGTTAATGCAAGGTATCAGTTACCTCAATATCAAATGACTATGGTGAAAGTTTTATTAAAATTGTCTGTTCCGCTTTCGATAAGCAGCTTTTACGCGGACGAAGCCGCGGGCTAAAGCTTGTTTTATCGGGCTAAGCGGCGTCACAGCCCAGAATGCCACGGACACACGCTAATTTAGAAAAAGATACATTATGATTTATGGATTTAAAAAATTCGAACTTTTGTTTTTATAATAAAATTACATATGATCATTAGTCATCCAGCCTTACTGCAACAGTATAAAGATGATTCGTACTTTACAGTTTGCCAAGTCCTTTGTTCCTTTGTGTTCCAAGAAATAATATACGTAAAATATATAATAAATAGCAATGCCGCTTTGGTACATCGACTTATCATAAAACTGATTTGTGAGTCACTTTCAGATGTACAGGTTACACACAATTTTGTGAATACAGTACAATATATATATGATATAAAACTCTTGTGTTACTGAGTGACTGACTGACAGACAACGCACAGCCGAAAGTACTTGGCGTAGAAAGCTGAAATAGGGTATGTAGGTTCCTAGGACAGTGTAAGGGAGCACTAAGAAAAGATTTCCTGAAATTTCCACAGGAAACGAATTTTTACTCACATACGAAGTTGTTGTTGGTAAAAGCTAGGTACAAAATAATACAATAATATATTAATATGGAACAAACGGTTTTCACCATTTTCGTATCAGTCAACAGTGACTACATTGTGTATTGGAAATAAATAATAAATAAATATATAGGGACAAATCACACAGATTGAGCTAGCCCCAAAGTAAGTTCGAAACTTGTGTTATGGGATACTAACTCAACGATACTATATTCTATAACATATACATTGTATAGATAAACTTCCAAGACCCAGGTCAATCTGAAAAACATAATTTTTCATGTTGACCTGACCGGGATTCGAACCCGGGATCTCCAGTGTAGCAGTCCGGCGTGATGACTATTAGGCCACGGCGGTCGTCGAATTTGAGGAAAACTGGTAAACTACAATATTTTTTACTAAGATTTTTTATCTAGTGGGACATAATTTGTTAAAATATTTTTTTGACGTGACAACGTCTTAAATTAAGTTGCGGCTGGGAGTCACTTATGAAAAAGTGTAACGCCCGGTAACGTTACGATGAGTCACCGAACGAGAGAGAGGCCCGCCGAATGCCTTGCGTCTCTCTCCCACTCAACTATGATCGGTCTGCCGCGCGCGTAAAAAGACGTTGTCACGTAAAATCTTCGCCCGTAAAACCGACTTTACAGGCAACCATTTTTTTTTCCTAAGAAATAAAATAATTATAATAATAAAGTGAGGTGGCGCTAGTGTGCGGGGATAAAGTGCCTTAATATTTTCCACTGCTTTAGCATTTTACTAGCAGATCAATCTCGACAATGCACTAATTATGTTATCAGTTTAAAGTTCAGTTATAAAATACGGAAGTCCATTGTTCTGTAACTATTAATAATAGAATCACCCTGTATATTACTAAAGATGGAGTCCTACAGTCAAATGCATGTGAGTAATTAAAAAAAATCAAGTAAAGAATCCAAGTGGAAATCCCGGCCTTTATTCGGTCCCGAAAATCCCGGTATATTCGGGATATTCGGGACTAAAACAATATTTTAAGGACTATATACAATAGTTAGTTTTTTTTATTATGTATATAAATATATTAGGACGAATCACACAGATTGAGCTAGCCCCAAAGTAAGTTCGAGACTTGTGTTATGGGATACTAACTCAACGATATTTTATAACAAATACATATATAGATAAACATCAAAGACCTGGGCCAATCAGAAAAGTATCATTTTCCATCATGACCCGACCGGGGATCGAACCCGGGACCTCTCGGTTCAGTGGCAAGAACTTTACCACTGCGCCACCGAGGTCGTATGTAGGAGTTTTAAATTAATTAGGTGAACAACATTTGGAATTACATTTGGTCTATCCCTCTCATCCCGCATTCTCATACTCAAATTGATGCGATGGTATAGCGTTGAATTTGCGAAGTTAAATATGTGGTTGACTGTACACGTAGGATTTTACATTGACTGCTAATTCCAGTGTGATTATAATTACAAAACATCAAGATTGTGAGGTATAAATAAAGTTATTTACGGCCATCATAAAAATACCCACATCGTTACCATGACGACTGTATACTTTATGTAAGGACTACGCACTTTTGCTCTCCGATTTATACCTATAGATACTTTTCCTCTCTCTCACTCGCTGTCTGATCTTCCCGTGGTTCGGTTTCGATTTCGCATCCGTTGTGTTGTGATGTCGCGAAATCTGGGATCAGCGTAAAAACCAATCTAAAAACTTAAAGATTTCCTGTGATTTTATAATAACAGCTAATTGTCTTGCAAGTTGTCAAACGATAAGTATTCAATAATTGCAACTAATTTTTGTAATAATTGACAGGTGGGCATCCTCCATAGAAATATAATTGCATGTAAAATTTTAATAAGCACTTGTATTGGTACTTAGTGCCAACACTGCCGATGTACGGGATATAGGTTTGTGATTGTGACACAGACTTATAAACATACAGATGTCACTTTAGCTATCATTTTTTGGCTGTGACTGCTGAACCCAAAGCGACATAGTGTATGCACATTTTCATATTTATTCTATAGGTTTACAAGCTTTTATTTGATCAATTTTGGTACTCCGACGCATAACAGATAGGTAGGGAAATGAGAAAACGCTCAATTGAGAAAGAGCTGAGAAAGACCTTCAATCGAAAGGAGCTGAAATCTTTCTATTCCAAACTAAATTATATTTGTCAAAGCTACAAGCATTTCGGAAGGACCACCTCTAAGAAATACCGCAATAAACTCATCAATATTGTGAATCTTTCGGCCAGGCAATATTGGTAGTGAAATGTAATTTCTGTCTGTCAGTAAGTAAGTCTGTGGAACTGGATTCTGAATCCAACGAGGCATAGCAAAGGCTGTACTTGCAATGGTTTCACAAGCCCTACTCTTCCGAGCAGGTTTGGCAAGCGACCCGACTTCCCTTGCGTACGATGTTAGTCAAGTATACTTTACTATGTTATACTACTGTACCTAATGCCGGCTATACATTATAGCGAAACAGTTCACCGAATTCGGTATACATTTATCGTTTTTGATTGCGGTAAATAAAAACTCGCATACAAACTGCGCAATGTTCATTCATCTCGTCGGCATTCGTCTGAGTTCGGCGGCCGTATAAAGTACGTGAGTTCCGCCCCAGAATAAAACCATTCCATAAACTCCCGTGGATGTCTTGTGAGGCAAATAAATAATTGTTGTCTTTGTTTTTGAGGCGATTAAAAGATAAATAGATTTGGGTGATGAGAGACAATAAGAGGATTTGCAATGCAGAGTGAAAAATCACAGCTGATTCTTAAAAATTTATAGTACAACACATTTTAAGCTGATGCCGAACTTCGCGACGTCACGCCCCCAAATGAAACCGATAACACGCCTTTTTGATTTTTCCTGTCTAGCGTCATTCCCATAGATAAAAGAATAATATGTCATTCCTTATTATAGTTTTGTATGGTCTCTCTCTCATCCACGCGTTTTCCCGGCTGCATTCAGGACTGTGAGCTGTGACGCCGCAAAGCTCGGTGCCAGCGTAAAAAATAAGAAGATTCGGCTACCTTACCTTTTTGGGAAAGCTTAGTTGTCGACGTACGTTTTTTTCTTATGTTCTTCGATTTCGCATCCCAAACTATATATATATTTTTTTGTATAGTTTGTGGTGCTTATGCAATGCAAATTAAATCCAAACTTGTTAGATAACAGTTAGTTTGTCTTGTATTTCAACCTAAATAAGTATTTCTCATCCATTTTGCAACGGTTGCATTGCATGTGAAGGCTCAATGTCGCCAATATTTACTGTAATCACAAATATTGACATGTCGGAAATATTGGAAACTTTTGAAATATATGTGCAGTGATTGCAATTGATTTTGTTATCATATCACAGACTAGTATTGGCTCGCGACTTCGTACGCGTATAGAAATTTGCGTGGAAATTCTCTTTTAGTGCACATTCGCCTAGTAACTTGTATAACAGCTGTCCCTCGGCTACTGCATAGTTTTGCTTGCCAGTAGTTTTTAGCTTTTGGAGAAATACTTTGTAATTTGAAATTTGATTTCAAAATATGCCTGTTAATATCTAATTTCCGAATAAATGCTGGGTCATTGTTTGTTTTTAAATATTCATTTGCAAAAAAAAAAAAAACGTACAGAGACCAAACCAATTATTGATTTCCTTGTATGTTAAGGATTTTATTTGTCAACGCATGCATTTATCATAAAAAGTGATGATTTTTTTGATGATAAATAAATATATGTATTGACATATAAAATGTTTTCTTTTTCGATCTAAAATACCTATTCAAAAATATATTCATTGCGAACAGTGCGTGGTATTATCGATTAAATCATATCGATAAAATTAGCATTACCAAATTGGCCAACCCAAAACAATCGCAATCATGTATGTAATAATTAAAAGCGTCGCTTGGCTGAATATACTGTTGCATTTGCAACACTGCGGTACTACGGATGCACCGCAATGCGCTCCATTGAAGTGCATCATTCAAGCGTAATATTTCTGTGAATTGTATCCCGCAAATTTGAATTAAACACTTGCTGTGCCTTTCATTTTAGATGTATACATACGGTATCTCGTCTTTGTCCATTACGAGGTAGATAGGGTCAAGAGTCGCGAAACTCAAAACGTTACTCACGTTTTGGATGTGATCAATACATTTATAATAAATTCACAGAATATTTTAAAGATTCTGCTTTACGTCCACCAAACGACGTGAACCTTCTTTGGGAATATTATTATTGGTTGCCAAGGCTATGTGTTCCTTAGGAGAGGATATCCCCACGGGAGGATATGGAAAGGATAGGACATTTATAATAAATTCACAGAATATTTTAAAGATTCTGCTTTACGTCCATCAACCGACGTGAACCTTCTTTGGGAATATTATTATTGGTTGCCAAGGCTATGTGTTCCTTAGCAGAGGATATCCCCACGGGAGGATATGGAGAGGATAGGAATCCTGGAGCGGAACCACACGCCACGAGCGAGCTCGTTTGCCTACTATGCTATAAAACGTCAAAATAAGTTATAATAGTTGCTTCTAGCGTTTAGTTTATTTCCAAGTTTGGTAATCATCATACACCTACCCTTATCTCACTAAAACAGCATGCCAATCTACTATCAAAGTCGAATGCACTCCAACCATTTGTTTTAAATTATAGTATGTACGTTTTGATAGAAATGAAGTCTTGAGGCAAAGTCACTGTTATTATAAACTTCAAGGGCGTATAGTATATTTACATCAACCTAATTTGTGCTTTACGGCAAATTTATTGTAAGTCCAATGTCGTGTGACGTTTCATCCGCTACTTGCCTGACATATATAGATCTATGCTCGATAGCGCTTGCAACAGCGAAGTTCAATTTCGTTTAATGAAGGGTATTACCAGCACGAGTAAGACAATAAAACAGAATTCCTAGCAATAACCGGCCATTAAAACCCACCAAAGTACACGTATGGTTAAATATTAAATCAGCATTGCAAATGGTCCACATTTGCATACGCGTCTTGCGTAACTTCAACTTATCGACATGTGACAACTGACGTTGGAGGATGCTGCGCGGGCGCACATTTTAGCACTAAGTATATGGGCAAAAAGTAGATTTTATGTATACGAACAGTATCAAATTAAAAAAAATGTATCTTTTACCACAATCACTGTACCATAAAAAATATGTTTCATTAGTAATTACTTTAAAAATTCTTTAAAATCAATCTAAGTCCCGAAAATCCCGGCAATGGCAAATTGTAATTCGGTGATTTTAGGGACAGGCCAGTATTCCGTTTTTTTGCTATCTCGGGATTGTATTCCTTAACCATGAAATTCATTGCAGACCCTGTGCAGATTGGCTTTTGAGTAAACATTTCTATAATCAGTGATTGGCGTGGATCACGTGCGCACGAGTTCAAAGGCGCAGTGATTGGCGCGCCTGGGCTGTGATAGTGGTGGTTAAGACACTCACAATTGTTGGTTGTTGGATGGGTGACCAAAATTATCTTGAGCTCCTCCGTCCTTCACGTAAAGCCGTTGGTCCATTGGTATTAGCAGTCGTTAAAACCCGCCAATCCGGAGTGGTAGACCATGGCCCAAACTCCTTGTCCAACCATTGTTGATTGATTGCTTAGAGTCCTATTTTTAACTTCTTATGTCGTACAGTGCAGTTTAAATAAATAAATACTCGTACCTATGTGGTCAAAGAATTTATTGTGCGCCTCATTTTTTGTCACAGAACAGGTGACCGATGAACAGGAGTGCATAATGGCTGGCATTCGTTCCGTACTACTGCAATAGTGTTGCGCTATCATTGTAACCATCGATATCGATTGTCCGATCTTATGGCCAGAAATAATATTTTGTGTCAATGTGTATTTGATATTTCTTTTGTTATAATTAATCTAAATCCATATTCATTTCATATTATAAAATGAAAATATATTTGGTCAAAGTAGATCATTGTTTTATTATGCTATGATATTATGAATGCAAAAGTCTGTCTGTCACACTTTCACGGTTAAACCGCTGGGCCGATTTTGATGAAATTTGGAATAGATATAGAAGACGACTCGAGGTCAAACAAAAGCTATCGCGGGCGGTGCTGCGGGTAACAGCTTGTACAAAATAAATTACTTTCGACGTTTTATAATCTCTCTCTCTTTCACCTCTGCATGTTCCCAGTAGCGAAGCCGCGAAGTCCGGGGACAACGTAAAAAATATTCTGAAAATTTTGAAGATTCGACTATTTCTAGTCTGTTCATTTTAAAAAGTAAATCTTTGTCTCAAAATCAATGTCAATAGGTACCTATTGCGTAAACAGTTTTACACAAATAAATGATTTGTACGCAATACTCTGTCGCACAAGTTATCTCAAAATACAACATAACAAGCAAACAGAATGTACGAATAGACTTGACAACACATATATACATATTATCACACGTCGTGTTTTTCACGGGGGTGGACAGAGACTAGGAAGGGATTTCCACTAGCCACGATCCTGACGAAACTCACTCGATTCCTCTAATCTCCATTTGCAAGTTCTTCGAATTGATAACACGTCATAATAAAATATTAAAATCAGTATTCAAACTCAGTATTGTCTTTGCTATTTTGAAAACGATAACGATTTTCCCTCCAATCTTATCATAATTTAATTCACGTTCTAGGGATAAGGTCGAATAAATTAAATATTTCCTTGTTTGTGAATGTAAACTGTTGATATATATCAATCACTTTTTCATTAAAACTATATTTAAACAAAAATATAGGGACAAATCACACAGATTCAGTTAGTTCCAAAGTATCAAGGTTAAACTTTACCCCAAATTTAATGCAAAAATTATATTAATACAGTAGTTTTACATAATAATCCCGGAAGTGATAATGAAGACGATTAGAGAACAAAATAAAATGTGTCCATTAGTTTGTGATATAATATTATTGTATTTAAGATATGAATTATTTTTGTTATTGCAGCGTTTTGGATACTGAATGGAAACTTGTATAATCAAAAATATTTGTAGTGTTTTTTATTTAGCTTTGTTATATTTTGGATTGTTTTGTTTTATTATTTTTGTTTTATTAACGTTTCGTATTAATGCAAGAAATACAATGACTATAAAGATATTATTAACAATATTAATAATATTTTTTATTTTATTTTATACTATATTATTTAATTATAAATATTTGGTAGGTAGTTAATTTATGACAATCATAAACTAACATGGCGATTTTATTTGAAAATCTAAAATTTGCAGCATTGCGATATTTTTTTTTGTATTAGCATTATTCAAAATTTTGTACCTGAAATGTACTACGAGACGTTTCATTGTTGTACACCGACTGGCATTACACAGCATGTCCATGAATATTTTACATTTGTCTTACAACCTAGAGATATTTATCGAAAAAACATTACATTCTTGCGTTTTGTTTTCTTTGAAAAATGTTTTCGAGTCTCTAAATTTAGTTTCATGTTTAAATATTTTGGTTACCACGACGTACCTACTGTTATGTTGAGTTATTGATTTTAATTAAGAATATTACTTAGTCTGTTTATAATCAAGTTTCAATCAGACCTTGAAGCCTACAGTCCGCTTTCGTACTTTTTCTACTCTATTTCTACATTTATTGTCATTGCAATACAAAATAGAATGGTTGATAAACACCCAGTGTTGCTAGCCAGCAGGAATCAGCGCCTTCGTTTCGCCTCTTCACTATCTTGACAAGACTACGGTCCTTGTACGCTCGGCAGTCGTGAATATATGGAGTTACAATGAACAATCCTACGAATCAGACTAATATTATAAATGCAAAAGTTTGTGGGAATGTGTGTATGTCTCTGTCACGCAAAATATATTGCACCGATTGTTATGAAATGTGATACACGGGGAGAATATAATCTAGAATGATACTTAGGGTACTTTTTATCCCAAAATTCCCACGGCAGCGAAGCCCCGTGACGCGGCTATTATTATAAATGCGAAAGTTTGCGGCGATGTATGTATGTGTGTTTGTTACTCTTTCAAACAAAATCTATTGGACCGATTGTTCTGAAATTTAATATTTATTAGTTATTTACCCGTGTACCAATACACGGGTAAAATATAACTTGGAATAACACATAGGGTACTTTTTGTCCCGAAATTCCCACGGGAGCGAAGCCCCGGGCCGCAACTAGTGAGTTATAATTTAAATGCCTACAAGTAAATTAACCTAAGGCATTAAACATATAATTCGAGTTCAGAGATGGGACTAAATTCCGGTGCGTCACGCCCTGTCTGTTATTCATAATATTTACATACATAGTGTGTGACTTACTATCGATATCGAGGTCACAAACCTGTACTGTAGTTATGAAACATGGTGTCACCTATGTTATTCAACATTCCCACACGTGAGGGCTTTGTCCATCACTGGATGCACTACCTACGTATGTTACGGATAAGCTGATAAATTATAACACTATTGATAATTTTGACGACCTCGGTGGCGCAGTGGTAAAGTTCTTGCCACTGAATCGAGAGGTCCCGGGTTCGATCCCCGGTCGGGTCATGATGGAAAATGATCTTTTTCTGATTGGCCCGGGTCTTGGATGTTTATCTATATATATGTATATGTTATAAAATATAGTATCGTTGAGTTAGTATCCCATAACACAAGTCTCGAACTTACTTTGGGGCTAGCTCAATCTGTGTGATTTGTTCTAATATAATATAATATATATATGTATATAATATATATATATAATTAACGATTTCAATGTGGCGCAGTTCAATTTAGATTCCTAAATTGAAAGTGAATCGGATTAGTATTAAAAAATTAACTTGATAGTACGAATATGCGATGCAGATCAGTTTAGGTCCTGAACTGGATCGTATTAAGAGATGATGGTAAGCCCCGAGAGTCAGAGTGGGGAGGGGTGGAACTATTTGAACCTCGGACAGATAACATCGTATATCCGTGTCTCTTGCTTTCGATAACATGTGTATAAAACACAAGTGATAAGCGGATATGAACGTTGGACTGCGATATGCGCTGGCGCGAATCTGGACTAAATGCCAAATCAGTTGTATAATTGTGTTGTAATTTATACAGTGTTGTTATAGATCCGATTAGGTTATCAGGCCTAGTGGCAGTCAATAGGAAACAGGATTAAATTTCGATTTAAAGCACCATTGATGCACCTCAATGATATAAAATGGATAGCGTCAGAATCACTTTGGTATTTTCAAAGATAAAACAAAATAGCAATGCAAGTTTTTTGTCGATTTTTGGACTTATCTTTACCCATCATCACACATACTAGTCACTAAAATAATTATACAGCGAATGTAGACAAAACATTTATCCAGAAATTAGACTTTCAGACAGCTTAACTTAGACTATATATTCTATAGTAGCTAGGTGTGCCCCGTGGCTTCGTTTTCGTGGGAATTTCGGGATAAAAAGTACCCTATGTGTTATTCCAGGTTATATTCTACACGTGTACCAAATTTCATATCAATCCGTCCAGTAGATTTTGCGTGAGAAAGTAACAAACATACACATACACACATACATCCTCACAAACTTTCGCATTTGTAATAACAGTAGCATTAGTAGGATTTCTCAAAAACACACATTTTATATAATTTTATATCATAGGTGGTATCGTGCGTCAATTTT
Source organism: Plodia interpunctella (assembly GCF_027563975.2). NCBI lineage: Eukaryota > Metazoa > Arthropoda > Insecta > Lepidoptera > Pyralidae > Plodia > Plodia interpunctella. The sequence continues at coordinate 6,358,585 of NC_071316.1, forward strand.
TTTACCCAGGCGCCATTGTCATTCGGCCAGCTAAATGTGTGTTTGTATGCCGTGTGCGAACCTCGTAAAGTAAATCAGGCACAGTTGTAAATCTGTTTTGACGTCATACTAGCGTGTTTTGTTTTGCTAGTGTTATTCCTAGTCGATTTTAGATGATATAGAATGGGAGCACACTATCGCCGAACTCGGACAGATGACGACACGGATTAATGAAAATTGCGTGGTTTGTATGAGAGCTATTATTTGAAGCAATGAAAAATCAGCCATGTATGCCGGGATTATGTGATGGCTCAGTGTTACGCTGAACAAAATGCACAGCACTGGTTTTCAGTTCACCTTTTATGATACACAAACAATGCAATACATTACACATAATGCACTTGTTTGAAAGAGTTGCCGTAACAGTAAATGGGTAGCATTTAAAGTAATTTTTTGTTGGGAAAATTTCATAGTGGCAGAATAATCGCATTTATTTACAAGGAGCAAGCTACTTGCTCTTGTCTACAATCTAGAGAGACTTGTCGAACCATCTAAATGTGGAAACTATTTTAGACTCTAAACGAAATAACATAGGTAGGTATCTTTTTTGGCAAAACTACTATTTGTTTCTTTTATATGTGAACCCCGACACCACCAATTATTTTTGCTCTGACGCCAATGTATACGGTCCAAATTAATCTAGAACTTATCCTAATAAGTCGACGCGTGTGAACTCGCCATAAGGAGAATAATAATTTCGCACCTTCGAAACAACAACAATAGGCCATAGTGATGTGAATAAAAAAGTGCCAAGTCGGTAACTTATAACTGTTATTTATCGTGAACAATGTATGTATGGTCTGTCAACCAGGGTTGTCGACAACATTGCATTATGTTTGTTTGCACATCACGCAAAAACTACTACATAAATTTTTGAGCCAGTTTTCTCAATTGTGTAGCGAATGGACTTAAAATAGGTTTCGTCGCGATACGTTTCTTAGAACCCGAGATATTCACAATAATAAGTTATGAGCGAAACCGCGGGCTAAGGCACGGGCAAAAGCTAGTCATAAATATTAATAATAATCTGTTTTTTGTTTTTTTTCGCTAAGAAATAAAATAAATTGATAAAAATGTGAGGTGAGAAACGCCAGGCTGCGGGCACAAAGCACCATAACGCTTGATAAAAAAAAGGTAGATGAAAGAATGAGAAAGAAGATTAGCGTACAAGAGAGCGTCCTATGACCAGCAGCAGTCCGCGACAGTGGACCTACTGCTCCGTCCAACTAGTTGGACCATGGGTCTTTACTAGGGGCAAACAGTGGGTAGAAAAGGTCTGAAATTATTATAATAGAATACGGCGATGAGTCATCTATTGTTAGAAAAAAATAATTAGCATTTTGTTTGTCGAAAATTCAAAAGTCTTGAGAATACGAAGTTGCTCGTTCATCAGAGAATATATTAGGTTACTAATTGCGCCGGGCCCCACTCCTGCGGCAATTTACGTATAGAAAATAACTAGTGTTTTTTGAACCTAAAGCAGAAACGAAGGTTTTCGGAACGAACACGGGACGAACACATCAAGGCACACAGCACGCGTCAGCTTTTAATTAGCTGCTTAATTAATTGTTAGAAAATAACATAAAACCTTATCCTTACATATTTCATTACGAATTTATTTTTTGTTTGATTTATTTTTATAGTTAGCGATAAACTCAAAAACTACTGCACGGATTTCTATGCGGTTTTCATAGCTAGATAGTGTGATTCCTAAGGAAGGTTTAGTTGTATAATTTATTTTGTTTACCCTAGCGAAGCCGGGCTTGTAAATCCCAAGTAATATTATACATGTAAAAGTAAGTTTATTTATTTATTGCTTGTTTGTTACCTCTTCATGCGTTATCTACTCAACAAATCTTTTTAAAATGGCGCATATATATAATTAAGAGTATTGAAAAGGGCATAGGGTACCTTTTATCCCGGAAAATACGTGGGATTCGCGAAAAAATTGTATTTTATTATAGGTGGCGCTAAATGCATGTTTCATAACCTTGCAATAAAAACACTAGATGGCGCTATTTTAAATGTGCTATGGATATTTTATTCCAACTGTCCCAATCTCATTTTAACACGAAGAGAAAATTACCCCGAGGTCATTTAAGCGGGTGAAGCCGCGGTTCGAATTTTTGTATCCAGTTACTACTTTAATTTTTGTCCCAGTAGTGGACAAATGCCTCTCTCCTTCGACGATCGATCTGATTATGAAACACAAAAAAGAAAAATATGAGCACAAAATTAATTTACGTTAATGTAATCTTTATGACAATCGCATTCACCTGAAGAAATCGACATATTTTTATCATCTGACCGAAGCTCGATCGCAGCTTGTGTAATTTATGCCCCTTTGCCCGTGTCGCGATAAACAATGAAAAAACAAAAACACGATATAAACGTTATCTTTAAATCTGCCACGATTACTTACTAATCACGATAATCTTAATCGCATGTTTCTGCTGACCTTACGCGGTTGCAACCAACAGAGAGCATCGGAATAATCTGTTATTCAGTTTTTGTTCGACCGCCTTGCGCGCCGGACGTATTCGATTCTTGTCAATCGATTCCTCATTATCGTTCTCGACGAGTTGATAATCGAGACAATCGATCTGTGTTGTTTTTTGTGCTGTGAGTGTTCAGTTTTGTTTACGGATTTGTTGGTGAGTATTTTTGTTGGTTCGTTTCTATGTTAGCCGACTACGTAAGGGTTATGCGATTAACACCTGTGGTAACAGTTACATAGTACCGAAGTATGACCGCTGCAATGCTCACAGTTTTGTGTCCCATGAACTGATTCTGCGATTTGACAACTTTGAATGCATATTATTCAAAATTACTTGCAGCACGGTTGTCTCCTAAAAAACGTTTTTTACAACACCTCAAAACCTACTTGATATGAGGAAAAGTTTTACTATTTTGAATATAAACTTGAGTAAACCAAATATATGAACTTAACATTATAAAATTTACTTTGATCTGCATTAATTTTAAGAATAAATAATTTAAGTATAATTTCTAAGCACAAATTTTTTGATTTTCTTTTATATGAGAAGAATTCTTCACGTTTTTCAAGCATAAAATCATAAAATTCTTGTTCTGTTTCGTGCGTCGACTGAAGGTCTCAAGTTATCTGCTATATTGTATGTAATTTAAAAACATACTCATCTATCATCATGTGTTTAAGTACCAATATTCTATGCTCGCGTGCATAAACTATATCTTGAAGTAGGATCAGTTCTAGAAAGTTTTACCAACTGGTTAATGTTTCCGTAAGAACGGTTCTGTGATGAATATTTTAAGTGGCACAAGGAAATTCACTGGCTCAGTTCAAGTGAAACCGTATCGGCTTACTAGCTATGTTATTGGGGCTCTCTTCCGTGGGAATTTACAATATAGAATACTTTATTTCCCCAACTAGCGGCCAGTCCCGGCTTCGCTCGGATAAAATCATAATAAACTAGTATTCATCCGCGGCTGGGTCCGCGTGTATTTCTCTGCGAAAGCGCAATCGACATAATTTTCATACAAATTGTAACAATATAGGGTTATTATATAGTCCTTTGGGGATTGAGTTTTTTAAAAAAGGGCGACGCTGCGGGCTAAATCTAGTTATAAATCAATTAAATATATATTTTTAAAGACATTTTACAATTTAACTGGGATTTAGGTATTTTCGAAAACATATAGTTAGAATAATGCGTTAAATTGTCATTTCACAACTTCTCGATAGTTTACAATGTCGCTAGACAGATCATTATAATGTTTATGCAAACCCGGCTGACCTACATAAAAAATAAGGAAGTACATTTATATTTTTTTAGATTTTCGCCCATTATTACTTGGATGATAGGATATAGGAATTATGACAAAGTGTTGCCACTACCGAGGTCTTTATGAAGGATATATAGGATTGCGCGCTCGCTTCGTGCTTCACTCGACTAAAATAAAAATAATATACAAAAAATTTTCTCAGGAATAACTCTATTAAAAATCCCGCATAAAAATACGTAGATCTAACCATACATATGGACAGACAGCGGGAAGCGGGACTTTGTAATGTGTGTAGCTATAATGTTTGTTACACAAAATGGGATTTCGTTTATATATGAAATAAGGTATATACATATATGATACGTTTTATCCCGGAACTCCCCAGAGCAAAATAGGTAGTTACAACATATATAATTAATTAGTAGCGTTTCAAGTGAATTTAATTATACTTCAAATTATATAGAGGTCGGTGCCGGTAAATGAATATGAATTGTGTTAGTTTTTTTTTAACAATCTAATATGACACGTTGTGATCATTGTCACGCTTTCAATCTAATATTCGTAAAATTGCCAATTCATGCTTCAAATTTACAAGTACTGTATGTTTGTAGGAGAGCGGAAAAACACAGTTCTTTTTCCATTTAAAAGTCTATAGATGAACGCACAAAATTTTGGTTTGTTGCCCGTGAAATAAGTTAAGAAATTAGAATAAATATTTATGATATAACTAGAAACAATACACATATTTGTGAGAGATGTTTGAAAGAAAACTAATTTCTCCTTGCAAAATACATGTTAATTTCAAGTGAACCTGAATTTTTGTCCATTGTTTATTGACGCTGTGGATTTTGACTCCCGGAAAAAAAGCTTCACGTTTCACTCCTGTATTTTGAGTTTTTATTTCATAATAAGTGGAACCAGTTTAAGCTTGTTATTATTTGCAGCGATCTAACCCATTGATTCACCCATACTCATATACTTAATGCGATAGTCAATGTCAAGCTTTCACGCCGATTTTGATGAAATTTGTTGCAAATATAGTTAGTGAACTTAGGTCAAATATGCTACTGTGGGCGGAGCTGCGGATAACAGCTACTTTTTTAATAGTATGTGCGAATTAAAACTGTGTTTACGGAACCCTTTATTTGTTGCCCGATTTAGTGTGTGATATCGCGATCCATGATTATAATTTCTAACCTGCTATTGTATTGTAATCAATTTATTCTAATCAAGACACAAGACATTACCTTATCAATTAACTTATCATGCTGTAAACAAATGAGCTGCGCCAAACAATTTTCTCTTTAATGAGATCAAAGGTTAAATAATTTGAGGTGTTTTGAATATTGTGCATATTCATGTAGTGTAAATCAACGCCTATTTCTGACAGTCATTTAATTACCAAAATTACCTACTGTGGCGTGTGGTTCTGCCCTAAAATAGGACCACTCCATATCTGACTAAGGGACACACAGCCTAGGCAGCGGATAAGGTAACAAGATCAATACCAAGGAGACTTGACGGCAGGCTTCCGCAAGGCGGTCAAGAATTCAGGACAAACCAGAGTGCTGGCTTGCTGGAACGATGATACTCGTATACGCGCCAGTGGTCTGGCTGCGATTCTGAAGTCCGTGCGAAATGGAGAAGAAGAATTAGGAGTGCGGACCCTGGTTATTATCGCGGGTCGAAATGCGTTTAGTTGTGATAGACAGATATGGATAGTGGTATGGCCGGTAATATGGTTGGTCGGTAGGGTGTTTTTACAGTTTAATATTTTATAGGTACTAACCTTTCTTTCGACATACAGATTCGTACAGACTGACATATTTCTTCAGGCGGTTAGTAAAAGAACACATTGTGTTTCGCGCAATAAAGTTTAAATAAATAAAATTTAATTGCAACTTGTATTTCCGTCGTATGTAAATTTAGGTCTATCGGAGCGTGTCAATATCAAAAGTGGGCCTGTCTAGCCGTCTGTCTGTTATTGGTATTTTTTCCGATGCAATACCATAAACTTTCTATGTCGGCCGGCGCCCGCAGAGAAAGTTGTATACTCATTTTTTGACAGTTGGTACACTTGCTTTCTTTCGATCGGCACAGATTTTCTGCTTCTGGTTTTTATATGACCGCCGAAAAAGGTGGGTTGTGTTTTCAGGGTTCGTGTTTGCTTGAGAGACGCGAGAAGTGTTCCTGGCATGTTATTATTGTTCATTTTTACGTGAAATAAAATTATATCCTTCCTACTAATATTATAAATGCGAAAGTTTGTGAGATGTATGTTTGTTACTCTTTCACGCATAATCTATTGGACAGATTGTTATGAAATTTGGTACACGGGTAGAATGTAACCTGGAATAACACATAGGGTACTTCTTATACCGAAATTCCCACGGCAGCGAAGCCCCGGGGCGCAGATAATATAATATAAAATTTGACTTGAAAATGTGCATGTGAAGGCCAAATTTCTGAAAAATAAAAATATTTGGTTTGAAACTTTAATAACTCTACACACACACATACACTATAATTATTACTACACTATAATTTTAACTTGAAACATGTTCAGTGAGTCTACTAGCAACAAAATGAAATAAATAAACATGCATGTCGAAATCAAAATTGCAGTTTTGCAACCGCAGCTAGTTAGGCAACTTGACATTGTCCTTGGAAAGGTTAACCTTATTTGATGTTTATATTTACAGGCTTTTATTTCGTACACTTCTTTACAATAGACTCAACAAGAACACGTTACGCATAAATTAAAGTTAACAATGATCAATCTCGCTGAGCTTTCTCCCGGTTTCTTCCTCGGCTGTTGAGCGTCGGAGCCAGGATCCGCTTTCCTATCTTTCCGTCTTCACTTCGCACGGTCTTCGACAATCCCTGGTAGGTTTCTACTCATGTACATTGAGTGTGACCAAGAAAATCATTCAAAACGCCCTTTTGAATTATGTCATACGAAGAAACAGAGGAATTAATAACAGTTTTATCTTAAGTTTAATCTTACATTAATTTATATTCATTTATTTGTTTTAAATGTAATTATTATTTCTTTTCCTATAATGTATGTAATTGATTGTTAATTTGTGATTATTGTGGAGTTTCATTTTCGAAACACGGCAATAAAGATCTAAGTGTCAGCCGCCGTAAGGTCCCTTTTGATTCGGAAGGCCACATCATATTCTAAATTAAATAATATTTACCAAAGCTATAAACTACTTAAACTGCTAGCTACTTTCCTCTCGTCAGACTGTGGTAAAGTTTGTTGCGCCTTCGACTTCACCCGCGCTTTGTAAGTATATTTGGACGTCAATAAGTGATGTTGTACTCGTATCATCCTAAGTTGAATAAACAATTTTGAATTTTAATTTGTAACAAAATCTACATAGAAGTAGCGATAAAACTGTATATTATTAAGATAATATATTTACGAAATTCGACCTTGAATCTACCTTGAAACCTGGGTTTTCGTAATCAAGCGGTTTCGTAACGACAGACTAAACAACAGAATAAGTTATTAAAAATTAACTACATTCAGTAATAAATAATTGTTGCTTAAACGTAATTGACTAGTTGAGTCGCGCGACTACGCTTTCCTTCCTCATGATGGCTATTTATTCTCTCGGGTGAAAACATAATAAATTATACATTTAGACCTTCCTCAGGAATCGCACTATCTATTGGTGAAAACCGGATGAAAATCTGTGCCAGCAGTTTTTGAGTTTATCGCGAACAGACAGGCAGACGCGGCAGAGGACTTTTTCTATTATGTGTAAGTTACACAACAACACATACAACTAACATATCTTAATTTCAGATGTACATACAACACCCTAATTCTAATTCTAACACGTTACGCATCAATTAAAGTTAACAAAGATCAATATCGCTGAGCTTTCTCCCTGTTTCTTCCTCAGTTGTTGAGCGTCGGAGCCAGGATCCGCTTTCCTACTTTTCCGTCTTCACTTCGCACGGTCTTTGGCAATCCCTAGTTGTCAAACCATAAGCAAAGATCAATAAACAATTATAAAAATGTTTACACAAAACAGCTATCTAAGAAAAAAATCATAGAACACGTCTTTATCCTTTACAGGGTAGACAGAGCCAAATGTAGCGAAATTTGAACACCATGTTAGTTAAATGGCGGATATATTGATGGAATTGAGATTAAAATACTTATATAACGATCTAAATTATCGCCCGTGAGAAGAATCTCCAGTTTATATCTCTTTTCCGACTTCACCGACTTTAAAATATGTTGCTGTCTGCGGTTGCAATGTTCTGATGCCACAGATGTGGTCAGAGGACTCGTGACCTCAGGAATGAATGAGTACAATTGTGGCTTTTGCATACCTCAAATTACACCCACCAGCCGTTATTGTTATTTAAATGATCACAAATATTTGTCTGCGGTTCTGCGCGTTTTGTGCCCGTTTCTGTGTTTGTGTCCATCGCGCAAGTGTCTTTGCGGGCAAATGATTTCGCGCAAGTGTCCTGATACGGTATAAGTGTACAAAATTTCAACATAATCGGTTCAGTGGTTTCGGAGCAGACTAGCTGTGTGAAGGTCGGACAGACAGGCGTCGTGATTTTGTAAGAGTAAAATTTTTGCCTTTTGACGTTCGGAAACCTAAAAAAACAACCTGTATATTGTCCTGAATCAGACAATTGAAATTATATTTAAAACTAGCTTTTGCCCCCGACTTCGTCCGCGTGAGTTATTCTGCGAAAGCGGAACACAAACTTTCGCCCCCCATTATAGTCAACTGAGGGTTGACTTTTGAAAAAAAACGGGCCCTATATTTGAACAGGACCCTTAACTATATACTTGCCAAATTTCATCAAAATCGGTCCAGAGGTTTAGCCGTTAAAGCGGAACAGACAAACAGACTTTCGCATTTATAATATTAGTATGGATTCAATCAAACAAATTTTTACATCCTTACACATTAATAGGTAGGTACAATTAAGTCCCCATCCTATCGCGTCTGTCTGTATGAGCGCGATAAACTCTTAAATCTAGCGGACGGATTTTTGTAAGATTTAGACCAATAGATAAATGTAATTCCTGAGGTGTATATATAAAGTATTATGGTTTTAACCGAGCGCAGCCGGGTCCGGGCGCTAGTCGCTTTATAAATAGCGTCATAATACACCTCATTGTGAAATGGTTATTATTTTTTTTATACTTTCTCCATCGCGAACGTGACCCAGTTTACAGGTATTGCCAAGAAAGTTGTGAGCGGTGTTCGCGTTTGTTTAACAACTTTTAAATCCAATAAAGTTCCATTCCAATAGTTTGTATAGCTTTTGGAGTATTCTATACTGTTATTATAAAGAGGTAAGCGTTTGTTTGTGTATGTTTGAGGCGGGTAATCTCCGAAACTACCGAATCGATTTCAAAAATTCTTTCGCTATATATATATATATATATATATATATAACGAAGGGATCTCATAGGGGTTCTGTTTTTACCATTCGACGCATGGAACTCTAAAAAGTGACTTTCCTATGTCATTGCCATTTCCTAACACACACGTGTGTGTTCACCTGTTCACACGTGTTGTATCGAATTATTAATGGCGACAATGTTTATCTATTACTTTATATTGAGTTATACTAATTCTTTATATATATATACTAGCGACCCGTCGTATAATAAATTATATACCTACCTATACCTTCACAGGACCACTCTCTGTATTGGAGTGGACGCCAGTTTTTGACAACGAAGTATGTTGGATACAATGGCGGCTCCAATCGGGAAATATTTTGCCAATCTTCGGCGGTTTCGACGTACATTGCTGGTTTTTCTTCGCGTTAAAAGCTCATATGTATACTACAAATTATTGGCGCAATGTTTTGGCGTAGAGGAGCCAGAAGATAAATACAAAGTCGTAGTTATAAGGTTTAATAGTTAGATGTGTTTGATACTAACGACAACAGCCAGATAACCTCTAGAATACAAACATAAGAGGTCGGTTTGACACAAATAGCGAATAGGCGACAATAATACATATCACAGAGGCCAGATATTATCTATTCATGTGTAACACTTGTAGTGTTAGGACAAATCACACAGATACAGTTAGTCCCAAAGTAAGTTCGAGACTTGTGTGTTATGGGATACTAACTCAACGATACTATATTTTATAACAAATACATATATAGATAAACATCCAAGACGCGGGCCAATCAGAAAAAGATCATTTTCCATCATGACCCGACCGGGGATCGAACCCGGGACCTCTCGGTTCAGGGGCACTCACTTTACCACTGCGCCACCGAGGTCGTCAGTGAGTGTTCTATTTATTCTATCATTAATTATAAATCTGCACCGTCTTCTCACGAGGTCATTTATTTATGTACTAGCCGCCCGTCCCGACTTCGCTCGGGTAAAAACATAATAAATACACCTAAACCTTCCTCAGCGATCAGACTATCTATTGGTGAAAATCACATGAAAATCCGTGCAGTAGTTTTTGAATTTATCGCGAACAACCAAACAGACGCGGCTGAGTACATTGTTTTATAATATGTAAGGATAAGGATAAACCTTAGGGCTTACCTTGCTGGCTGCCGACGGAAAATAGGCCGACCCAGAACAAAACAGACGGACGATAAAGATGCGATTGATAAAAACGGAAAAAGTTACGCAATGGATAGAGATGGATGGCAAAGTAGAGGGGAGGCCTTTGCCCAGCAGTGGGACACCACATGCTATTAAAAAAAAAACCTTTGGGAATAAATTGTCAAAATAACAAACAGTTGACATAATCCGTTGAGTGGTTTAAAAGAGAGCTTAGAAACAGACAGAGGCGATGGACGCTTTTGTTTTAAACTATGTAGTGTAGGTTTAAAAAAGCGAGACTAGGACCCAAGCTACCGGTGGTCGGCTCTCCAGCGCAAGAGGAATCTCTTCTCAATACTACGGGCCATGTTTATTAGTGACGCCTTCTAGATCTGGCTCTTGATCCAACTGTCAAGCGAGCACTTCTCGAGATGACATAGTATTAAACAAAGTCGCTTCCCGTTGTCTGTATGTATTCATAGATCTTTTAAAGTACCCAACGGATTTTGATACGGTTTTTCTTAATAAGTGTATTATTTATTATGGTTTTACTCGAGCGAAGCCAAGACGGGATTCAAAATCCTGTAGACAGTTTTTAATATACAATACTTGTAGACGTCAAAAATTTACTTAAAATGAAGTCTACTGCCGACATCCAAAGCGCAGGTAAAGAAGGCAGCACAACAAACTTCTGCAGCCTTTTCTTCAAAGACGTTAATTGACAAATGTGTCTTATAGTAAGTTAAGTATAAGTAAATACGTTTGTACTCAACACTATCAACATTAATCGTTAAAGCAACATGCCACATGGCTGTAACCTCGTTTACAGTAAAATCTGTCTGAGTAGTTCCCGTAGTAAAAGTTGTACAAACCGACAGACACAATGACATCCTTAATCATAACGTATTAGATCGGTTCCCTTTCCTTGTATACTGCATACTAACCTTCAAACCTTTTAAGTAGGAAGCGAAGGCAGCTAGTTCCGATTACTCAAAATTTGGCACTTACACCTTATTTCTAGATTACGCCTTTATTCCTAGTAGTTTTCTAGATTTTATTTCCTGGCTGGTGACGCCTATTGTCTCCTAATCGCCTTGTACGTCATCCATGGGAGGACATAGACTGGTCCTATCCTAGGGCAGAACCACGCGTTGATTACTACATTCGTATTCAATAACACGCCTTCATATCTTTTCGTCTTCCGATGTACCCCGATAGTCTAGTGGTTAAATGCCGGTAGCGGGTTCTTACCCCGTGACGTCGCAGTTTCTAGTGCCATGGTCATTAGAGCGGCGGGGTCTACGAACTGTTACTGGTACGTTGCTTAACTGGTCTGCTTATTTTGATTTTTTTATTTTTGTATGTCTGTCCATTTTCAATTTAAAATATTAAAGCTAAAATTGTGTACAGTAATGTTCGCGAATCAAGGCAGAAATGGGTTTACGCCATCAAGATATTATGTACTAATGTATTAGTATTAGTGTTATGTATTACACTAGTATTATAATTCGAGTGTTCTTCTTTGCGTGTCGATGGCAAATCTGCAACGCTCAACTGGGTGCTAAATATATTCTTGCCAGAACCGAGCCACTTCGATAGTTACGCCCAGTATTTTCAGAATATCTTCCCAAAAAACTAAAAGACCATATCTATATCTTCCCAAAAAAAACTATCAGATTCCCAAAAGAGAATAAACTTGCCAAGTTGAGAATATACTAAGTATTGGGCGTAAAACCATTGGTTTATTTATCATTTATCTCATTGCAAAAGTGTGTATAATTACATGAATACAGTGACATTTTTTGTTAATGAAATATGAAATAGTTTTCTATTGTCTTGTCCATTTCATTTACTATACCAACAACTAGATAGAGACCTAGTTGATTGTAAACACAAGGAAACTCTCCTGTTTCCTTCGATTTTCCTTGTTCAGAATTAAGAGGACATTAAAATTGTCGCTCTAATCTACAATCCGATTTACCTACAAATGAGATACGAATGGGATTCTTGACACAATTAATTGTATAAAATGACTGTGAAAGATCTTATTATACTTGATGCGTGACGATTATTGTTGCGTGCATTCATGTAATAGATATTTTGAAATATATATCTATAAATACATTGCTTGTTAAGCAATCCGCATGATGTCTTCTCTGAACCGTTCTATGACCTTAACCCCTTCGCATCTAGGCGTAATTAAAAAACAATTAGTCACGTGCTTATCGTACAGTCTACAACATATCAAGTTGTACTAGTTAATTATGCTCTCCTTCGTGATCGTTCCTTCACTGCTTAGGATCGTGACGTCGCCACTGTTTTCGCGCAGATGAAGTTCTGATAAAGTGCTAACAGATATTCAGCTCTCTCCGGAACGATCGGTCTACTTACCCGTTTTGTCTATTTTTTGAATATATTTTTCTATTTTGCCAAATTGTCATTTTTTTCCCCCAATCCATCTGCATTTATTTCAGTAACGATCGGTCTGCTTTCCTTAACAGTCTCCTTGTTTCAGTGGTCTATCTGGTCTGACCAGCGAGTGAGATTTCGTCCCTCTCGAAGTCTTTTACCCTTGTAACGTCATTGCATGGCGTACATTGTCTACCAAAACATGCAAGCGATGCTATTTAGTACAGACTGACTACTTGCCGGTCAGTAGTCCTTGCACCGCCATACAATTAACTTGTGTCTGTATTTATTCGAAACAGTGATATAAACTGTATATTTAACTAGTGACTTTAACCCAACACAAAACATCAAGGTGCAATGCTACTCCACATCCTCTATTTTTCCTGTTACCATCAGTCCTTTAAGGTATATTATGTGGTAATAAGTGTTCATTTGCAATGTCTCTGGTTATGTTAACGTGCTGTCCACTGTACACACTTATGTCATGTCGGTTAATCACTTCTAAATAACTATTACTGTGTTAATCTCATATATCATTATTACTAGATCTTTCATGCATTATTTATTGTTAATGGACATGTTAATAAATCTTATTGATGGTGATTACTCCATCTTGGCCGCCATTTTTTATTGATTTATATTTATCTTTTTTAAAATATATTGCTTCTTTTGTTTTGCTATTTAGTTCACCAGTCCTTGCAAAAATTACGTGTTGGATATTTTATGTTGTAAGTGAATTAAGATTTTTGGTAGACGGTATGTTAATCGCATGACAAATTTATTGCACGTTTCATTATAGTCCTTTGAAGCTGGCGAATTTGTGGCTGAATGCTGTAGAAAATTACACATTCCCATCGAGATTTACTCTACCTATAGTCATTTAACATCGCGTAACCTTCGTGGCATATTAAATTGTTAACTCTCTACAAATTCTTGTATTTCTATCAAGTAAAAGTAATTGGAAGCTTTCACTCGGTAATATGAGCTAGGTATTAAAGATTTCTAGAATAACGAAGACGCCTATAGCGGTTCAAGTTTAGCGTTACGACTTTGCTGCCAGTAAAAATATATTGCTTGGATATTCTGTAGTTACTATAGTTTTGAGGCATCTACTTCCTAGAATAGGACAACTGTGTAACTTCCTACGTAGGTCACTAAGCCTTAACAGGTGATAGGCAATAACAGCTCTCTCAAAGAAGGTTGACGGTAGGCGGGTATCTTAAAATCAAAACCGAAAAATTTATTTTATTTAGGTTATATGTAGTTTGATTTATTTTTAAAGCAGACCGCGAGCTTGAATAATAATAATATAATAAATATTTAAGGACAAATCATACAGATTGAGCTAGCTCCAAAGGCGAAATGGCCAAGAATATCATTGGGACCGCACGAGCATGAAAGAGCGAGTGCTTCTCTGCATGAACGAACCTTTGATTTCCAACATTTGAGAATATGCTATCATTATTTCTGAATATTATTTCTGGCTAGTGTTTATTTAAAGATTTGTAAATCCGTACATCTTGAATATTCTATTCACCTTCCAGGACAAGTAATTACTCATTACCAACTGTCAAAGGAAGTCTGCCGACGAACGACCTTCGGCCAAAAAGAGCGAGAGGCAGCGCTGTTTGTTTATCTATACGTTTTCCTCCAAACTTCCACGATTAGATTTAGAGCGTCTATTTCCTTTTATTCCTCAGTAAAAACGATTTTATTAACATTTATTCAACCAATTCATAATTACATAGTTGCAGAATTTGAAATAACTTTACCAGTTTGCCAATTTATAACATTCGCTTATAGTTTCGTAACTGAATATCGTTTCGGTTTAATACCTTTTGGGTACAGCCAGCTGCACGTCAAGTTATACAGAGGCTATGCGGCGGTAATAGCAGCGAATTTCCAACAAATTTGGGCAGATTAATTATACTGTTACCCGTACTATTAATAGCGTCGTAAAGGCTTCAGATATATCCAAGGCTCGTGAATGGCAAGATCCTTATTCTTGCGCAAGTTACATGCGCGAAATGTCATAGAATATTTGCATTACACTTGGCTCTATATAATTGCTTCGGCATGCACTTTGATTGCCCCTTATTACGGTACAGACAAAGCTAATTGTCTATTCTTTCGATTCAACAAAGGCTTAGGACAGTCTGCATCACGCTTAACAAGCTTATGGGCCATCACAGGCCATGACTTCCTTTTTTGTCGACGCCTCTGAGCGGTTCCGAATGCAAAGTTGATGGAATCTGCTCGTCCGTCTGACTCATTTGAGGGTCAGGGTCATTATTAGTGTCAAACACGTGCGGTGTGCCTCAGGGATTTATTTTTGGATCTCCTCACATATGTTTACTTAAGTTTATTGATTTTGTTGTCCACGGAATAAATATTACGTGGGTTTAAATTATTATACTAGGCAACTTAATACTATTTATTCAATCGAATACAATGTTGCTATATTCACACGCATTTTTATGATTAATTATTTTGGGTTAGCAGCTTTACGACTTTATCTGAATAAGACTAGTAAACAAAGAGATCTCAATTTAACTATAATTGCGAATTGACTAAATCGAAATTGGACGAGATCTGAGTTGCTCTAATGTAATGCTATAATTAAAATGTTATATTTTTATAGTTTCACAAAAGTACTCAAAAACTGCTGCACTAATTTCGTAATATTTGATTGCGTTTTCACCTCGCTCCCAATGGCTTGTATAGGTATGTTTCTTTAAGCTTATTTTGTGTCCCACTGATAGGCAAAATATATAAAATAGTTTCAACATTATAGTTTCTAAGACTGTGCAAAGTTCTCCGGGTCAGCTGGTAGCAAATCATTGCCATCATTCAGATGTATTACATTATAATATATTTCTATTTATGTATTTTTTTCTATAGAATGTTCTCGAGAATTCACTGCCATTGACATATTGTTTACTCGATGAATATTTAATTTTGAATGAAGTAGTCACGTAGTCACGCAATTAATACATTTTGTCCACTTGACAACTGATTAAATTTATTTACATGATATTTTGTGATAAATTATTCAAAACTGATGTAGTAGAATATTCTTGGTTTAAGGATTGAACACCTTTGATTGATTTGGTAAATACAATTTGAATGTAAGTATGATATTTTTTATTAGTTGTCATACGGATATTCACGATTTTATTTCGATAGAAGTAAATCGGATTAAGGTTGATTTTCTCAACGGAGACATTTATTATTTGCAATAAGTCAAGTAAATTCTTATGTTGACGATGATGAAGTATATAATAGATCTTTTAGGCGGATTTAGTTAAACGTTACATATTGTAACGTGCGTTTATTATATTTATCATTTTTATGTAATTCTCTAATTTTCCCGGTTCCTTTTTCAGCCGTTAACTAGTCAGAGCCAACTTTTTCTTCTCCAAATTGCAGTCCTTGCCTTCCTCAGTTGTCTACCATTGGCAAGCATATCCTTGACTACATCCAGCACTTTTTGGACTCCCCTTTTGAGGAATTGTTTAAAACGGCATAGCCAGGCATTTGTTCCTTACGTAATTTGTCGGTGTACGCTAGACCGAACCGAAAGCTCACTTCCTTGAAACACGTAGAAAACAATAATTTTCATGTTTTTGTAATATAATTATATGAATAAATTACACAATTTTTTTTAGCCCCAAAGTAAGTAAGACCGGTGCTAACTCAATGATACTACATTTTATAACTTACTAGTGGCCCGACCCGGCTTCGCTCGGGTAAAATATAATAAATAATACACATATATTGGTGAAATATGCATGAAAATCCGTGCAGTAGTTTTTGACTTTATAGCGAACAGACTGAGGACTTTGTGTTATTATATGTAAGGATACATATATAGATATATACATCCAATTATAAAGATAAATAGATAAATAAAAACAGCTGATGTTCACTAACAAGCGTGTCGTTTGCCTACTATTCTATTCTATAAATATAAAACACGTTTACCTCGCGTTTTTTCGAATTATAATTATGAATTTATCACAGTCATCGAAAACAGTAGCGATTGAGTTAACAAAAAACAATAAAGCGTTTGTCAAGAAAGTAAAGAAAATGGATTTTTTGCTATTGCAATACCAAATAGACTGCTTAAGATCGATTCGGTCGAAAAACACGGAGTGTTGCCAGCGAACAGGAGAGCGTCCTTACTTATTTTCTGCACTTTCTTGACGTATTGTGAGTTTTTATTGCTTTGTATACCAATTTGACGCATCTATAGTAATTTATAGACCGCCATTCGTTTTCGGTGTAGGAAAATAACGCGATTAAACCGGTATACTCTTAATTCGCTAGAGTTTCATATTTGATTGAGCACAACACCTTTGCTAAGTGTACTGCCACTAGATGGCGGTATTCATAAAAGTCATATAAGATGCCATTACGCCACTTGAACGAAATCTAACAATGTTCGCATGAACACTATAAAAAAGTTCTAAAATCGGCAATGTTTTGGTAATTAACTCTCTCGTCTTTGCGTGTTCCTGGTTGCATTTGGAGTAGTGACGCCCAAAGCCCACGGTTCGCGGAAAAAATAAATTAAAATTGTGAAGATTTGGCAATGATTTACAACCAACCGCCTGTCTGACATCAACTCTCTTTGGAAATGCTATTGTTGCCTAGTCCCTTAGTCGTCTCGTACATCCACGGGAGGTTATGGAGTGGTCCTATTTTATGTCGGAACCATACGACGCCGAGGTAAAACTGTTAGGTAATATGTCTTAATGCATACAGACGACAAATTGAGCTCTTGTCCCTTTACCAATTTAAATCTATATTTTCTATCCCTCTTTCTCTCCACATTTTATATTCATCACCTTTTTTTTTTCACGTGCGTCTCTTCCCTTCTCATAAATGATTTTATTATAGACAAATTCTAATCAACGTTAAAATAATATTCAAAGAATTCACGATTGCCTTGACGTCGGATGAAAAGTGGGTCGTAATCGTGATTGGTTTCCCAACGGCTCGATCGAACGGAAGTTTGAAAGGAAATTTATATACAAATAGCTGAGTGTGCTATAGGATGTGGTTCTGATCAGATTTATGTGCATCTATTGGAAAACTTACATTTGAAAATCTTTCATTCTCGCGCTGTCGCGGTTTCATTCGTGACATATGAAGCCGCGAAATCGACTTTGAATTTCCAAGCGGACGCCTGACGTCACCTCTCCTTTTTAATACTATTGTTGCCTATTAGATGCTACGGCTATGCGTCCCTTAGTTGCCTCGTACGACATCCACGGAAAATTATGCGCTAGTTCTATTCTAGGGCGGATCCACATGCCACAGTTTGCGCCCAATAATTCCAAGTTTATTCCCAAAACAGTCGGGCGCAAACCCAACTAACCATCGCTGATTAATTTCCCAATGTAAACTTTGACATTACAGAATCTGAACTTATTATAATACAAACTGCACACAGCGGTTTTACCCGGGCATTATAAAAAAACACTTATTATACTCCGCATACCATTTCCATAAATCATCCATTTTATAAAGCGCAATTGACTATCATACTTTTTCACCAAATCCTATAAAAAGTACCCGATATCAGCTACCTAAATACAAAAAATCATACAGCCGTTTTAGCTTGAAGAAGTAACAAACATGTAAACTTTTTCGCCTTTATAACATTACAGTCTTAAAGTTTTTTAGATACTTACTCCTGCCTCACAAATTGATGTTGTTTTGTTAAGTTCTGACGTCATATAGTATACGGACCAGTTATATTTCAATCACTGTCTAAGGTCGTTTGTGTATTCTTGTACGACTGTGATATGTCATGTCCAATGTATTTTTTTTTTGCAAATTTTAATGACTTTATGCTTTGGAAGATTATTTGAGATTATTAGATCATTGTTATTTAATTCACAGATAGTCTATTACATTGAAATGATCTTTTTAGCATTAGGTACATTAATAAGGTAGATGATAATTTTTTGAAGTGAAAACTTCTTTAGCGGCGTTATGCACTTTTTGTGATGGGTAAAAAATGTTAAACTCGCGTCAAACACTTGACCTGAAATTCGTAAGACGTTAAAAATGACAAGTTTTCATTTCTGCACGTCTTTTTTTTTGGGTACTATTTTGTGCTTACCCTACCTAACCTAACTACCTCTCAATCATTCATTCGTTCAATGTATTACATTTTTGTTCATTCTATCGATTAAATATTTTTGGTTTGAGCTGTTGGCTCTGTCTATCCAGATAAAAATTTGATACTGTATCCGTATCTCATTTTAACAGCTGTGTGTAAATTATTCAACGTGTATTCTAATGCTGTTTGCTCGAAGGCCGGTTTATATTGTACGTTCACCTAGATAAATAAACTATGAGATTATATCTAACCAAATTAGTTTTCGTATGTTCTAAAATATATTTTAATATATATACACTATCTGTCATGGAGATAGCTCGCATACTCTGCAAATACTTGTATTTGTTCCTACTAAATGTTACAAGTTACACTCAAATAGGTAACGACAATTAAACGAGGGAGAAAATCATTATTTTGATTGATGGATGAGAGGTCTGGCAACCTGTCACTAGTTTAAAATTTAATTCCACCAATAATGTCACAATCTAACGTGCCCTTTTGTGTTCCCCGACTCTTGGCTCTGTTTACCTCGTAAGATGTGAAGCCTTATCTATATCTGTATCTGTAATATAAATATTTTCTTTCTTTGTTACAGAAAAATGGACGAGCAGCCAGAGAAGCCAACCACCACTTAATCATACAAACGTAACTAAAGATAACCAGTTCTGTGATCCCCAACCCATGATAGATCTCCTACGATAAGTGACGATAGTTTTAAGAATACCTTTAAAACGGACGATAAACTTGACACAGTAATTAACGCTGTAAAAATTAATAAATAATTTAATACTGATGCTATAACATAGATAGTTGATGAATAATATAGAGAGGAAGTTGATGGTAATAAGAGTATAGACAGAATAAAAGATGCCAGCGATATTGTCGAAGATTCGAGAGCAGGCGTCGAGGGTGCAGCCTTCGTTGGCCGTGGGGGTTGGCGTGGGGGTGGCTCTGGCTGCTTGCGCCCTGTACAGCACCAGGGAAAAGAAGCAAGCCCCGCCCTGTCACAATAATAATAATTATAAGGTTGGTAATAAAACATTTCACTATAATAATGTAGCAGGAAAAGAGAACGCTCGCTAAAGAATGAAAAGAAAACTCAGTCAGTCGTGTCAGAATTTTCACCTTATATTGGGTTATTCCCAGCTGTGGGATAAAGGAGGCTGTCAATGATGATGATGATGTTGATAGGCATATAATTCAGTATAATTATTGTTTAGAAAATTGGCTATGTGTGTGAAATTGCTATTTTTTATCTGTTATCTAAGGAAAGGAAGAAATTTTGTATGAAATAAAAAATGTCCTTACAATAATACTACTAATTTACTAACACTTGCATCTTGATTAACTTGTTATGTTGTTCTGTCTAGGTGTTTTTGACATATATACGTTTACATATGTATACGATCGATCTGGCGGCGTATAGAGCTCCATAAAGTTCGACTTCCAGTCGTACGAGACGACAAAGGGATTTGCAAAAGAACGTATATTGATAAATGAGAAACTAAACTTTTTCCCCCATTGCCGATTCTGTTAAAAACGACGAAAAATAAATAAAATTATGGCACATATCTTGGCTGGTAAATAGTGTTCAGGATTTCCGGGTTAGCAAACCGGCGTCTAAACCATAACGTCACAGATGTTAACTCATGTCGCATAGATACTCGTTTTGCCTAGTTGGAATTGGGTTGTAATAAAAGTATAGAAAATAATTTATTAAAAAAATACAGTACCTGTATTAAATAGTACATAGTTTCTTAAATAAATATGTTTTATTGTGTTGATCTTCTTATTGTTAGGAACTCTTGCAGTTACTGATGATAAAATATAGTAGTTTTGCTTATTGATAGTTTTGAATGCCGGGAGTGCCGGCAGAAGCGAAAACTTTAATAATTTTTGACTTGTTACGAATTTTTGATCAGAGGGCTTGGTGCGAGATTGCCATTTACATCTCACCATCGAGTCGATTCGAAGTGAGTCGCAGTGAACCAATCACATTGCGCCATTATGACGCAACGACGACCACACCGAAATGTGATTATAAGCCCACAGCCTGCACTAAGCCCTGTCACGTGTCCGTTTTTACTCATCACAACACAACGCCGCTAAAGAAGTTTTCATTTCAAATAGCTATACATCTAAAATAAAAAATAAATAAATATAATATTAGGACAAATCACACAGATTGAGCTAGCCCCAAAATAAGTTCGAGACTTGTGTTATGGGATACTAACTCAACGATACTATATTTTATAACAAATACATATACAGATAAACATCCAAGACCCGGGTCAATCAGAAAAATATCATTTTCCATCGTGACCCGACCGGGGATCGAACCCGGGACCTCTCGGTTCAGAGGCAAGCACTGCAACTGCGCCACCGAGGTCGTCACAATAGAAAAATACTATAATTATATAGTACAATGAGTTGACATAAGTTGGAACAACTCTTTCAAATCAAATCATTTATTCAGAAATTAGGCCTTCACAGGCATTTTTTCACGTCATATTCTAAATTAAATGATGTTTACCAAAGCTACAAACTACTAGCATTTCGGAACGACCACTGCTGAGAAGAAATGCCGAAAGAAACTCATTCAAACAGTGTTGGTCCCTATTATGCCAGAAGGGCTTACCATTTTTAAAATATAAATTTATGTATAATTTTTTATCAGTAATATAACAATGTAAGTACACAATAAAGTACATGGTCAAAAGGTATACTGAAACATATTATGATTGTGATCAAGTGCTGATGAAAGGAGTTTCTAATCCACCTCCTACATATTAAAAACAAAATTTAATGATGTTAAAAAAATACATGTCCTTTGCTAATGAATTGGCAATGAGATGAGAATCGCTTTGTCCGTAAACCAGTTTTGTAGAAGTGATTTAATGAAATAAATATGGACAAGCGTGAGTGTGTCGAGCCTTGTGGGTTCCGTTACAGAATTACAAAGTAAAATATGCCATAGATTCAGCACATCACTTTTTCGTTTCCATTACTGGTACTCTCTCTCTCTCTTTCTGTCATCTGAGCGTGATCGGCTGCGACGTCTCGAAGCCCAGGGTCCGCTTGTAAATTTTTGTAAATCGTAAAATTTTTGTAGATTCAGCTGTGGGTTTGATGCTCCGCCTGATGTCCATCCTCTTTGGAAATAACTATTGTAGTAGTTGATCATCAGTTAGATATTATGAAGCCTATAATTTTCCATGACGATAGTAGATTTTAGTATTTAAACCCACATTTTTTATTTAATTTAGCTCGAAGCTAGGAGATAATAAAGACAATTGAACAACAAAAGGATCGCAGTCCGATCGGGCAGTACGAGAACTGAGCAGTTAATATTTAATGTGTATTTCGGATGAACTGATTTATTATTGACATAATTTTCAGTACACATTTTTCTCTCACATATTTTTTACAATACAAGACATTGTCAAAAAACAAACAATCACGGGAAGTGATTTTGAAATATTTATATAAATTTTTTGATCGTATTTAATGATATGTTATTTTTTTAAATATATTTTATTTCCGGCATTTATTTTTTAACGTCTCAACTTAATACTTCCCGATCATGACAATGCGAATGTTTACAGAGGGACGAATATAAAACCAGTTATATTAAAAATGAAATAATAATGTTGTCTTTTGATCGTTTTGGAACCCTAAAAATGCAATTAATTCATCATAAATTCACAAAGAAATTTCATCAATACGATGTTTTTATTTTTTTCAAACAACGTTGATTAATCTGAATTGAATTTAAAGAATTCGCGACGTGATTCGCTAGCTAATATAGCAGCTGAACTAGCTACTGTATCAGTGAATCATTCGCGAGTGTGACATTTTCACCACTAGAAAATTATATCGTTAGATTTCATAAGCCAGCCTTCAAGCTGTTAGTTTCTTAGCTATTAATCGCATTAGACTTATAGTTTACTTAGGAAAGGGGGGGGGGGGGGGGGGCAGCCCGTACCTTGCTACGCCCGTGAAATTGGGTTCTTGTTGCAGTTGTAAATTAAATTTTACTAGCGGCGCGTCCCGGGTTCACTCGGGTGAAAAAACATAATAAATTAAACAAACATAATAAATTTAACAAACCTAAAAAGTCCTTATGAATCACATTGTTGATAAAAATTGCACGAAATTTTTTGTAGTACTTAGTTCTTCATTTTATTGCGGAGAGACAGACACGGCTGAGAATATTGTTTTATAATATGTTTGTTTTATATTTTTAAGGTTAAGGATTAAACAAAAACTGATGTGTTGCAGGTGTCAAAGAACGGGAAGCTGCAAGCAGTTGAGAATGGCAATGCTGTTTCGGAGTGCGGGGGGCGGTGCGGGGCGGAGCAGTGTGCGCTGTGTAGAGGGGACGCCGACACGGATAACAAACAGAATATTGTAAGTGTGTACCTGTGACAATAGAATAAGTTATAGAATAAACCTAACGGTGCACCCAGAAACGGCTCCCGACGATAGAACTCCTCAACGGTTTATTAACCATTGAATTCGAACTAATATTATAAATGCGAAAGTAAGTTACCTCTTCACGCTTTATATACTCAACCAATCTCCTTGAAATTTTGCATACGTATAGTTTGAAGTGTGGAGAAGGATATAGGGTACTTTCCATCCCGGAAAAATTACGCGGGCGAAAGCTAATGCAACAATAAATGTAGAAAACAGTTTCATAGCGAGCAGGTTCCTACCCTGGATATCAGTACATCCCTGTGCACCCCGCGTACCCCTCGTACTTGTCGCACCCCGCGATCGCGTAGCGCACCAGTGCGTCCGTGACCGTTCCGCGGGGCACCTGCGTCACATGACCACATATTTTTTTATGTAGCGTAACGTTAAAGTTTTTAATAAAAAAGACTGATTTATTTACAGGAAGACGCGGACGAAACGCTATCAGCACAAGAGGAGCACGTGCCAGGTCTGAACCTGGAGTTCCTCAGGCAGCTGGTGACGCTGGCCAAGATCATGGTGCCCGGAGTCAGGAGCCACGAGGTGGCGCTGCTGTCCGCGCACACCCTGTGTCTGTTCACGAGGACTTTCCTGTCTATTTATGTGGCTTCTTTGGAAGGTTCCATTGGTTAGTTCCTTACCTCAGTACTCTCCCTCTCTCTTGTCTTCGCGCTATATATATATATATATATATATATATATATATATAGTGTTACTGAGTGCCTGACTGACAGACAACGCACAGCCGAAACTACTGGGCGTAGAAAGCTGAAATTTGTTGTGTAGGTTCCTAGGACAGCGTAGGGGAGCAATAAGAAGGGATTTCCTGAAATTCCCACGGGAAACGGATTTTGGTCACATACGGAGTTGTGAGTGATAGCTAGTCCATAGATATTATAAAAATAAATACCCCTGTCGCGTTCTGTGTGGACGTGATAAACTGAAAAACTACCGGACGTATTTTTGTACGGTTTTCATCAATAGATAATGTGATTACTGAGGAAAGTTTAGGTGTATGATTTATTATGGTTTTACACGAGCGAAGCCGGGTTTGGTCGATAAATAAATAAACAAATATATACGGACAAATCACACAGATTGAGCTAGCCCCAAAGTAAGTTCGAGACTTGTGTTATCGGTTACTAACTCAACGATACTATATTTTATAACAAATACATCTATATATAAACATCCAAGACCCGGGCCAATCAGAGTGCGCCACCGATGTCGTCAAATATTTATCAGAAGCTAGTTTTGAATAAAATAACAGAATAATATTGTGTTTCAATAGCACGACTCGCACTTGACTAGTGATTTAGAATGCTACTGTCGAAATGCGCAAACGCCACAAAACTCTTATGTTCAACCGTAATAAATGATATACCTAAACCTTCCTCTTGAAGCACTCTATCAATTCAAAAAACTCGCATCAAAATCCGTTGCGTAATTTTAAAGATCTAAGCATACATGTAAAACTTCCAAATCAATGATAATTAAAATCAAAATAATATAACACTTAAACAAAACAAGAGATGTTAGCACAATGTCGTATGCGTATTGAATGAATCGAAGCTCACGATGCCGACGAGTTTTATACCGTAGCGTCGTGGTGGGAGTTGTTGTCGTAAAACAGGTGTGCCACAGCTGCGCCTGAGCTGCGACGAACACGTGCAAAGCAACGGCGCCGATATACATATGGACAGTCAGCGGGAAGCGTCTTTGTTTTATACTATATATAGTGATAGTGATGCGATGAATAATACTATAATATATTTTATTACCAAATTAATGTAATTCTTTCAAAAGCGTCCTTAGGCTGTGGTGATCATTTAAAATCAGTTGGGCTGCATGTTCTTTTATAGTCGTATTTCCTCATGGCTGAGGGTCGTGGTCATGACGTGGAATGAGAGACACAACAATTTTCTTGGCACTATTAATGGAGTTGTTTGCCATTGCCTTCTCCATTTCATACACAAGTTTATTACACACACATCATACACAAGGTTATAATCAACCTGTGTACAGGTCATTGCCTTCTCCATTTCATACACAAGTTTATAATCAACCTGTGTACAGGTTTCCACACGATGTTTTCCTTCACCGGAAGCAAGTGGTGGTCGATGAAAACTACTATATATATGTCTAAGATTGGTATACAAACTCTTGTGGCACGTGTAGGATTCGAACCTGGGACCTTTTGATCCACAGCCGGGCTTATGCGGTCTTAACCACCATCACTTCATTTTAACCCCCAACGCAAAAGAGGGGTGTTATAAATTTTAAATGTCTGACTGTGTACGTAGCACCGTAGCTCATCAACGGGTGAACCGATTTCGATGCGGTTATTTATATTTTATAGTTTCTATATTTCTTATATCATGCTAATTAATTGAAAAAGTCATTATTTTATATTAGGTCCTTACATATGAAATCGGCGTTTTGTTGTACTGGCCGCTTTAATCACAAATTTCTCCTCTTTGGTTAGGAATTGCAAATTAAAATTTATACAGCTATTTACACATGTGTTTGTGTTTCGTTAACCGTCATTCATTTGTTTTTTTCTTCTTCTTATTTATCTTTATGGCTTGTGTCATTAAGCTATTTAGCGAAATTTGACTTTAGGAATCAAGTAGGTCAGTCAGCTGTCACAATAGTGTTATGTCATTAATTTCTCACTCTCTTTTTCTCTCTCCTTTCTCTTCCAGTGAAACACATAGTCCAGAAAGACATGCGTCGCTTCGCAGCACTCCTCCTCCAATGGTTCGGCATCGCCGTACCTGCTACCTTCATCAACTCCATGATCAGATACCTTGAAGGCCGCCTAGCGCTTGCCTTCAGGACACGATTGGTGAACCACGCCTACGAGTTATACTTCAAGAATCAAACATATTACAGGGTAGCTAACTTGGACGGCAGGATCGAAAATGCTGATCATAGGCGAGTAGTAATTTTATTTTTACTGCTGTTAATGTCCAAGGTCAGAGGAGGCACAATGACTAGGTTTCCTTCAGGACCTGATCACGTGTGCTTGCAAATCTTGTGCACAGCTACAATTAGTGGTGCGCAAATGTCATGTACGTCGTTATATGTCTATAAAGGGTTGATTTATGAGTTGATTATACGATGATTATATTTTTTTGCTATAGAACCTTTCCCTTTTGCGTTTTATTTACGTTCTTGAGTAAAAAAAAATCAATTCATAGACAGGTGAATTTCTGAGCAATTCGATAATCCTCCATCAAGTTTCAACAACGACAAAAATCTTTTTACTAATCTAATTTATAAATAATAATCTTTGTAACTGTAAAATTTTATCAATGTTTGATTTTTTTGAGATTTTAGAACGGTTCTTTATTTTTTAAGGACGATAACGACGGCGGTAAATATGTTCGAAAATTCACCGAGATGATGAATATTATACTTTATCTAGTACTCTAAACCTTAACATACTTAACATTTAATTTTAGGTGACTTATATCCAATCATAATGTAAAACTTTACGAGCATGAGGAGTGAGAAATGTTTGTATTCCACAGACTAACAGAAGACGTGTCCGTGTTCACGCAGTCTGTGGCGCACCTGTACAGCTCTCTGACCAAGCCCTGCTTCGATCTGCTGCTCATCGTCCTCACCCTGGCTTCCTACTCCAGCAAGATGAAGGGCAACATCTTCTTGGGTAATTACTCCTTTGAGAACTTGATTTAACTTTATGAACTTAACTAAAACGAAATTGATTAAAACTCCTTTGAGAACTTAATTAATTTTATGAACTTAATTAAAACTCCTTTGAGAGCGTAATTAACTTTATGAACTTAATTAAAATGAACTTAATTGGAACAGAAAATTAGAGGACTGTTTGCTGTCACCTCTCTGTGAGTCTACTGGAAGAAATTTCTATAGAAACAAGTAATGTTTATAGTTACATCGGCAATATTCGACGGCGCAGAATAGCGCGCCCTACCGCCGAATCAAACCGAATACAAACTCAATAAAATATCGACCATATTACTAGGACATAAGTCTTAAAATCCAAAAAAAATATCAATGATTCGTGCGTACGACGCGACGGCGCGGACACAGACATGGCGCGTGCGCGTCACAGTTCGCGGGTAACCAAACATGGCGCGCTCTGATTAGCTAAAATATTTTCGCGCCGTATAAAAATTAGACTTCTGCGCAGGTACATCGGTGTAACTTATAAAAGTGGTAGACCTGTACCTTTGTGCTTAGTTTCCTATTTGTAAGTTTTCTATTTACACTGTTATACATAAATAAATAAAATGAACTTAATTGAAACTCCTGAGCTTAATTAACTTTATGAACTTAACTAAAATGAACTTAATGAAACCAGAAAATTAGAGGACTGTTTG
Organism: Plodia interpunctella; assembly: GCF_027563975.2. NCBI lineage: Eukaryota > Metazoa > Arthropoda > Insecta > Lepidoptera > Pyralidae > Plodia > Plodia interpunctella. The sequence continues at coordinate 6,386,348 of NC_071316.1, forward strand.
CTGTCACCTCTCTAGTGTGTAATAATGTTATTAAACAATATGACGACCTCGGAGGCGTGGTGGAAGTGGTAAAGTGCTCGCCTCTGAACCGAGAGGTCTCGGATTCGAGCCCCGGTCGGGTCACGAAACTGATCTTTTTCTGATTGGCCCGAGTCTTGGATGTTTATCTATAATATGTATTTGTTATAAAATATAGTATCGTCGAGTTAGTGTCCCATAACACAAGTTTGGAACTTACTTTGGGGCTAGCTCAAACTGATTTGTCGTAATATATATATATATTTATATGATGAGTCAGGTCCGGGCATAGCCACGGTGGTGATCTGCCTGACGGGGCAGCTGCTGCGGCTGCTGAGCCCGCGCTTCGGCGCGCTGGCGGGCGAGGAGGCCCGCATGAAGGCCAACCTGCGCCACGTGCACTCGCGGCTCATCGCGCACGCGGAGGAGGTCGCCTTCTACGGCGGCCACAAGGTACACACTACACACCCTACCTACAATCATAATAGGGAGTATTACTGCACAGTACAGCACTATTACACACAGTACAGCACAGTATTATACACAGTACAGCACTGTATGTGTTAGGTACACAAAAGCACAGACAGTGCTACAGCAAAAAGCAAAGTACACATAGCAAAAGGCGGCAAACCGCCTTTTGCTATGCCGATTAAAACGTTTATTTTACAGTACTTTATTAATCCTTTCATTATGTAAGCATTCGTTTGTGAAAATATACAACAATGTAGCATATTCTGGTGCTGAAATATTGGGAAAAATCGATTTCCGTAAGATAAAAAAACTTCAAAAACCATGGGATACGCCTCACGCTGTAAAATTTTCGAGCCAGTAAACGATCGAAAAGAAGCTCGGAACACTTCACACGTGAAGACTTATTAAAATATGGACTTCGTACAGGTAAGATCTTCAGTCAAAATCAAGTTTATATCAGTTTATGACCACAGTTGACCAAATAATGCAGAATATAGTGTGTTCTGCATAAATAGTGTTATTATTTTCTGGATAATCCACTAAATCCTTCCCTTTTCCTTTAAACTCGCACCACGATTGCGTAGAAGGTATTTTTGGTCGTAAATCAGCAGAAATATTGAAAATTGGCGCTTTTTGCCTCCATTGGCAATGTTAGTGTACCTTAGTTGTACCAGTAGCGCCATCTGCGCTGGGCTTTGCGTAACATGCCCTATTCACTGCACCACGCGATGTTACTCTCAATTATTACTCGTTGTATTCAATTTTATGCATTGTAGCGCCATCTGCTTTTTATATTGACTAGCGGCCCGTCCCAGCTTCGTTCGGGTAAAAACATAATAAATTGTACACCTAAACCTTCCTCAGGAATTACTCTATCTATTGTTGAAAATCGCATGAAAATCCGTGCAGTAGTTTTGTTTTTGAGTTTATCGCGAACAGACAGACGCGGTAGACAACTTTGTTTTTTTTAATGTAATATGTAAGGATTATCAGACTTTGACCAATAAATACGAGAATCGTGTACATTCAAGATAAAAAGTGTTACTTGTAATCTGCCCGCGGCTTCGCCCGCGTAAATTTTCCACGGGAACAGTTATATTCCGGATGAAATGGTACCCTATGTCCTTCTCCATACTTCAGTCTATATGTATGCAAAATTTCATGAAGGTTCATCAAGTAGATATAGCGCGAAGGGGTAACAAAAAATAACTTTCGAATTTATAGTATTACTTTAAACTATTATTATAAACCTTATAATAAGGTGATAACTAACGTTACACTCTTTCTTCCCCAGGTGGAGCTGGGCCAGCTCCAATCCGCCTACCAAGAACTCGTCGCCCAAATGACGTCGGTCTTCAACAAGAAACTGTGGTACGTGATGCTGGAGCAGTTCTGCATGAAGTATGTCTGGTCCGGGACCGGCATGGTCATGTTGGCTCTGCCCATACTCACCGCCACCGCCCGACACGGTAATTTATACCTTATGTTCTAGGCTATAGATGGCAGAATGGCATGCGTATTGTTAGCTCTTGTCTTTCGTCAAAACCAAACACGGTAAATTATAGCTTATGTGCTAGGGCATAGAGGTGAAAATGGTTTGAAGTGTGATGTTATGTTAGCTCTATCCAACACTTACTCATATATTTTATTTACATCACTACACGTTCATTTACGTTACATATACAAAAAATATAAAATCAAGTAATAACAGTGTGCAGGTTTCGTCACAATGTTTTCCTTCACCGCAAGTGGTTGATGAAAACTACCCAACACTAGACAGATTGGTATACAAACTCATGTGACTCGAGTGGAATCCGAACCTGGGTACTTTCGATCCACCGGCGGGCGTCTTAACCATTAACACCACCACCGCTTCTAACGGGTTATAAAAAAAAATTACAGCTCATCATCATCATATCGAGTGTGTTATTGCTATCATTGGTGTCAGACTTTATTCAAGTCGCCTAAAGGCATCTGACATGACTTTTACGACTACTTACCGCCATCTAGTAGCAGGTAGTCGCATACACACTTATTAATTAATACAGCTTGACCATAGAGAGATGTGTCACATTTTTGACGTAAAATGCTGAAGTATGGCAACAATATGAGTAGAGAATTTGGGGAGAGGCTGGTGTTCTGAGACACAGGATCTGCTTAGTTCAGGCACCAGTCTCTTACAATCTTATTTTGTATTCATGATAATACTTGTATTAATTATAGGAACACTGTTCTAGAAAGATTGTGGAGATAAACATTTTTTTTATTGGTCACATGAAAAAAAAAATGTTTGGAAAATTTTTAGTTCCACTTTAATCAATTTCTACTCTTTATGGTCAAGCTGTAGTTTATTCAAATAATTTTGTTCTAGGGTCAGGAGAAGAGAGTATCAGCTCCCGAACAGAGTACATGACTACGTCTCGCAACCTGCTCAACTCTGCTGCCGACGCCATCGAGAGGCTTATGTCTAGCTATAAGGTATGTTTGTGTACTTTTATAGTGTACCAGCTTTTGCCCGTGGCTCCGCCCGCGGGATTTTCTCTGCGAAAGCGGAACAGGCATCATTTTCATACAAAAGTTTCAACCCCCATGCATGGGTTGACTTGGGGTTCGATTATTTTTTTGAAAAAGTAGGCTATGTTTGAACGGGGGTCTTTAACTACATACACATCAAATTTCATCAAAATCAGTCCAGCGGTTTAGCCGTAAAAGTGGAACAGATAGACAGACAGACTTTCGCATTTATAATATTAGTATGTAAACATATTACCACGTTGTGACGTCACTTCTACGTGTCATTTAGTATGGAGCGTTTGGACGAGTCCAAAATTTTGTGATTTTATTTTTGTTATATCTTTGAAAGCATTGTCATTATCACAGTATTTTCTCACCGGTGTTTCTATTAATATCAGGGCCTTCGAATAATCATCAAAACAAAACAATACGTTAGTTGTCAAATTTTTGTTTTGATGATTATTTGAAAGCAAAACAAAAGCTATGTTTGTTCAACACCTACATTAAATATTATGTTCATAAAAGTTACAAATTTTTAGTTTTTTTTTTTATGATGGTTGAATTTGTTTTTAATATTTCATATTAAAAAATAAAATTTTCCAACCAACTTGAAATGTTCGTATAATGATCCGTACATTGTTATAGTACTTATAATAGTTATCATAATGATCCTAAATATCTATCGTCTAGATTATACATTTTTTTTTATAATTCTTTGACCATGTCAAGTAACCAATAGTATCGTTGTGAACAGGAAATAGTGACGTTGGCGGGGTACGCGACCCGAGTGTCTGACATGCTGACGGTGTTCGGTGAAGTCGCGCGCGGGCGCTGCGTGCGCCTCGTGCACATCGCGGGTGCGCCGCACGCCGGCTTCCAGGTCACCTTCCGGGACAACCAACCCGTGCCACAAGGTGCTACACAACAGACAAAATAACAGAAATAACTGACAAAATAACAAGAATAACTGACAAAATAACAAGAATAACTGACAAAATAACAAGGATAACTGACAAAATAACAAGAATAACTGACAAAATAACAAGAATAACTGACAAAATAACAAGAATAACTGACAAAATAACAAGAATAACTGACAAAATAACAAGAATAACTGACAAAATAACAAGAATAACTGACAAAATAACAAGAATAACTGACAAAATAACAAGAATAACTGACAAAATAACAAGAATAACTGACAAAATAACAAGAATAACTGACAAAATAACAGCCTGCCTGACGTCAACCCTCGTTGGAAATAAAAAAATAGTTGGCGGGATACGCGACCCATTTCTGATGCAGAAAGTGTGCAATGCACGTTGGGTTTGAACTACATGCAGGCTTCCAAGTCACCTTCCGGGACAATCAACCCGTAAAATAATATAATAATTAATAAAATTTAAATGATACATAATTATATTATATTATATGGTCGTAATATAAAGAGCGAAGTCTTCTGGCACAAGTAAATTTCCAATAACTGTATATTATGTAAATTTTACGGCGTCACAGCCGCCAACGCAACCGGAAACTTACAGAGATGAGAAAGAGAGAGAGAGATAATACTTGTCCCAAATATTTCTGATTCTTTATATTTCGTTGGAATTAATCAGACATATTTTGTCCCAGGCAAGATAATCTATACAAGCGATTTATCAATCCGTCTCCGTAACGTCCCGATCGTGACGCCGGCGTGCGACGTCGTGGCCAGCGGACTCAATCTGGACATTGCGCCTGGTACCCACCTGCTCATCGTGGGACCCAACGGATGCGGGAAATCCAGGTAGATTGATAAATATATATACTAATTGTAGGTATACTAAGTGACTTTGTACATTGGCATATTTTGTTATACAATTAATGATACGGAACATTTTTTCGTATGGAAGTAAATCTGAAAATAACTACAGATTATACACAGATAGACTTTATGTATTTTGTATGGAATGGCTGTTTTTTTCGCTTTTTTTTAGTAAAAAATTAAGCTTAAAAATACACTTTAAGGTCTAGAGCATAAAGTAAAATCTTCTTTTTTTTTTTCTTTCTCTAACAATTATTTGCGTGTTGATCATATAGTTTTATAAAAAACTTATCAAATACAATTGTGTACAGTCTGTTCCGCATAATATCCGGCCTGTGGCCCGTGCACGGCGGTGAGCTGTGGGTGCCGCGGCCGTGCGAGTGCGCGTACTGCACGGACGAGGTCACCGACCAGGACCACTGCACCACCAGGCCCATCATGTTCTACATACCGCAGAGGTGAGACACTGAGCTACTTAAAAAGTACTAGTTACAAACTCAAATTACTAAAGAATTCCTTGAGCGTCACCGCCCGTATATTCTCATTGGGGTTCGCACACGACGCAACTAATCAGCAACCGGTGAGTAACGCGTTAGCAATATGAGTTACCCGAGTTTTTAATACGTTTTGTTTTGAAAATGAACGAGAAAACCTTAAATATTTAATTTTGAGTAAGTTTTGTTGAGCAATTTGAGTAATTACAAAAAAAACAGTAAAATGGCAAATCTATTGATGACACTACGTTTGAATAGTATTCATGTAGTAGTGATAGGTTCGGCTGCTTGCCAATTTATATGATTTATAAAAAAATTGTTTTTACCTTATGAAAAATTTCATTATCTCTTAATGAACGCCATCCTTATCGGTTTTGTGCCTTATGAAACCAGTTTTATGAAATATATTCTATGGAGTTATCCACAAGAGTAAATAGATTTTCTTATTTACTTTAGATTTTCTATTATATTTCCACCCATCCCAAACAAATGTCTCAATAATTTTTAAATGGATTTTTAATGTCTTATTTTAAGAAAGATCCTAATTTTTACAGACAATTGCTTAGTTTTGAGTTAAATACAAAACTATTTTGACTCGAGAAGAAGAATAGTAGTTACTTAAAAAAAAGTTGCGTCAGAAATCAATAATCTATTTATTTTAATTTGATTCGGATCCCATTTTGTACTGCGAACTGTTAAAATCTGGAATTTCTACCCTGCGTCGATATTTCCTGAATCCTACAATATTTTAAAGCAGTTTTTAATAGTGAATACTCATTTGCTTCTTTTCTGAATTTGTTATAAAGGATCAATAATTATGTGCTGAACAGAATATTTACCCGATTTAACCGACACTGTAACATCAATCTCCTAGGCCCTACATGTCAATGGGTTCCCTCCTCGACCAAGTGACGTATCCCTCTCGCGTGATCGTGGGCTCAGCCGACGCCGTCACGGCCGAGGCCCGGGCGCTGAAGATCCTGAAGCTGGTGCGGCTGGACACCATGGCCGGGAGACACGGGGGGCTGAGGGCCGTGAGGGACTGGAGGGCCACGCTCTCCGGCGGGGAGAAGCAGAGGATGGCTATGGCTAGGATGTTCTATCACAGGTGAGGAAATTATCCTTTATTCATGTGTTTTATATTAAAGTTTTTAGTAAAGTTGTTGAAGTAATTAAATTTTGATTTTGAAAAGTCTATTATAATAATAAGATTTTTTATATTTAATATTGTTAAAATTAATACTATTAAATGCATAGAATTACAAAGTAAAGAAAATTTAGACTCTATACTGTAAATATATAAGGATAATATGGAGGAATCTGCCTATCGCGGTATCTTTTACACTTTGTACATGTCGTGTATTGGCTGTCAAGTGTCAATGTCATCGCGTGAATAAAACATTTTTCCGTTTCACCGGTCTCCTTCTCGCAACTTAACAGTACGTTGAAATAAATTCATGGCACAAATAATAAAATTAGCACATTATGAATGAATGAATTTTGCTATATGATAAAAAATATGACTTCTATCTCCCCCCGACCCCCCCCCCCCTCCCCCAGGCCGGTGTACGCCCTCCTGGACGAGTGCACGAGCGCGGTGTCGATGGAGACGGAGGTGGTGATGTACGAGGAGGCTGTCAAGGAGGGAATCACGCTCCTCTCGATCACACACAGGCCCAGCGTCTGGTGAGTATTATCTTTTTTACAGGCTCATAAATAACCAGTGGCCCGTCTCTGTATCGCTCGGGGGAAAACATGATAAACAACTAGCCGCGCCCCGGGGCTTCGCTCCCGTGGGAATTTTGGGATAAAGAGTACCCTATGTGTTATTCCAGGTTATTTTCTACCCGTGTACCAAATTTCATGACAATCAGTCCAGACAACCTAAAAAAATACAAAAACATTAAAATCATATGTAGTCGAAATATTTTTATTTAAATATACATTATTCACAGCATTTTAAAATCGTCGATATTTTTATCGCTTGTGAACTGTTTGGTGTCAATAATTTACTTAAAATTCAGTACTAGTACAAAACTATATGCCCTTAGGGTAACAGTCGAAAAAAAAAATCAAGATTTTTGAAAAAAAAAAAAATTTTTTCTCTTACTGAGAATTTAATTCAAGTAGTATAAAAAATATGTTACAATAAATCCGGTTATCAAATCGTCGAACGAGTGGACATTGTACTTATTAAATCCGTGACACTGCCAACTTGTATTTTTGTAAAAAAAATTTTTTTTTTAAATATTATTTTAATTTTTTTTTCCTCAGGAAATACCACACGCACGTTCTAGAATTTGACGGCGCCGGTAGCTGGGCATTCAGACCACTAGAGAAAGACGCCCCGGCCATCACACCCCCGCCACTATCCATCACAGCTAACACAAACGCAACACCTAACAATACTAATATTGGCAGCAATCTAGCTAATAACGCGGCAGAGACGAGCGAACACTGAGACTTGCCAAAATTAGGAAAAAATATGATTAATTAGCTTTTTTTAACACTTTTCCATGTATCTTTACACCAAAAATAACAGGCCGTTGCGCGACTTTGCTATTTACATCTCAACATCGCGTCGATTCGCAGTGAGACGCAGTTAACCAATCACAGTGCGCCATTGTGACGCAACGACGACCACACCGCAATGTGATTGGTTCGCTGCGTCTCACTTCGAATCGATTCTATAGTGAGAAGTGAAATGTAAACCCGCAATTTCCTCAGTTTGATTTTTGAGGTAAAAGAAGGACAAACATACTTTTACATATGTAATATTTATAAGTATTGATTCGAATGTTTGTGACGATTTACGATTCTTACAGATGAATGAAATTATATCACAAAGACCGACATCTTACGAATATATGTTTCTCATTTGAATATAACGGAAAACGCGGCGTAGATGGCAGCACCAACACAATCCATGGTGAACAGGTCAATAACATTTGTCATTCTGTCATTGTCAATGTCAAAATAAACTGTTGACATCCTATACTGTATTCTGGTATGATGACTGCAGCAACATTTGGCAGAATAATTAAGAGGAGCCACGAAATTAAAAAAAAAGACGAATGTCAAGATTAAGAGCAAAAATTTGACAAAAGAACAATGATTTATACTTTAATCGCGTATAATATGTTGACTTAAATACAAAATTACGAAGCACGCAACAAGTTGTAAAATATAAGATAATTTTTGGTTCAGACAAGTATGTCTGAAATTTATCTATTAAAAATATATGAATCATTCACAATATAGCTATAGGAATATCATCACACATTTTCGCGTATTGTCTCTAAATTTATACAGGGTTTTTTTCGGTTAATTTTTTAAAGAAGTTATAAATCTAGATTGTGATAAGTAGAAAGGTTATTAAGGTTATTATACAAAATTTTTAGTGACTATAGTGACAATCTCTAGGAAGATTTACCAGACCAATATAATGACAACAATCGCTCTTATCAGGTTACTGGTGTCCATATGGGCAGCGGTGTTTGCTTACCATCAGGCAACACGGAAACTCGTTCGCCTGCTATGCTATAAAAATAAATGTTATAAAAGAAACAATGTAGTGTCTTTTAGATATGTTATGTCGTTTAAAATACGGCCACTATAATAAATAACATTTAAAGTAGAAATTGGCTATCCGAATTAGTTTATTTACCTATATGGCAATGTATAATGTTTATGTGTTAAAAGACTACGGAACAATAAAAAAGAGAAAGAAAAAGTAATAAAAACTCATTTTTTTATTGTTCCGTGAGATAAACATTATTGACGTTTTAGGCTAAAGAATAACACGTCACGTTCAGTCAAAGCTATATTAAAATCTTTGTGTCGTTTAATTGACAACCTCTAATATATGAAATTAATTCCAGTAGGTACGTTACATCAATAAAACTTAATTTTAAATTAAGAAAACAATGGAAAAAGAAAACAAGTAATATTTATATATTACAATGTTGCCACACTTAGAAATTGGCGTAATGATCAAAGTGTTACCAGTGTAAATACTTTTTCAAAGTTTTTATTCTATGGAATCTAAATCACAAAAACTTTCTATGATTCTTTTGTAAATGATTGTACAATTTCAATTCTTAGATTTTATGTGAGATTAATAAAAAAAAAATGGCTGTCACTATAATTATAATTTTTTATATTTTATAATTTGTTTTCATATTATTATTGAAAATTCTATATTTTAATTTATTTTTAAATGTGTTGGTTTGTACATTCGGGCGTTATAATAGCTGTTTGTGTCGTCGTAATGACGTTTATGTTTTTGCTCCCGAGTCTACCTGTGTGTATTGTATAATTGTAAATAAATATAATTTGTGTATATTACTTTCGCTAGGTTCTGATGGAAATATGAAGAGATGAAATAAAAAGGGGTTTAAATAATTATTGCCTTTCATTTCATCACCATTTGTATTTTTTTAGATTCGGAAATCGTTCTATGGTAAACCATTGACTATAGAAATTTGTGACTTTGAAGAGTAAAATTAAAAGTATGATGTGAAAAAGTGCCTGTGAAGGTCTAATTTCTGAGGAAATTGTTTTTATTTTCATCTGTTTTTCATCCGAGTCTACGTAAAACAGATATGATAATATACCTATGTGTACTTTTATTCTATTCTGCGCAGTTAGCGGGGGTTCAAGATATTGCACAATATAGTGTCATGTGATAAAGAATCTCAGTTTAATTAACTATAGTTAACGAAACTAAGTATAGCAATTATAAATAATTGGGACATATATTTAACAAAAATTTATTGTTTCTCCTTGAAATTCGTTAAAATTAATCAGTATTGAGATCAAACAATGTTGTTAAAGTGACCTTTATTAAGCAATACGAAGCAACGTTACACGTTTTAATTATTTTTTTCGATATAAATAATTAGCGCCCCATCTCGGCTTCGCTAGGGTAAATCCATAATAAAGTATACACTTAACCTTCCCCAGGAATCACATTATCTGTTGGTGAAAACCGTACAAAAATCTGGAGTTTATTCGACTATGTTCTGACACGACATGCAATGAATACGAAAATACTATTTCGGTGCAAGCTGCTGGATTAAAATAAAAATCTCTAAATTACTGTCAGAGACAGTATTATTGTATTATTGTCGTCATAATGAAGAGGGGCGAATCTGATAAAAATGACAAACGGAGAAAAAAAACCTGATGGTTTTCTTGTGCTGTAAATACCAGATTTAAAATATTTATAATTTTTTATAGTATTTATAAAGGTAACACAGCTGTAACACCCCGATACTTATTAATAACATTTTTATTTATTTGTTTGTTTATTTTATTACTTATTTAGCTTTTGCCGTTTGTTCTTAGTAAAATAAATCTATAAAAAATGCGTACACTAAGTTGGCAGGGCGCATCTTCACAAACGAGTCGCATCTGCACAGTGCTTGTTAGCATTACATAACATAAAGAATTCATTGAAATGACATTTCTAATTAAAATTAATACAATTTAGAATTTCAGGCATTTCAGATAACTGTAAACTTTACGTTATTTTAATTAAAAATAATGAAACGAATGCTTAATTGGATAGTCATATCTACACAGATGCGCCTATCCGTCTAGTAACAGTCGAAGACCGTTACACAAATGATTTTTTTTTATAATGACATTACAGACAAGTGTTCTTTTCTTAAAAAAAATAAAATAAATTGTAAATGAATTAGACTTAGCATCTTTTTCCCTTTATGGATAGTTGAATAGTAAAAATGACTTTATTGTTTAGTTTTTTTTAAGTTATTGTAAATGCGGCCTTTTAGCTTATTGTTTTATTGAGTTAGGTGGCTAGTAAAATATAGAAATGAGATGCGCCTTCTTTCACTGATAACGAATTTGTAAATAACTCAATTTTGACAAAAATGTTGGATGCACCCCTCTTGCTTCGGTCAAACATACATACCCACATACATCCTCACAAACTTTCGCATTTAAAATATTAGTTGGATAGCCTACGAAAGTGGTTTGATGACATAAAGGATTGGACCGGACTCAGATACAACCAACTGAAAATAGCGGCCCAAAGCCGCGAGGGTCTCCGTGTGCTGACCTCCAAAGTTCAATTCGAAGATGGCGCCCCATGATGAGGATAGCCTAGCTCGATAGTTTCAATTACGTTCTCCGCGGAAATGTTGCTTCACAGCTGTCTGGGCTGTATTTAAAACGGCACTCCATATATATATACTGCTGCTACTTAGTGACTTTACGATATTTTAAGGATATGGATGGCCCTATTTTAGGACGGGCAATACACGCCTCGTATTTTTACCATTTTAAGTCCATTTTATAGAATCACTTCCAATAATTTGTCATGATGGATAAAACACATACATAACTAAGTGCTAGATTACAAAACTATATGTTTATTTATATTTGTGTGACCTGTTTCATCAACAGGTCAAATATGTGAGGAATGAGACTGACTCACACGAAATATTTGACCCTCGGACTGACTGAGATTGCAGGTAAAGTAAATTAAAATAAAAAGGCTCTATACTCAAGTGGGTAGAAAAAATATAATAAATTCATAATTATATATATAAAATATATATTTATTTGGATATTAGCTGCATCCCGCGGTGTTACCCGCAGTTTATCATTCATTGTTATTATTTAAACTGTTTTAGCGTCATTTAATAAATAATATAATAAAATATTTGCCATTAATTATCAGAATTTTTTAATTAACCCGCGTATAAAAAATGTGTTAATCCAAGATATCGGCTACCACAATACCAAATTTCATAAAAATTGGCTTAACCGTTTGGCCGTGAAAAAGTTAACATTCAAACTTTCGCCTTTTAATATTAGTGGGATTGGCGTGAAGCCCTTACAGCAAGTGAGACGAAAAAAAATACAGGTTTTTTTCACTGAATGTGTGTATTAGCCTTTACAAGTATATCAAATATGCTCAATTAGGTACATCTAAAGCTAATGAACTATATCGACCTCTGATCCCGGCAATCTCCTATCTATATAACCTTCCCATTATTGCTAAAATATTATAATCGGAGAAAGAAAATGAAGTTTTTTATATTATATTATTAAAAATGTCATTTTATTATATTATATTTAATAAAAATGTCATTTTCGCCACAAGCTTTTATTGTCATCAGAGAGATCTTCTGGGGCATTAAACGCCTGAAAGAAACCCACGTGCTGTAAACCGTTGAGGAGTTCCCTCGTTGGGAGCAGATCCTGGGTGCACCATTAGGTCATGCTTATCATAATAATACGTTGTCATGGAAACTGAAGTGATGTGGGTTAATTCAACCTCGAAGATAAACTGGAAGTATATAATATTTGAATACGGATAAGATTTAAACAAAAGTTTGTAAAACTATTGCCAGGGCAATGTTTTGTAGTTTTGGTACAAGACATTTTGTCCACTATCCTGGGGTCTACTATAACACATACATGTGACGAGTGCGTTGAGTGAGCACCCTCTAATTTTAATATACAATAAATCAAATCAAAAATTATTTATTTTCTCTACAATCTTAACATGGTATAATCTAGATATGTTACATTGCACATAGGTTTCAATAAAAGAAGATTGTGAGAGACTGGTACCTGAACTAAGCAGAGCCTGTATCTCAGTACTCCAGCCTCTCCCCGCCAGGAGTAAGACTAAAGTATGATTACTAAAGAGAGGATTGAGAAAGGAGATCTTATATAATATATATTGGGGAGCTTGTAGGATGGTTAGAAATTATATATATATGATAATAGAATATATAAATGAGTGATAAATGAAAAATACTAGTAGTACATATAACAGCAAGATCTTGCTGGCCCTCTGTGAGAACTGAGTACAATTTTTTTCAGACCTTTTAATAATTGGTGAATACAAAATTTCTAAAACCACTCTTGAACTTGAAACAATTAGAAAAGAGATAAAAGTTGTTAAATAGTTGTACATATATGCTCGCTCAGTTCTCAAAGAGGGCCAGCAAGATCTTGCTGTTACAAAAGTTGCTAGTGTCCAATATGTCTGTTTGCGATAAACTCAAAAATCAGATAACCAGGAGTCACCAGATAGATTCCTGAGGAAGTACGTAAGGAAATAAGTTTAGGTGTACAATCTATAATTTACTATGGTATTATCCGAGCGAAGCAGGACGGTCTACTACTACTAATACTAGTTACTAATACTAGTTAACAATAACCTAGCCCAGCGACCACCGGCTTGGTGCGTGCGTGTTGTGATAGATAATTATTTCTTAGCTTTTTTTTAATGAGATGAGAACTCAGACCCAATTTAAATTCGTGACACGTGCGTGCTGCGGCCTATGCCTAGTATTTGTATTTAAAACTAGATTTTATTAAGATTTCCTTGTCTGGGAACGAATTAAAAAGGGGCAGTTGGTTGTGTATACAAGTTTATTTGTCAGACAAATTAAAAAAATCCCAACTTTCATATGTATATATAAATATATACATATTCATTTCGGTACAACTTTTGAACGGTTGAAAACAGACTGTCACACAGGGTGCCTACAATCCTGAGTCATTTTTATTTTCTCAATGAGTGTAATGTATTTCTTTTGTGGGCAACCGAAATGTGGGTGCCTACCATGAAACATAAAACGCGTAGTACATCATTGCGTCCACACGTTCTCTATTTATTTTACACGATTCGTATACGATATGGGAAAAAGAGACGTAGAATACGTAACGTGCTACGTGTTTATATGTTTCGTAGTAGGCCTTCTGTACAATAGAAATTACTTAAATTACTCTTAATTTTTTTCGTTTGACATAACCTAGAAGTTAACCATTAAAGTTAAAAAATAACCTATAACTCAACGCGTGCATATTATTTGAGTAGGTAAGTGGGCGCGATAACCTCTAACTCATAGACAGAGCAAAAAAGCATAGCAAAACGTTTTGACCCGTGAATATCACGTAAAAATCATCATATCTTATTGGACATTTCATCATTTATCATTTTAACATTCCATTGGTGGGCACGGCTACGCTCCGTGCAGGGTATACCTACGCGTGCCTCTTGTTTTATCTTTTTTTTTTATTTATCAATTTTCGCGTGACATTCAATTAAACTTAAATATTACAATATTGTTGTAACGTCCAAAAGTCCAAATATAAAATGTTTATACTTAAATCATTGTTACTACTACAACCCAAGTAACAAAAACTGGTAAGTACCTACTATATAAAAGACCTGAAAACGTTTTAGATCTTGCTACTTAGTATTCATGATTAGCACTATATTAGTGTTGTATGTTTATAGAACCCCGAATAGGCACTTCTTTTATGACTGACTAGCTAAGCCCCGGGGCATCGCTCCCGTGGGAATTTCGGGATAAAAAGTACCCTATCTGTTATTCGAAGTTGTATTATATCCGTATACCAAATTTCATAACAATCGCTCCAATAGATTTTGCGTGGAAAAGTAACAAACATGTGTATTCGAACCTGGGACCTTTCGACCACAAGCGGACGGTCTTAACCACTGGGCCACCACCGCTTAAATACACAAATACACGAATGCGCGTACATTGCGTAATTTGTATGTGAGTTTTTATTTATCGCATTTAATAACAATTTCAAAAAGTTTAATTAAGTAAATTTGAAAACATATTTTATTTCTAAATATAATAGCGACTCACCGAACACAGATAAACCCTGCGAGGTTTTCGCGGCTCGGTAATGTTAATGTGTGTATTTATGGAAATTTACTGAATAAATGATTAAAAAAAAGCAAGCCGGCAGTATATTCAATAATAATCATACATATCATATATAAAAAAAATTTGAAAACAAATCTAAAATATCAATATGAAAAAATCGAGGCCTATGTACTTATATGTTACGGTAAGAGTGATTAATTGAAAATTATTAATAATTGTGGACGTATAAAAAAAGGTTTTTCTTTTCTTATACATCCGTGTGTGAACTATTATTATTGCCGAAAGTCGTGATAAATGTGAGAAATCAATTACATTTGTTGGTGATTATTAATAATTTAACCATATTCAAATTCAAATTCAAAATTCTTTATTCAATTTAGGATGATATACATCACTTATTGACGTCAAAAAATTACTTAAAATAAGTCTATTGCGGGCTTCCAAAGCGCAAGTGAAGAAGAAGCGGCGCAACAAACTTCACCGCAGCCTTTTCTCCAAGGACGTCAATTAACAAATATAGGTCTTATACATATATTAAAAATTAGGAGGAAAATGAAAATTTGAATAAATAAATAAAATAAAAGTTGTATTTCCAATAAAATTATTGAAAATTGTCATACAAAATATATATATAAATAAAAAGCTAAATGTACAAAGCGTACGTAATAATGTCATAAATCAATTACATATGTTATGAGGATACTGCACCATGCTTGGGCCAGACATTATTGTCGTTCACATAATCGTCAGACTTGTAATATGCTTTTTTACAAAGTACTTCTTTTATATAATTTCTAAATTTTTTGTCCGGCAAATCAAGAATCCATTTAAAGGCAATTTGTTATAAAAACGGATACAGTTCCCAACAAAAGACGTTCTAACTTTGGCCAACCCATGCCCGGGGACAGACAATTTATCTTTATTACGTAAGGCTCTATCAGTGTAATCACCATAGTACCGAGATAAATATAATAAATGGGTCTCTATTGGTTCCCCTAATTTGATAGTTTGAATCTTTGTTTGGTCACAATACTAACCTAACCGACACAGTTAGGTTTGTGCAGTGGCGCCCCCTGCACCCCCTGCTGTCCGGCTTTAGTTTTAAATCTGTTGTACTAAAACCTTGGGTCTTACTTTATTTATTACTTTTACCAACCTGTGTAGCGAATTATTAATAATAACTAATAAAAGTAATTAATTTGAGTTGATTATTAACATTGACCAAATCACGTGATTATTATTAATAATGTTGTAAAATTATTAATAATTTTCAATTAATCAAACTTACCGTGTCATATATACTCGTATAAAGATGGTTTTGCACAGATATACGAACATTATATTGAAGTGTTTTTATATCTGTGTTTGGTAGCAAAAATACCAATAGGTTTTTTTTATAAAGCACTCATAATTTAGGCACATTGACCAATTTTTTTTACTTGCGTGTTTTGTTATATATTAGGAATAACTAATATTAATAACATCGTGCTCTATCACCAGTCTAAATTAGCTAAATTAGGGCAAATTGGCACGTGTAACGCACGACATTTTTTTATTATCTATTTACAAAATGGCGAGGTCGACGTTTTGACAGATCACACTGCGTATAAATGTTCACATATACGGCGTAATTAAAACTGTAATCTTATCAAATTTTTATTAATTACTTACTTCAATAATGAACCTGTGATCATTTTAGTCTTAAACGATCACAACACAAGTCTCATAATTTTATAATGAGCAACAGGAACCGCACATTAGCGCCATCATGTTAATAACAATATTTTTTATTTCTTAGCAAAAAATAAAAAGTTATCTTTACAAATTATGTCTCATTAGAAAATATTTTATTCGAAAGTTTATAGTTTTTCATTATATAATGTGATCACAGTTCACTGCACAGATTTTCGTGGCTGTGATTATAAGAAATTGATAAAAATGTGATGACGGCGCTATTGTGCCGCAATTCAAGTTAGCTGTGATCACAGAATTTAAAATGGCGTCGTTTTTCAATTTGGCGCGCTTTTTTGTGTAACAGCGGATTCTGCAATATGCTGTGACGTAACTTCGGTTCTACTCATTGTAACCCATTCTTCACAATTTGAATTTGAGTACAATGATTTCAGCTCATAACACGCATGCCATGTTTTTGACTTCTGACCCAGATCTTAGCAATGTCGATGGCCGTTTATCTTGGCAAGCTAAAATTATTATTATTCCCAATCCGGAGACTATCAACTAACCTTTTGTTTATTTAACGGTTTATCTTATTCAAAATATTATTTAATTGAGTCATACACAGATATTAATAACGCTTTCCTCTAGGGATAGGAAGAACAGAGGTTATAGATGCATAAGACCTTCAGGCATAATTTTGTGAAGCGTATTCTTATTAACTTCACACCTATTTTAGGATATAATTTTTTAAAATGTCGATCCTAAAAAAAAATTCTATGCGCTTTCCCTGATCTCTATCCATTGTAAACAAACTTAGTCCGATATTCGTGTATTTAAAATTTATTGAATTTATTCATTTTAAGTTTGTTAAAAATGCCTCAACAAAGATTAGTTGAGAAATTTTTAGACTCTGGGCTTCGACGTTCAACGGCTGGTGTAACCGTAAAACCGGTTAGTTGGGACAAAAAGACATTTTTATGTAATAAATTATCTAAATATGATTTTGTATAGTCAACAACATATCAACCTACACAAATTAATTGCAAACTCGCCGCTATTACCGCGCCACAGAGGTTCATGCAGGATAATTTAATACGGTAAAAAACAAGGTAATTCTAACCTAATGTAATGTATTCTAAGTAATATTATAAAGCGGTGGTGGTGTAATGGTTAAGACGCCCGCCTATAGATCGAAAGGTCCCAGGTTCGAATCCTACTCGTGCCACATGAGTTTGTATACCAATCTGAGTCATGTACCTATAGTAGTTTTCATCGACCACCACTTGCTTCCGGTGAGGAAACCTGCACACTGGTTGATTCTTATTAACTTGTGTGTGAAATGGAGAAGGCAATGGCAAACCACTCCACTAATAACGCCAAGAAAGTTGATGTGTGTGTTTCATTCCACCTAATAACCCGACCCTCTGCCATGCGGAATACGACTATGAAGAAGGAAATTATAAATGCGGAAGTAAGTTTGTTTGTTATCTTGTCACACTTTATCTACTCAATCAATAAATAAATAATAATAAATAAATATATTAGGACAAATCACACAGATTGAGCTAGCCCCAAAGTAAGTTCGAGACTTGTGTTATGGGATACTAACTCAACGATACTATATTTTATAACAAATACATATATAGATAAACATCCAAGACCCGGGCCAATCAGGAAAAGATCATTTTCCATCATGACCCGACCGGGGATCGAACCCGGGACCTATCGGTTCAGTGGCAAGAACCTTACCACTGTGCCATCGACGTCGTCAAATATAATAGTTGGATATATTTATGTTCTTTTTCATAGTTTAACGTCATTGACGACTAATAGTCTGCTAAGGTACAGACTCTATTGAACACGTGGTTCCATGATGATAGTCAGCATACATACGCGTGTGCGTGGGGTTGACACAACTTGAAAAATAAAATAGGTAAACATTTGAATGGTATTTACAATGAATTTAGGTAAATTGATGTGTTGCCGACTGTTGCTATGGTGTAAATTGATGTGTTAGGAGTTGGCTCGTCGATTAGTAATCGAATCACTATCACTACATGGTTTAAAACATCAAAACAAAAATTTGCCTATTGTCAAACGGGGGTAGTTTGTGACTAGGGACTATATACCTAATGTATTAACTTATGCACAGATGTCACAAAAAGAACGTGTTTTTTTTTCGTTTTCCGTTCAAACTGTGAACTGAACGATTAGATATAGAAACCGCTTGCCCCACTCGTCTGCCCCAGCCGCGCGTATCACACAGTTTTGTTAGAGAAATGATGATAATGCATATTTGTTTTGACTTCGTGGTGGCAACCCTGCGTGTTCGGTCCAAGAATTCATGGTCATAGACAGACATACTGGTTTATTATTACGTTGACCGTTATTAGGTAGGTAACTTGACTGACATTCAAATAATTTTCGCTAAAAATAGAATATTGATCCTCTTTTTTCTTTCGAATAATAAAACTTGTACAATTATAGAATTAAAAAAAACGTTATACATATAATAAAACTCTTTTTTAGCTGGCTACATCGGTATATACGAAATATTGAAGAAAAGTAATAGGTACCTAGGCTAGTTGACAAATTTTCGTTTTGATGACTATTCAAAGGCGCCCTTATATTATAGAAACACCAGTGAAAAATAATCAAACCTCAATGGGTATTATACATTTTAATTTGATTTTATTTGTTTTGAGATATTATTATTATTATGACATTTTAATTTTAAATTGATTTTATTTAATTTGAGTTATTCTTGATATTGTTATTATATTATTAATTTTTTAGTATTATTGTCAATTTTATTAATTGTCAGTTAAATACGTACGCCTATAAGGCAGAATGCATGTTCTATCTATATCGTGATTGTAATTCTGTATTCTGACAAATAAATGATTTGATTTGATTTATAGAATAATATAGTCGATTTATAGAATACTTAAATCTAATTAAACTTGCAAAAAATACTGTGACAAGGCTTTTAAAGATGTGACAAAAATAAAATCACACATTTTTGAACTTGTCCAAACGCTCCATACTAAATGACACGAACATGTGACGTCACAAGTTGTTAATAGTTCGCGCGACGTCCGCAACGATGTGTGTTCGACAGCTACCCTCAGTAAATATTGCGTTTATGGAACAGATAACTTCTGATATCATCATAAACGGAATATTGAATACATTTATTGTATTTATTTATTTAGCTAAATACAACGGTACACAATATGTATCCCTTTAAAGTATTTAGTAAGAAAAAATAGGCACTTACAAAAATTTCATAGAGAAACACAATATTATCATCCCAAACACGTTGATTCACATTCGTCAATCTCGCAAAACTGCAAACAATTCCTGACAAGCGTGGTTATGTTGGTTGAGTTTGTGTTTATAATAATAAAATTAAAATAATAATTGGCTACGCGTTCATTATTAAGGCGCTTAATCCTCGCACACTAGCGCCACCTAGCATTATTAATAATATATTATATTTCGATTACAGAAAAAATGTTTTAACAGTTTATGCTACACTAGATAAAGTTGATTTTGAGTGTAATAGTAACAAACTTATACACACACATCCTCAGAAATTTTCGCATCTCTTATACTAGATGCGCCCCGAGGCTTCGCTCCCATGGGAATTTGGGGATAAAAAGTACCCTATGTTTTATTCCGCGTAACAAATTTCATAACAATCGGTCCAGTAGATAATGCGTGAAGAGGTAATAAACAAACAAACTTACTTTCGCATTTATGATATTAGTTGGGATGATTATAAAGAAAGAAAGAAAAATGTATAATTTGGTACAATGTTGGTTATGTACCAACATTGTACCAAATTAACCATTTTTCTTTCTTTCATGATCACAACAGTCATAAGTATATAAGTTATATTATAAGTATACATAATGTCACTAGTGGGTATCTATTTATACTGTCTGCGATTCCTATACCAGAGGTATTTCACAGAATAATAATAATAATATTTTTAAAAAAGTTTAGTTTCCTTTTAAAAATCTACAACCAAATTATAGTTTTCAATTCTTAGGAGTAGCTTAGAATTATATTTAGGTAAAGGTAATCGTAGTTTGTTAATTGCTAACTGAGTGGTTCGCAGAGCGTTTCGACCGCTGCGCCTGCGCCGGTCATTACAATCCGCCAATTTTCTTGAGAAAGGAATCATTTCCAAAATCAATCATTCATAAAATTGACTTTACTACAGTACAGAGTAATCGGTGTACAGTCATATAGTAAAACTCATTCATGTCTTTGTTAAAATTTGAAAAATTGTAATGACAGCGCGACCGCAGCGGTCGAAACGCCATGCGAACCACACACCGGTGTCTGATTTTACAAGTCGCCTAAAGGCATGTGACATGACTTTTACGAGTACCGTCCGACTTGGCACCATAGTGGCAAGTAGCCCACGCCATTATGGTGTCAAGTTTATTATTATTAATTAGTTCCGTTTATTTTGTCACTTCACATGTCATTAAAATCGTTATAATATACAACATGCCTTTCATACCTTGCTTAATTCAAATTCAATTTATTTATATCAGACAGAGTCCATATGATGTTAGTTACATTTTAATTCGTTGTAGTTAAGTTGCTATGCCGTCTCCAGTTACCAACACTTGTGCAAACAGACATACAAACATGCTATAGTACGGAATCCCTTATTTCGAAGAAAGTCGACATGACGAGGTGGCCGAGTGGTTAAGGCGTTGGACTGCTAATCCAATGTGCTCTGCACGCGTGGGTTCGAATCCCATCCTCGTCGGGAGATTTTTGACATTTTTTTTATTAAATATTTATTTTATTCACCTGTCAGGTGACTCATGTACCTACAAAAGACTTTTTGCTGCCATTGGAATCTTAAAAATAATTTTTCAACATTTCTTTTAACGGAAACAGAGCCTAAGTCCTGATTCACCGCTTGCTGATGAAGCATCGGATAGTCTATATGTAACATATCCAACAGATAGCTTTAAACATTGTGTTTCATAAGTGTTGTATAGGGAATAACTTGAGTAAAATTTATCTAAGTCTCTCTCGGAGCTACATTCTGAGTTGTGAAGCCCCGAAGCCCGGGATTCACATAAAAATCAAGCATTAAATTTTCAAGATTTGGCTAGCTTTTACAACCTGCTTGACATGAACCCTCATTGGGAACGATATTTTTGCCTATCAGCTGTAAGGGCATGTGTCCCTTAGTCGCCTCGTACGACATCCACGGGAGGATATATATAATGGTCTTATTCTAGGGCGGAACCACACGCCACAAGCAAACAACTATGACAAGAGTCCGATTGGTATACAACTCATGTGACACGAGTCGGACTCGAATCTGGGATCATTTGGTTCATAGGCGTTGTCTTAACCACTGCACCATCACCTGTAATCAATCATTCAGAACTTGGATTTTGCCCGCGGCTTCACCCGCGTTTATTTCATGCGTCGTTTCATACCTTATTATTGTCATTATCTCGGATTCTAAGCAACGAATCGCGATGAAACCTACACCAGATTTTAAGTTAGATCTTCCGCTATACAACTGTGAAAACTTTTCACAATAAAAAGTACCCGCTATGTGTTATTCCAGGTAATATTCTATTTGAATACTAAATTGAATAACAATCCACCAGTAGATTTTGCTTGAGAGTAACAAACATACACACATACATCCTCACAAACTTTGGCATTTATAATATTAGTAGAACAGGATGTAAGTACAAAAAAAAATAACGCTTGTGAGTTTGTATGGAGATTAATAAATACATTTTTACTTTACTTTTACCCTCGATTTACTTAGTTGCATCGTTTGACGACCTCGGTGGCGCAATGGTAAAGTGCTTGCCTCTGAATCGAGAGGTTCCGGGTTCGATCCCCGGTCGGGTCATGATGGAAAATGATCTTTTTCTGATTGGCCCGGGTCTTGGATGTTTATCTATATATATGTATTTGTTATAAAATATCGTCGAGTTAATATCCCATAACACAAGTCCCTTACTTTGGGGCTAGCTCAGTCTGAGTGATTTGTCCTAATATATTATATTAATATTTATATATTTATATTTACCATCAATGTGACGTTGATTTTAATCGGCGCGCCGCTGACGTTTAGACAAAATGGCTTAGGTTGTGTTTTTCTGCGCACGTTAATGTTAACGTCAAAGTTGACAGTGCAACCCACCCTTTTGGATTACGCGCCACGCCCCCATTAATTACCTAATACTAATTATTATCATAATCAGTTTTATCAATTTGGTTAAGAATTTCCTTATGCTATCTATAGCGTCGAAAATCGAATTTATTTATCGATGACGGCCCTACGATAGAGGATTAGAACAAAGACAAAGGGCAGCCACGGCATACTTAGTTATGGCTCCCCCTTATTTTTAAGGTTCCGTAAGTAAAAAGCAACAATTGAACCCCTAACCCACTAAGTTGTTTGCTTGTATGTCTGTCAGTTAACATATTTTCCTTTTGCTTTTATTTTTCTGTATGAATTAGCTAATCAGTGTGCGTATTGCGACTTTGGTATTTACATGTCACCATCAAGTCGATTCACAGTGAGACGCCAGCTAACCAATCACAGTGCGGCATTGTGACGCAACGACAACCACAGCGCAATGTGATTGGTTCGCTGCGTCTCACTTCGAATCTATTTGATAGTGAGAAGTGAAGTGCAAACCCGCACTAAGGCCTGTGACGTATTTTGTAAATTCCTATTATTCAACGAATGTTTATAAACCCATAAAATACACATGTAATAAACGAATATACGCACATGTAATAATTCTTTTTCGATTTTTATTTGTTGTTTTCTTTCTTTAAATATAATTATTTGTGGTCGTCCAAACCAAAATGGACCTTATAACGGTTAGCAATTAAGTCTTTATTGCCGTTGTTCCAATACAAAACAACGACCATATTTATTCTTCGGATTACATTAAATGTCTGGATTATATCGTTTTTAAATTTGATTTAATTTTAGTAGTTCATCAATTTTGTAGATAAAAAATATAGGATTTCATGAAACCAGAGATTGCCCCATGCCATGCCTCGAGTAGATCCGGCCCCTTGTAACAAGCAACTGAAACATTGAGATAAGTGCAGCGTCCCAGAGACTTCGACCCGGAGGCAAGCCCGCTGATAAGATATCTGCGAGATAATAGTTCGGATGATTTCATTGTAATCCTTATCGGGGAGTGATTTACAAAACATAGTTTTATTTGCCTTTTGCCGCACGATTCACTAGAACTACAGATTATATAATACGTCCACCTTCCAGTACTAGAATATACACAACACACATAGTCTAAGTACAAAGGACGTCTGCCTGCATGGGTAACTCACTCTCGTCTATTTCAGCCAAATAGCAGCTTGCATTGTTGTGTTCCGGTTTGAAGGGTGAGAGAGGCGTGTGATTACAGGATATTGCAATGATACTCCTTCATTACATTAAAAAAAAAACTCTTTATTGCATTTCGAAGAAGATTAAAACCAACAAGATTTTATTTTATGTATGTTTTGACGCAGTCAGCCCTCAGAGCTGAATAACATATTGTATCTTATTCAGCTCTGGGGGACGGGAAGATACTGATAAGAGATAAGCTCTCACACCTATATTGTAACAAAGTATTAAATGTTATCTGATATAATATCTTTAAATTAATAGCGATCCCAATAGCTACATGGTTTTAGTGGCATGGTTTTGTGGCAAAAGATTAAGTAGGCAACGATTTTTTACGGGGTGGACTAAACTTGGAGTCGCGTTCTAGCTAAACACGAGCTGCACGGCATTTGTAACTTGACAAGTTACGGAACAAATGCCTGACCATGTCGTTACCAGCCTGGCTGGAGGGGCAAACCCAGAAAGTGCTGATTTTATGTTGTCAAGATTGATATGCGTGCCATTGATAGGTGAACTAAGGATACCGATGACCGTGTGAAGTGAAGGTAATACTCAGATGAGAGGGAGTGCAGTATGACGTCAGACAAGCGGCTGGTCGTAAAACCACAGCTGAATCTTGAAAAGTTTGATGTAATTTCGTATAAAGATATGTGTGAGACTTACGTAGGACAGTCGCTTACGTCCTATCCTTATATATCCTTAGTAAGGATCCTTACATATTATAAAACAAATTCCTCTGCCGCGTCTGTCTGTCTGTCTGTTCGCGCTACTGCACGGATTTTCATGCGGATTTCACCAATAGATAGTGTAATTCCTGTTAGCTTGTGTGCACGCGTCGCTTGCGTGTGTATCCCATGGACAAATGGACCTCAGTCGTCATCCGACCGCACCGTCGCGAGTAACGCCTCTTGGTGTGTATCCGTTACGTATTAATAATTAAGTAATATAGTTTTATATCTACGTTTTCTTTTATTTTTGCTAATATTCCTGAGGAAGGTTTAGGTGTATATTTAATTATGTTTTTAACCGAGCGTAGTCGGGACGGGACACTAGTCTTAGAGCTAATGAAACCTTTTTCTTGTAGACAGTCAGATATATCTATGAGTTTGTACATATATAGCGCTTGTTTACTATATATAATGTAAAGCTCGGTATTCTCACCTCGTAGAGCTATCGCGGGGTCAGACCGCTCGCACTTGGACAATGGACCGAGATACCACACGCAGTACATGGATCCTATAAGCTCGCTTATTCCCACATTTTGAGCTTAATTTTCCCTTTTGGTAACGGAATTTCGCGGCCAATACTTATTTGTCGATATGCGCGTTATGGCACACTGGTAGTAGATTTTCGTGCAAGTTGTCTTAAGCATTTGATACGATTTTTCGAATACAGCCTTGAATCTTGTGGCAGTGGACATACCTATAAACCTCTAAAATTTTTAGTAATCTATATTTTGAAATTTATATAAATAAATTGAAAAATATTGAGATTTGAGTAATAATAAATATTTGATTTGATAAATACTGAGAATTGAGAAATAATTCTCAGACAATGTACAATCATAAGCAATCACGATAATATATTAATTATAGTACACAACTAAGTACCACCACCAAGTATATAATATAATTATTTTAAGTAAAATCAATACTGATTGATATGATACGATCGTTGCCGATATTAGAGCATTTATGCCGACATGTTTTATCACATAAAAGTGACTGAAAAGTTGAATAGGCCTAATTTCTGACAAAATGATTTGATTTCATTAAGCTTCACATGAAGGATGTACCTACATAAGATAGTGTCGCGTTACTACATTGTATGTAGTTAGGTATTTTTAACAACCTATTTATACAGTTAACACTTTCATTGGCTCTCATCTCCCGTCCCACCTGACTATAACTAAGTATGTGAAAATATTTTTCTCCTTTTTCCAAATTCAAATTCAAATCATTTATTCAGAAATTAGACCTTCACAGGCACTTTTTCTCGTCAATCTTTATATTTATAGTTATTTCTCACAAGCTACAAACTACTGGCATTTCGGAACGACCACTGCTGAGAAGAAATGCCGAAAGAAACTCATTTGAACAGTGTTGGTCGCTATCGGGAACCTTCCTTTCGGGAACACCAAAACCACAGATTATATAATACTTCCAATACCAAAACTAACTTTCATTTCTACGAAAATCTATTTTTTATTTAAACTACCTCCGTGGTCACCACGACCAGTCCGCAATCTGAAGGTCGATTCGATTCCCAAATATTTGTACCTGTGATCAAAAATGTTTGTCTGCGGTTCTGGATGTGTTGTGCTCGTTTCTGTGTATGACTTCATCGGATACGCGAACTTAGTTTTTAGTGCCGGCGGTTAGTATTGATGTCCATTAAAAATAATGTTTTTATAGGTTAAATAAGTATGGTTGACTAGGCTTGACATATTTTTTCTTTTCTTAATTCAACTTTCGATTCAGTATGGAGTTACTTACTTTGATCAAGTTACCGGGAATCGACCAAAATTTTTTTTCTTCATACACACCTGTATGTAATATGGACTTAGGTTCAAAGTTCAAAACATAAGTAAATTTAAGTATATATTAATTCCAAATATATATTTTAATATACATACATGCGATTAATATTACCCTTTTTAATAGTTGAATAGTAAAACTATTTGATGATTTCAACATATTCAGGAACCATGGTCGTGATTTCCAGTTTTCGGGTTATCTACCGGACAAATATTAGATGAGCGTCATGTCATGGCTGCTAAAATTGCGTCAGTTTTTCACCTTTCGATTTAATTTTTTAGTAACTAACTAGAACATTCCGAGAACAATTAATTTTTAAATTAAAACAATTAAATATTACAAAAAAATTGTAACGAACTATTTTTTCATAGCAGTTCTGTAAAATCTTATTTTTTTAGTACTATAAATTCTCAACGGAAATTTCAAATCAACAAAACACATCAGTGAAAACATTATATACATTTGACATGAACTCAGACTTGAAGGTATCCAAAGGGACCTACCCCTTCCAAAAAGGGCTAACAAGCCATGAGTCAACCACTATAAAACTGAAAGCCAATCAGATAAGGCACAGTCGTGCGCCGGTCGCGGTAAACTTCGCACGCATGCGTCTCGATCTTCTATCATATTTTAATTGCTTGCGCCGAAGGAATCTACCTCAACATGACGCGAGTGTTCGTCATACTTCTAGTCATTAGCTTTATTAGTTCAAGTGAAATGTTTTGCTCGAATTGCGCGAAAGGAGAACTCACTATAACGGAGTTAACAGAAGCGAGAATAGCCTTCGTAAAGCAACAGATACTGAAGAAGTTAAGGCTAAGTAAGAAGCCAGTGGTTGGTCTGCCGGTAAACAGTCTCCCCATGCCAGTGGCCCAGGGCCAGACTTTGAACGAAAACACGGACAAACCACCGGAGTTTGATGATTATTACGGACGGACCGAGCAGAAGATAATTTTTCCTGTTGAAGGTGAGTTTGTATGACATTGTACACTGTACTGTACAGTCACCTGTCATGTTACGTCCTTATTTCGGGTAGGTTGATACGAATCGAAGATCATATTTGGTGTGTATTTTTTATTTCGTATATTTCCGTTACGATAAGTATATACTTAATTTTTTGTTTTTATCTGTGTCACGTGTGCGATTAAAAAAAATGAAAGACGCGGGAAATGGTTTCGTACAAGTTCTCTTGTAGTCACTAAACGAGTTCCTTACCTATATTTATAATCATAATTAACAGTAACACATTTGAGTTTGTTTATTTGTTTACTCGATTGTTGCGTTGTTATGGCGGTCCTATACCGCCACAACAACGCAACAATCGTGATTTTGCATGATTTTGTTTGAAGCTTTAATTGGTTTGAAGCTTTCAGAATGTTATAATACAAAAGCGAGTATAACAAAATTCAAAATTCTGCGTTCGCTACGTTAGGAATGGAATTTCCAAATATCCTTTCTCAGCGGACATCACATAATCATCGACGGGTAGATTAAAATAAAAACTCAAATAACTAATTCAGAAATTAGACCTTCACATTAGACGACAAAATTTCACGTCATATTCTAAATTAAATAATAAGTATTCACCAAAGCTTCATACTACAATCTTTTCGGAGAAGAAATGCCGAATGAAACAGTGTTGGTCCCTATAACGCCAGAAGGGCTTACCATATTTTTAATAATTAAAATTATACACCACGGGACGCCATTATTTACCGGTGTAAAGACTGTGTGTGTGTCTTGTTTCTTCGGATAATGAGTGAGAGTTAACCATACAATAATAAATGTTATCGTGTATGTACTTTAAGTTATGTGAATAATAAGAAACTGCGACGTACGGCCGAGTTCAGAAGTTATCGTGTGTGCAGAGGAAAAAATTAATCAGAATCTGTTGGTATTCTCAAAAACAATAGATTGATGTCACAATAATCACAATGAGAGACATCACATTACTCGCTCCGTAATTTCGACAGAAAACGCTGAAATTGTATGAAGTTTTTATTCGACGTACGTCAACGCGCGTCAGTGTCAACACCTTTAGAAAAAAACGGAGCACAACGTAGCA
This sequence comes from Plodia interpunctella, assembly GCF_027563975.2. NCBI lineage: Eukaryota > Metazoa > Arthropoda > Insecta > Lepidoptera > Pyralidae > Plodia > Plodia interpunctella. The sequence continues at coordinate 6,415,046 of NC_071316.1, forward strand.
ATAACGTACGTCGTCGCACGAGGCATGGCCCTTGAATGAAATAAATAATATTCTCGAAAACATAACAGTGTAAACCTACATAGAATTTTCAAGATTCGGCTTTTTCGTCCACCCTCTTTGGTAATGCTATTGATGCCAGTCAGATGACAAAGTTATACAATTGTTCGATATCCACAGCAGGATACGGAGCGATTCTATTCTAAGGCGAGGACTACACGCACAAAAAATAAGGAAAGCTGAAAACGACGTTAAAATTCTTAAAGTTAAATGCGAAGTAACTTAATATCAAAGTTCGCGTTCTCAATGTGTTAATTAAGAAAATTACGAGTCAATAGTTGAGGTTGTTTAATTAATAAATAACTTCAGATAACTGTATTGAATCACGCGCATGCATGGTGATATCCAAATGTATAGTTTAAGGGTTAATTATGCCGAAGAGAAGCCATAGACATGACTAGCTTTTGCCCGTGGGTTGGCCCTAAATTTCCCTTTAAAATAAAGTAACGCAGTAGCATCTGTATCATTTTATTATATGTTATTAATGATAATATCTGGGGTTCAAGGACAGTATCTGGTAAAGATTTTAAGTTAAGACCATTCCCTATAATACAACTATTAAAACTGCATCAAATTCGATGTTTAGGTTTTTGCGTGATGCGCGATACAGACAAACATACAAAAATATAAAAGAAAAATATTTTGGCTTATATAATGATGATTCTATTATGAGAAAATACGATTATATTTAAAACAAAGTAAAGACACAGGTGTGACAACGTACTCCCTACTAATAAACATTATAAATGCTAAGGTTTGTGAGGATGAATCTATATTTGTTTGTTAATCTTTCACGCAATCTACTGATGAAATTTGGTACATGGGTAAAATATACATATAGGGTACTGTTCATCCCGAATTTTCCACGGGAACGAGGCCCCGGGGCGCAGCTAGTTATACCTAATAGTAACATTAGTTCTCAGCGTTGCTATTTGGGCATTTTCTCCGAAATAAAAATATTGAGAGATTTCACCCTGAGAAATTGTGTTCAAATGGTAGAAAAAAATATATTTAAGAAATTAAATTAATAAAGAAATTTATTTGAAGTTATTTAATATTTACTGTCATTATCGTTTACCTCTGTTTACTCAATAAAATGATATATTACTAATGTGCATTAGAATCTTAAACACGTTATTAGGTTCTTCAAATCATGCATTTGAAATGTCGAATCATATCATATTTTTTATGTTTTTTTACGAACTATCTTGGGAATAGTATGAAAATAAACAAAAATGGCGCGAAAAACACTCGAAAACTTGACGCTACTGACGTATTCTTGTCACTAACGCCTTACGCCCACAATGCAGATCGGTTAGATTAATGTTGGCAACAAGGAGATATCGCACAGATTGGTAGTATTTTTTTAATTTCGGAATATACCCATTTTCGGAATTACCCCAACGCACTATATACAAGATTTGAAATGATTTTGATAAGTTCGGTACATTAAAAATAAATAGCTTTTCATACGCGCTGGTTTTCATAAGTCCTGGAGGTTGACTATTTAAAATGTTTTTAGCATTAAGTCCGCCCTTTGTACCATCTCTCTCTCTCTCTCTCTCTCTCTCTCTCTCATTTAAGCGTTTTTCCGGTATCTTCCTTAGCCATATAGAATCGAAGCCCAGGGTCTGCTTTCTCGTCTCCACTCCTACGGTCCCGTGCTGGTCTGGCTGGTATATCTGTTCAAAGTTTCATCAAAAGCGGTTTAGCCGTAAAGGCGTGACAGGAAGACTTTCGCATTTATGATATTAGTATAGAAGTATTGATTACAATTGTATAGTAATACATTATTTACTATCACTATAGCACGAGTGCGGCGCGTGTGCCGTGATCTGTGTCACACACAAAAAAATAACATTTTTTTTTGTTTTCACATTTGGTATCTTTTTATAGTAATTAGTACAAAAGATTAATATTATTTGCTAAAACGGTTCCGGGTGAATTTATCATAACTACGTGATAAGTCAAATTGTAAATGTGAAAATATTTCATAAAATTATATTGATAGAGCGTCTTAGTTGATTATTTATGAGCTAGTGTGTGAAAACTAGAAGGCAAATCGCTCCATTAACACAGGTGAAAAATCGTTGTTTCATTCCACGCAAAGGCCACGCCCTCGCCCAACAATATCGTATACTATTATAAAAGCCGACAACTTCGTATGTGAGAAAAAAATCCGTTTCCCGTGGGAATTTCAGGAAATCCCTTCTTAATGCTCCCCTACACTTTGCTAGGAACCTACACATCAAATTTCAGCTTTCTACGCCCAGTAGTTTCGCTTGTACGTTGTCTGTCAGTCAGTCACTCAGTAACGCAAGAGTTTTATATTTTATATATATTAATAAGCATATTGTAAAAAAAATATATGAATATTTTGACGCATAAAAACCGAATGGAGTCCGGTCAACTAAAGTATTATTTATACATTGATGAAACATATAAATAAAAATAAAATTCTAACGGTAAAAATAGAATTTTATACGTCAATATTACATCACGTGACCTTTACAGCACGTGTACCTATAAATATTAGACTTTGTTCCGTTTGACCGGGCGGTATACATAGGCTGCTATTTATGTATCCGGAATAACAAAATTAAACAAACATATATTATTACATATGGTTTTATTGTTTCTCGAAGTATTCTCCGCGATGATCTATGCACTTCTGCATACGATGAAACCAATTTTCAAAGCACTTTTTCCATTCTGATTGAGGTATGTCCAAAACGTGTGTTTTGAACGCATCAACGGCCTCTTCGCGGCTCGAAAAACGTTGACCACGTAATTTATTTTTAATGTTTGGAAATAAATAAAAATCATTGGGTGCCAGGTCGGGGCTGTACGGCGGATGACCCGTCAATTCAATCTTTTGACCCTCCAAAAATTATTTGTTTCAGCCGACTTGTGGCAGCTAGCATTGTCGTGATGAAGTATGATTCTGCGTTGTGGGTTGTTCTTTCGTATTTTTTCAAAGACTTCTGGCAAACAAATGGTGGTGTACCATTCAGAATTAACCGTCCTACTATTCTCTAGTGGCACTGTAGCTACATGTCCGTTGATACCAAAAAAACAAGCGACCATTTGCTTTAAAGTGCTTCTCGCACGAACAACTTTTGTTGGATTCGGTTCATCTTGAAAGACCCACACCGTTGACTGCTGTTTAGTTTCAGGGTCATAAGCATAGATCCAGGTTTCGTCACCTGTGTAGATATTATAAACAGCTTTTGACGTGCCACGGTTGTATTTTTTTATCATTTTCTTACACCAGTCGACACGAGCCTGTTTTTGATCTACGCTCAAGTTGTGCGGAATCCAACGCGAACAAATTTTTTTAACAATTAAATGTTCGTGTAATATCGCGTGTATACTCGTCATACTAATGCCCAGAGACGCCTCTATCTCGCGGTATGTAACATGACGATCTTGCATTACTAATTGTCGCACAGCATCAATATTTTGTTGTACCACTACCGATTTAGGACGACCCTCCTTAATTTCATCCGTGAGCATAGACCGTCCACGTTGAAATTCCTTAAACCAATAATACACAGTGGTTTTCGATGGTGCTTCATCTCCAAAAGTTAAAATCAGTTGTTCGATGCACTGTTTTTGAGTTAATCCACGCCGAAAATCATAATAAATCATCAAATTCCGGATACATAAATAGCAGCCCGAGTATATATAAAAAAGCAGCATTTTTGCATGAGACAGTTTCTGCTATAAACGCAAAACGATTGGACTTTGCTCTTATTTATAAACTAGTGCGTGTGTGGTATGCGCTCACGCACGTATCTTGTAAAATATTCGTTTGTTAATATTTGTTTATGTTTTTTTTTATCGAAGTGTTTAAGAAAGAATGTGTATTGCGTAATAAATTACACAATTACTCTTACACCATTCCCAGGAATCACACTATCTATTGGTGAAAACCATAAAAAAATCCGTCAAGTTTTTGAGTTTATTGCGTACAGACAGACGTACGCTACTTAATTTTATAATATGTGAGGATACTGATTTAATTTTGACACAACAGACCTAGATGATGTGATTTTATCAAGTGCGCTAAAATTGCCCTATATGTTATAATCAAAAAAGAAAAAAGGTAAAAACCTTTTTTCTTTTTTGATCAAAATCAGATTAGTAGATCCAAAATACCGGACTACCTCGGTGGCGCAGTGGTATGGTTCTTGCCACTGAACCGAGAGGTCCCGGGTTCGATCCCCGGTCGGGTCACGATGGAAAATGATCTTTTTCTGATTGACCCGGGTCTTGGATGTTTATCTATATATGTATATGTTATAAAATATAGTATCGTTGAGTTAGTATCCCATAACACAAGTCTCGAACTTACTTTGTGGCTAACTCAATCTGTGTGATTTGTCCTAATATATTTATTTATTTATTATTTATTTATTTAAAATAGGATAACTCATTTTGATCTGTTTCTATGATAATCTAAGTCAGTTGATGTCTTTTTCATGGACCATATTGTCAAAATAAATAAATATATATATGCTAACTTCGCCCCGGGACTTCGCTTCCGTGGCAATTTTGGGATAAAAGGTACTCTATGTGTTATTCTACCCGTGTACCAAATTTCCTAACAATCCGTCCAGTAGATTTTGCCTGCAAGATACATAGGTTACGTACCTACACTGTACATGATATCACGATACCAAGTGCCTCATAATTATTGTTATTATTTTGAAGACGGACCACTGACCCGACCTGCTGCTTGTTCAACATAACATACAAATACATACAATACAATATGTAAACATTTCTTTAATCCTTACATATTTTAAAACAAAGTCCTCTACTGCGCCTGTCTGTTCGCGATAAACTCAAAAACTACTGCACGGACTTTCATGCGGTTTTTACCAAGAGATAGTGTGATTCTTGAGGAAGGTTTAGGTATATAATTTATTTTCTTTTTACCCGAGCGAAGCCGGGACGGAAGGCTAGTATATACTATAGATAGGTATATAAAATAATTTTTAAATTACAGCCAAATTAATAAAATTAGGGCAATCAAAATATTGTCGATCATATTTTGTACCATGCTAGCTGCCCGTCCCGGCTTCGCTCGTGTAAAACCGTAATAAATTATTCACCTAAATCTTCCTCTTGAATCACTCTGTCTATTTTAAAAACCCGCATCAAAATCCGTTGCGTAGTTTTAAAGATCTCAGCGTATATACGAACAGACAGCGGGAAGAGACTTTGTTTTATACTATTACTTGATGTTACCCGAGGCTTCGGTCCCGTGGGAATTTTGAGATAAAGTATAGCCTATAGCAATTTTAATTAAAATTAAAATTAAAATTGAAATCGGTTCGGTATTTTCGGAGATTAGCCGCCTCAAATATACAAACTCACAAACGCTTACCTATTTATAATATAGTATAGATAGTGATTTTTATCAATGGTCGATCACAATCACTTTTCTGAATACATTTTGAAAGCACTTTATGTGTGCTTTTATTACAAAAACTATACATTTAAAAAATAAACATGATACCACCCGCCGATAGCTGTTCATTACTTGGCTATAAATACTATATACATTTGCAAGGAAATACCAAAGTTCCTGTTACACAAAGATTAATTAACCTAAAGCTATGTTTGAATGGCCCATTCATGGGTGCAACATGTGTTCGTGAACATTAGACCTTGGACACGCTTAAGTAAATACTGTACTAAGACTGTAAGTGATAATATAGAAGGTGTGAATTCATCAATGTATAGTTCAATTGGTAAGTTAAAGAAGGAAAGTAAAGGCTCAAGTTATTAGGCAAATAAAAACAAGTTATAAACACATTACATTACGAGCGCTATATTTATACGACGTGATAGCAATATTGGATAATCTATCTTTCTAATGGTGAAGGAATTTTTGAAATCGGTTCGGTAGTTTTGGAGATTACCCGCCTCAAATATACAAACTCACAAACGCTTACCTCTTTATAATAATAGTATAGATATGATGAATTTATGAAATACAACAACTAATCAGAAGATTTGTCCGGTGGACCTAAAAAATTCTGGAGTATGGGTCTTCCTATGGATATAAGGAGTATGGGCCGTGAACAACCACGTGCCTTCCGGAGCACGGAGGAGCTCAAGACTTTTGGTCACCCATCCAATGACGAACATTGTTAATGTGACTTGACCGCCACTATCTCCTCGCACCAACATCCATATACATACATATTATAATTATTAATTATTTATTAATATTACAAATGTGAAAGTGTGTTTTTAGTTGTCCGTCTTTCACGTCAAAACGGAGCAACAGATTGAGGTGATATTTGGTGTTGATAGTTGGACAGCTGGAGAGTGTCGCCGCGAGCTACGGTTAGTCAAGTTATTATAAATAAACACAAGCAAACGCATACCTAATTAAAACAACTTGGAACGAGTTTCGCATTGTTAATTACTATAAATACAGCCGTTATCATATCACACAGATATCATTCTTAGATATTTCCCGCCAATTCACGAGCTCGCAATAACTAATCAATGTTTATTGCGTAACGTACCTAATTGCTAATTATGTTCAATCAATCGTTTGTATGTGGCCGCTTCAATGACTTAACGTATTTGTTGCCTTGTGCATAACTTGCTGCGCGCCGATGATTCGCTTCTGTGGGAATTTGTTACACTAATTTGACTATCAAACGCAAATGAGCTTAGTAGATTAAAATTATATTGACGGCGATTATCCGGAACAAATTACTAAATAAATTACGCATCTACTTATACAAATAGTTAATATATTTTCTACTTATTGTTATTTTTTTAATTGTCCATCGTAAAGAAAAGACCATAATTAAAAAAAAAAAGACATTTGGATTTTATTTGGCGATCGTCGCATTTCAAGATGGCGCCCGCGACACGCAACGAGTGGTAGATATTCGGCCACACTGTATATATATCATCGCTGTAAATAAATTGATTTCCAAGTTCAGACAACAGACAGACGGAACTACAGAAATTTATCTATATAGGACGTGGCAATAAAAAAAATCTAATTTATGAGAAGCGACCCTTTGACTCGTCTAATTGGACACATATCTAAGCTGTTTAAATTTAACCGATTATTTTAACTGTTATGTGGGCAAGGTCCAAATATCAGTTTTCGTTACAATGACTATTTTAAATGTAAAAAAAAAACTATTATTTGGATTTATTTACGATTTAAGTTTTTTTTTGCAAATATTCAATTTTTGAGATGAGAGATCATAATAATGAATTGTTATCCAAACTTAAAATTGAGTTACAAGATTTCATCTGAACACAACGTAACAATTTAAATAAAAGCTTGTAAATAGGAAAAAAATGTCTATTAAGTTTCCCATCGCGAATTAAAATCGTTTAAGTAAAACCTGGAGCTAATGATCGTTCCAAATCATTAGAATTATGTAACACTAGGTAGGTATTTTAAAATTTATCTCACACACAAACACACACACACAACTGTACCTGTGTGTAAAAGTTTACACGATCAATCTTCAACATTTGACTTTTTAGCTAGAAACCAAAGGGTCGACAATTCACCGCCCGCTACCCAACTCACCCTTGACCATTTTTATCACGTGCCAGTCACGCGCCATGTCAGTGGAATACGGATTTTTTGATAAAACGCTTTGGCATGCCCTTTGGCATGGCGGCGCTATTCTCGACAGCTTTGGTATTTTGACCCTTGGGCGGGAAAAATGATAAAGCTTTTGACCTACTATAGCAGCATAAGGGTAGAGGTGATAATGTATTTTATTATCTAATTGAAAAGGGTTGATTTTCGAGTGGCTTTAAAAAGGGGATTGGTATCAAACACCTTCTTAACTTTAACACGAAAAAAGTGCTTTATAAGGCACAGCAATTACCCGCAGCTTTGCCCGCGATAGATTATGTTTGACCTCGGGTCATTGACTATATATATTCCAAATTTCATCTAAATCGGCCAAATTTATCAGAGAAAGCAGGACAGACTTTCGCATTACTATTATTATAAAGAGGTAAGCGTTTGTGAGTTTGTGACTGTGAGTTTGTATGTTTGAGGCGGGTAATCTTCGAAACTATCGAACCGATTTCAAAAGTTCTATCACCATTAGAAAGGTACATTATCCAAGATTGCTATAGGCTATATTTTATCTCAAAATTCCCAAGGGAGCGACGCCCCGGGCAACGCATCTAGTATGAGATATGAGTAAAATAAATATTATTTATATTATAAATAACCGCTTAAGGTGGGATAGAACATTGTTTTCTTACAGTTTATCAGCTACAATTAATTTTTAATGAACAACGCCCTTGTACTATCTGTCCGTTTGTCTGTAATCGTATTTTTACACCACGTCCCGTAAACATGCCCGGTGGACTTGTTTACAATATATATTTAAACATCAATACAACTACAGGGTTATAGGTACCTCCTTTACATAACCTAACTTAAGGTTAAGTTAAAGTACAAGGTTAGCTAAAGGAGGTAAGCTTAAGTGGAATCCTGCAACGTCAGATTGGTTGGTCATAAAATAGGAACCGAATCTTCAAAATTTGAAGTTTAATTTCTTACGCGGAAATGTAATCGAAAGAAGTACTAAGATACACCTTAGGACATTTAGTAAAAACATTACGCGTAAGCTAAGCTTTCTTTGTCAACTTCAAACTGTCGATGTCACAGACATTGCTTACTATATCTGAATCTAAATCTCTCTAATCTAATAGTCGATGTTCTATTTTCAAATGTTTTCTTTTTTTAAATGATTATTTTAATAAAAATATAATATGTTTAAAGATTATTAATAATTAAATAGCAATATCGATTTTTATTCTATGTTAAACTAATCTACTATATATGGTTTGAGGAGAAGGGATTCCCTTGAGAGATTTTTGTAAAGATATTAATATTTTAACTTTACCCTCTCAATACATATTTGACAACATTATGCATGTCCGGAAAAATTTAAACTTATTAAAAAAAAGTTGGTGATTACACTGATAGAGCCTTACGTAATAAAGATAAATTGTCTGTCCCCGGGCATCGGTTGGCCAAAGTTAGAACGTCTTTTGTTGGGAACTGTATCCGTTTTTATAACAAATTGCCTAAATGGATTCTTGATTTGCCGGACAAAAACCTAACCTAATATACCTATATTTGTTAATTGACGTCCTTGGAGAAAAGGCTGCGGTGAAGTTTGTTGCGCCGCTTCCTCTTAACCTGCGCTTTGGAAGCCGGCAGTAGACTTAGTTTAAGTATTTTTTGACGTCAATAAGTGATGTATATCATCCTAAATTTAATAAAGAATTTTGAATTTGAATGGAGTATACTAGATTCGACCGTGTATTGTGAGAGATTTATTTTTGCATACTTCCATACTAATATTATACAATATTTTTATTGTTGTTCCTTTGTTTGTAATAAACAAACTCAAAAACAGATTTTGATGAAATTTTGCACAGAGATAGACGAAACCATCCGGAATAACATAGGCTATTTATTATGGTTTTACTCGAGCGAAGCCGAGACAGCCCGCTAGTAACAACTTGCATCTTGAGATCCAAGTGTCGGAGCGCACCTCTCCACTAACACGTACAAGATAAGGTACCTACACATGTTCATTATCTGCCCCCAGGGTCGCTCCTCGCTCTAATTAACTAAGGGTCAGTTGTGTAGTTAGCCATAAAAAAAATGTCGCATGATATTTACTATGCTATCTTTACGCTTGATTAGAATTTTATAGGTTCTAATTTATTTTAGTCACATTTAATCGAATGTAAGAATGACAAATAAAAGACAATCACGTAACGCATTTATGATGTGAACCAGCCTTGGAACCAGCTGATTAGGTATACAGACTTGGTCAATCTTATATTTGTAATTAGATGTTGCCCGGTGCTTCGCTTCCGTGGGAATTTTGAGAACAAACATAGCCTTTAGCAAAATTGGATAATGTAACTTTCTAATTGTGAAAGAATTTTTGAAATCGGTTCGGTAGTTTCGGAGATTACCCGCCTCAAAACACAAGCTCACAAACGCTTACCTCTTTAATAAATATATATGGACAAATCACACAGATTGAGTTAGCCCCAAAAGTAAATTCGAAACTTGTGTAATGGGATACTAACTCAACGATACTATATTCCATAACATATACATATATAGATAAACATCAAAGACCCAGGTCAATCTGAAAAATATAATTTTCTATCTTGACCTGACCGGAGATCGAACCTGGGACCTCTAGTGTAGTCCGGCATGATGACCATTAGGCCACGGAGGTCGTTAAATATCTTTATAATAATACTAATAGATATAGATGACAGGCGTATGAAAAGATTTCTAGAAATCATTATAATACATATATACGTATATTGTACGTTTTTGATGGTGCCACAATAGGTGAAAGGAAATTATTCGGAAATTGACTTTCATACGCACATTTCCACGTTCTAAATCACACACATTCGTGGATATCTTTGAAGAAAAGGCTGCGGTGAAGTTTGTTGCGCCGCTTCTTCTTCAACCGCGCTTTGGCAGTCCGCGTTAGACCAATCCAATGCTTTGTTTTGAAGAAAAAGATGGTAAAACACACTTTCACATCATAATATTAGTATGGAAGCATGGATGGAGTACTTAAGTTTATTACAATCACAAAACTGAGGCCTTTTCTACTAATCAACCAATAGGACAGGCGCGGATCCAGTCCCCGAAAAATGGTTGTGTTCAACAATCGTATAACTGTGTCAAAAAATTCTTATGCGCAAAGACGACCTCGGTGGCGCAGTGGTAAAGTGCTTGCCCCTGAACCGAGAGATCGAAGAACCGAATGATCTTTTTCTGATTGGCCCGGGTCTTGGATGTTTTTCTATATATGTATTTGTTATAAAATATAGTATCGTTGAGTTAGTATCCCGTAACACAAGTCTCGAACTTACTTTGGGGCTAGCTCAATCTGTGTGATTTGTCCTAATATCTATTTATTTATTTAATATTTATTTATTTATTAAAGAGGTGTCTCCATAATAAATATATGTAAGTAAATATTTCGTATTGTTATAGGAGAGTGCCTAACGTCGGGGCGGTATCCGTTCAAATGCCTGCAGTTCGAACTGCCTCCAGATGTGGAACCCGAAGAAGTGGCTGTTGTGGAGCTCTGGTTTTATAAGGTAACATCATCCTTCACATTTCCGCATGTTCGGTTGCGTTCGTTAGTGACGTTAAGAAGCCCGGGGTCATTGTAGAAATTAATCATAAAATTTTGAAAATATGGCTGATATTTTTCTACCGCCTGCCTGACGTCAACCCTTCTTGGGAATACTATTGTTACCTATCAGCTGCCTACGCTATGTATCCCTTAGTTGCCTCGTACGACACCCACGGGAGGATATGGAGTGTCAACAAATTATACTTTCTATCTTAGATTAGCACATACACACTATACCAGTATGATAGGGATTAACATTGGTTTTAAATGAGTTTCTTTTGGCATTTCCTCTCAGCAGTAATTTTCAACTTTGAAAAATATTGTTTAATTTGGAATATGACGTAAAGTGATCTGTATAGATCACTTGCATTTATTTATAATATTATTATAAAGAGGTAAGCGTTTGTGAGTTTGTATGTTTGAGGCGGGTAATCTCCGAAATTACCGAACCGATTTCAAAAATTATTTCACCATTAGAGTGGTACATTATCTCAAAATTACCACGGGAGCGAAGCCCCGGGCAACATCTAGTTTCTGGATAAAGTTGCTTTCACAATCCAGTCAATGACCTTGGCAACTAATTCGATAAGAAAGTAGACGCATATTTCCCTCAAGAATTGGCAGAAACTATGAAACTTTGTAGTTTGTAGTTTCACACCGGCCGCACCAAAATGGTCCGGCCATTTTGTCTTAATTCCACAACCTAATCATAAACACGATGTTTTCAGGAACCTGATCCACTAGACGAATTCAACCAAACCTTCGTTATCTCCGAAGCAGCTCACTGGGACAGCCAGCAGCAATTCAAGAAGACCAAACCCATCGCCATTAAAGAGACTGATGTGGGAGAAGGCTGGGTTAGAGTGGAGCTGGCGTGGGCAGTCCGAGTGTGGCTGGAAGGGATGGAGAGGGTACACACGTTGCACGTCGCCTGCAGAACATGTCAGGTTGGTTCAGCATTTATTTTCTTTAATGGTAAAATTGCCATATCAGTCCTTTTCTGCTCACTGCTGCACACAGGCATCTGTGTATCCTGTGCCAATTTGTATGTACTCGTATGTATGAAAATTAATTGAAAAAAGAATTTAATAGGAATCGATTGCATGGTTTTTTTTTCTTTGCAACAGCATGTAACAACATGGCTCATATATATCTCCTCCTTATTTCACACACTAGGTTATAAATTATCAAGCGAATGCAGGTTTCCGTGAGCTTCCCTCTCGATGTTATGAGGCTTTTCCTTCATGTGGAGCATGTGGTCTACGAAAACTACTAAACATGACTCAGATCGGTATACAAGCTCATGTAGCACGAGTAGGATGCGAGAATTATCGATCACAGACGGCCTTAACCACTTGACAACCACCGCTTGACAATATGTTTGACAAAAATCTTATCCCTCCACAGCTGCGGCGCGCCCCCCTCTCGTTCCACAAAAAGCATCGTCCATTTCTGGTGCTGTACACACGCTACGCCGGCAAGCACCGGCGCGGGCGAGCGGTGGACTGCTCGCCGACCACCAGTGAATGCTGTCGCGAGCCGCTTTACGTCAGCTTCAAGGAGCTGGGCTGGGACGACTGGATCATCAGACCGGCGGGGTACCATGCATATTTCTGCAAAGGATCCTGTGCCCCGATTTCTGAAGTCACCAAAGCTGACAGCTATCATCATAATATTATTAGGGTATGCATTAATTTTTTTTCATATTTCAATTTAATGCAAAAATGTGTTTCCATTGATTACATAATACCCTAAGTGAATTTGAAAAAGGATTCTTTGAAATAGTTTTATTTTACCAGAGTAGGTACTTTTAAATTGAAGTATTTAGCAATCATACTAAAAATTTAATATTATTTATTTTTTTGAAAAACCACAATCGTTTTGGATTTTTTTTTGATGAGATTGAGATTGCACTAAACGAGTGTTCCGTATACAGTTTTAAATTACTTGAATCATTATTCATTAATATTAGCATTATATGTGACGTTTCGCAAGTAAACGTACCTTTTAGTCGATTTTTAGATAAATAAATAAATATATTAGGACAAATCACACAGATTGAGCTAGCCCCAAAGTAAGTTCGAGACTTGTGTTATGGGATAATAACCCAACGATACTATATTTTATAACAAGTACATATATAGATAAACATCCAAGACCCGGGTCAATCAGAAAAAGATCATTTTCCATCATGACCCGACTGAGGATCGAACCCGGGACTTCTCGGTTCAGTGGCAAGAACTTTACCAATGCGCCACCGAGGTCGTCATATTTCTATAAACTGCTACTTAAAAGATCAGATCAAAAATAAAAACACACAAAATAAATCTGTCCCTACCTGTGGAACGTCAGCTATATGCTAACATATGGCTTTGATAATGTTTTTTGACGACCTCGGTGGCGCAGTTGTAAAACGCTTGCCTCTGAACTGAGAGGTCCCGGGTTCAATACCCGGTCGGGTCATGATGGAAAATCTTTGATGGATGATCTTTTTCTGATTGGCCCGGGTCTTGGATGTTTATCTATATATGTATTTGTTATAAAATATATAGTATCGTTGAGTTGGTATCCCATAACACAAGTCTCGAACTTACTTTGGGGCTATCTCGATCTGTGTGATTTGTCCTAATATATTTATTTATTTATTATTTATATTTATTAAAGCAAAATTATAACCATAACTTATTTTCTTACAGAAATACTTCTACACAGTCTCGAATAAGAAAAAAATCCAGTTCAACCCTTGCTGCGCCCCCACCACCTTCAGCTCCCTCCAATTACTCTACGTGGACTCTAACAACACAGTGACCCAAAAGACGTTACCTAATATGGTCGTGGAGTCGTGTGGGTGTATGTGACGTAGGACTGAGATAGCACCAAAACCTTAAGTGTTTTTTTAAACTCGCGCTGCTAAAACATCTACATATATATTAAGTTAGAGTCTGGCTGCGACCACGGTGACTGCAAGGTCGTTAAAACCTCAGCTATATTAAACAAAAAATTGCTAAGTTAATATATACGTAGTTCTGGAAAGTGTTAACGAAATTTACATTTTGGTAGCGTGTATAAAAAATTGAGTAACGAATATTGATTGGATCAATAAGAATAGGTAGTGATATTTTAATTAATATTTGGAAGATTAGAAAGAATTGAATTAATAAATTAAGAATAATGATTTCTTAAAATGTCTACTTAATTTATAGTTGATGTTACAAAACTGATTAATTAGAAATCAGTGGCTTAATTTATTGAAACGCGAATTTTTTTATTCGAATAATATTGTGTATTCATATAGCTGTATGTAAAGTACATATTTAGTTCTCAAAAAAAATGAGATGACATGTATGTAACTATTTAACTAAATTTTATTGTGGATATGCAATGTCCTGTAAAGTTTTAATCTAAATTTAATGTTGCATTTATTTATAATCTTTAGTTATATTTTTTTTTGATATGCCGAAGTCAAGAGAAAAATCATATGTGAATTTAAAATAAAATAAAAAAAACGTTTTTCTCATTATTGAAGCATATTGAAATGTTGTTTTTGATTACGTATTTTAATGTAATTCTATGTATGATAAATTATCAACTATGTTATAATATTATCATATTTTCGTTGGAAAATGAGGTTAACGAAATTTTCGTTCAAATTTGTTCCTATAGGATAATGTTACAAGTATATTAAAAAAAATCATACCATACCGTTGTTAAGCATTAAATAACATAATATTATGTAATTAGGAAATTAATTAGATAATGTATTGCAGCAAATATTAAACATTTGTTTTTTAATCCGTGATTATTACTCGAAAAATAATTTGAAGTAATTTTGATTTTACTATTGATATTATGACAAAATGCACGTACAGATAAATAATTAACTCACTAGCTATATTAAAATATTATGCTACAATACGCAAAGATAAATTTTATCTTTAGTAACTTCCAAAGTATGAACAATTTAGGGTTATATTCTTTATTGAATATAGGAGTGAAAGTTGATAGTAATATAATATAATATATTTCAATACACCTAGGAGATTTGTAATCACTATGTTTAATTTAGTTAATTGGTCAGATGGTCGAAATTACACAAGATTCTCGCTTGTGAGAATTCCGAATTTAGTTTACTTCGATACCGATGTTTGAAAATTAAACCGTTCTTTAACATGGTTCTGAATTTTTCATAGTTATTATTAGCTCAGTGTTAAAATTTATAATAAACAGATATTGTATTATGTAAACGGATCCCCAGGCGAATTTAACTAACTTACCAAGATATGATGCATTTTTGTAATTTTTTTACCGATAGTTAAGTTAATTTATCGACAATTTACAACATTATGATCGCATAAGTTGACGAAACACATTTTCTCTCTTTATATTGATTTTTTTACAGTAAGATCACCTCAAATATGTAGACTAAGGACACTGACCTTCGTTTCTCCGTTGTAATTTTGCATTGTACTTAAGTGTTAAAAACAGTAGAAAATTTTATGAAGCCTAGTGTCCAAGTATTATGTATGTTTAAGATTTTTAGGTAAATGATAATAATATATTAAAAGATTATCACTTATTTTGTTTTTTTTTTTTCTGTAAACTTAAATAACGAAGAAAGCACACCGATTTGCGCTCCAGAACTCGGGTAGTAGACGTAGGCGCCAAGTCGGCCAATCAGGGCTGGACATGTTTGCCGCATGCCGCTGAAAGATGGGCCCGATTGGCTACGTAGAAGACGATCATGAAAGATTTTCTGTGGGGTTGGTACTGCTGGCAATTGAGATTTTTGTAAGAAAGATTTTTGTGAGATTTTTATACCTTTGTCCAGGCAGTGGGACACAACAGATTAGTTTAATTGTGACGATATTAAAAAATACAGAGAAAATTTCAAATTATTTTATTTGCGTATACAGTATAATGATTTCACAACAATATTTTTTTCATTTATTTTTACGAAGGCACAACAAATGCGAATTAAATAATGCTGACCAGAAAGTAACACTATCTTTATTATAACAATAAATATAAATAAAATATAAACATCACAGAAGTCTAGGAAGCAAGTCCACACAGCAGAACATTAATTTAATCGACTCATAATCAATTTATTTTATTTAACATCGAATTTTCATTCGATAATATTATTTGCTTTTTTTTTCTAAAATGGAAACGATAATATTTACTTCATTCAACAGCTATATTTACGAATTATATATAGATTTCTCATGTATCTATTTAAAGCTGTTAATGATATGTTTATTGTCCAAATTTAACTAAGAAATATGACCGACAGGACGGACAAAAATGATTTGTGAATCACAAATTTTTTTAAATACAAAAACATGTCAAAAAAAAAAGGAGACTCACTTGTCAAAACATTTTAAACTGTCAAATTATCACAAAAATGGCACAATATTATCGTTGTGTCTAATCATCAAATCAATTAAAATATCTTAGCTGCAAATGGACAACGCTTTTTTGTGACCTTATAATTCAACTGTCATTCCTAAATTGTGTCCCTAATCCTCCGTACACAGTTTATGAAAAGCGAAGCCTTTTTAAAAGGACGGTCGAGTACTTGGGAAAATTAAAATAACCTAGAACTAAAGACAACTTTTGGAATGATTTTAAAATCACAAGCCTTCAAAATTGGCCGTATACAGGGTATCATCACTTTAAATAAATATATCAAAATATAGTATATATACAGAAAATATAATTTAAAACATGTATAATGTAAAATGACCATGAATCATAAATATACAGGCAGATAAAATGGCATTTATATAAATTTTGTCTATATTTCTTGTGTCGAAACGTTAACACCCCGTATACACTATCGAAAATCTAAGGCACTATATCAAGCGTACATACTAACTGTATGTACCCTTGTATATCTTAATAACATGATTATAAATTTATTCAATACTAGACGGAAAAATATACAAATAACTACATATATAAATAAATGCAAAGAAATACAATTTTACTACTTTTTTAATTAAATGAATGCATAGCCGTTTCATATATTAAATGCAAAAAAAAACATGTTAAAAAGATATACAAAAATTAATTAGTGATAGTGACTAAAACTCTTTCAAAAAAGCACCGCATCTAAACGCAACATGTTTACCTAAAATACAATTTACAACAAAACATTTATTTAATTACGTAAAAAGAAATATTTAAAACTATTCTCACAGTACGTGAAGTATAATCTCTAAGGCACTCAATTATGCTTAAATATTACGTCAGAACCTATCTATATTTTCGTCAAAGCCGCATCATCTTGTATTGAATGACTGGGATTCATGTCTACGTCAATGTTAAATCGATACAGCTTTTTTTTTGATACATTGAAATTTTCTAATGATTAAATAGATAAAATTTAACTATTCAGACATATTTGCACTATTTTATAGGCCAGGCTTATGTTACTGTGGTCACCTACTAGATTTTATGAAACGAGGGTATGTCTCAAGGTAGCACATTAGGCCCTCTATCATTTGTTTTTAAAAAGTCACTAGAAATTAGTAAAGCCTATCGCCTTTGTCGTGTGGTACGCTTGTGCAAGGCAGTGTGCTAGGTCCGCTCTCATTCAAAAAACTCCCTAGAAACGTACAGTAAACTACGCGTCCCCTTTGCCTTCACAAAACATAAAACATTAGGACTCTTTTGTATTTTAAAAGCTATCTAGAGAGATAGTAACTGTTTATTTCCCCAAACTGGACCAATATATGTGACGAATTTCACAAAATACATGGCAATACTAAAAATACCGAAAGTTTCCATATGGTACACCTCAAGGTAGCACACTAGGCCCGCTATCGTTTAGAAATGTCTACTTATCTCCGGTGGCTGTGAGTTTGGCAGTTTCGCTGTCGCTAGGGGGCGCTGGTTCGGTGCTGACGACGCGGATGAGGGTGGGCATCGGGGTGGACGGGGGTTCGGGTCTCGTGGCCAGGGTGAGTACTCCAGAGTTAACGTCTTCGATTGCTTTGCGGAGCTGCGGGAATTGGATGTAATTAACATAATGGCAGACGAAGAATCTATTAAAATTATTTTAAAATGTTACGATCGAATTGAATTAAAAGCAAGCAATAAGAAACATAAAAATGGATCAAATGCGAGACAGACTAACGGTATTTTTTTTGGTAATTACATACATCATTTACGGTTTTTAATTCTTTTTAGTAGTAGTAAATCATAGATCAACAAAAAAAGAAAAAAATTATTTATCGTACCGATAAATTAAAATTTGAATGAGAAGACGAAAGCTACATGTGAGAAGAATGAGAAGAACATAAAAATGGCGGTGTTAAAGGTACTGACAATAAAGACGAACTTAAGACAAACTTAAGAAGTCTGAATTAACTAGTTCGGGTCTGGTTGTAGACGATTGTACTATGTAGTGATGGTACATCTGAGCGTTTGCCCGGCTCTTTCCTCAGCCGCTGAGCGTCGGAGCCCAGGGTCCGCTTGTCCACTTTTTCGTCTCCACGTCACACCTGGTTAGCGCGCATATCATGCTTGACAACATAAAGCTAGCACTTCTTGTGTTTGCCCCTTGCTCCAGGCCAGGCTGGAGCGGCATAGCCAGACATTTGCCGGTCTACGCAAGACGTGGTCTTAACCCTAAGTCTGAGTCGCACTTATTATTTAATATACAAAAAAATCACCAACCTCTTTGAGCGATACGACACCAATAAGTCTCCCGATGGCCGTCACGTACGCCCGACTCACGCCCAACGTCGAAAACAGGGAGTGGACCTGCAATCATAAATCAATCAAACAATCAATCAATCATTTACTTGTCGAACATAGGTACAATTATACAGATGTAACATTGTTTGGTTGAATAATATAAAAAGTGATACTGCTTTAAAACTAAACATATTTATATTATATTCTTACAAGCCGAGGGGTGCGCAACGGCTGTATAATGTTTCGTGCTTCTGCTCAGTAAAAGTTAACGAACTTCAAATTATTTTTAGTGGAATAAAGTGCAAATAGATAGTCAAAAGTTTTATTTTATCCTCCTTTTGAATCCTTCTGAAAAAGGTAACAATTTAGGACGTTCCTTAGAAGCTTTATCTCTGTTCCGATTCCTCACTCATGTGGTAATTACCTTGAGCAATGAAGTCCTCTCGACCAGCTGGAAGGGCGCAGGGTCGATGTGGCAGATGTACAGGTTCTCGTCTTCATAGTCCGTGTCGTCAGGATGCTGGACATTGAATTTTCACAATATACTCAAAGGGCGAAGTGCGGTTTTGTAATTCACTTCTCACTATCAAGTCGATTCGCAGTGATACGCAGCGAACCAATCAGGTTGCGGTGTGGTTATCGTTGCGTCACAATGGCGGACTGTGATTGGTTAGCTGTGCCTCACCTCAATCGTCTCGATGGTCGGGTTAGTCTTGTCCGCACTACAATACATCACCGGGCTAGTAATTCTCGCAATTCTGTGTGAATCTTACTAGAGTATTTTGTGCAAATACTCTAGTAAGATGCGGTGAAAAAATCGCGAGGAAGTACGGTACGAATGCGGTAAATAATTCGCGTGAATAAATTCCGCGCGGTGACATATCGCAGTGCGGTTAACCTCTAATACTTTACATGAACAATACTTGCTGTCATCACTCGTTTTGTCAATGTAAATTATGTTTACTGGGGACGCATTAAAGACCACTTTTCAATGAACATCAGTTTGCCGGGGGGGAGCGATGCCGCTGTGTTTTATGGCCCAGAGGTGATCAGATTTAGACATCGGACCATAAAAATCTTACCATATCCCGCTTTCTGGCTATCTGCAGCATGCGATCGAAGTCTATCTCCTTTGCCATCTCCAGCTGTTCCCAAACCTTCTGGTCTTCCGGAGACATGTCACACACGCGTTCACGGGGCTGTAAATAGATAGATAGATTTTAAAAAGGAAAATTTACATAAGAAAAGTTAGCAGCAATATTGTGTAATTTATTGGAGACGATTTGTTGAAGCCGTGGTGGTGTAATTGTTAACACGGCCGCTTGTGAACCGAAAGGTTCCAGGATCGAATCCTATTCGTGAGTTTGTACACCAGTCTGGCACTCATGTTATCATCGACCACCACTAGCATCCGATGAAGGGGAACTCGTGTGTGAAATGAAGAAGGCGTATAGCTTTATTGTCATTAATTACTGAAAGACATGCATTACGGGTATTACGATATAGAACTGATTTCGAGATGGCGGAAGGTGGCCGAGTGGCCATAGGACTTCTAAAAGAAAATGATTGTAATTTTTTTCTAAGCTGCTGTGAAGAATAATTTTTCATTGTTTTTAGAATTCTCGTACATATTGTGAGGAAATCAGTCATTATTACGGATTGAAATCTATATATATATAAAACTCTTGCGTTACAGAGTGACTGATTGAGTGACAGACAACGTACAGCCGAAATTTCTGTTCGTAGGAAGCTGAAATTTGGCATGTAGGTTCCCTGGGGAGTGTAGGTGAGCACTAAGAGAAGACTTTTGGAAATTCTACCGCGAAGGGGGTGAAAATATTTTGAAAATAAACCATTGAAGTTAGCGACTTGAAAATTTGATTTTAGTTGTTTACAAATTAATGAATACGTGATTCAGATTTTTCTGAATATTAACCCTTAACCCCTTCAAAAGGAGGGTGAAAAATCGTATGGAATTACTTAATACAAATATCAAACTAAAAAGCTGACAATTGGTAGTATAAACATACTCTTCATTTTTCTTAAATGACCGAGATTTTACTATGAAATTCACGCGGGCGAAGCAGCGGGCAAAAGCTAGTTATAATTATATTATATGGTTTACAATAATGTTCCTGCATTGGCACAATATCATTTATTAAAGCTTAAAAATTTTATTTATCGATCCTTATCTTTACAATAAAATACTGAGTTTTATTTCCAATATAAATTGCTTGCATAATAAACACATAATTTTTGGTTTAGACTTCACTGATTCAAATAGTTATCTGGAACACACAAGCGAAGTATCCTGATATAGCCTAGTGGACAAATTTTGTCTTTTATAATGTTTGCCCTTCGAATTCGTTTTCTTTCTTGCTTTTTCTGCACTCCTGTTTCCTGATTCGGCCCTGTTATTTCTGGCAACACTATGGCATTGCGCTTCTTCCGGTCATAGTCCAAACAGTTCCCGCAAGGCACTAGGGGTCCCAAAACAGCTGGTAAAATTGTCAAATCGTTTTGTACAAGTTTTTCAGTGAAACCCCACACATTATCCTTTTCTGAATCAATTTGTTCCTTATTACAAATACATGTTTCGTCGAACTCTGCTTCAACGATAGTCAGGACTGTGAGAGTGAAGAATAGTTTGATGTCCATCGTGCAAGCGTGCGGGTGACTGGTTCGTGAATGAGTGTGGTCACAAAATCGCGACTATTATATATTCTCGTATGAGTCATGTCGTTATGCATAGTCCTTTAATTGTTTCGCGTAGTCCTTATCGGCCAAGTGACGCGCTTGTTGCAATATTGCTTTTCATTTAGGAAAATTGTTTCGTAAATTAATAAGGGTTTATAATAAATATTTCATGAAAATACTACAAAATATATTTTTTAGTTGGACAACTTGCAATGTACAGCAAAAGATAGTAATTCAAACGGATACTTAAATTTGTGCGTGAGTTATTTTGAGAGAATGAAATTTGTGAAATTGAATTGTTGTTAATTTGGTTTTGCAAAACTCTCTATATTGTTTATTTAGAAAAACATTAAACATATTGACACAGTTTTTGTGTTGTTTTATTACGATATTGACGGTGAACATGTTAGTTCGAGTGGAACATTGCAACAAAAATTTGAGGCAGATATGAACCGGCGATTGAGTTGCTTTTTAACGCACGTTTAGTTCGGATGACATGATAATTCATTATTATGACAAGCATGCCCTGATAGTGCACCCAGGATCGGCGCTAGACAATGGAACTCCTCAACGCTTTACTGCACGGATATGATTTATTTGTTCACGCATTGAAGAAAGGCAAGGGCTTGGCAAGGAAGAAAACTATGGAATAGACTTGCCTCAGCAGAGTTCCATGATAGTTTTGACATTGTGGCCATCAAGGAAAGTATCGTTTTCTCAAGAAGTCGGCAACGCTTCTGTGGCCAATATCGGGCGGCTGGTGTCCATGGGCCGCGGTGTTTGCTTACCATCAGGTAAACCACTATGCTATAAAAAACAATAGGTGGTTCACTTACCAGCTGCACCTTTTTGTTGATGGAAGGACTCCTCGGCAAGCCGTCTTGGGCTTCAGGATCGTGATTATCATTCACGTCTTGCAGCATCGACGATCGTTTGAAGATTGCTTCGAAAGCTGCTCGGATCCTGAGGAAGAATAGGAAAAGAAGTATCTCATCCTCACATTTTCACATGTTCACACACGGCTGTGACGTCATGGGTCCACGTGATAAATAAACCTTCACGCCGCATTCTATTACAAATTTCTTTAAATAACTTTGAATGACATAAGCGATCCTCATCGGTTATTGACGTCAAAAATTTGCGTAAAACTTAATAAGTTTTGACATTGACGTGCGTCAACGTACGTCTAAAGTCCATACAATTTCGCATTGTCGTCGATGGACGTCGAAACAACGGAGGACGACGTAGAAATGGTGCCGGCCCCTTTGCCTTTGTTAAACATTATCAAGTATAGAAGTTAAAATATAACAATTCATCATCAGCCATTTAAACGTTCCCACTGCTGGGGCACAGGCCTTCCTTATGGGTGGATAAGAAGCACGACCCACCACGCGGGCCCAATGCTGATAACATTTAACGACTACAAATGCAGTCGGAACCAATGGCTTCATGTTCCGAAGCATAGCAAGATAGAATTTTTAATTAGAAACTAAAAGGAAAATTAGATCAAATATTGAAAACACCAATTTGAACAACATTGAAAGCTTTATGAAATGCGTGATAGAAGATATGCGCTGAAATATAAATATATATATATATATATATATATATATATATATATATATATATATATATATATATATATAAATTGGCAATTGTGATGGACACGACCATGTAGTAAAAACAGAGAAGAACCCTATTGCCCAGTTTTCTGTTCAACAAAAGTTGTGTGACCATACGCGGGGCAGAAGGCAGATGAGTGAGAAACGCGGTACCACCATCCGTTTCTACACCTCGTTGCCCAATTAATGCAAAGAAAATAATCCCTGCCCTATTGGTATAACGATTCCTGAGGATTACTCGAAAATCCCACGGGAACGGGGAAAAAACGAAACATTTAAGTACATACGAAGTCAGAAGCAAATGCTAGTTTTTATTATAAATGGTTGGACTAAAATCTTCCTATATTTCCTATTTTGTTTTCATAAATTGATTTACTATAACTTGTCATAATGTTTTTCGCGAGGTGCGTTCTGTGGATGAGTTTGCGGCGATGATGTCAACCAAGCCACACGACCATACCTATGCCGTTCCCTTTGAGTGAGGAGCGTGATTTTTTTATTCAACACGCATGGATTTGTTTGTCTATGCCCACGGTAGAGAGGGAGGCAACAGAGTGCAAGAGGTGGAGAAGAAGATGACGATGTTTTTCGTTCGTTGTTATGTAGGCTAGCTCTAGAAAACAAAACAGAATTGAAAGGGATAGCTAAATAGATTGTTACGTACTTCTGTTTACATAGATATTAGTCTCTCTTTTATCTGAGCGTTCTTCTGGCAGTGTTCTAAGCATGCATGACATACAGCATATAGAAAGAAAAGCTAATCTTGCAAAAGAAAGTTCCATAAATAGCAGCGGAATGAAAAATTTATAATTAATTAGAAATTCAACAAATAGCCGGAATGGCGAAGTGTGGATTTGCATTTCACTTCTTACTATCGAATCGATTCGAAGTGAGACGCAAAGGACCAATCACAGTGCGGTGTGGTTGTCGTTGTGTAACAATGGCGCACTGTGATTAGTTAGCTGCGTCTCAGTGCGAGTCGACTCGATGATGAGATGTAAATAGCAAAGTCGCGCTACGCACACATATCAAGCAAGATATTTTCTAAAATCCGCAATATCCGCTGGTTGGGTTATATAACCTACAGACAGAGATACAAAGTCACGTTTACTAAAAACGCGACTTTTATGCTTATGTCATAACTAAAAAAAAACAAATCGAGGTGCGAAACGTTATTCCTTTCAACTATTCCTTCAATTCCAACTTTTATTCCTTCAATTAATCACATGACAGGATACAAGAATAAATATATAAGTTTACTTAAATAAAGAAAATGCAAAAATTAAACGTCAATTTAATTGATCAGTGTTATTTACTGCGTAATTTACTATTTTCTATCGTCATTAAAATATATTGCGAATGCATTTCGAATCCAAAAATAGTGACGGTGCTTATGACGTCACTGTGATGCAAGCTCCATATAATTTTTATTTTTTAATAATAGAAAAAGTATTCGATTTTACTAGTTGGAAAGAAGCGATGTAGATTATAACCTTTATTGCCGTTATTCTGGGTATTCTCACACTTTGCAATTAGGCTTGCGATCTGTCGCTATTAAACAATTGATTACAAGCGAATTGCAAAATGAAGAGTGTCAAGGTTGTTTGCAATTTGGGCTTCATGTTGTTAGGTGGTAGGGTAATCTCAGGTAGGGTTGATAGGCAAAGGTTATATAATAATATAATTAATAAATAAAATACAGACCCCTTCAAGGGTCTATAAATAATTTAAGATATTTTATTATATATATATTTTATTATTATAACAGCGTACGTGTGGTACGTGCCGATATCGTTATGGTAATGAATGAGTCAAAATGTGATTTCAAAATATCAAGTGGAACAATAATTTAAAATTTTGAATTTAGAATGAAAGAAATAAAAATCATGCCGGCGCGCACGCGATATGACTAAAGAGGTCATAATGCGTGGCGTTACAATGTTACCACTTCAAGAAAGTTTTGCCGCTTTTAATATTGCCATTTTAGTAAAAAAAAATATTTTAGCTAAAGGTATAAGACGCAGTTTTTAAATATCTATTTCTTAAAAAAAATCACAAAAACGTACATACATACGAAATAAACAATATTTAAATTAAGTAAATAATCCAGTTTTTTTTTGTCTTTAGTTTATCTACCAGACAACCATAGACAAAGAAGATTAAAATAGTTACTTTATGGTCCCAATCTAAGTTGCAAGCGAAGTCATTGAAGTGTGTAGAGCGCCTGCAACCGCGCTTGTAACAAATTGCAAGTCAGATTGCAAAGTGTGTAGTCGTTATAAGCGTAGGTAGGATTTCTCCAATACAGAAATTATGAGATGTGCATGTATATACCTGGTTTCTGCTCCAGTCACGGTAGTATACACCGAAGGCTGGGGGGAGAGGGGGGCGTTGGTGGTAGGGGAAGCTAGCCCTCTCGAGAGGGTGAATGAGTTCGTCTTCTTCAGGATCGACTTGGGACGGAACAACTGGCCTGGCGCTGTGAATAAACACGGATTGATCATTCATTATTAGTGTATGTATAGATCTCTTTCACAGATTTTTCGTATTTTCGCCTTCGTCTGGGGCTGTGACGCCTTGAAGCCCGGTATAAAAAATTAAACCTCTTCGAAGAGTCGGCTGTGAATTTACATCCTGCTGTCGCCCCTCCTTGGGAATGTTGTTGCCTGTTAGTTGATCTATTTATTTAAAAAGCACTTCAGGTCCTTACTGATTGATAAATGTTATTATAATTTGAACGATTTTTTTAATGATAGACTCAGATACGACCTCGGTGGCGCAGTGGTAAAGTTCTTGTCACTGAACCAAAAGGTCCCGGAAGCGATCCCCGGTCGGGTCATGTTGGAAAATTATCTTTTTCTGTTTGACCCGGGTCTTGGATGTTTATCTATATATGTATTTGTTATAAAATATAGTATCGTTGAGTTAGTATCCCATAACAAGTCTCGAAGTTACTTTGGGGCTAGCTCAATCTGTGTGATTTGTCCCAATATATTTTTTAATTTAATAAAAAAAATTATTTGTTCGATTTTGTTTTGTGGGATGATTGCATGATCTCCATTTAAATTTGCATACCCGTGGACGGTGAAACATGTAGAATTTAGTTCTTCTTTTAACACCACATTGTAAAAAAATGTAAACTCATGTTTTTGCAAATAAATAATCTTTGTCTTTATTGGAATAGATATAGTTAATGATCTGAGGTCAAATATAGACTAACACGGGCGGAGCAGCAATAGCTAGTAATTCAAATAACAATTGCAGAACATACTCAGCTTATTGCCGATGGACTGTAACAGATCCTTACATAGGATAAGTCCGTCATTGCACATGTAATTTTTTTGGATTTGTGTCGAATAGGCCACTATAGTGTAAATAATTAGCATCGCTACAACGTGGCTTTAAATCATGACAGCATTGTCATCGATCGGACCATATGCCCGTCACCGACGCCTGCGCATCTGCGAGTTGCTATGCGCACACGTCGATGCCACACGAGTAAGGTATCGGAACAGAGGCAAAGCTTCATACAACTGCGTTTTCGTACGTTGAAATGAAAACTTTTCATTTCTACTTGAAAGTGTAATATTATAGATATTATAGGACACTTCTCAATGAGATGTAATTTCTATTGAGAAGTTCTCAATTCAGATTAATTTTAATCTATGTATTTATTAACGTGCAAATTCGTTATTTTCGAGTGTGTTAGTCACACGTCGTGTCAGATTTTATATAAGTCGCTCAAAGCATGACTTTTATGACAGTAAAGTTGTTACAAGCAACAGCAAAAGACGTGTCAACTCACATGGCAACAGTCCGCCTGGTTCCTTGCTGGTGAGCGAGGTGCCGCGGACCATGCCCCCCGGGGCTTGCAGCATGTCGGGTGCTGGAGTCACCTGGAATCAAATCGAATCACATCCGTCGGTTAGGTCAGATGAGATCAGATAAATTAATTCATATTTACCAAAGCTGTAAACGACCATTACTGAGAATTGAGAAACTGAAATTTGAGCTGTTCGTTGCAAACAATGGCCTACTTGACTACATGGCCTGTGTGTCCAAATAACTGCACGCAGGAGGACCTAATGGATGCCACCGACAACGCGATTAGGGTGGCTAATTTCTGGGCCGCAACAATTTAGTGTTTACCATCGAAACCCTAAGAAGAAGAAGACTACTGAGAAGAAATTATTTATTTATTTCATCATCTTAATTTTTAACTAATTAAAAATAAATTTAATTAATTTTAACAGTATTAATTCAAACAGAGTATCATGCCAGAAGGGCTTGCCATTATTTATACGTAAACTTTTTTATGTATACTTATATATATTTTCCCAGTAATATGACAGTGTGAGTACATATAAAGTACATAGTCTAAAGGCATACGCAAACATACTATCATTATGATCACATGCTAATGAAAAAGGCGATTCATATTTTGATTTCATTTCATTATTAGCAAAAACTAAATAGGTTCTAAATTTTAGATAGATTCAAAATTTTTTGTATGTATTAAATGACATTAATATTAAAGCATTATATGATTACACTCAAAACATGAAAACATGTCAATGCCACACCACACCCACCTCAAACCTGGAAGGCCTCCTCTTGCGGGCCTCCTCGGTCCTCCTGCGGGCCTCCGCCTCCCGCTGCCAGCGCGCCGCTATCTGCAGCCTCCGCTCGCGGCCCACCTGCCTCTCGATGACCCGCACCAGCTCCCAGCGGTGGATGGAGCCCAGCAGCACCATGGACGCTGGGCTGTCCACCAGCGGGAAGCTTTTTATTGCCTGCCAGAAAAAGTATACCATCAATGGAAAACTAAGAGCCGGTTTCACACCACTTTCTGATAAAATATTATATTGTAATCTGTTATATTGTGTATTGAAGCGGTGATGGAGTAATAGTTAAGTGGATCTACAGATCTTAGGTTCGTAACCTACTCTTGCCATATGAGTTTGTATATCAATCTGTCTCATATATAGTAATCTACATAGACCACAACTTGCTTCCGGTGATGGAAACCATCGTGAGGAAACCTGCACACTGGTGGACAGTTTAGTGTGTATGCGACTACTACCACAAGATGGCGGTAAGTAGTCGTAAAAATCATGTCAGATGCCTTTAAGCGACTTGAATAAAATCTGATACCAGTGTTAGTAATAACACACTCTATATGCTGATGATGCTCTGTCATATAAACTAAATGCTAAAATCTGCTAGATAATTCTGCCTGGGGGTCGTCCAATAATCACGTGAGGATCGAAAGGGTGGTTCAGTAAAAATCACGAAATATCACCAGAGGGCAGGGGGATGTAGTAAGGTTAAAGCTTAACAACACGACATAAATAAAATCTGACACCAGTGTTAGCGATAACACACTCAACAATAATGTTGAAATGCGTGTGTGACATCCCTAGTGTTTATGGTCCATAGGTTCAAGTAACCACTTCCCCTCAGGTGGGCCCCGTACGACAGTTTGCCTGTTTGGTAGCATAACAAGAAGAAGATGTACCTTATTCTCTTTGAGCAGATCCTTAAGCTGCTGGAAGGTCATCCTGTTCCATATATATTTGACGTCTCGCACCATGAAATCTTCAACACAGATATCATACATTCCTGGGAACACATACATACTTTATTAAAAGCCTACAGTATTGCAGTTCTATTGCGTGTGGTTCCGCAGGTGTGTAGCAAAGTTAGTCTATCTATTAGTGAAAACCGCATTAAAACCCGTGCAGTTTTCGAAATTATCACAAACAGACAGACAGATGTTGCAGAGGACTTTGTTTTTATAATATATATAAGGATTATTGCGGTGGTGGTGTAATGGTGAAGACCTGTGGATCGAAAGGTCCCAGGTTCGAATCCTACTCGTGCCACATGAGTTTGTATACCAATCTCACTCACTCATGTATAGTAGTTTTCATCGACCACCACTTGGTTCTGGTGAAGGAAAACATCGTGAGGAAACCTGCACACTGGTTGATTCTTATTAACTTGTGTGTGAAATGGAGAAAGCAATGGCAAACCACTCCATTAATAATGCCAAGAAAGTTGTTGTGTGTAATTCATTCCACGTAATGACCACGACCCTCAGCTATGAGGAATACGACTATGAAGAAGATAAGGATTATTGGGTACATACAGGTGTTCAAATTATAATGTAGCAATTCTAATAAGACAACGAAAATTAAATTGCTAAAAGGCTGCCAAACCTGATATAGCTGTATAAATAATTATTTTACATAAAGATTTTTATGTGCTAACAATAAAAATTGTATGTGCAATTGATTGCATATTTTGAAGGTGACAAACATGACGAGGTGGCCGAGTGGTTAAGGCGTTGGACTGCTAATCCAATGTGCTCTGCACGCGTGGGTTCGAATCCCATCCTCGTCGATTTTTTTAATTTTATTTCTGGTACAAGTTTTATTAGTATTTCGCATATTGTATTTGTAAAGGAAATTCAAATAAATAAATAACAAACTTTTGGATACTAAAATTATAATGGACCTAATGGAGATCCCTGCGGTACCATCTACTTTTCAAAACTCGTAATCAGAATAAAATCTATTGATTTTACCTCTTTGAACTAAGGTCACATTCATGTCATTTATACATAAGGGAAGTATGCTAAAGTAGTTATTTGTATGTGATGAAAGTTATAAAATTTCAATATGTTTAGGTCGATAAATACAATCAAAAGCTTATGACAAATCACACGAAAAAAAAAAACCGAAATCTTATGGGCTATAGCGGGAATGAATTTTTATATGTTATTTGTGCAACAAAGTATAATTAGCCAGCTGTACAAATAAACATACATCGGCAGCTAATATAAGTTTACAACGAGTGTTCACAAGACGAGGTGGCCGAGTGGTTAAGGCGTTGGACTGCTAATCCAATGTGCTCTGCACGCGTGGGTTCGAATCCCATCCTCGTCGAGATTTCATTTTATTTTTATTTATAAGCATCTAAGATCCAAGGTCAGACTAAAAAATATCCCAACTTTATCTCACTAAGATTCAAACCCGGAACTTCTGATGTAGCCGTTTGTTGACCGTTGTTCAATAGAGTTCATCGATTTTAATGGGAATGGGAATGTTAAGATAAAAGACAGAGAGTATAACAAAAACTACCAATGTTCAAAAATTATCTCCGTCTCTCTCCGACCATAAGAAACAGTAAAGAATGTACTCACGACTAGCAGAAGAGAGTAGATCAGGTAGATAGGGCAGCTTCTTGATCAATATAATACTGTCGAAACACGAAGGTTGTAGAAGAGAGGCCACTGCATTAGCGGCTAGGACTGCCGCCATCACTGGCAGTATGTGGGTCACCTGAAAACAGCGCCTGTTATACCACATTCTGATAAAAAGTCATATTGTGATCTGACAGATAAGCTAACAGCTAGATCAATTTGCCTGAAGCTATTTGCCAGTTGGCCCTATTCATAAACGGGTCTATATAAGGTGAGTTTGTATATCAATCTGACTCATGTGTAGTAGTTTTCATTGACCACCACTTGCTTCCGGTGAAGGAAAACGTCGTGAGGAAACCTGCACACTGGTTGACATTTTAAGTTCTCTAGTGCGACTACTTACCACTAGATGTCGGTAGGTAGTCGGAATACTCATGTCAGATGCTTTTAGGCGATTTGAATAAAATCTGACAGCAGTATTAGCAATAACACACTCGAAAAGAAAGAACAGAGTTCCGTCTAAAGTCATTTTTTTATTTCCTTTTTCACGGTACTTTTGAGTCTGAAAATGTTTTTTTTTGTTATCAATCAATATGTTTACCTGTCCAGTCATCTCGCTAACTATAACTATAGTCGACACGGTGTGAGTGACAGCCCCTGTGAACGCTGCTGCGCCCACAGTAGCGTAGCCACCTGCAACATGGGAAAAGTTAAGTCGAGTTTCTGAAAACACTACTTGTTGCTCGCAACATTAAAAGGATACAACAAATCGCCGGGTGCTTTGTACGAACTTTCGTATGTAGGTGGGGGTGTAACAAGGATGTCAATTTATATTCATCATCATATGAAATGCCATATATTATCTGTTCGTTAAGATTAAAATTTAAATTCAAATTCATTCATTTCGTGAACATAGGTAGTACAGTAGATGGTATAAAGAGCGTTATATCACAACAAAATTTACAGCTTTTTCTCCCAGAAGCGATGGTAGTGTAAGCGATGGTAGGTTAAGACGCCCGCCGATCGAAAGGTCTCAGGTTCGTATCCTAATCGGCCCATATGAGGTTTGTATACCAATCTGACTCATTATTAAAACATCGTGAGTAAACCTGCACAAACCTGCATACAGGTGGACAGTTTAGTTCACTAGTGCGTATGCGACTACCTGCCACTAGATGGCGGTAAGTAGTCGTAAAAGTAATGACAGATGCCTTTAGGCGACTTGAATAAAATGTGACACCAGTGTTAGCAACTCTATCAGTGTTAGCAATTTACGTTTGGGATCACCGTCATCATATCGAATGTGTTAACACTTGATATGATGATCCCAGACGCACGACATACACGGGCGGTTAAAGGGTGGTTTCAAAGTTTTCTTTACCTGGCAATATCTTCTGTATATGTCCACCATAAGCAACTCCCAAGGGGCAGAAATAATGCATTATTTCCCCAGTAAATCTGCCGAGGGAGGCGCCCATCTTAAACGCGGGCACGAAGATACCCGCCGGCACGGGCAGCGTGCACGACACCATACTCAGGAAGTACTGTGATGTCACATGATTTGGTTTAGTCTTGGGAAAAATATGTCAGATGATGATCAATTATGCATAGAATATATTGCACTAACTGAACTTTAGTTCAGTTTTTTACTAACAATACACTGTAATTGTGTAAAGGTATATTATACTATTTAAAATATATATATATATATATATATAGGTGTATATATATATAATATAATATATATATATAAAAAACTGAACTAAAGTTCACTTCAGTAAAGATCAATTATGCATAGAATATATTGCACTAACAATACACCGTAATTGTGTAAAGGTATATTATACTATTTATGTAAGGTATATAAATAATTATAGGTGTAAGGTATATTATTCTATTATATATTTATATATATATATATATATATATATACCTATTATATTAACAGGTATATTTATTTATTTTTTTAAGGAAATCTACCGAGGATGACAGAGCAGTATCATTTTGAAAATGTATCTTGCTCATCGTCGTCTTCATATTCGTATTCCTCATGGCTGAGAGTTGGGAGAGAGTAGGAGGTGGAATAAAACACACATGTCAAAATCAAAAATATGTCAGGTGTTTGTTGACATGAAATTTCGTAATTCTTAGTAATTATCTAAATTCGCAATTCTTTCATTCTTAATTCATGAGAAGCTTTCGCTCGCGGCTCCATCTGCGTGGAATTCCCACGGGAACGGATGAATGGCACCCTATGTCGTAACTACACGGTAGTCTTAACTACACTTATCTAAAATTTCAAGAAGATAGTAGTGAAGAGGTAGCAAACAAATAAAATGCCGTATTTATAATATTACTAACTGTAGTCCTCTGTCGAGTACTCCACGGTTTCGCGAATTCTTTGCGGATGATGTGTTTTCATGGAAGAAGACAGAAGAGTCACCGTATGTTGAATGACAATCAGTATAATTTCAGGTACTTATTAAAGCTAATTAGCATTATATTATTACAGGTCTACCGAAGGCTCCTCAAGTCACGAACTAATAAAAGAAGGCACGAATCATGAATTAGTTCCAATTAGCCAACTGTACAAACAAACACATTTACCAAATAGTAATAAGCAATAAGTTTTTACTTTTTAAATAAGACGAGGTGGCCGAGTGGTTAAGGCGTTGGACTGCTAATCCAATGTGCTCTGCACGCGTGGGTTCGAATCCCATCCTCGTCGAGATTTTTTTTGTTCTTTTTTTCTGGTACTAGTTTGATTAGTATTTCGCATATTGTATTTGTAAAGGAAATTCAAATAAATAAATAACAAACTTTTGGATACTAAAATTATAATGGACCTAATGGAGATCCCTGCGGTACCATCTATCTTTCAAAACTCGTAATCAGATTAAAATTTATTGGTTTTACCTCTTTGAACTACGGTCACATTCATGTCATTTATACATAAGGGAAGTATGCTATAGTTTTATTGGTATGTGATGAAAGTTATAAAATTTCAATACGTTTAGGTTGATAAATACAATCAAAAGCTTATGACAAATCACACGAAAAAAAAAACCGAAATCTTATGGGCCATAGCGGGAATGAATTTTTATATATTATTTGTGCAACAAAGTATAATTAGCCAGCTGTACAAATAAACATACATCGGCAGCTAATATATGTTTACAACGAGTGTTCACAAGACGAGGTGGCCGAGTGGTTAAGGCGTTGGACTGCTAATCCAATGTGCTCTGCACGCGTGGGTTCGAATCCCATCCTCGTCGAGATTTTTTAGTTCTTTCACATTACATGATTGGCTAATGAATTGAATTCTTCGATTACCTTTAACCACGAAGGTTGTCGAAGAATTTTACAATCAGTTAAAGCAGAGACATGTCAATAAAAATACATTTTTTTAAATAGTTTATTTCTGTGCTAGACTGTTGAGCAAAGTTCTTCTATATTTTCCTCCATTGGTTATGAGAGATTAAAAAAATATATAAACTGATGAGATGTGACAGAATGAGGATTGCATTCCAACTTATGTCAAAGCATATGAAATAGTTGACAAAACTAGTAAAAATGATAAAAAATCAGCTGCTCATGATGGAGAAGAAGTAGATGACAAAGCATATGAAGTTGATGACAAAATTAATAAAAATGAACAAGCTACTTACAATAGAGAAGTAGATGACGAGGCAGCTGAAGTAGTTGGATAAAATTAGTAAAAATGGTAAAAATGAACCAGTGATTCACAATGGACAAGAAGAATATGACGAAGCAGCTGAAGTAGTATACGAAGCTAGTAAAAATGAACCAGCTACTCACAATGGAGAAGAAGTAGATGACGAGACAGCCGAAGTAGTTGACTTCGGGCGTCTCGAAGTGCGAGACGACGGCGGCCTGCTGCGCGCTGAGCGCGTCGCCCCACGTGAAGTTGGCGAACAGCGCGTGCACCTGCGCGTGCGCGCTACTTTATTGCTCTACTACCGTCTGTACGCCGGATAACTTCTGCTCAACCCTAATTTAATTCGCCCGAGTCGACACTCTAAGAGGATTGCACTATTTATAAAGTTAACGACTTTAGGCGCTTTGTATTTACACACACACTAATTATCAATCTCTTTTATTACTCAGCGAAAAATAAATATTTCAACAGATTATACCACACTAGATAGTGTCACTAATGTCATCAATCTGACAATTCAGTCGGTTGATTCACAGGTTCATTTTTAGCATGATAGGGACCAACACTGTTCAAATGAGTTTCTTTCGGCATTTCTTCTCAGCAGTGGTCGTTCCGAAATGCCAGTAGTTTGTAGCTTGTAAGATAATAACTATAAATATAAAAATTGACAAGAAAAAGTGCCTGTGAAGGTCTAATTTCTGAATGATTTGAATTTGAATTTGGAAAATCACTGAAATTCATAAAAAATATACAATAGTTGATTTCTACTAAAAATATCAGGTCGATTCAGCTTAGTTAATACATTAATCATTATTTTATATATAATAATATAAGCAACACAGCGTGTTAAAAAATGTTATGTAACACTTGCTGTCTTTGGCACTCTTTTATCAACAATTTGTTTAAGAAAATAGACAACAAATGAGTTATAACAATTGGTAACACGCTGTGTTGAGCACCTATAGCTATCTGAAACAGAGAAAGCTGAAAGAATGTATGTAATGTCCTTGTCGAGTGTAGGGAAACAAGAATTACAAAATTCCCACGGGAACCGACAATCAGCAGCTTTTACACGCGTACGAAGTCGTCGGCAAGAGCTAGTATATCTTTATTACCTGTCCCTGGTTTCCTAAATCAGCAGCCATGTACTTCCCGATGCCGGGAGGGAAGAATATTGACATCACAGCCAAGGTCATGAAGCCTGGGTAGATAAAACGGCTGGAAGGAGAAAATGACATTGTAAATTCCACGCGGACGAACCACCGATTAGGCTCATCAGTAATAACTAATGATATATGAATTTAAAACCTATAAATATTATTTTTTCAAGTGTGCTAACAAAAAGTATTGTTATTCATAAAAAATATATAAAGCATATTTGAAGATAAAGTATTCTTTGTCTTGATCTATCATATATATATATATATATATCAATCATTATAATGTCAAATATTGTAAAGTGCTATAGTGACAAAACATACTTTAGCTTATCTAAAGTATGCTTCTTGTGGAAAGTCATCGCTATCACTACATAGTATAAAACAAAGTCACGTCCCGCTGTCTGTCCATCCATATGTATGCTCAGATCTTTAAAAATACACAATAGATTTTGATCCTGGTTTTTCAAATAGAGGATGATTCAAGAGGAAATTTTTGGTGTTTAATTTAATAACCCGAACGAAGCCAGGACGGGCCGATAGTTAATGTAAAATTAGAAACTCACTTCTTTTGCAAGAAATTACTCAATGTCTTGGTGTTTCTCATGAACAGCACATATTGCCGGTGCAGGAATACCCAGAACGCTGCCAGCAACCCGCACACAATTCTGTAAATAAAATATACAGGATTATATATATACGATTAGATGCGCCTCGGGGCTTCGCTCCCGTCGGAACTTCGGGATAAAAATTACCCTATGTGTTATTCCAGGTTATATTCTACCCGTGTACCGAATGTCATAACAATCGGTTTAGTAGATTTTGCGTGAAAGAGTAACAAAATACATACATACACACTTCCTCATAAACTTTCACATTTATAATATTAATAGGACTGGCGACTATTAATAGTTGTCATGAAGTAGTATTAATGTAAAAAAAAATTTATAACGATTTTCTAAATTATATGGTAAGCCCTTCTGGCATAATAGGGACCAACACTGTGGTCGTTCCGAAATGCACGTAGTTTGTAGCTTTGGTAAACATCATTTAATTTAGAATATGACGTGAAAAAGTGCCTGTGAAGGCCTAATTTCTGAATAAATGATTTGATTTTGATTTATTATATCATAATGCCTATATGTTCTTATATGCCTGAAATAAATGATATTTATTTATTTTATTTCTCAGCCAGAGTTGAAATCGCCTTATATTCTTTAAAATATGTGGTCGTCCAAATCAAAAGGGACCTTATGGCGGTTGGCACTTAGGTCTTTATTGACCCGTATGTGGCCGTTGTTCGAATACAAAACAACGGCAATAATGGCGTAAATGCCGGGCGCCATAAGTTCCCTTTTGATTTGGACGACCACATATAACGAAACTCACCCGAGAAGGACAAAGACGGCGAACTCCTGGGGGTCGAAGGGGAAGTCCTGCGGGAGGGTGGTGGGGAACAGGGGCTTCACGGTCGGCGTGGCGCCCGACCACACCGACAGCAGTCGGAACATCTGCGACGCAACAACATTATCTGTCTCACTCTGATTAACTTAGGTCCGGGTTAATTTTTCAGTGAAGCAGTTACTTTTTAATAAATAATTTAGTTAGGACAAATCACACAGATCGAGCTAACCCCCAAAGTAAGTCAGAGACTTGTGTTATGGGGTACTAACTCAACGATACTATATTTTATAACAAATACATGTGTTATTCCAATTTATATTCTACCCTTGTACCAAATTTCATAACGATTTGACGACATCGGTGGCCCTCTAGGTCCCGGGTTCGATCCCCGGTCGAGTCATGATAGAAAATGATCTTTTCCTGATTGGCCCGGGTCTTGGATGTTTATCTATATGTGTATTTGTTATAAAATATAGTATCGTTGAGTTAGTATCCCATAACACAAGTCTCGAAACTTACTTTGGGGCTAGATCAATCTGTGTGATTTGTCCTAATATATTTATTAATATATGTGTTATTCCAGTTTATATTCTACCCGTGTACCAAATTTCATAACGATCCGTCCAGTAGATATCGCGTGAAAGAGTAACAAACATACATACATCCACACAACCTTTCGCATTTATAACATTAGCAGGATTAAATAAATAACCATAATTACAGGAAAAAATGGTGGCGGAGGCGGTGGTGGTGTAATAGTTAAGACGCCTGCCTGTGGATCGAAAGGTCCCAGGTTCGAATCCTATTCGTGGCACATGAGTTTCTATACCAATCTGACTCATGTCTAATAGTTTTCATCGTCCACCACTTGCTTCCGGTGAAGGAAAACATCGTGAGGAAACCTGCACTGGTTGATTCTTATTAACTTGTGTGTGAAATGGAGAAGGCAATGGCAAACCACTCCATTAATAATGCCAAGAAAGTTGTTGTGTGTTTTTCATTCCACGTAACAAACACGACCCTAAGCCATGAGGAATACGACTATGAAGAAGACTAAATACTAATAAAAGTGATATTAAAATATCATTGTGTTCTTAATCCTTCAGCCAGACATATTAAGATATAGGAATTTCCACGATTCAATTCATGTTTTTTAATTAACAAAGATAAATTAATTAACGTTATCATTTTCAAAACAAATGAGATTACACAAATAAGGCCATCAAAACACTCACAATGGCGCTGCAACACGCCGCGAAGAATCCACGCCAGTAATTTCGGACGGCAAAATATGTTGTGGTTACCTCTATTGAGAATAGAACACCTGAAACGTAAAATTTATTGTAAGCCGACTTGGTATTACACGGATCTCACAATTTTTCACGGTAGAAAAACTGAGCTGTGAGACTTGGGTTTTTTACAGCATGTTTTTGATGGTATATCCGTGTTACAAGTTTGACAGCTAATTGTGTCTGTCTGTTTGGATGCGAAACCGATTTGGATGCGGTTTTATTATTTGATAGCTAATTTTTATGCGGTAGTTCTTAGATATGTCTGATCAAAATCGGTTCAGCCGTTCAAAAGTTGGTGGGGGGGTTTTTAATTTGTCTAACAAATAAACTTGTTTTAAAATAAGTTCTTTCATTCTGACAGACACCGCACAACCACTGATGAACACAGAAAGACGAAATTTGGGGAACTTATAAAGCAAATTTGAAGCAGTAAGAGAAGATTTTACGAAATTCCGACGCAGCAATAGCAAGAGATGATTTAAACCCTCAAGTGCGGCTACAAATAGTTTTAGCCGGCTAGATCCAGTTGCAGCCGGTTTCAGCTGGTTACATCCAGGAGTAGCCTGTTTTATGATCGGCTAAACCTTTGTGTATCTTACCTATTTTCGGCTATATCTAGTTTTATTTTTTTTTTATTTGTGAAAATAATCAAGGGAGAGTCAATTATAATTTTGTAGCATGTGGTTTTGTACCTTACATTATTACGACTCCAAATCCTCCCGTGGATGTCACACGAGGCGACTAAGGGGCAAATGCCTTAACAGCTGATAGGCAACTATAGCATCCTCAAAGAGGGTTGACGTCAGACAGGCAGCCGGTTGTGAAAGCATAGCCTAATCTTCAAAATTTAATGGTTCATTTTTTTTTTACACGAACCCTGGGTTTCGGGGCGTCACAGCTCCGAATGAAAAGGTAACACACGAGGATGAGAGTCAATCACAAATCCTACCTCCGACAGGCGCAGCGAAACACGAGGCCACCCCGACGGCGCAGGCCGCGGCCAACATTTCTGTGGTCCGTGATTCATTCTCGTAGATGCCTTGGAAACTCGTCACCAGCTTGGAGAGTAGGGCCGCCACCATCGACGCTATATGCACGGACGGACCCTGAAAAAAACGTATATTTATAACTCAAAACTGTATTATTATCAAATTCCTTCAATTTAGAATGATAGACATCACTTATTGACGTCAAAAATTTGCTTAAAACTAAGTCTACTGCCGATTTCCTAAGCGCAGGTGAAGAAGAAGCGGCGCAACACGCTTTTAGGCGCCGGCGCAACACGCAACATATTGTAGTTGGGTCTTATTAGTATAATCTATATCGAAGTGAATTATTTAAATGTTAAAATTAAATGTTTGAAAATGTGAAAATTTTAATATACGAAAAGTACTTAATCCACACTAATATTGTAAATGCTAAAGTCTGTCACGCTTTCATGGCAATCGCTGGGCCGATTTTCATGATATTTGGAATAGATAATAGTTAATGAGCTATGGTCAAACATGGGCCAACGCGGGAACTGCGAACTGCGAGCTTTGAGAAAATGGAATAATTATTGTTTTATTAGTTTTTTTTTAATGTGTCCCACTGTTGGGCAAAGATCACCCCTTCCTAATTCCAAAAAAATATGTTTGTAGTATGCTGTCACCCCCACAGGATATCAGCCAAGTTATCCTGCCATCTCTTTCGCGGTCTTCCCTTTGGGCACCCATAGGGTATTAAATAAATTTTAGTATCCATTTTACTAAAACATTAGAAGACGTGATGCCCTTGGTGTTGGAGGCGTCCATAGGCTGCGGTGACCGCTTTCCATCAGGTGGGCCGCATGCCTGTTTTCATACTTAGTAGTATAAAAAAAAAGAATTTTAGATTCTATCAACTAGAATTCTGTAGAGCCACATGTGAATATTAAACTCACCTCCTTCCCCAAAGGCAGGCCCGACCCAAGAGTGGCGGTGAGGCCGACCAGCTTGGATATCAGCGCGCGGAACGTCAAGTATTCCTTCAGGTGCACTCCTCGGAGGATAGTCTTCATCTCCGGGATTCCCGACCCTGAAATCAGAATAGGGTTGATCACTTTTTGTTTCGTTACCTATTCATTATTTATTAAATAACTGTGAAACAATCTAAACGCTCTGTGCTAAACGATACTTCACAATCCAGTCAAGTCATATATTCACAAAGAAAGCTATGTTGAACTAAGGTGTTCCACAAGGTTCTTTACTAGGCCCTTTATAGTTAAAGTTAAGTTTATAATATGCTGCAAATAGAAAGAGTGCACGGGCAGTGACAACCAGGCCATGTGTTGACTGATGATAGACTTTCTGATAATATATTATATTGTTAGATAAAATTAACAGCTGAATTAACCTGTGATAGGCCAGTTAACCCTATCCAATACTGTAAAACACAATTTTCAACGCCATCTGTTCGATATGTTGTATATATCTAGCTTGGTTATCAGATACTTTATCAGCAAGCAGTGAAACAGGCTTTCAGTCAGTCTTTTAAGATGTTTATACTACAGGTGTTCCTCAAGGATCTATACACGGACATTTAATTTTTTTCCTAAACTTACCTATACTCTGTGCAGCGACAATATGCACAAATCCAGCTGCAAATAGGATGAGGCACACCGGCAGTGACACCCACGCCACATATTGACTGAAGGTAGACGTGGCCAAGTCTGAATACATCCACATACGTGCTGAAATAGGAATTATATTCAACGTATTACAAAGTACACTCTTCACAGTCGTATTCCTCATGACTGAGGATCGTTGTCATTACATAGACTGAAACACACGTAACAACTTTCTTGGCTTTATTAATTAAATGGTTTACCATTGCCTTCTCCATTTCACACACAAGTTAATAATCAACCACCATGTTTTTCCTTCACCGGAAGCAAGTGGTGGTCGATGAAAACTACTACACATGAGTCAGATTGGTATACAAACTCATGTGGTACGAGTAGGATTCGAACCTGGGACCTTTCGATCCACAGGCGACGATCTTAACCATTACACCACCACCGCATCAATTTACACAAAAAAATAACAATATAATATACTAGCGATCTGTCCTGGTTTCGCTCGGGTTAAATCATAATAAATTATAGACATAAATTCTTCCTCAGGAATCACACTATCTATTAAAAAAACCGCATCAAAATCTGTGGCGTATTTTCAAAGATCTAATCATACATACTATGTAGTGAAGAAGAAAAACACATTTTCGAGGACATAGACTAATACAGAACTATTTTCGGTTTTTTTATAGTAATAAGTTTACTGGAAGAAATTTTTATAGTAATAAGTATTGCCTTCATACTGGGTTTCCTATTTGTTTTATATTTACACTGTTGTGTACACAAATCGCTTTCTGTCTATCCCTATGTATGCTCAGATCTTTAAAACTACGCAACGGATTTTTATGCGGATTAGAGTGATTCAAGAGGAAGGTTTTTTTGTACCCGTAAGAAGCCGGTGCGGGTCGATAGTTAACAAATACATACATACATACTTTTTCACGAAAATAAGAGGAAGATCATTTTAATACAAAGCTATTGAATGTATAGTTCGTGGTGTATCTACTCTAGACCGTATCTAGATCTGTTTTTTATTATTATTTATTGTCCACAAGAACTTTCTAACCAATTAACACCTGATAGCAAAAAACTCATTACCTCTTGCCGACCTCGGATTGCGTGTAACAAAAAATATAAACAGTTTGCGCAAAATACCAATAATAGAGTGCCACTGTATAATAAACTAATCGGCCAATAGTTCGCCAAACTCTGGCGGATTCAGCATACATTGCTGGTTTTTCATTGTGGTAAATAAAAGCACTCATACAAACTAAGCAATGTTCATTCATTCGCTGATCGGTCTGAGTTCGACGGTAGTGTGTCGCCGGTGTGAAATAAATTTTTTATGGGATAATTAAAAGTAGACAGATTTCATACTAATATATTAATGAATGCTCAATCTCCTCACATTTTCCACGCTACATTCTCGGCTGTAACGCCCCGAGGCCCGGGATCAGAGTAAAAAATAGACTTTAATAATTTGAAATATCGGCTGTGATTTTACATCTGGCTAATTGCCTAAAGTATTGACTTTAGAGAGAGAATTGTCTCTTTGGGAATGCTGTGACAACAACAGGAGGATGTGGAGTAATCCTATTTCGGGGCGGGAACCACGTGCCACATTAAAACTCTATAACTGATAGACAGCGATACAACTTGAATTATTTCATTATACTTCTTCCTTATACATCGGAAGGCTTGGTTACGTTTAAATTAAACTTCTATTTTAGCTTTTATTCACACGATATGGGAATAAGATACAGCAAGTGGACCGCTTACGTACGTGCTACGTGTGTATGTCGTGGTAGACTCTCTGGTCCGCTCGATTCTGATTCATTTTCTCATATATTTTGTTTGGTTAATCGTGTTTTGTATCTATATTATCTATCAGCATTCGATCACAATCATAACATGTTTTTGTATACTTTTAGACCACGTACTTTGTTATACTACTAGAAAATAAAATAAAAAACAATAATGGTAAAAACCTTACAGTGGTAGTTCGAAACGTTCTATACATAGTATTTCTCAAAAAGATACAAACTACTGGCATATCGGAACCTGTGAATAATATATGCGGGGGAGAAGTAGAAGGAAAATTCTATGTTACCATTTCGCTCCCGGACCAACAATATAAAAATAAAACGGTCAAGTGCGAGTTAGACTCGCGCATATCGATGCTGTTCCGTACAAATTTGTAAGCTTGTACTTAGCACACAACAGACAGCAACCACCACTCGCTCATCTTCTTATTACTCGGGTACTCGCGTAATTTGCGAGTGCCGAGAGTTGTATCCCATGACAATGCAGGATCGGCTTCCGACGAGAGAACCTCTCAACTCTAACTCACGCCATGAGTTTTTTCGTCGCGCACAATTTGATTCTCCCACTACGATTATATAAATATAAAATAAAGCTTACCATTATTACATACGGCAATTCCCCTGTCCATGGCGAAGTTGAGGCAAGCCATGATGATGCCCAGCAAAGCGAGGAACACCCAATCCTCCCCCAGACGGGCGAACGTGTGCCTCCACGCATATCCTGCAAGCAACTTTATATCATTGTTTATTTATTGAGATCGCAAGCCGTCACCGGCCTATGTTGTGATTTTCAAGACATATTTCATCATCATCAACAAAATTTAACAGCTAAGCTCTTGTCGGTGGAGTTACTTCTATGTTATCATATCATCTCATCATTGACGACCTCGGTGGTGCAGTGGTAAAGTGCTTGCCTCCGAACCGTGTGGTCCCGGGTTCGATCCCCGGTCGGGTCATGATGGAAAATGATATTTTTCTGATTGTCCCGGGTCTTGGATGTTTATCTATATATGTATTTGTTATAAAATATAGTACCGTTGAGTTAGTATTCCATAACACAAGTCTCGAACTTACTTTGGGGCTAACTTAATCTGTGTGATTTGTCCTTGAAAACAAAAAAAAAATCTCTCAGCCACAAAAAGTCATAGGCCTCTCCCAAAATTTCCAATGACCGATTAAAATCAGCTTGCATCTAGCGTCTTCCTACATCGACAGACGTTAAGTAAATAATAATAATAAAATTATAAACTGGCATTATTAACACTAGTGAAAAAGAATATATATATATATATATATATATATATATATATATATTCGTCGTCAATCAAATTGTTCTTCACCTGCGCTTTGGAAATCTACAGTAACTGATATATTGTTATCATTCTAAGTCGATTATAAACTGGCATTATTAACACTAGTGAAAAAGAATATATATATATATATTCGTCGTCAATCAAATTGTTCTTCTTCACCTGCGCTTTGGAAATCTACAGTAACTGATATATTGTTATCATTCTAAGTCGATTAAAGAATTTTGAAGTTGAACTCCATAAGGATATAACAACTACACGTTAAATTCAGTTTATATCTGTCCAGCGTCCGCAGAATAAATTGATATACATCGTATCCTTGGTCTTAAATTAAAATTCGACGATATCGAGGTCGGCCCCCCGGTGACGCACGTCTCAAATGATTTAGGACATGATATGGGGACACGGGGATAAGATAATGTTTCGAAATAGGTGCCATTATACTTTTGAAATTCAACACTTTTCTAATCTATTCTACTAGTATCTTCAGATTTCTTATAGCTCTCAATCTTCAAACACCACGCCTTAATTGGCTATTAAAGTCCTCCTAATTTTATCTCTTTCAGATCTGGCTACTAGCCGAAAACTTTTAAGAACATCCTCTACTAATCATCCTGCATTTGCTTGCCCTGTTTTTCTATCGTCCCTAAACTCACCGTATTCTTGATTCTGTACTTACTTAAAACTTTTAAAAGAACTTCAGCAAATGTCTATATTTCCCGGTAGCTTCTAGCTCCTTCTGACATTGTTCATTATCATATCATATTTAAACCACCTCTGGAATAGCTATTTACCAAAAAGTTTAAAGATCTACCGCAAAGGCCTCTTTGCCATCAGCAAATTGATCACGATAGCTTGTAACTCTGACTGCCATTGTTTCTGTCGCTTCTTGCTAAACCAGTATTAACCAGTATTATTGCAGTATTCTCGCTTTTTCCCTAATTACTCACCTTGAAAAACTTCCCTTAGGCCTGTGATTTCCATTCAATCGAAACTTCCATCGAAAACTTACGTAATATTTTTTGATTCTTGACTTACCTAAAACTTTGAAGAATTTTCCCCTAGGCCTATGTTTTCCGGTAGCTTCTAGCTCCTTTTGCCGTTGTTT
This sequence comes from Plodia interpunctella, assembly GCF_027563975.2. Lineage (NCBI taxonomy): Eukaryota > Metazoa > Arthropoda > Insecta > Lepidoptera > Pyralidae > Plodia > Plodia interpunctella. Next base: position 6,459,912 of record NC_071316.1, read on the forward strand.
ATCGTCTTTCCGCCGCTTCTTGCGAAGTCTGCGCAGTCTTCTCGCTTCTTCTCTGGCTGCTTCGCTGAGGTCGCGTTGGTAGCGACCATACATCTGTGGAAGACAGGAGAAATGGTCAATTTCTGGGCACTAATAATTGCTTTTTTGTGCTTTGGGCTTAGATTGTGTAAGGATACAGGCCTATCTTGTGTTCATCATCTGCATCATTAGCCATTTTAATGGATGGATAAGGAGCTCATCGTGCGAGCCCAATGCGGTATAGTGGGCACTTTGATTTGTACTTTATTTCAGAAATGCCTTGTTCTATAAAAATTATGGTTCTAAACACAACAGAGAAGTTTTCGGTTTTAGAACAATATGTCTATATTGTATGTCTTGTTTCAGAAGTAACAATATAAAGAAAGGAAGATATGATTCCTAGAATAAGAAAGTTAGATTTCCTTGACCTGGCACATAACTTAGCAATTCAAATAGAGCTGATTGAATTGTAAAGAGTATACATTTCGCCTGCAGGGACCTCAACGATACTGAGAATAAAGCTTACATCAATGCAGACGACCTTCCGAAGTGGAGACGAAAAAGTAGGAAAGCGGAATCGGGGCTCCGACGTTAATGACTACGGAAGAAACCGGGAAAACGCTTACATAAGAGAGAGAGAAAGGTAAACCGCACAGTATAGACAGTGAAAAAGCAAAATGGCGACCGGAAGTACTAGGCAACAGGAAATACCAATACGTGTTCCACACGGTAGCATAATTCACAAAATTACTTCCAATTTTATATGAGGCACGTGACCAACAACGTTGTTTTTAGGGTTCCATAGGGTAAAAAGGAATCCTGTTGATGTGTCTCCGCTTTTCGTCTCTCTATATTTAAAACCATAGACAAGATACCTCTATTCTTTTTTCTTATTCTTCTTGTTTCTTATGAAATCCCATTTTGAATGGTGTCGACGCACAATGTATTTGTTCTGCCTGTTATACCTTCATTCATTCCTTCTACAACTGTCTGTTTCACGTAATACCTTCATTATTTTATTCTTTCAAGACTTTTAATTTTCATTTATTTTACTACCGACCCGTCCTTTCTTCGCTCGGGTAAAACCATAACAATTTATACAACTCACTCTATATATTAAACATGTATCAAAATCCGTCTTATAGATTTAAAGATCTATGCATACATAGGGACTGACATCAGGACGCGACTTTGCGATAGTGATTTCTGAAAGCTGATACGATTCTTAATTATTGGAAATTCTCTCCCATTGGAGTTGTACCAGTTTTCGAGTAAAATATATAAATTACTAGTTGCTTCCTACAGCCGCTACAGATCTGGCGGGTACGTCTGTCCTTCAAACTTTCACTTCTTATTTTTGTCTCCAGAGGTAAAGATTAAAATAAAACAATAGTGCAGGTTACCAATTTTTTTGCATAGACAAATCTACGTATCACAACACACCTTCCCTTTTTAACAATATCCTCAGCATCCATAGATTGCCCATAGACAACAGCTAATGAGCAAACTCGTGACTGCAGCTTTGTTTACAGTAGCTATCGGATAAACAATAGCTTGTTTTCGAAAAGATAATACAGTGTGTGTATATTTGTACTCCAAATACGCTTAAACTGACCTTGATTAGGAGATTAAGGAGATAATTCTAGACCTGGCTATAATGATACATAAGATAATACTGCCCTAAAAAGTGTGCTAGGCAAAAGTCGATCTCATCTTCGCGTGTTCTTTGTTACTTTCGAAGCTGTGACGCCGCAAAGCCTGGGGTAATTTGCTTAAAAAATACACCTTTGAAGATTCGACCATAATTTTACATCTGTCTGCCTGATGTCAATACTTCTTACGAATGCTTGTGATGTGTATCAGTTACCAAGGGTGTGTCGCTTAGTAAAATATCGACGAGGAGATATACAATTGTCCTATTCTAAGGTGGAATTACAGGCCACATAATCAAGGACAATATGCGAGAGATTATTACTTGCAGGTAACAAAAACGGGGCTTCATATCATATGGAATCAAAGCGTATAGATGCATCTTATCATAAAGATACATTTTTTTACGTAAAATCATGTGACTGTGTAATTTATGTTGAGGTCGACAAAACTTCAACGTCTCCAAAAGGATCCTTTTATTGCAATGTGATTGCCAAATACGGCTGTCCGACATCTGGACCTCGAAGCCCAGGATTTATCAACTCGACTTTAGTTTTAGGGTTCCTTGCCTTAAAAAGCAGATGGTGATTTAGTGGTTAAGACCAACTCTAATTAAATCTATTTAGTTTATAATAGTAAAAATATTCATTTGCATAACAGGCAACGGTTCGTCTTGGCACAAAATGTCCTTTTCTCATAATGCCCTTTTCTCAATATGTCCTTTTAATAAAAAAAACTGTTTTAATCAGTTGCTTATCTATATTATCATCAAAAACACACAAGGACTATTTGAGAAAAGGATATTTTAAGAAAAGGATGTTATAAGAAAAGGACATTTTGAGAAAAGGACATTTTAAGAAAAGGATGTTATGAGAAAAGGACATTTTGAGAAAAGGACATTTTGAGGAAGGACATTCTGAGAAAGGACATTTCGAGAAAAGGACATTTTGCGCCTAGACGCAACGGCTCTAGGTAGTTTAAATACTTGTAACACAGGAACCCAGGAAATGGTGAAAGCCTAGTCGGTTATGGGTACATGTTATGGGAGTTTCTTACGCTTACCTTATTATATATAATATTTTTTTAAGTAACAGCACATCAAGCCCTACCCCGCATAAGCCTCTATGGCGCGGTAATAGGTGCGAGATGACAATGAATTTGAATAGGTTGACGTGCTGTTGACAGTACAATTTGATTTTTTTATTTTTATTATTAAGTTTTGTAAATATCCATGTAAATATCATTCGTGAGACAACGTGACCGTTTTTTTAGCATCTACTGTATACAGCAAATAAAACATTTATCTACCTTGAAATCGCTATTTGGTGTTGGGATTAAGCAGTATTGTGAAGAAAAGGCAACTGCTCGTCAAGTTGTAACGCCACGCATTATGACCTCTTTAGTCATATCGCGTGCGCGCCGGCATGATTTTTATTTCTTTCATTCTAAATTCAAAATTTTAAATTATTGTTCCACTTGATATTTTGAAATCACAATTTGACTCATTCATTACCATAACGATATCGGCACGTACCACACGTACGCTGTAATAATAATAAAAAATATATATATAATAAAATATATTAAATTATTTATAGACCCTTGAAGGGTCTGTATTTTACTTATTAATTATACTATTATACAACTGTCTGCCTTTCCTATTTCTACTCCAACCCTACCTGAGATTACCCTACCACCTAACAATGGCGCCCGACTCAAAAGGCATAAAAGGCAGTCATAAAGGAAGAAAACCGTGAGTAACCGGAGTACTATTTCGACCAACAATTCAACAGTTCAACAGTTTTCTATCAACAACCGTCAGCCGTCTACGTGTCTCCGTCCTTCTTCCGTTTTAGATTTATTTAAAAAAAAAAAGCAAATTGTATTTTTTTTTTATTACCTTATTAGTGTAAGTGTGTGTACCTCCTCCCTGTACTTCTTAACACATCACATTCCTTTTACACACCTTCTACAGACAAAAGACAGATTCGCTAACTTGGATTGGTTGAAAAATCAACCGTCGTTCGCGTAAAATCCAGTTGCCGAATCAGACACTCGCCTTTTTTTTTCTAATTCCGTATTCTTGCCGATCATTGTTCACTATTATTATTTTTATCCTCAAAATTCCAAAACTAAACACTGCACGGCTCTATGCGGCGATAATAGAGGCGAATTTGCAATGAAATTGGATATGTGCGATGTGCAGTATTCAGTAGTTTATTGCAGTGGATGTTATTTTTTTGGTTTCTTCAGCTCACTTTAGATAAAGAACCACGTAATTGTATCGAGTTTTTTCATGTCATGATCATCGTAATCATCAGCCACACTATGCAGACAGAACATTTTAACGGCTGATAATTGTGTAGCCGCACAAATCTATACTATTATTATAAAGAGGTGAGCGTTTGTGAGTTTGTATGTTCGAGGTTGGTAATCTTCGGACTAATTTTAAAAAATTCTTTCACCATTAGAAAGGTACATTATCCATGATTGCTATAGGCTATATTTTATCTCAACGAAACGACGAACGAGGCACCGGGCACATCTAGTGGTAAACAAGAAAAACCTGAATTTTCTTCTTATATTCCACCAGCTGCGTCCCGGGCTGAGCTTTGCTCCGCTATGTGTTATTCCAGGTTATATTCTACCCGTGTACCAAATTTCATAACAATCAGTCCAGTAGATTTTGTGTGAAAGTGTAACAAACATACATAGGTACACAAACTTTCGCATTTATAATATTAGTAGGTGCGGCTTGTGTGCGGCTCCACCCACTCCAGCTCTCCAAACACTTGTGTGATAAAAGAGAGACATCATCCTCATCATCATGGGGTGCCATCTTCGAATTGAAGTTTGGAGGTCAGCAGCATACGGAAACCCTCGCGGCTTTGGGCCTCAATTTTCAGTTGGTTGTATCTAAGTCCGGGCCAATCCTTTATGTCATCTAACCACTTTCGTCGAGGCAAAAGATAGACTGCACCAATTTTTTTATATAGCCTGTAGGTGTTGTGTTCCACTGCTGGGCAAAGGCCTCCCCCTTATTTTTCCACTCATCTCTCTCCATAGCAAGTTCTTGCAATCCAGGTAGAAATTTGTCAACGTCGTCCCGCCATCGTTCGTTCTGGCACGACGGTACCTATACTAATGACAATCCGGATCCAAACAGACAGACCTTAACATCTTAATTGCGACTAGTGCAAACTGGTGTAACATTGCGCTATTTATAATTGGAGCTTGTATTAATTACACAACTGAAGATACGTGGGTGGAGCTATATCTGGATATGCAATGAGTTTGATTTGATACGTGTATCTTGATTATTTGCACTTAGACTTTGAACAAATAAGTTGTTTTTTTTTACAAAAATGACACAAGCTTTTATTGTTGTCAGAGACATAATGTTGCATTCAATGCGTGACATAAATCATGTCCGTGCAGTAAACCGTTGAAGAGTTCCCTCGCCAGGAGCCGTTCCTGGGTGCAACATTAGATAATGCTTAACATAACAATGCATTGTCGTCCAAATTAAACGTGGGTACAAAATTTCAGATCGATCGGTTGAAGATATCTGCTTCAAAATTGAGTTACAGAGACGCCACCTGAACATACATACATTGCAAATTACATAAAAGCTTGTAAATCGGTCAGTTTGTGTATAGCGGCGGTGTCTAGTGTACATTGAAATTGCATTATATACAAGTGATGCTCGTCTCCAGACAGCTGTCCGGAGATCCTATCTGGTTTGAGGTCAGCCGCATCCTGTCAACCTTATCCTTGACTTGACTCAGTAATGATGCACGATGCTTTTTCACAACGTGCGATTCCGCCCTAGAATACGACCACTCTATACCTTCTCATGAGAATCTCACGAGGCGACTGGAACACGTAACACATGATGTTGTCAATTATTTATTAATCCTAATCCTAACAAATATTATAAATTCGAAAGTAAGTTTGTTACCTCTTCACGCTCTATCTACTCAACCAATCTTCTTGAAATTTCACATACATGTTTGATGTATGTAGAAGGACATAGGGTACCATTAATCCCGGTAAAATAACTGCTACAGTGGGAAAACACGGCCGAAGCCGCGGCCAAAAGCTAGTAGTAGATAAAAGTGTAAATTATGACTTATATTATCATCTACACAAATATAATAAATCTTGTTTGTGTGTTTGAACGCGCTAATCTCAGGAATTAACGCGGTAGGCGACGCCGTACTGCTAACTACCATATTTGTATTGAGTAAGTTATCTCATCCTTCCGAAGGCATGGTTAATCTGCGGGTCAACTAACTTAATACCCATGTGGTTTACTATTACAATACCGCATCGTTGAAACAATAATTGTAAGCCCTTCTGGCATGATAGGGACCAACATTTCTTTCGGCATTTCTTCTCGTCGTTTCGAAATACCAGTAGTTTGTAGCTTTTTGAAAAATTACTATACAATACACTAGCGGCCCATCCCCGCTTCGCTCGGGTAAAACCATTATAAAAATTAGGCTATGTAACTCCTGAAAGTTATAGTATATTTTTGTGACAAATTTCATCAAATCGATCCAGTGGTTTAACAAATCACACAGATTGAGTAAGTTCGACTCGTGTTATGGGGTACTAATTCAACGATATTATATTCTAAAATATACATATATATATATAGATAAACATCCAAGACCCAGGTCAATCTGAAAAAGGTAATTTCCCATGTTGACCTGACCGGGGATCTCCAGTGTAGCAGTCCGGCCACGGAGGTCGTTTTATTATATTGATATATTGATTTTATTTTTATTTTTAAACCTCGAGACAGGTGACTCGTCTAGCCTCCAATTCACTGATATCAGTATTAATGATGCTCATCCGTCAAAATGTCCAAAGATTTCCGTTCATATAACAATTTGTGGCTGTTTACAAAACAAACCCACAAAGTCTTGTTGTTTTACATATAAGTAGCAAGTAAAACCATCGAAAGCGGTAGTGGTGTAATGGTTAAGACTCGTGTGGACGAAAGATCCCAGGTGCGAATCCTACTCGTGCCCCATGAGTTTGTATACCAATCTGACTTATGTATAGTAGTTTTCATAGACCACCACTTGCTTCCGGTGAAGGAAAACATCGTGAGGAAACCTGCTGCGTACTAGTTGATTATTATTAACTTGTGTGTGAGATTGAGTAAGAAATGGTAAACCACTCCGTAAATAGTGCCAAGTTATCGTGTGTTTAATGCCATGTAATTACCACGGCCCTCAGCCATGATTAAATACGACTATGAAGAGACCAAGTCGAATCGAGGTCGATCAAGGGAAAGGGCTGTATATTTGAGATTCTTTTTATAAGTGATGGGCTAGTAATCTTCCGCTATTTAAATTCAATTCCACTAATAAGACGACCATACAGCTCAATGTTTCGAAGGTGTTGCCTCTGTCTACTCCGTAAGGGTAGTGATACTATACTGTAAAAATGTATGGGAGAAATAATAAGGGAAGAGAAATATTTGCAATAAAAAGAAAATCTCCATCGACTCATATCGGTGTACTAGCTCCTAATTTTAAAGCGACAGGGTCCTCTTTCCTAATTTTTCTTTTCCACTTTGGCATCTTTAGTAGTCAGACCATTTGCACACAAATTATCCTTGACAACAAGCACCTTCTGGGTTGGGCCTCTCTGCCAGACCCAGGCTGGAACGGCGTGGCGAGGCATTGTTGATGATATACATATAACAGAACAAGTTATCAGCTGGCTTAATCACAAACACCTTCGCAGTCATAACACTCATCCTCAAAGCAATTGGAGCAAATTGTGAAATTTACCCGATAATTTACCTAATCAGCAGGATCCTGCTCCCACGGGATGCCAGACCTGTGAGACAATTTACAAGATGTCTACCAAGGTGTCAGCTTGCGATAATGAGCTAACATGTGAAGACACTTCCATTTATAAGGCAGTTATCAGACCTGTCGTGATGTATGGAATGATGTCTGAATGTTGGGCGACGAAAGTGACGGATGAAAGGAAACTTCATGCGACAGAGATGCGAATGTTGAGATGGACGTGTGGGGTAACTAGATTAGATGAAATAAAGAATGAGTATGTAAGAGGAAGTATGAAAGTAGCACCAGTTAATGAGAAATTACATAGTTATGGGTTAGGCTGGTACGGGCATATCTTAAGAAGAGATGAAAATCACGTCACTCAAAGGGCATTAAAGGGAAGTAAAGGGTTCCAGGAATAGAGGAAGACCTAAGAAGAAATGGATGGAGTGTGTGAAGGATAGTATGAACAGGAAAAGAGTATCAATGGATATGGCAAATGACAGAACGAAATGGAAGGAACTTACATACTGTGCCGACCCCACATGAGTGGGATAAGGTCAAGAAGAAGAATATGAGAAGACACTTCCAGATTTATTGCTAATTTTGTGGTGACAGGCAGGTGATCAGTTTTCTCACAGGTCAATGTCATTTACACATCCCATCCAGGTTTTATTCTTATCCAGAAGCAACTTATTCTTTCATGATGTATACCCTCTTTAGAAATGCTGTTGCTGTTGTTGACAATAATCCGTCAAGGATTTTTATCCACGAAAACTTTAGTTTTGTAAGTACATAATTTTTTGGTCACTGATGGATAAATAGTTTAACCGTATGTAATACGTTATACTGAACTAATTCCCATGCAATGTATGGGAAAGATACAGTAAATGACAATGTAAAAAAACATACCGCAAATAATTTCCCTAATTAACTAATCAATGAAATGGCTAGTGATTTGTACAAGTCTCACCATTATGGGTGTTTAAATGAATGTGTTCTCATTTGAACTGCAATTTACAAAGCAACAATTAGAAATGGTTGCTACTAGTGATAATATCCATACATATTATGTAACAATGAGATTCTTATCCGTCAACAGTCGGTCAAGAGAATTAAAAAAGAACGGATTATTGACGGAACTACATTTTTTGTTGCCACTGCCAAATAGAATGGTCAAGATTGGTTGATAAACACCCAGTGTTGCTAGCCAGCAGGAGACAGCGCCTTCGTTTCGTCTCTTCATTTCCTTGACAACAAATTTCAATTTTGCAACATATAATTTAGGGTTCCGTCAAATGCTTAGCTTTCCAAAAGGCTTCCATATGCAATACTGTTTGAGAACCGCTGGCTTAGGCAGTCCACTTCTACTACTACATGAATCACGTCAAATCTCACCGACTCAACAACTATAATCTGGGCGTTTTCCCGGTTTCTTTCGCAGCCATTGAGCGTCGGAGCCCAGGGTCTGCTTTCCTAGATTTTCGTCTCCACTTCGCACGGTCGTCGGCATCCCTAGTTGTCAGACCATTGTCACGCATGTCATCCTTGACGACATCAAGGCAGCATTTCTTGGGTTTGCCCCTTTTGCCAAGGACAACAAAAGTGAATTATCGCTATACACGTATATATCGTCGCGACAAGATGCACAGAAAGGGACAGAACACTAAAAAAGAGGACAGAAGTTAGAAAGGATATTCTCGACTGGAATTCTGAACGTTATTACTATGTCCCGTTCATTATGACATAGTATTGTGATATATATATATATGATATACATATGGCTGTCATGTTGAATTGTGATGCAAACCAACTCGTGACATTTTACAAGGAAAGCACTGGTGTTAATGGGGCTACCTTCACATTGGTATAGTGTTGAGGAGGAGGAGCTGCTATCCACTGCAAATAATTACTACAGATAAAAAACTTAACAAAACACGTAGCCCTTCTCCCATTGCAGCGCCCGAGAGAATCCTTCGTAGTTACTATATTTGTTTACTAATTTTGTCATTTAAGAGATAAATAATTAAATAAAATAATTAAATTAAATAATTAAATTAAAGATAAATAATTTTAAATATTAAACGATAAAACAATAGAATTGAAAATTAAAAAATTACAAAAAATCTCACTCTACTCCATCTATAATAACCATAAGTACATTTTTTTTAAATTAGTTTTTTTTAAATTACACATTACACTACTACAGTTCACTCAATGACTGATTTTAAACTCGCTCATCTACTCGCCCAATGTGAGGTGGACCTTATAGTATTTCCATTTGTATGTGTATCATAGTATTACTGTCGGTAATGTATGTGATGCCTTCGCTCGAACTTGGTCTAGATTCTAGCTGGAATATTGTTTTGTATGGCATTTGACGTGCGGCAGGCAGTTTAGGAATTCTGATTGCTGTCGTAATGTCCGCCAATGTCGACTCTGGGTTTGATCTCTATAAAAATATCTATATATGTACAGTATATCTATATAACAAAAGCGTAGAAACAAAACATGCATTCACTCATAGATTTTTCCTCTTCCTTGGTCCACTTCTTTACAACAGATTAAATGAAAAACTAAGTTTTTATCCTCTCACTTATAGCATTAAAAAAAATTCCTCCTTGAAACCCTCTTAAATATGACCTATGAAGAAACTGAAGAATTACTTATAGTTTTAAAATAATTTTACTTGTTTCTTTTGTAATATAAGTTATTATTAATATGATTTTTATATATATGATTAGTTTTGTACAAGTTTAAAACCTTTTAATGTCTGAAACACAGGATGATTTTGCTTCCTAGCTCAGGCAACTTTGCTTTATTTTAAATCTTAATTTAGATCTATTGTATAACTTTTATTTAAGTAACATGAATAAAGACATATTATTATTATTACATCGTATAATATAGGTTGACGTCAGGCAAGCGGATGGATGTAAAATTGCAGTCAAATCTTAAAAATTAAAATACTATCTTTATTTACACAATCGGCAAGAAGTACGCCAAACTTGGCAGATTCGGCATATATTACCGGTTTTTCCTTGCGGCAAATAAAAGCTGGCATATAAAATACCCAATGTATGTTGATCTGCGTCGGAGTATGGTGCTCAGAGCGTTTCGATCGCTGCGGCCGCGGTGTCATTACGATCCGTCAATTGTCTTGAGGATGGAATCATTTCCAAAATGTATCATTCATAAAATTAACATTACCACAGTACAGATTAATTATTTTAAAGTCACATAGTAAAACTAATACTTGTTTTTGTTAAAATTAGAAAAATTGTAATGACAGCGCACTGAGAAACACCCAGCCGGCATCATAGAGAGAGGGTAAACATGAGAACTCTGTGCGGAATAACAGACAACATAATTAAAATTAATTGTCACTATCTGATAAACTTTTGTTGTGACATACTGTATACTCTTATATATACGAGACTTGGAGTCACATGACCGGTGTTTATCTACACATAAATGTCGAACCTAATGAGTGTGTTTACCACAGAACTTGCAATAATAAGACGAGTAGAAGTGTCATTTTTTAACTTTTTTTTTAATAATAAATAAATAAATATATAAAGACAAGTCACACAGATTGAGTTAGCACCCAAAGTAAGTTCGAGACGTGTGTTATGACATGAAAACTAATGAAAATATACAAAATAATATAAATGAATATTAGCCGCCCGTCACGGCTTCTTCTTCGTCGGATCTTAAACTGAAACCTTCAAGAATAGCACTATCTATTGGTGAAAACCGCATGAAAATTCGTGCAACAGACAGACACAGCAGAGGAGTTTGGGGGTCGACCCTGGGCTTCAACCTGGGCTGAGGAAGAATCCCGCAAATGCGCTTAAATGAGAAATAAAGTATATATAGATCTGTTGGCCTCGGCAGTCTAAAGGCTCGTGCACACCCAATGCCTGTGTAGAATTTTTGCTGCACGGTTGTATGAAACTGTAACGCATGCGTTTATACGCGCGTGTACACGTGCGTAAAATTTTCTTACAATTTTGCTGTGCACATTCTGACTACGCGGTATGTGTGTACGCGCTATGTGTCTTGTCTTGATGTTCAAATTCAAATTCAAAATTCTTTAATCAATTTAGGATGATATACATCACTTATTAACGTCAAAAAATTACTTAAACAAAGTCTACTGCCGGCTTCCAAAGCGCAGGTGAAGAGGAAGCGGCGCAACAAACTTCACCGCAACCTTTTCTCCTGTAGCTGTCAGGGGGCTACAAAATAGCGCAATGTCCAATTTCATTTTTGACACTTCTATGTATTATTATTTGTATTATTTCTATTACATAATTATTTTTATTTTAATTGTGTAGCATTTACAGACTAATGCCTTTCATTATCTGTTGTAGAGCATGCGCAAACTACGTGGGAACTGTAAAGTTTGTATGAAAACACTGTCTTAATGAACGTTTAATGTAAAATTAATTAAAAAAAACTTCACGATATCGCCAATTATGTTGCTAATTATAAATATATTATTTAATTTAACTGTTTCGATAGATTTTTGTTGCTCAAATAAATCATGCCGCTGAACACAATATTGATAAAATTTCAACTCGGGGAAAATTCGGGTTATCATTATATATACCACACGTACCTGACTACGATTATGGTCAATTGATTAAACTATTTTTTTTTATTCACCATGTGAACACATATTTATTATAGTACAGGGGGGGGAGGTTTCAAAAATTCAAATTCGAAATTCTTTATTCAATTTAGGATGATATACATCACTTATTGACGTCAAAAATTACTTAAACTAAGTCTACTGCCGGCTTCCAAAGCGCAGGTGAAGAGGAAGCGGCGCAACAAACTTCACCGCAGCCTTTTCTCCAAGGACGTCAATTAACAAATATAGGTTCTTATACATATATTAAAAATTAGGAGGACGAATTTACATAATTATTAAAAATGTCAAAATTTGAATGAATAAATAAAATAAAAGTTGAATTTCCATTAAAATTATTGAAAATTGACACACAAAAATATATATATATATATATATATATATATATAAATAAAAAGCTAAATGTACAAAACGTACGTAATAATGTCATAAACCAATTACATATGTTATGAGGATACTGCACCACGCTTGGGCCAGACATTACATGCATGTGTATTTATCGCTCTCAGCACGTCCCAAAATCATTGGAAATTCGCAGGATAACATGACATGCTGACTGTAGGTTGAAAGCAATGGGGTTGAGTACTGGTAGTTATCTATACTATTATTATAAAGAGGTTTGTGTGAGGAAGAAACTATCAAACCGATTTCAAAAATTATTTCACCATTACAACATTATCCAAGATTGTTATAGGCTATATTTTATCTCAACATTCCCACGGGAGTGAAGCCCCGGGCAACGTCTAGTAAACAATATTTTTAATGTACATATATCTCCTTAATCCTGAATTTAGCTCTGACTTCCACTCAAGCAATGGGTAACTCATCCCTTACTCACGATTTTGTGTTTCAAATCGATGACATTTTTTTAATAAGTTTTTATATAAATGATAATTTTGCGTTATACCTTGCGTGTCGCGGCAAAAGTCAAACCCCATTTTAAATGTTACACGCGCTCTACAACTGTTCTCACTAATGAATTTATATTTACATTCTAATTAATATTCTAATGATTTCTCGGTCCCGTGACTCGACGACGATGATTTACCTTGTTTCTATTATTGTTTATGTTTTTATTCGATTACCGCGATTTAATAACGTTCGATCGATTTTAATCGCCACCTTGTTCCAAAATACATGAATTTAAAAAATGTTTTCATAGCGGCCGCCGGCAACTACGTTCGCGTTTTTCGCGGTAAAAGCCTATGTTCTTTTTGAAGGTCAAAACTTCGTCAAAATCGGTACCTAAAAGTTGACCACACAAATCTTTTCTCTTTATTATATTAGTATGGATTATTGACTAAGCAATTGAAAATGTATAGGTACAAACCGTACGTGATGTCAGTATCATTTCAGTCATAAATTTCGAATTATAGTGATGTGCCGAATTACAAGAAAAATGGGAATAAACGGAATATATTTCCTTCTAATAATGAAATACATTAAAAGGATTATTATGTTGCCTTCTTAAAAAAAAAATCTAAAGTTTTAAATTGTATTAGAAACTAAGGATATAAATTACTGAAAAATATTATTTATAATTTTTAAATATTTTCTTCGAAAAGTTTAATTATTTTTCGCCATTTTTATTTCAGTAAGTAACAAGGAATTCATTTGTTTTTCTCGCCTTCGGTGTGATAATAAGTTAAAAGCATTATGTGAAACCAATATTAATATAATTTGCCATAATAAAAACTGACTTAACTATTTTAACCCTCAAAAGTCCAAAATTTAGTTTTTAACCCGTAATTTTATACATTGCGTATATTTTTTAATACATATTCCCCAACCTCTGTCTGATAAGTCCTTCAACCTGAGATATTATGTATATAAACAAGGTATGATTGCTTGTTTGTATACTTTTTATCAACATTCATAAGTATTGTATTGTATCATAAGTATAGGATGTATTTGTTTTGGTTGGTTAAGTTGCTTTCGGATACATCATCATCATATTCGAATGTACATATAATAATACTAGCTTTTGCCCACAACTTCGTATGTGAGTAAAAGATCCGTTTCACATGGCAATTTCAGGAAATCCCTTCTTAGTGCTCACCAAACACACACCAAATTTCAGCTTCGTTTCGGCTGTGCGTTGTCTGTTAGTCAGGCACTCAGTAAAGCAAGAGTTTTATATATACATATATATATATATATATATATATATATATATATATATATATATATATATATATATATATATATATATATATATATATATATATATATATATATATAGATTAATTTTGCCTTTGAAGGTCTACTTTCTGAATAAATGCTTTTACATATTTAAACATAAATTCTTTTTATTTTTATGAGAATCTATAATAATTAACTCAAGATCACCTAGAAGTGAATCGATCTGCACAGTTTGGAAAGTGATTAATCGAGCTATAGCTCGATGTTGGTATGGTATACCATAGCAGCTCCGATTGCTAAGTCGATTTAGCTATATTATTCCTGCTTTTTTACGATATTCTTAAATCAATCAAATCAAATCAAATCAAATCAATCAATTGATTTGATTTGATTTAACTTTTTTATATTGATCTCAATGTTTTCCGTTTTGTCTTTCGTTTCCCTTAAAAGAGTCGTTTCCTTAAAAGAACCTTATTTTATAACGTGTGGTTGAAAGTCTTTGTTACACCGAGTATCATACTATGTGCTACTGGATATTGCAATCGGAGCGGGCGAATATTCTATGTTTTTCCAGCTCTTTCAGATCAGTATGAAATGATAAATCTTTACTTATATATAGTAAAATAAACGCGATAAACTAGAAAACAACGGACGGATTTTTGTACGGGTTTCACCAATAGATTAGTATGATTCTTGATAAGGTATAGGTTATAATTTATTATGGTTTTACCCGAGTGAAGACGCAACGCCGATATTCTACATATATACGTTGATACATAGCCTATTTGATCATGACATGGTTAAGATTCGCGAGGAAAATTAGTGCTTCGTAATTGTGCTATCATTTTCATATGCGCTCAAATTGGTGCAAACATTTCGATGATCAGACTCTGTTCGGCCGTAATGAGATATTAGCATCATTAGTGAGTCATTATTGACTAATTAACACGTCGTGAACGACCTATAACCTTATCGGTTTCACATTTATTTTGGTCGTAAAAAATACAAGCTTGAGATGGAAAATTTTATGTTTTGTCTAATTTGACAAGAAATACAATGCAAAATAGCATTTACCGAACATCAAAAGTGGAAAATGCACGTTATCAGAAAAAGTGGCAGGTTAATTATATAAGAAATCAAAAGGAAAATGTCAAAATATTAAACCATTCATAAAATCATTTGAAAACTCCACTTTTATCTAAACTATTAAAGGAATGCTCACTGCTCATTTGTTACTAAATCGGTCAAACAAACGAAGGTTATAGTTTACTAAGAGTTGACATGTCTATATATAACTTTAGTTTTAATCAAGTTATTAAATATTCATCATATAAGTTAAAAAAAGGCTATTAAACTATCAGTTATCGAATGCAAGCAAGTCGACAGAAATTTAAAAAATATAATACTGGTTGACAACAAATCTGTTTAAATGTCGAATGTAATTAAAATCTTTTTTAATAATTGCACATTTAGGCACACGGAGACGATGTGGCAACAAATGACACGCAACGACGGATTACGAATTGGACTTTAATATTTTCGGCATAATAGCTGGGCATAGGGCATAATATTTTTGGAATTAACGCTGAAACGAGTATTTCATTTAGAACTGAACGAATATTTGATTTAAATGACAACATTTAGTGCCGGTCCGAATAAAATGGGAAAAGTAATGACAACATAATTTCAATATTTTTCCCAACTTACCAAAGTTCCCAGGTAACTGTGTCCGATCTCCTCCTCAGAGGTGTCCCCCGACACCAGGGTTTGCTTCTTAAACCGCATTTTTTATACTTTTTCCCACTCAAAAAAAGTTCGGTTACTTTCACTGTCCCAGTGTGATTAATCTACTTTTCAATTATTTTGCCTTGACTGTTACATTTTATGGCTAGAATAAAAAAGATAATATAATCCAGATATTTTTTTTATCATTATTTTATGCGACACGTCGAGAAAATAAAAATATTATAAAATGATTGTTTTGCAAATCATATCCGCTTTCGTGACAAACTACTTTTATGACTAAATTACTGTCAATGATGTTTTCGATTCCCAAGACAATTCAAAAGTAAACTATCTACACTGGGAAAATTTCACATCACTGCTTCCAAATTCAAAACGCGTTCTAAGGCAAAGAAAACAAAAAAAGAACTGTAATATTAAACTTTCGAATTCTATTTTCGAAATGACCGTTTTTTTTTTTTGTTTTTTTTTTTAAATTGCCAGGAATATTACACAGTTTATTAGGCAAATTTAGATTGCTAAAGTTTAGAAGACTCCATCGCTACAGGATGGTGCGACCAGACCAGGTAAAGACAAACTAAGCATTTTACCGGGCGGCTACTGCCTACACTAAACAGTCTGAAACACTGAAACCTAAGGCGCGTTCACATGATCCTTATCATCTCATGTTATGTCAAGTGTAATTTTCATTTGGAAATTGCTCAATTGCTGTTTGCGATTATGTTAATAGACTGGTTCTAGCATTGCAGTCAGGTATACATTTCAACAGGGAAATGCCTACTTAAACATTTTTATCCTTAAATAAAAAACAAACATTTATTTATCCTAATTTCTACCAAAATTATAAACGAGAAAGTATGTTTGTGACGCAATCACACCTCAAATACGATTTCGATGTATTGAATGTTGTATTTCGATATGAAACAAATTACGTATACGACGAAATGTGTTCACATTTTACCCCACAGATCCCTAAAATGACCCACTCCTGTTAATGATATATATTACATATATGTTTTTACCCGAGCAAGTCTTTAATAGTAAATTTAATGCAAATCTTTACTCTATGTCAAATTATAATCGTGATAATAATTTATCTAATAATTATTTATCTGTACATAATGAACACATTAAATACAGACACACACAACAATTGTACACACTGTCGGAAACATCGGAACGACCACTGCTGAGAAAAAATGTATTTTTCTCAGCAGTGGTCGTTCCGACATGCTAATAGGTTGTAACTATCTATATCTATACATATAGTTATTTAATCTATCTATATCTATACATATAACAAAACTGTAAACCATGTTTATTCGCGCATAACATTAAAACTACTAGATGGAATTTGATGGGGTTTTCTCAGTTGTATAGCGGATAGTCTAACTTAAAATCTTGCATAGGTTTCATCGCGACATGTTGCTCAGAACCAGAGATATTTCTGATATATCGAGATATGTCAATAGACAATATAATAACTTAAGAACGCGGGCGAAACCGCGTGCAAAACCTACTTTAAATATAAATATATTAGGACAAATTACACAGATTGAGCTAGCCCCAAAGTTAGTTCTAGACTTGTGTTATGGGATACGAACTCAACGATACTATATTTTATAACATATACATATATAGATAAACATCCAAGTCCCAGGTCAATCTGAAAAAGTTCATTTTCCATGTTGACCTGACCGGGGACAGAACCCGGGACCTCCAGTGTAACAGTCTGGCGTGATGACCATTAGACCACGGACGTTTGCCTCAAGCCTTTTCAAGCCGCTCTATTCAATGCCAAATACAACAATTCCTTAAAATTTAGACAAGTATTCTTTACTTTAGTGGTTCCCCGAAAGTACCCTAAAATACCAAGCAACAATAAAGAGGAATACGTGTTATTGCTACAAAAGTTGTGTGGCGGTACGCGGGGCTGAGGCAGACGGGGTGGCAGATGGCAGCTCCGCAAGGGAAACGATATGGCCACCTTTACGTCATTATAGCTATGACACACATGCACGTCGTGACGGCTTCGTGTAGCTGATATAGGTGATGGATGATTTATTTTATAAGAGATAAAATGCCATTAGATTCGCTGGCGTTCCTTCTAATTTTAAAATTATAATGATTACAGATATCACATTTATCTCGCGCGGGGTAGACAGAGCTAAGACGTGAATAAAGAAAATTGCCGCCAACAGTTTAACCATTTGACCACGCGTGTCCGCTGTCCGTACGTCTGTCTATCACCAGGCTGTATCTCATTAATCCTACAAATACAAAAGACGTAGAAGAAATACAGAAAAAAAAATTATTTTATTATGTTATTTTTTGCCGTTTTTATAGTAGATAAGTAGCTGGGCACCTGGGCTTCGCTCCCGTGGGAATTTCGGGATAAAAAGTAACCTACGTGTTATTCCAGGTTATATTCTATCCGTGTACCAAATTTCACAACAATCCGTCCAATAGATTTTGTGTGAAAGACTAACAAACATACACACATACATCCTCGCAAACTTTCTCGCATTTATAATATCAGCAGGATGGTACGGAACCCTTCGTGCGACTCCGACTCGCATCAACCCGGTTTTTTTCAACGTTTCAACGTTACATCTTAATTTTTAACCACTTTCTTAATAAACATTTAATTATCCGCTTAGGCTTGGCGTAGTGTTTCTTTGTTTTTGTCCCTATCTCTCTTTTCAGTATTTGACATTGAAAGAACGAGACAATACAGAGAATAATTATTCCGAAGCTAATCAGAGAATAACGTTTTTATTAATTATTAAAGGGGTGATTATATTATTTTTTTTTATCCTGCCTACATTGGGAGCACGCCTTAGGATCCTTGTTAGAGCAATGCCTCGCACCATTTGCACAGTGTTTAGTGCGTCCTCGCGTTATAAACTTTACTAATGACTCGATAATATACCCAAATTCACGTGACTGACCGACTGACGTCACTAACCGGCAAGTTAACTGACTGCCAAGTTACTTGCCGCAGTTAAATCATATTTAAGGTATTTTTGATATCCCTATGGTTTCCGACTTAGAAAATATTTTTTCCAAGATTCTATTAATTCCATTCAGCATTCCCGATAAGGGACCGGCCGGTCGTAAAACCACAGCGGAATGTTTAAAATTCAAAGATTTACTATTATGTGAGCCCTGCAGGCCTACCATCAACTTTTACAGAACAATTCCAATGCAACTCAGTTCAATTTAGGAACCTAAAATGAAACGCATTCATACAAAAAATCAAGTCGATGGTACGAATTTGCGATGCAGTTCAGTTTAGGTCGTAAAGTGGATCGCGTTAAGAGATGATAGTAAGCCCCCTGGGCTTTGGCGGTCACAGCTGTGAATAAAACTGCGAACACTCGGAGATAAAAGAGAGATTGATACACATACATACACACTGCAACTGTATCAGATCAATCGACCCTTACACAGGTGAATGTTAGTGTTTAATCTTAACCGTATAGTTATGTAATATTTTAATTTAGTTTGTTCAATCTAGATGGCGCTGTTCGAAATTAGAACTCGACATGGTTTCGTTTTTGCTATATACCTATGTGTAAAGATGCATTGGCAATAAATGTATACGTTCCGGGAGTTTTGGCTTTGATTCAGATCACCCAGGCTCGGTATACCTATAGCCAATTAGATCGTTTTGTAAGCCAATTTGTAGATAGACTTATGGACAGTCTAAATCAATCGTCATGATCATAGTTAGGTTTGATTGTATTCGATTTTTTTCCTCGTTAACGTTGCACATACAGGAACTAGGGCCTCTGCAAAATCACGGAAAGCAACAATTTAATCTATGAATGGTGTCGGCAACCCTACGTGATTTCAAACAATGGCGTTATGGCAATAATAATCATTGCAAATCACACTAAATTGTTGGCAACAATTGTATTACGTGCGATGGTCAAAAAAATTGACTTAAAATGAAAAAAATGTTGTTGAGACGGTGGCGGTGTTGTAGGTGTTTCTCAAGAGTGTTTCACTCAAATTTTAACAAAGATTAGAATTAGTTTTCCATCTGACTTTAAAATAATTAATCTGTTCTGTCGTAATGTAAATTTTATGAATTTTGGTACTTGTTTTAGATTTTGGTACAGAGCACGGAACGTAATTTCGGATTTGGAAATCGATTCCTTCCTCAAGAAAATTGACGAATGGCTAGCGGTCGAAACGCTCTGCGAACCACTTTGTAATGGTTAAGACACCCGCCTGTGAACCGAAAGGTCCGCGGTTCGAATCCTATATTACCACATGAGTTTGTATATAGTAGTTTTACTTTAACGCAGATTTCTATGGGCTCGATTAGATTCGTTTGTAGTGAAGTCTGTAAAATAATAAAAATCCTGAAACGATCCAAGGATCATTTACAAATAAGGAAACTGCGCTGTTTGTTTTTTTTTTTAACGATATCGTTAATTAACCAAGCTTCCCATTGCTCCTCAGTAGTTCAACTGTCGTTTCGATCAACTTGGAAGTCATTAAATAGACACTTCTCAGTAAGTACTTACTGTCGAATTTTGTTGAAAATAAATCAAATGACGACCTCAGTGGCGCAGTGGTAAGGTTCTTGCCACTGAACCGAGAGGTCCTGGGTTCGATCCCCGGTCGGGTCATGATGGAAAATGATCTTTTTCTGATTGGCCCGAGTCTTGGATGTTTATCTATATATGTATTTGTTATAAAATATAGTATCGTTGAGTTAGTATCCCATAACACAAGTCTCGAACTTACTTTGGAGCTAGCTCAATCTGTATGATTTGTCCTGATATATTTATTTATATCAATTCAAACATTCTAAAGTATTTATTTATCTATTAGTACTAAGTAGTATCTACACTATTATTATAAAGAGTTAAGCGTTTGTGAGTTTGTGAGCTTGTATGTTTGAAGCGGGTAATCTCCGAAACTACCGAAGCGATTTCAAAAATTCTTTCACCATTAGAAAGGTACATTATCCAAGATTGCAATAGGCTCAAAATTCTCACAGGAGCCCCGGGCAACATCTAGTAGTTTATAACGACGAGAATACTTTCCTAAAAACACTATTTTAATGTATGTTGCTGTAGGATCACATTTCATATATTTATTTCGCTTTACATACACATAATACATAGCAACACACTAACCCCCTTATTACTAAAAACCGTTATCCCCGATTAGCCTCGGAATAGTTAATCTTTGTATTGTCTCGTTCTTTCAATGTCAAATACTGAAAGAGAGAGAGGGACAACACAAAGAAGAACTAC